>NW_021703776.1:17612152-17938436 GCF_005190385.1 Monodon monoceros | reverse complement strand
CGCCGCCGTCAGCCGCCATTTTCCCAGAGCGAGAGGCAGTGACACTGAGCGGGCGCAGGGGGCCGAGTCCGAGACGGTACCTGAGTTCGGGAGCGGCAACAGAGGGGGGCATAGACACTCTTGAGCAGCCTCGCCGTCGCCTCTGCGTTCCTGTTGACTTTCTCGGTGCCCCCTCCCCTACTCCTCGGTTGCTGGTGAAGAGGCTGCGAGCTGCTGTTTGGGGAGGGGGTGTGTGGAGCCGGGTCCTGAGTCCGCAGTGGCTGCTGTCGGGGGGTCGTCCGACCGCGGAGGTGTGGACAGACTCCTTGGGGGTCGAGCAAATAACGGGGTTCGGGTGTCTGGTGTGTGAACATCACAGGTCAGTGCCTGTCGTCTCCTTGGGAGTTCATGGGGTTTGCGGGGTGGAGGGACGTGTGTTTCCAGGGGTAGGGGGCTTTCGCATCTTTATCTTTCCGGCGGGGGGGGGGTCGACGTTGGCTCTCAGGTGTCTTGGCGGGGGCAAGACGTTGGTTGTTTGAATCGAATTTATCCTTTATCTTCTCTGTCCCTAGAAAGGGAACATTATGGCGGGTTTTAGGGTTGGGGAAGGGGAAACTGGCAGTTAAACCCCCTTGAGAGTGGGAGTTAGGGAGGGGGCGCGCTCCTCGCTGGTTGCGGGTTAGGGCCGCTTGTGTGAGGAGGGAGGCTTGTGACTGTTAGTAGGGTTTGGGTTGAAGTGGTCCCAGGAGCTGCCAGCTCTCCCTGTCCTCTACCGCATCTCGTTCAGGTGCTGGGAACCCGTCTAGGCCCCATTTTCTTCTGCTGCTTCCATTTCTTGCCTGGCAGTCTCAGGTTTAATTTTCTCATAAATACGAAGGGGGTGGAAAGAACGCCCTGGGTATCTCCCTTTGTGGGAGAACGAGACAGCTCTTCATCCTCTCCAGGAGAGGGTAAAATCGCCCCTGAGGTGGTCACCCCAGTACCCAACCTTCTCAGTCTCCCCCCCCCCTTGCATTATCGTCGTCCTTTACTGTAGCGGAGGCTTAGAAGCCACAATATGGCACATTTCAGGGAAGCTGCTTTTGACCAAGGGATTGGCACAAACACTGTGGCAGCAGACACAGAAGAGAAACAAACGGTTCACTGTGCTAAACGGGGGAGGGGGAGAGAGAAAACAATCCGGAGGGCTCTCTTCCACCGGCCTTAGCTCCGTTGAGATCCGTTCTTGCTAGACTCTGTCTTAAGAACGATGCAGTTTCAAGGCAAAGGGAAATCGCTAGAGTGGCTATAGAGTAAACCCCGTTTTGCCTGTTTCCCCCCTTTTTAGAGATGTGAATAATGTAAGGTGTTTGGAGTTCTGGAGACCTTGAAGAGAATTAAGTGAGGTGCATTCAACTCTGGGGTGGAGACATCAATACCTAATTGGAAAACAGTCCATTTTTTCCTTTAATCTCCGAGGTGGGCAGTAAAAAGTGAAATTTCCCTCTTTTGTCCTTTACAGATTCTAAAAATGGCGGCCCCAGGCTGATGTTGTGGTAATCTAATCAGCTCGGGTCCTCCACACCCCTTGCAGTGCGTTTGTCTGCAGCATATTACAGGCTTATTATGTTTACATGAAAAGGCTGGGCTTTTTTTCTTCCCCAAACCGTTTACAGAGATGTGTTGATTTTACTGCAAATTACAATGCTGTGTCTTAGTTGATTAATTTTATGGCTTTTTCCTGAGAGGCAAATAAAATGACACCACTTTTGAAAAAATAAAAACACTCAGGTGTTTTTAATAGAAATTTCAGTAGTGAGGCCAGGTGCTCTTACATAGTAAAAAAATTATTTAGGGGCAAATAATAGTTTTTGTTTGGTTTAATCCAAAGCGTCTTTTATTCAATAAGCCAAAGTAAATTAAAATGTTTAGTAAGTGTGTAAGTGCAACCTATTTTGTGTGATTAGGCATTTTAGTCTAGAGTGGAACGTTTCCCATCCAACTTTTGACCAATTTTGTGAATTTTGGTTTTTGTAATCTTTCAGATTTTTAGGGAGCTGTACAAACAAGCCTAAACCTGTTACTTCACTGGGTGTGGAGATGCTTGTTCTTCTCACTATTATATTTGGCATCCATTTTTCCCATATATTTAAGCATTCCTGAGGAATTTTGTAAGTTGTGTATTTGATAAAGTGGAGCTGCATGCTTTGCTCCCTTACAGTTGTCTTACAGCATTCTGTTATAATTATGTAAGTAAAAAAGTAAGGCTCTAGCTCTTGATATTTTTCCTTCCCAAACATGCCCGTTTATGTACCCATTATGGGATGTGGAATTTAGTCTGTTTTAATAGACTTTAAATAAAAGCCATATCATAACAGGGTTTTGAATCCATTTTATGCTATTTTCAAAATCTTACAGATTGGGGCAGAAAATTAAATGACGTCATTTAACTTTATTTTTTAAAGTGTGAATGATTAGAATTCATCTCTGTAGTGGGAAGTTGATCTTTTTTGGCCTGAAGTAAGCAGTGAGCTAGGAGTGGGCTATTAATGGCATTTAATGACCATTCTGATTGTGGAGCAACTGGAAGATGAGTGCCTTTCAATCCAGTAGTACTTAAAAAGGTTGGAGAGGATACACCCTTTCATGATTCTCTTATTTCATTGTAAATTCTGCTCTAAAATACTTACAGTGGAATAAGAGATTTATGAAGTTCATATATGAATTAGACTGATGAAAAATTTCTTATTTACAAAATAATAGTAGAAGTTACCGGCTTAGGGAGTTTTATCATGGAAGACTGAGCATACAACTTTACTTAGAATCTTTGAAATATTTTATAAGATGAAGTGTTGGTGGGTGGTGGAAAAGTTTGTGTAGGGACTTGGGGTCAGTACGCATTTGTCATATGCTCTGACTGATCATATAATTCAGATCCTTAACTGCTGTGTAAAGATTGTACATTTATTTTATAGACTAAGTGGTTAAGATCTGTGGTTCAGAAGGTTGGTACTTTAAACTTACTATCTAATGTAGGTAATTAGTATACTCTTGGGAAAACTTGGTTTATATAGCCAGAGGAGGGAACACTGTTTATATGCATGTTTTTGTTGATCTTGACCTTGATCATGTCTAGACTTATAAGGCATTTGGATTTATTTGGCTTCAAACAAACAATATCAAGTTAGAAATTATAAGAAAAGCTGCCTTCACTCGTACGAGCTTTCTTCATACTGGCCTGCTTCATTGCTTTGTGGTTTGTTTCTTTTTGTTTGTATTGATATGTTTTTGGTTCCTATAAAGTGAGTCTGGCTTTTTATTTATTTTTTGTATATTGCACTTTATAAATAACATGGTTGTAAACGTTTGCTTTTTATTCATGTATACCCCAATTGACTATCTATGTTTTGGATTGTCAAGGCAAATTTATTAAAAGGTGAGGCATAATTTTTGTTCCCAGAGAGTTTTGAAACATTTGGTGCCTTGGGGCAAAACTAGTCAAGTGGTCTTTGTTCTTAGAATAGCTGAATTTGAGGGATTAGTTGTTTATCTGTTTAAGTGGATTTGTAGAAGATCATAATGTAATTGGAGAGCAAATTTTAGAGACCACATTTTGATCATGCTTCCCTTTTGTTGTCAGTATAAGTTACAGGACCCCTTCGATCTCAATTTAAGTTTAGAACCTTTACAGGACTTCTCATTTCTCTTCAGGTCTTTAGGTCTCTGATAACTCTTCTACAATTTTGCCTCGTCTGTTTTCCTCACTACTTCCAGCCGGAGAATTTTTACCATATATACCGCAGTAAGCTCTAGGATTTCTTGAATCTAAAAATGAGGAAGTGAGGCAAAAAGCCAATTAATAAGTTAGGAGAAACTCTTCCTCTCAATATATACTGTAGTGGTCTTAGTGAAATTAGAACTTATTAAATTGGTTTCTTATTTCTAAGAATAATATGGCCCATTTTTATGCATCAAACTCTTAAAGAAGGTTATGGTTTTATTTTTTAAAATGTATTTTATAAATCCTAACAGCTCTTCTTTTCTGGAAGTTACTACTGGGACTTAAAATGTATACTACCATTGTGTATTTAAAGTATTGTATAAAATCAACAGGACTTTGAAGAGCTATCAAAAAACTGCTTAAGGAATATTAGTATGGAATCTTCTTAAGAGACATTGTTTATTTTTAAAAAAATATTTTAATAATATATAAAATAGCTTCTATCTCCAAAGGATTCATTCTTAGCAGATAGTAGGTGCCCAATTTTTTGTTCAATTTAAAGCTTTTGTTAAGTGAACACATTTACATCTCAGATATTCAGGGTGATCAGGGACTGTTCCTTGTCATGTGTGAGAATAAATGTTAAATACATGTATTCTGTGAGATTTACTTTTTAATGTTGAATATAGAATTATTTTTACTTTGTGATAAAATTATTTTTTGTGTTGACTGGCAAAATAACAAGACAGATACTATTTGAGATATTGCTGTGTAAATGTTATTCAGTTTGTAGGCTGGGTTTAAAATTGGAGTGGCTTACTATCTCTTTTTTACTGCCTCTTTTATAATAATGTTGGGAGTAGCCTCATTTTTTTCCTTAATATATTTTTTTTAACATCTTTATTGGGGTATAATTGCTTTACAATGGTGTGTTAGTTTCTGCTTTATAACAAAGTGAATCAGTTATACATATACATATGTTCCCATATCTCTTCCCTCTTGCGTTTCCCTCCCTCCCACCCTCCCTATCCCACCCTTTTTCCTTAATATTAAACGAAAAAAATATTTTTGTATTACCTAAAAATTTATTTAATATGGAAGAGCAATATTTGTGGTTGAAAATTGTTTTTAGTGCACTAAAGTTTTGAAGTAGACAGTATTTAATGGTAAGTCTTGCCATTGCAATTTAAGGATGAGTATTTTGTAAAGAGGTAGGAGTTGACCAAAAGAAATTGTTTTCTGTTATTGTGAGCACTTATGATGAGTGCCACAGTAAAAATCAAATGGTAGTGACTCAGGCTAGGTTAATTAGATCTTACTTGTATCTTTAAGAATATGAGAGGTTTTTATTAACCATTGGTAACCAGGACGCTTTTTACTTAAATCAGAATCAAGAAGATAGTTTTATATTTTACTTGGTATGTATTTTTGCTTGATATCAGTTCAGTTCTTGTGGATAGCTCATAAATCAAATTTTATTTTAAATTGTGTAGGAAAGCCATGTTAGTATTGTTAGGTAAATTTTATACCTTTGTTGAAAATCTCATTTGGTTATTTATCAAAACTATTTAAGCTTTTAGGGACGTTGGACATTTTCCATGCAACAGGTCAGTCACAGATGTCTTCTTTGGTGTGTTGCATTAAGATGCCATCAAAACAGACATTATGCTTTATAATGAGTAAATAATTTATAATTTAATGAGTAAATAATTACTTGTCAATCATTTTAAATTAAAATACCTATTTTTGCATTTTAAAACTATCTCAAATGTGAAATCTGGGTTTAAGGATGGACCTACATACAGGTCAACATGAGATACAAAATGATAAGTACAGCTTTCTTTATACAACTGGAGAAGAGATAATTTTCTACTAACTCTTAGATGATCGCGCAGTTTAGAGTTAATCCAAACGTATAAACATTCTTGGTCCTGAGGTTTATTATTGAGATAGATAATATTGAGTAATCACACCTGTGTTATAACCAACATGGGTGCACCATTTAAGGTCTGAGCCTGTGGCAGAAGCTAAGTAATATAACAGTGGGATTGAGTTAGTTTTGGTTTGTGGTATTTATAAGATAATTTCAAGTTCACATAATTATGTTATCTAACATTTTATCTGAGACCAGAAAATTAAAAACTTTTAAAAATCTTTTTTGAGTTTTATTTTCAAAAAGTACTTAAAACATTTTTATTTAAAGACTTTAACAAAATTTTCCATGATAAATTAATTTAAACTAAATAAGTTTAAACTTTAGAGCTATATGTTTTCCATTTTTCTCACCGTTTGGTGTAAGAATTAGGTAAAGCCTAGTGTCAGTGGTTTTTGGCAAAAAGTGAGGAATGTGGTGGAAATTAACCATTATCACTTAAGATACTGTCCGGAAAACACAGGTTTGTTTTTTCAAAAGTTCACATATCAGGAGACTATCTGTGAGAAAGATAAGCCCTTCTAATACTTTTTCTTATATCACAGACTAATAATGAGGTCATAGTTTTTATTTTTGATTTTACAGAGAGACCTCTTGTATTCCTCTTATTTTGTATGTCATTTAAAGAAAGACAAGTTTCAGGAATTTGAAAACCCATTTCATCTTTAATCATGTGGCAAAAGATGATTAAACATTTTTTAAAAATTAATTCATTTACTTGTTTTTGGTGCGTTGGGTCTTCTTTGTTATGTGTGGGCTTTCTCTACTCTCCGTTGCTGTGTGTGCACTTCTCATTGTGGTGGCTTCTCTTGTTGTGGAGCACGGGCTCTAGGCGTACGTGGGCTCAGTAGTTGTGGCTCGTGGGTTCTAGAGCACAGGCTCAGTAGTTGGGGCGAATGGGCTTAGTTGCTACGCAGCATGTGGGATCTTCCTGGACCAGGGATCGAACCTGTGTACCCTGCTTTGGCAGGTGGATTCTTAACCCCGCCCCACCAGGGGAGTCTCAAGATGGGAAGATACTTTGGTAGCCATAAATTGATGGCCGGGCAGTAGGGTCTGCGGTAGTAAAATTGTTCCTTTTGGAATTATTTGCTTTTCTCTTTAAATGAAGCTGCATAATTGGTTGAATTTGACACAGCCTTATTACATTTTAGCATTAAACCCCTACCTAAACACTATTTTTGAGGCACAGACAAAAGACTAATTTGAGTAGCTACTGTTTCCCTTGCACCATTTGTTTCTATTTCTCAAAAGCCTACTGTTTTCGGATTTGTTTGGATGCAAGGAACAGAAATCAGCTCCAAGTAGCTAAAGTAAAAGATTTGTTATAAGGCTGTAGGGAAATCTCACAGAACTTATTTGAAAAAGTACAGTTGGGCCTCACAGGAATTGGCAAGGTGTCAGAGAACCAGTATTCTCCATCTTGATCCCTCTAATTAGCTGTGACTGGTTAAGGAGATGGTAGTGGGGTGAGTATTTAAGATATGAGTGTGTGTGTGGGGGGGGGGGGGAGTAGTTTCCTTGTATGGAGAGCAAAAGAAAAACACCTCTAATTCATCTGAAAATAATTGCCTTTTTCCCGCAGATACTCAGATATACCTTGGAGGGCCTCTAAAACTAAATAATATCGAATGATGATTCTATTTTTTAGCTTAAAAATGCAAATATGGTATATATATATATATAAATATATATGAATGTTGACCAATGTTTCCAAAAAACAGGGGTTTTTTTTATGTGTTAATTTTTTATTTTGTAATAATTTCAAACTTCCAGACAAGTTTCATGAATGGTATAAACTTGCCTTATATCCTTCACCCAGATCCCCTGATCTTTAACATTTTGTCACTACGTACTGTTCTCTCTGTACGTATTAAAAAAAAAATTCTGAACCATTTGAGAGTATATTGCATACATCATGCCCTCTTAGAGCCCTTAATACTTAAGTATGCATTTCCTAAGAACAAGCATCTTTTCTTAGGTAACCAGAGTGGTTAAATTCAGGAAATATAGCATGCGTGTAATACTTTTATCTAGATTATTGTCCATATTCCATTTTCATCAGTTGTCCCAATTATGCCCTTTATTAGTATTTTTTTCTGGTACAGTAGCTAATCCAGGATCGTAGATTGCATTTAGTTCTTAGGTCTCTTTAGTTTCCTGTAGTCTGAAAGAGAGTTCCTCAGTCTGTTGTCATAACATTGGTAGGCTAGAAATTTATTCAGTTCCTCTCAATTTGGGTTTGTCTAAGTTTTCTTCATAATTAAATTCAGATTTTACATTTTGGGCTGGAACACTATATAAGTAATATGTGTTTTTCTCTCATCTGGAGGCACTTGATGTTTGCCCACTACCAGTATGTTCGTTTTGATTGCTTGGTAAAGGTATTGAGGAGTTTCTCCATTGTATAGTTACTGTTTCTCATTTTGCCATTATTAAGTAATTTGTGGGGAGATATTTTGAAATTGTGTAAATATCCTGTTCCTCATGAGACTTTCCTCTCTTAGATTTAGTGTCTATTGATGATTCTTACCTGAATAAGTTTTTACTATGGTAACTGCACATTTACCAAGGTTTTTAGCAGCTGTTTGTTTCTGGGTAATTGGTATTGTGGGAGTTTCTTTTTCCATTTTGGTTTTTCTGTAACGCATATAGGTTGCTTTTGTAATCACAACAAATAAATGAATTTTAAGGAAGAAAAGTGTAGATAATTTAGATAGTATCAATAGTATTCCTGCACGGTTTTCCACACAAATGGGATTTAAAATAGTTTCTTGAATCTAGCCTAATTTGAAATTCAGAACTCAGAAATTAAGTACTTAGATTGTTAAAAAAATTTTTAAATGATGTAGTTCCAATTCCTCATTCAGTTTTTAGAATTATTGCTAAATGAGCCTTTAACAGTTGTTTAGGTTTATGATTTGTTACTAATGCTAGCAGTTTGATTTCTAACACAAGGCTAAAAATACATATTTTAATTGTGGTGCTATTTCCCTTCTTCCATTAAAAAAATTCTTCAAGTAATTTTTTTAAAGTTAAAATATTTTTTCCTGAAATCATTGAGACAGGTTCTTTTTTCCCATATACACAAGTCAATGCTTTTTAAAAAGGGGTTGGTAAGCTGGTAATACAGCAGAGCATCAAACATCTATAACCCTTAGGTCAAAGCAGTGTATGATTTTTGGAACCTTGTAATGAAAGAAATACATACTCATTGTAAAGAAGTTCAGAAGAACAAGAAAGGGACAAGAAACAAAACACATATATCAGACTTTAATTACATTGTGATGACACTTTTATCAATTTGGCATATTTCCTTTCATTGATAGCAAAATATTGGTAGTGAATTTGGATGATAATTTGAATGTTATACTGATTCAGGTCCTGGGTAACATATTGAATGAAAATTATTAATTTAATTTCTTGGGAAATTTTCAGAGGAACTGGTAGAAGAAAAGTGTTGTGAATACTTAGAGGGTGGAGATTTTATTCTGTAAAACTTAAATTCCCTTTTGAGAAAATTAAGATGATCATATTTGAGAATAGTGAGGATTAACAAGATGATACAGTGGATTTGTAGCATTCTACAGGTGCTTTGTTGACTTAAAACTCATTTGAATCAACTGTATCCAACTGTATCTTAAGAGAAGGAAAGTTCAATTTGTAGCATTACCAAATCTTAGCCCATTGTTTTAAAAAAGTATAGAGGGAAAGGTGCAAAAACAAGTCCCATGATGAATTAGAGGATTTTCTTTTAGGCCCAAACCCCCAATCTGGACATGTAAAGTAGCACCCTATTGACTAAAGTTAAGAAACTAGAGTTATAATTGATTTGTGAGATCTTTTGTTTAAATATTCTTATTGTGGCCCAGGGACCACATGTATCATTTACATGGAGTGCTTATTAAAATGTACATTCTTGGGCCCCATTCCAGACCTACATAATCACATCTGGAGGGGCCTTGAATTTGCATTTGAGTACTAGTCTCAGCTGATTTTTACACTATTTTAGCTCTTTTATATTACAGGTAGACTCAGCCCCAGGGAGGTTAAGTAATTTTCCCAAGATCATATTAGATTATGGTTGATCAAGAATTAAAATTTAGATCCTGATGCTTGGTGCTTTATACTTTTCCATGCTGAAACCATGCTGACTCTTCTCTTGAGAAGCCAGGCTTCTGGATTCTCTAAATGAGGAAATACTGGTCTTTGTGCAATGTCATGTGACAGACTCTATATTTTGTGCTTTTCTGTATCCCAATTCAAGATGATCTCTTGGTTTCTAGAAGAGTCTTGG
Source organism: Monodon monoceros (assembly GCF_005190385.1). NCBI lineage: Eukaryota > Metazoa > Chordata > Mammalia > Artiodactyla > Monodontidae > Monodon > Monodon monoceros. The sequence goes on along the minus strand of NW_021703776.1, from coordinate 17,928,527 downwards.
ATTGGAATTATAGCAGTACCAATTGGGATCAAGTTGTGGTGAGTCTTGAATGCCAGGATAAAAGAGTGGCTTTTATGGAAGAGCCACTGAAAAATTACCCTTGGGGAGTGATATATTAGGACATGCTTATTTACTCCTTAAAATTGTTAAGATTATGAAGGTAATTAATATATGCTTATTAAAAGAACTCAGTACTTCTTTACAGGCAGTATTGCAGAGGGGTGAAGAGTAGAAACTCTAGAACCACGCTGCTTTAATTTGACTGCATTCAAACTAAGTTGTACTCCTATGTGACCCTGGGCAAGTTACTTACCTTTTTGTGCCTTAGGTTCTTGATCTGCAAAATGAACATAATAATAGAGCCTATCTTATAGAGTCTTTTTTATTAATTGGAATATAGTTGATATAGAGTTGTTTTGAAATTCTGTGAGTTAATACGTATAAATTCTTGGTAAGCTCTATAAGTTGTTGCTGCTATAGTTGTTTCAGGAAAAAAGTGAGTCTCTGACTCCCATCCTTAGCTTCTCTCTTATGCTGAGGTGATGACTGTTTCTAATTTCTGTATTTTTCTTTTGGTGTTTTATGTAGATGCTGTAGAAGTTTCTTTAACCTTCATTTAACCAACCTTCAGGATTAATATTCCTTCTGTAAAAACTACGGATGCCCATTACATGTTGAATGATGTAAATAAACTACTCTGTGCTGCTGCCACTAGTTGAGTTGAATGTTCACAATAGTCATGTTTGTTCCCAAATTGGCTAATCCCATTGTACTTGTCTTGTGTTTATATTAGTTAGGTATTACATAAAACAGAGATAAGTGAATGTGAAGAGAGAGTTGTTTAAATGAAAACTAAGTTAAATGCTTTGGAAAACTTGATAAAGGCAAATTAATTGCTGAAGAAAATTGTCAAGTTAGGTATTGGTAAGACAACTAAAAGATTATGGGGGGGCTTCCCTGGTGGCGCAGTGGTCGAGAGTCCGCCTGCCGATGCAGGGGACACCGGTTCGTGCCCGGTCCGGGAAGATCCCACATGTCGCGAAGCGGCTGGGCCAGTGAGCATGGCCGCTGAGCCTGCGTGTCCGGAGCCTGTGCTCCGCAACGGGAGAGGCCACAGCAGTGAGAGGCCCGCGTACGGCAAAAAAAAAAAAAAAAAAAAGATTATGGGGAAAAATAAGAAAAAATCTAGAAGGAAGTCTACATTCACACTGCTGCACAAGTGTCTAGGTGATTTCTTACCTTGGAATAATCTAAAACCAAAAACCATAGGTAATACATTATAGATATGGTTTCTACAAGAACGAGAACCCAGAATATGAATTAGGGGAGCCATATTCAAAAAATATTTTGGCTTGACACCAAAATATTGATGAATGATATTATAAATTAAAAATACAGTCTTTATAATAATATATATTTATATATAATTTTTTCGTGATTCTCCATGTTAAATGACTGACTTTGATGAACTCAAACTTCTAGTCCCTATTTTTTGTATATAAATCCAGATTTCAATGTTTAATCCAAAACAGGATGGATCTTAACTGTATTCTGTAACTTTCTTTTTTCATTTAGTATCTTGTAGATCTAAAAATGTTCTTTCAAAATTAGACTCAGGTTTGTCCAATGGGGTTTATATGACCCTACCTAGATGAAATGACAGATTTCATTTGTGTCTAGAATTTAACAGATACATTGATATGTTAAGATCCAATAGCCTTTGTTACCTTGTGAGATTTAAATTGTACTCTTCGTTAGGACCTTTCTAACTCTGATAGTATTATATATTAGATTCATTTAGTGGCAGAGAGTTGAATGCCCTCTATGTGGAAGCATCATGGTAGCTACTGATTTTGGCTTGCTGATCTTGCACATATTTCCTAAGGGAAGTAGCTGATGATTGTGTTGGCTAATATACCTGGGATCAGTTTGTTTCATTTTCAAATTTCAGCCTGTAATTGTTTGGTATGTTGTAACCTAGTTGCTCTATGTTAGTAGTAACTTTTTAGTTATACATTAATGTAGTAACTGCATGATTTTTTAATTTCGTGTTAAAACTGGCGGATTTTATGGATGTGGTGTGGTTGTGCCAAAACACGAAAGTTCTTTTGTTGTGTATTTACTTTGAGAGTATCTGAGAAGCTGTGATATTTATCATTTAAATTTAATTTAGAGTCATGGTGGAGATTTCAGAAGACATTCTGCTGGTATAGCCTAAACTATCACTTAGAAGAAGTTCCAGTTTTATGCTTCTTATAGATTGAAGTAAGTTGTTCATTATGGATTTGGGCAAAAGTATTTCTAATTCGGTCCCTGATTTCACACAGCAACTTCTTTCTTCATGTTCAAATGACTTTTATAAGAGTGGCTGGTCAGCTCAGTACATGTGGATTATTTTTCATTTAATCTCTTCACATAAAGGTCTTTACAATGAAGTTTGAAAGTGAAAGTGGGTGCAGCCTGTCTTATAGCAAATATACTGGTCACTATAGAACTCGTTGTATCTACCAACTTCATTCTTGACATTTTATTTTTTTCTTTATTGTATAATTTCTCAGTGATTATATGCCTCTAAAAGCTTTTCTAATAGAGACTTAGATCTGTTAATACCATAATTCATTTTTGAGTAAGATGCATAGACTTTTTCTCTAAGTTTCAACTCTCTAGTAGTAATACACCAGTCCTCCATTTCTAGGTTTTGGTTTTTGTTTTTATATTAACATATGAAGAGGGGGAAGCTGATCTCTGAATACTGTAAGCCCTGGGATCAAAGGACTGGGAAAAATTCCATAAAAGTAAACAGTTTAAACATGGAAAGTATTTTTCCTTTTTTTATTCATTTTGGTCTCTTGCTGACTTTGTAGGTTGTTAGATACTTAGAAATTAAAGTACTCTTATTTTAGACTTAAGATTTGATAGTAAATTTTTAAATGTATTTATTTATTATTTATTTATTTTTTGGCTGTGTTGTGTCTTTGTTGCTGCGCATGGACTTTCTCCAGTTGCGCCGAGTGGGGCCTCCTCTTTGTTGTGGTGCGTGGGCTTCCCATTGCAGTGGCTTCGCTTGTTGTGGAGCACGGGCTCTAGGTGTACGGGCTTCAGTAGTTGTGGCTCGCGGGCTCTAGAACGCAGGCTCAGTAGTTGTGGCACATTGGCTTAGTTGCTCCGCGGCACGTGGGATCTTCCCGGACCAGGGCTTGAACCCATGTCCCCTTCATTGGCAGGTGGATTCTTAACCACTGCGCCACCAGGGAAGCCCAAAAGTAAATATTTTAAACAGATATATTCTTTAACCATTTGTTCTTTCACGTGTTCTTTCACCATTTGTATGTCCTTGGTAGCCAACAATATTTTGACTGGAATTGATTAAATTATCTTTGGATTGGAAAATATAAACTTCATAGCTTTAATTCTAAGAGGCACAACACTGACATCCATAAATGAGTATCTACAGTGTATTTACATATCTTACTTTCTCTGCACAGCAACTCTGCAGGTAGATCTTTTACCCATTTTTCATGAGAAGCCTAGAGAGACTGAGGGTCACATAGCTAAAGAGTGACTGATCAAGAATTTTAATTCAAGTCATTTGAAAATCATCATAGCTTTCCACTGATCCTTAAAAAGGACTAGTTCTTGGCAAGGTAATGAGAATACACAAATTACTAATCCAAGGCAGTTACTTAAGAAAACTATTCTAAGATACCCTTGATTATATTAGATTGTCATAGCTCATTTGAGGTGTCTTAAGGGCAACTTAATTTTCTCCCATCCTGAGGGTTGTCTTTTTGCCTTGTTTATGGTTTCCTTTGCTGTGCAAAAGCTTTTAAGTTTCATTAGGTCCCGTTTGTTTATTTTTGTTTTTGTTTTCATTACTGTAGAAGGAAGGGCAGCTTAATTTTGTTCACTGCTCATTCCCCAGCACTTAGAACAGTATCTAGGGAATAGTATATGCGCAATAAGTATGTTAAATACATGAATTTGAATTCATTATATTTTGAAAGAATAGTTGCCATAGTCTGGGGGGAGAAATGCTTAACACTCAAGATTTCTTCCATTGTTTGGAGACAAAGTACTCAGAACTTGATAGTGATAAGCTGGAAGAGTTGTTGATTGTTGGAAATTATTCAGATGATGAAGATCGTGGTGGGGGCCACAGAAATTGAGGAAGAGTGAATCTGAAACACTGGGGAGGCACAGAAGACTGGGTGACCAAATGTAATAGACTAGAGAAAAGAACGATTAAAAAGAGAACTGGGAGAAAAGGGTACTAATAAAAAATGGAATGGAAGAAGATGTGTGAAAAAGATTCAGTTTGATTTTTGTAGTGATGGCAGGTATTTGAATAGATATATATCTTGTAGATGGCTAGGAATAGGAAATCAGGAATTAATGGTTATATCCAAGATTGGTGGAGACTAATGGGAGGATTGAGCCTTAAAGGACAACCAGATTTTAGAGTAATAAGGGAGAAGGAAGCAATTAAAAAAAGGTTCCAAAAGGAAATCAGTCACTAACATTCTTTAATGGCAGATTTTTTGTTTTGTTTTTAAGGTATGTTCACGTTCATCTAAAAGGAGAGGAGAGGATTAAATGTGTTAAAGAAAGTGTGGTTTAAGCAAGAATAACTTAGGTGGTATCTTAGCCACTATGTTCCAAGCTTTGAGAGCTAATATATAAATATTTCAGTTCTTGCTATAGAGTGAAGTAGATGATCTATTTGTGGAAGCTGTATATCTAACATTTGTTTCCAAAAAGTGTGTCAAAATATAAACCAGTGGTTAAAAAAATGTAACTAATATATTCTTTGGGAAGTTAAGAAGGGAAGAGATTAGTGTATAAGAGGCCTTATAGCTGTAACAGTTTTTTGAGTTAATGTAGTCAAATTTCTGTTTGCAGATAAGGAAACAGTGCTCAGGAGGTTGATCTGCTGGAGATCTCAAAGCTAGTTTTGTGGCAGAGATGTCACAGTTGGGAAGTTGAGGCTTCAAGGAAGTGCTGGTACTTGAACAATCCTCGAAGGTTTAATAAGATTTTTATTTATAGAGTGGGATGGATATAAATAGAGGAAAATGACTTTTGAAAACTTGAAGGAGAATGAACAAGGATATGCCAGCAATCACAAAAAGACTGACATAATCAGTGGATTTATATATTGGGATATTAGCATGGAACAGGGTAACCTGATAATGCCAAGATTAGGAACCTGTTATTACTGTGAGCTATTATGCTTTTTTTTTTTTGCAGTACGCGGGCCTCTCACTGTTGTGGCCTCTCCCATTGTGGAGCACAGGCTCCGGACGCGCAGGCTCAGCGGCCATGGCTCACGGGCCCAGCCGCTTCGCGGCATGTTGGATCTTCCCGGACCGGGCCACGAACCCATGTCCCCTGCATTGTCAGGCGGACTCTCAACCACTGTGCCACCAGGGAAGCCTGCTATTATGCTTTTTTGAAGAGGGCAAAATTGGGAAACTAGTGGGCTTTGAAGTATATTCAGTGTTTCAGCAAGTGTTCTAAAATAGAGCACTGGAGCAAATGTCTTTCTTCTTTTTTTTTTTTTTAAGACTTCCAGGCCACATCCCAGACGTACTTAATCAGAATCTCTAGGGTGAGGCCTATGAATCTGTTTTTTTCAGCCCCTAACCCCAGGTATATTAAAAGTGGCATTTTGTGGATCTCTGTTTGAGAACCACTGGTTTAAAGGTCAAGTCAGAATAGGGCGAGAGACTACTTAGAAGCTTATTCTGGTAGCCTAGGTCTGAGATAAGAAAATGTAGACAGTAGGATCAGAAAGATTTGTTTAAATCCTATTAATTAATTAGATTTGATGCACATTATTTTTCTATAGGGAAATGAGAGGATTCAAGGTTCAGACTAAAAGAAATGATTAAAATAGTGATAGAAGGAATACTTAGTTCATCCTGAAGAGTGAGGACATTATTTTGTTTGAGATTAGAATCAAGAATGAGAGAATAAAATTATTGCCAAGTTTGTTTCAGTCAAAAAGTATGCCCTTTCCTGGTGACACACTTATTTGAAGGCTAAAAAGGCAAGAATGAACCAGCTTGATTGTATAGGTTGAGTGACTAAAAGATAAACGCAGGATTTTTATTGTTGATTTTGTTTGGTTTTTAATTACAATGTTTTAACACTACTTTTTGGAAGACTGTGTTTTTGTTTGTTTGTTTTTTGCTTTTGGACAAGAGAATTCACCAGTGCGATAAGGTTTTTATGTCACATGTTGAGTCAGTAAGTATTTTCTTTTAGCCAATGATTTTCAATCTATTCTCAAGGAATTCTTAGGTTTTTAATGGAACTTAACTGGTAGGTGGGAGGATGTTCAGGCAGGGACATTCCCTTGCCACCTTCTTTAACTGCAGACATAGCAAATAATGAAGTAAAAAAGCAAATAATGGGCCTACTGTGCCCATTAGCAAATATCATTAATCACTGGGGCCACCTCCTGTTTGTATCTGGCTGTAGCCTCCTTAACACAACATTTAAAGTTGACACTAGCAATCACTGGGAAAAGCATAGGAGATTAAAACGTTTTTTTAATCCTAGAATAAAAATAGATGATTAGATTTTTGTGTAAGATTTTATTTGTAGGAAAGTTTCTATCAATAGTCAAAGTTTGAAGGCCACAATATTAATGTCACTTTTAAAAGTTTTAATTTTGAGGCAATTGTAAGAAACAATAGAAATTCTGTATCCTTTCCCTGGTTTCCCTCAGTGGTAACATCTTGCAAAACTGTAGCACAATATGACCACAATATTGACATTGATTCAGTTCACCCATTATGTTCAGATTTCCCCAGTTTTACTTGTGTGTGTGTTGTGTGTATATAGTTCTTTTCATTTTTATCATATGTAGGTTCGTATCTCCACCACCACAGTTAAGATACAGAACAGTTCCATCACCACAAGGATCCCTGGTGTTGCACTCTTACTACCACACTATTCTCTGTTTCTATAATTTGTTATTCAAGAATGTTAGATAAATGAAATTATACAGTATGTGTGACATTTTTGAGATTGGCTTTGTTTCACTCAGTACAGTTTCCTTGAGATTCATCCAAGGTGTTGCATGTATCTGTAGTTCATTCCTTTATAATGCTAAGTAGTGTTCCACTTAATGTTATTTTCTCACTTAGTAGCTACCCCATAGAACATGCAGCTTCAGACTTTTCCTTTTAAATCTACAGAACATATTGTCTCTCATTTTCTTTTGTTAACTTCCCTGACTCTGTTTTCTTTTATTATCTCAGTTCCCAACTCTGTTAGGACTGTTGGGAGCACAGTTTAAAAATTGCTCATGTAGACAACAATTTTGGTTTTTTTTTAACTAAAGGAAGGTTTAGAACCCACTGAAGTTATGTGGTGTTATGCTTTACAGTACTCATTACTTTTGTACATAAAAGTAAGATTTTAAGGAATTGGGAAGGTGAAATTCTTAAATTTGAAGATTCTTTTTCTTCTGTGTTTGTATAGCAAGCAGTACATTCTACGACATATAGTCGTGGGCCACATGGCAAGTAGAAAGTGGGAATAGGTAACTGTTTAGAATGAAATCACTTTTGTTACTTACATGGTCGGGTATGAACAAAGACTGAACTCATTCTAAAAATAGTTTGTGTAGGAAACAGAAATTGTACATTTGCACCCAGAGACTAACCAGTTACCAATCACTGAATTGCTTCAAAGCCTGCATTTTATTAGATTTTACACCAGAGGTTAGTGACCTCCAACGCTTTAGGGAATGATGTTTTAAATGATGTTTCACTGTTTTAAAATAATGACGTGGTGCATTAAAAAACTGGATAGTATTGAAATTAATTATTTTAATTCAAGGTTGTTTTGGGGTGGTAATGGAGGAGTGTACCAGTACTTTGACAGGTTGAAGAATTGGTGTTCAGCATAGCTTTCCCAAACCCTGTTAGAGTGGTACCCCATTATATGATGCCAAACAGTTCAGAATATCATATTCACCATCAACATTTGTCATCATTATGGTACATTTGTTAAATTCTATGAATCAACATTGGCACATCATTATCAACCAAAATTTACACTAAGCCTCACTCTTTGTATTCATTTTTTTTAAGGTTGTACTTCTTGATACTTTATTTTGATTACAATATCAAATCTCTAGTGAGCTGAAGATAAGGTAAACTGGGTTGCAAGGTAAGCCAGTGTGAAGTAATGCCAAATACTGGCTGATTTGGGAAAATGCCTCATTCTTAACTGTATAGGGGTGGTTTAGTGCTTGTTGGGTAATATCATGAGGGTTGGCATTGGCTTATTCTTTAAAGAATTTACTCTTGCTAGAGCCAATCTTGTTTTGACAAAAATTCTGTAAAAAGGATTTCAAGGGCCTGATGTCCTAGTTATTTTAATCATTACTCTGTTTTTATTTTAAGAAAATAAGCGAAACAGTATGTTTAGAGTTTATAATAAAGAGGTTTGGCTGTTGGCCTTTTTTTTTTTTCCCCTTCTTTTTTTGGCCATACCACACAGCATGCGGAATCTTAGTTCCCCAACCTGGGATCAAAGCCGGGCCCCTTGCAGTGGAAGCGTGGAGTCTTAGTGGATGGACTGCCAGGGAAGTCCCTGGCTGTTGCCTTTTTAAGTGAAGCTGCTTCTGTCACATTCTCTGATTTGCAGTCCAACACAGAAGCATCCTTTCTCCTTTACTGACAAGAATGGATTCTAGAATAGATCAGAAATTCTTAATAGTTTACTTGACTTTTACAAGTATAATAGCTGAGAATTGTTCTCCAATACTTTTTTTTCTTTTCTGTTACAGTTTATTACAGAATATTCAATATAGTTCCCTGTGCTATACAGTAGGATCTTGTTGTTTATCTATTTTATATATAGTAGTTGGTGTCTGCTAATCCCAAACTCCTAATTTATTTCTCCCCAGCCCCCTTTCCCTTTGGTAACCATAAATTTGTTTTTTATGTCTGTGAGTCTGTTTCTGTTTTGTAAATAAGTTCATTTGTATCATGTTTTAGATTCCAGTGATGTCATAAGTGATACCATATGGTCCAATACTCATCTTTTTAAGGACTTTTCCTAAATATTTAATTCCCAGAAATGTTATCTGGTTATCATAGCTAATACTTAACTGAGTGGCACACAGATTCCTTGAAACAATTCAGAAATATGTTTTATGATTATTCCTGTTTACAGATGAGGAACTAAGGCTTCAAGAGAATAAGTAACCATTATTAATAGGTGGCAGAGTGTTAAAACTGAAGCATTGCTATTTTGATATTGAATTTAGTACTAGTGGTTGGAATTGTACTAAAATATGATATGGTGAAACTGTGGAACTCTCGTATAGAGCCAGAAACTGTGTGTTTTGAACATTGAATTTCATATATAGGTTTCCATTTTTCATGTAGGTCCATCAACATTAATCCTGACTACCAGAAGAAAGATTTTTTTAAATAGAGAGTTTATTTGCTATAAAAGATTATAGTGTAAGTTGAATTGGTGAAATTCTTTATCTCTAGGAATGAAACGGTTATCAAAGGGATACTCAAGTTAAAATTCAACTGGTTAGGGCTTCCCTGGTGGCGCAGTGGTTGAGAGTCCGCCTGCCGATGCAGGGGACACGGGTTCTTGCCCCGGTCCGGGAAGATCCCGAGCGGCTGGGCCCGTGAGCTATGGCCGCTGAGCCTGCGCGTCTGGAGCCTCTGCTCCCCAGCGGGAGAGGCCACAACAGTGAGAGGCCCGCGTACCACAAAAAAAAAAAAAAAAAAAAAATTCAACTGGTTAGATAGGTGGTCTTTGCTTAACAAATAGTTCTATGTAAGGAATTGAGTATACTTATGTATACATTAGTAATCTCAAATTTGGAGCCTGGTTCCCTTAACTTTTGGGTTGCTTTCAATTCACTAGCAAGGCATCTGTTCCTGAAAAATGATAGGGAATTTAAATATTTTTATCCTTTGAGTATGTGCTTTGCACAGTCCCTGAAATATTTTAAATGCAAATTTTAGACTTTGAGCCCATGCATCTTTACTTACTTTGTAGTGTTTTAATGCATTGCTGTGGAATGCATGTAGGTTTATTAAGTAGATTAGGTTTCGGGGAGGAGCAAAGTAGGTTTTGTTAGTGTTGTTTCATTTAGTGTGCCAGAATGAATGCAGTCCATATGTTCTGCAGTGAAACAGTTATGTAGTTATTTAATTTCTCCTCTTTTTGAGAGAGGCAGTTGTCAGTTTTTCCCCCGTAACTGTAAATTCTGGATTTTATTTTATTTATTTTATTTATTTTACCAACCATCTGACAAATTTTAATTTCAGGGAAACTACTGTGTAGGTTCTGGAATCAGACTGTTAGGGTTCAAAACCTGATTCTTCTATTTATTAGCTATGGAAATTTGGAAAAGTTTAACTTCTCTGCCTTATCTGTAAGATGGGGTAATAAATGTACCTATGCCATAGGCTCATTGTGAGGATTAAGCATTGTAAGCAGTATTTATCATCATTATTATTATAACCTCTATTTGGGGACGTTTGAGTATCAGGTAAGTGCTTATAGAGCACTGGCTAATACTGACATTAACCCAGTTAGAGAAATACATAATTCATTCTGTTATTCTTTTTAGAATCCGATATTTATCTGTCATTTTGATTATCAGGACTAATCTGTTAATGTACTTGTGATTGTAAAATTTAAACTGTAAGATCGTCAGCCTAACCTGCCTCCATTTATAGTTGAAGCCCAGAATAGTGAAATGAGTTGACCAAAGTTTCGTAGGTAGTAACTTGGTAATAGATTTTGATTAACTAGTATCCTTTTTTGTTATACCTTAGTCAACAGCTATAAGTAAAATTAAAATTATAAATGATTAATGAGGGCAGTTTAATTTCTGATTTATAAGAAAATCTCAGTTATGTGGTACCTCACAACTTCTTTCAAGTTTCTTTGTTTCATTTCTATTAGTAATTCAGCCTCAGATTCACCTGCTTATCTCTTGTTATATGTCCAAAATGTAAACATGGATTTAATATTAAATATTTATTGAGCTCTTTGTAAGGTGTTTATTAAGGATTGAAAGGTAATAATAAATGACCCTTTCCTCAAAGAGATTATGTTAAATTGGGTTGGGCCCTTTATTTGTAATTTTAGAAAAAAAATTTTCCTCATTTTCATCTTTTTTGCCTTTTGGGTATCATATTTATCTTTTCAGTGGTATTTTTTTGTTTTTTGAACTTCTTAATGTGGTCTTAAAAGCAGCCTCAGTTTTCCAGTTCTTCTGATAAACTGTTTTCTAATTTAATTGCTTTTCCTTCTTGCCTTTTATCTCGTTTTTCCTACTTTAGGGTTTTGTTTGGTTTTGTTTTGGTATCAATGCCTCTGCTAAATCTGTGGGGTTGTTTTGTTTGTTTTCTTTTTTGTTTTTGTATTTTTTGTTTTTTTGTGTGTTTTTTTGGCCATGCCACGAGGCTTGTGGGATCTTAGTTCCCTGACTAGGGATTGAACCCACACCTCAGCAGTGAAAGTGCGGAGTCCTAATCACTGAACCACCAGGGAATTCCCCTAAATTTGTTTTTAATACCGTTTTTTCCCAGTTTCTTTCCAGTTTGATTTGGTATTTAGCATTGTTTCCTTTACTTGTGTTTACATTCATTTGTATAAAGGAGTGAAGAATAAATTTATTTTTTTAAGAATCAGCTGCTGTCTTTATTTGAGTCCCTTTGATTTTAGGTTCCATGTTAGACAGAAGTATCAATACCTATAATTTTATGCCATTTATAAACAGCTCAATACTCCTGTGTTCACTTGGTTTCTAGGTCTGTTCTGGATAGCAGGTTTTGTGAAGACATTTATTCTTTCTTGGACCTCAGATTTACCAGACATCTCATGGTATTTCCTTTTATATTATTTCTTTAATGGCTGCCATTTATTCTCAATGTATTTTGTATATATTTTACTTGCCAGTTGTATAACCAGTTTTTTGTTCACATGTAAGATATGAAAGCTTTGTGGTAGTTGTTTGTATGGTGTTGAATTGTTTTTCTCTAGTTATGCCTATGTTATAAGCTCACATCTTTTCTGTTTACTACATTGTCTTTCCCTTTCTTTTTTTCTTATTTTTAAAGACCCTAATGAATTTATACTTTAAGTATCAGCTGGATTTTTAAACAGTGTGAGTTTTCTGGCTATGGAGTTTTTGATATTAATGAATATAGTGAAATATTTGCCACTTTATGGTCTCAATAGATATGACCTCTTGCCTTCTTACCTCTTGTGAGTAAATTTGTGAGATCATCTTGTCTGCTGAATCAAACTCATAGAGTCTGTGGTTCTGTTACAGATGTGATGATGAGTTGTTATCCTGGGGATGAGCTTCTGTGATTCTAGATGAGAGATGCATTTCTGGAAAAGGTGTCATGTGGTTGTTTTTATAGCACGTAATTGTATAGGTTGACAACTCATTTGGTTAATGAGGCCAGAACTGCAGTTTCATCCTGGGTGCTCTAATTCATTCACCAGTTCATTGTAGAGTGCCTTTTATGTTCTACGCACTGTGCAGGATTTGAGAGACAGGCAGTAATCACAAAAATATAAGCCATTGTCTGAAATAAACTTATGGCAAGCTCTTCACTGCTATTTAAAAACAGCTGAAATATAGTGTTTATTGAGGACTGTATATTTATATAAAGATGGGGGACACTATTAAATACGTATTCAAATAAATTGTTTTAGGTTGGAAACATTACTCAGTTACCTAAAAGAATAATCATTTGACTTCTGCTTTCTAGTTTCTGCCTCTGGTTTTAAGAAAAAACATACAACTAAATATTTAACAACATATACCTAAAATATAAGATTTCCTATGAGTCTAATGTTAAGATAAACTGAGCTAAAGAAAACTTCTACCAACTAGATGGTACCAACAGGAGGAGAATTTTTTTTTTTAATTTTAATTATCTGTTCTTAGGTCCAAGTTTTCAGTATTTTAAAGAAACACAGAATAATATAACATTTGATTTATATGTTGCTTGCATGTTGTCACTTAGAATCTAATTTCATAATTTTATAGCTTTGTGCAGGTTAATAAATATAGCTTTTTTTAGTAAAAAAAGTATAGTAAAAATATACTTTTTTTAGTAATTCTGAAACAGTCGCAGGTGCAGAAAAGGAGGTAGGGCAGTTTTTCCTTTTTCTCACCCTGCTTTAATTGTTTTTAGAGTGATTTTTTTTTTTTTAAGAGGATGATTTTAATTTGGTGAAAACTGTAAAATCGTAGCAAATAGAGAACCATAATTACATACTTTATTTTCAAAAACTATTAGAAGATTCTCTTTAAATGAGAGCTAAAGAGTTTTTTTATCCACACAGTTTTTTGGTTATGAAATAAGAGCAACTCTTATGTGACTACCACTTATTGATTGCTAAATATGCATAATGCAGTGTATGAAATGCTTTACAGTCATTATTTCATTTTCTTCACAGAAATCGTAGGCGGATATATATCCATTTTATAAACAAGGAAACTGAGGCTTAGAGTGGTTAAATAACTTGCCTAGCTCACACATCTGCTGTTAGAGAGTTAGAGATAGGCTCCAGTGCTCATGTTTTTCACTTTTAAGTGCAATTGCCTGTTATTGTATATTTTTGTACTACTTTGTACTTTTGTACTACTTTGTACTTTTGTACTACTTTTGTACTATTTTGTATTCAAGCTACTACTTGAAATCTAGTAGCTCTCCCCCAGTTATTCATGGTTTAAAAGTAAAGGCTCGTTTTCTTGGAGAATTCAAACCACTGTTACCTCGTTATTTCCATATTTTGGTATTTTTTTCCCATAAGATATGAGCTCGCAGTCTGCGTCATCTGTGAAATAGGAATTAACCTGAGTAGATATTCTCAAGCTTACTTGTAAAAATTAAAAGTAAATACAAGAATTGCTATTTGAAGAAACACTTCTCTTCAGTATTTCAGGTATAACCTGAGAGGGACAACATTGACTGTTTCTCTTGTTTATATGGTTATCTCTATCTGCTTTGTTCCGAGTTGTACTGTATCATTGCTGAAAATATTTCGAGTAGATATTTCACATATAGTACATATAGCAGGTGTTAAACAGTGAATTCAGATTAGAAGAATTGATATGGAAGCTGAATATGTTTTTGTTACTATGGTAAGTTTGTTTAAAAATAAGTATTCAAGTATATGACAAGAATATTTAAAAATATTCAAGTATATTTCTCTTCTGATTGTCTGTGCTAGGGATCATTAACTCATGGGAGAAAACTGGAGAAATAAACTCCCTCCATATACATGTATATATGTAGTATGGAAAATGACAACCACTATAAAACAATTGACTTTATTACAAATAAAATAGATTTTTAAAAAAATATATAAACAATAGAGTAGAATTGGTTCAAATTCTGGTTTTATCTCTTAAACTGAGCAACTTTGGTTATGTTATTTAACCTTAGTTGCTTTTGAATTCCTCGGTGGTAAAATGGAGATCCCTATCTCAGAGTTGTGAGGATTAAATAGACCATCCATGTAAAAGCTTAGTCCACAGTAAGTCTCAATATTTGTTAGTTTATTGTTAAAGCATTTACTGAACCAAGAAGACTTAATTTTGTATAGTGCTGTAAGAAATTCTGTTTTATCTTTCAAAATGAATAATATTTGTTGGTTCTTCACTAAGCAGTATGCCTTAGTAATCATTCTTTTGGCATCCTAAATTCATTCCCTAAGGAAGATTATGATTCAGAAACTTTTCTTTTGATCATAATCTCATAACTTAATTCCAGAAAAATAAAATAGAGACCCCTTGAGCAAATTCCAATTGGTATTGATATTTCAATAAAGAATGCTTTCTTCATGTATTTTACTTACCTTTGTTATAGGTTGACTGTTGCTGGGAATATGAAGATGATTCTTAACTTTTGGTTCCCTTTTCTTTTAAATAGGGTTTGTGGATGCACTTAGATGTTTGCAATGAGCACTGTGGCTGGCATGCCCCAGTGTTTTGGATACCAATGCATAGGACTCCATAGTAATCGAATTTACCAGAGGCGAACGTCATGAGCATAGTGATCCCATTGGGGGTTGATACAGCAGAAACGTCATACTTGGAAATGGCTGCAGGCTCAGAGTAAGTATTTAAATTAAAGGTATTTTGGATAGGGAAGGGCAAAATATTTCATGTAATTATTTTAGCACAACCAAGCAGTGCTTGATTTGCATTTATATTTTTTCTCATTTTAGACTCTTGGCTAAAATAAAATGTCAGAAGTTTAAAGGCAAAAATTCCTTTAACTAAAATTACTTTGTAAATAACTTTTGAGCCAAAATGCTCTATCTTTTTCGGATTTTTTTTGTCTTTTCCATTTGCTAATTGTTGACATCAAGAGTCAAGGTAGCAGGTTATTTTTTTTTTAATTGTAAGACCTTTCATGTTTATATTGGAAAATTAATTTGGTTTTAAATTTGAATCTTTAAAAAATTGTAATATCCATTTAAACACAATAATTACTTCATTTTTTTAAAAGTTGAGTTGAAAAATAAAATTCAGGCCATTTTTAAATAAGAAAAAGGGAGTATTTCCTTCTAGATATGTACTTTGCCACTTTTTGCTTTTATGTGAGCCATTTCTGAGGGATTCAGTGAAAGGTTCTTCCTCGCCTCTAACTCTTTGGTCTTGGCAGTTGTGTGGATAGATTTCACTTTATTTTGATCTTGAAAGACCACTACATTAACACTAAGTTATTGCTGTGAAAATTGATTGTTTTTGGAAATTGCAAGGGGTTCATGTGACAGTGTTGGAATCTAAAGGATGGAAAGATGCATACGTTTGCTCTCGAATTCAATATGTAGTTGTATTGTGCTAAATGGGACGCTCATTGACCAGAAAGCTGAATTCAAGTTAAAAAAAAAACAAATTTATTTATTTTTGAGCTCCTAAAACTGGTATGTAGAAAGGACAAAAATTGCAGTTAATATTCTCCTTTTGCTGGCATTTCAAATGGTCTAGAAGTGTTTTCACCACTCCTGCTTCTGCCATTGAGAAAGACTCAGGGATGCTCTCTAGTATTCTTATAATATGCTACATAGTCCATTTAACTATATGATTATTAAAATACAGTTTTTAAAAGCCATTTTTTTACACTATGCGTTAAGTTATTTTTGTTGTAAAGTAATAGATTCCCAAACATGGCACTCTTATGACAGTTGATTGACATTCATTCTGCCCAGGTAGTGACACTACTCAGGAAGGAAAGAACCTGGAAGCAGGGCTTGACAGGCAAGAGGTTCCCAGGCTAAAGTACTAGTTTTTCTTAATGTATAGCATCTGATAGATGCAAATCTATATCTGATGATAGTTATAGGCATTTATTGGTAATAATCAAAGATTCTTTGCTTCCTAAAAATATTCACCTTGACAGTCTTTTTTTAAATTGGCCTCTTAAGCACTGAATACAAGATATAGTTTATGAAATATTATTTATATACCAGATAGGAATTAGTCCAGTATACAATGTGAGATACACCTTTGCCTTGTTTGCATGTTTAGTATGTGTACTGTAAGGCAATTCACAAAGAGAATGAAAGCTGCATATTAATTATACAGTTAAAAGAGAATGAATAATATATTGAAAGAGGGCAGTGTAGGCGATTGCTTTCTGCCTATGTTCTTTATTAAATGCATTTATAGAGCATGTATGGAAAAAGTATGATTTATATTGTGGGGCCAAATCTTTCCTAATACAAATGTGGCCATTTTTATTGTGAGAAAATGATCAATTTGTAGGTAATTACAGAATGACTTTTTTTTTTTTTTTTTTTTTGCGGTACGCGGGCCTCTCACTTCTGTGGCCTCTCCCGTTGCGGAGCACAGGCTCCGGACGCGCGGGCTCAGTGGCCCTGGCTCACGGGCCCAGCCGCTCAGCGGCATGTGGGATCTTCCTGGACCGGGGCACGAACCCGTGTCCCCTGCATCGGCAGGCGGACTCTCAACCACTGCGCCACCAGGGAAGCCCCAGAATGACTATTTTTTAAAGAACGTTTCTGTTTTAGGAAATTAGTTTTTTTCTATTCCACATACAAGTATATGTCCTTTGGGCATAGTATCCTCTACTCAGTGGACACAGAAAGGATAGCTGGTACCAGTTTCTATTATGCGACAACTATCAGAATTTTTGTGTTTTAATTTTCAAACTTAAAAACTTTTCTCTCTATGTATATATAAATATATAAAACCTGGAAGCTTAAAAAGATCCTTAAATCATATCACCCCACCACCCATTCCCACAGATACATAAAGCTTTTGGAACTGTTTTCATAAGAAATGTTGATGTAATTAACAAGTTGCTTCCTTTTTATTTCAAATACATAATCAGAAGATACTATAGTTGTGTTGATGCAGGATCCTGTGAAGCTACATAATTATTTCAAAATGTTTTTTAAAAAGAGAGAGAATTACATTTTATTACACTCATGTGGCTATATAATGTTATTGTATGTTATATATTTTTAAATATTGTACTGCTAAATTATAATATATCACTAATAAACTAATATAAAGTTTAGGAGGTACTTGATGATTGCTTATTGAGTGAATTAGTGTACTAGACCAAATTTATACTCACTTCTAAGGCTGTAAAGGGGAATTTATTTGATCACTTAATGTTCATCTAGTCTGAGTTCATCTAGATAGAGTTCATGCTATCTGTAGCATTTTATGGATAGGAAATTGAAGGTCTGGTTCAGGATCTGTGAAGAATGGGTTTGCTAAGCTCTAGTCTGGTATTTTCATACTCAGTAACGTTTGCTCTTGGGTTATTGTGTCTCTAAAGTAAGACTCTTCAAGTCCAGGTTCCTTGTTACATATTTCTTTTCCTCTCATTACTAAGTTTTAAAAAATCTTGGGTTTGTTTTACCTTTCCTGCAGAGTTACGGATCTTGTATTTTGCTTTTTTCTGTTCCTGCCAAGAGTTGGTTTTACACATCCAGTGCCTCTCAGTTCAAACTAGCCGTATTTCAGGTGTTCAGTAGCACATGTCTAGAGGCTGCTGTATTGGATAGAGAAGTTCTAGACCAAATAACAAAGTATAGGCTCTCAGAAGAGAAAAGAACAATGAAGCCTAGGCTAGTTATAAAAATTCTAACTGAGATCATAATCTGTTTCTTTCTGAATAAGAAAGATAAAGATGTAAGTATGAGGTGTAGATATTATTTTTAAATTATAGGTGAGGAAACTGAAGTCACAGAGCAGTTAAGTGGCAGAGGCAGAACTTATTGATGTGTTGATTTTAGGCTTATTTCTATTATAGCTCCTTTTTTAATACTGTTACAAAAAGTGATTTATATAACAACTGATTTATTTTGATATATGGTTCATGTAAGTAGTAGCTTTAGTTTTAGGAGTAGTAAATTCAGTATAATATATGACTGCATGTAACAAAGGTATTCTCATCAGGTCTCTGCTCAAAGATAAGAAATATGAAAGAAAACCTAGACTCCATTACCACTAGATAGATAGGAAAGTGAGCCAGAGTTCGGCCATTTATTAGAATTGTGTGTTTTTTATCCTAATTGGTAGAAATTGACCTATTCTGTTGCTTCTTACCTATTTTACGTCTGACATTCCATCTGAATTACTAAATTGGTTAAAGAAGCAAAGATGAGAAACCCTTCTGGAGCTGGGAAGCGGGAAGAGGTATAAATGGGGAGTGTTAAATGTATTCTTGCCTAGCCTTTTTAAAAGAGAAGAGCCAAATTACTTTTTCCTCTCAGAGACTGGGAACATGATTGCTAACATTGTATTCCTTTTAACATTATTATTACTACAAAATGTTCCGTTAGAAGTCTTTATAATGAGCTTTTATATAATTATGTGTATTTTTGGATGAGGTAGACAAATTAGTAAATGTGACATATCTAAGTTATAGGTGAATTATTTTGAAGGAGGGCTTTTAATACTATGCCTGGCAATACAGTAAATGCCTCTTTGTTGACTTGAGAGTACTAAAGAGAGATATCTGGGTTTTCAGTTTTGTTTTGCCACTAACATACTTAATTATGGTAGACTTACTTATGGTAGACTTAAGCCACTTAATTATGGTAGACTTTTGTGTCTTCATTTGAAAAACAGGGTTTGGATTGAAGTATTAATGTGACTCTTTTTGACTGCAAATTTCTGAGATTCAGTACATTTTTACTATCTATATTTTGTTTATAGTATTTGATATTAAGTTATTTCAGTGTCACTAGAGCCACCTGCTGACAGAATTGATTAATTTGTTGAAGTGTTTGGTTGCTTTTAGTCTGAATTTCTGTAATTGAAGATACTAAAATGTTTTGTGTATAATGAAATATTTTCAATAGCTTTTTACTTGTTCATGTTCCACTAGTACTTAACATTTCTGCTTATGATTTCTTTACACTTAATCTACTATCAAGAAGCTAATACTTTCTGCTGCTCTTAAAGTGTTGATTTGCTTATCCTAATTTGGAAGTGCTTTCATTTAAATGTGATTTTGTTTTAATATTCAAAAGCCTATTTTAAAGTACTGTCTTAGCATTGTTTAGAACGGTTCTTAGAATGACGTTGAATTTCTCATTTGCTTTATACTTAATAATAAACACATTTTTTCTCTAATTTTTTTTCCCACTTGTGATACTGATTACAGAGCTCACTGTGTTCATAGAGTTGTCTGTAACGTAGTGTGTAATACCTCTTCATAACCCCAGCAAAAAGTTGGGCAGGTATTATTCCCATTTTGCAAAAGAAATGCAGCTCAAGGAGATAACAGACTTAATTAACTAAGGCCATAGTTAATAAAAAAGGCCATAGTTAATAAAAAATAAGAGAGTTAAACCCAAGGCTGCTTGGCTCCAGATCCATTTTGCCACGTAGATCCAAGAGCTAAGTTTTCTTAACGGATGAGTTAAATGAAGTAAAATGCCACATGTGATAAACTGAGGGCAATTGTCACACCAAACCTCTCCATTTAAAAACATTTCTTGTATACTATTGTAGTTTGTGTAATTTTAATGTATCTTTAAAAAGTAATAGGTTATAACAAGGACGATAGACATATTTTGATCACAGATCTGAAGGAGCATACTTGAGAACTCATGGAGATCTTTCACATTCATTACTATAACAATTAGGGAGCTAGTCTATCCATGTGCAGTTACTGATACCCAAGTGTCCGTTATTGAATGTTTTAAACATTAAAAGGAAAATTAGAGGTTTCACCTAAAACAGTGGTATAAGCTTCTCATTAAAATCCAACTATATTTTGTAGGTTTATACAGGGAAGAAATTAAATTTTTGATGAGGAAGAAGGAAGTCATAAAAGTCCAATTTCAGGAGGAATCAGAGCTTATTTTGATCAATCATTCTAACCTGTTCTTTTTCTGTAAATGCCTCTCTTAATTTAATGATTGGCTTTTCTCTCTTTTTACATCTTCAGTTCACCTGACTACTTAAACGTCTGCACTAAAATGTATAATGAATGATGATTTTTGATGGCCTTTTAAAGAATAAGGATATTTTGATATAAACAAGGTTTTAAATTTGTAAAGTGGTTCCAGGAAAATGTGGCAACATCAGTTAGATTACTGTAAACAAAATGGTAGTTGTCCTGCTTTCTGAGTTTTCAACAATAATCTAGAACTGTAACATATTTGAAAATAGCCTATTTTCATTTTTAAGAATGCAAATATTACATAAATAATTTCAACTTTAATGACCAAAATTGTTCTCCATATTTGTAAAGTTTGTGAAGTGATGACAATTAAAGTGACATAGATTCAGAATTATCAGAAACCAGGCTTTGTGTAACTCTAATAAAATGACAAAAAAAAAAAAAGACACATAGTACTATTTTGTAATACAGAAATGAGGTATAAAGCTGTTTACCTCATTAGATCATTAATCCATAGGCATAAATAGCACTCTGGTAAATTTCACAGGAATAGTGGGGATAATGCAATTCGGTGGGAAAAGTACTAGACCAACATAAGAGATATGGGCTTTAGTATTTTCTTTGCTATTATAATGCCATGTGACTTAGAATTAAGACTTCATTTTATAAATGTGGAAACTGAGACCCAGAGCGATTATGTGGCATGTCCCATGGATACACAATGACTTAATAATAAATTAGGGCTTGGATCTAGAGTTTGTGGCCCTTAGATCAGTCATCTCCCCGTCTGTAAAACTGGAGGTTGGACAATGTGATGTTTAAAATACCTTCTAGAACAGTGCCTGAACATCACTTTAGAGCAGCAGATACTCTGTTTCCCTGAATAGTAGCTGTCCAACTGCACTCTGTGCCACACCAAGCAGGACTCAGCAGCTGATCCTCAACCCCTAGCTTCATGACAGCATTGTCTGGGGGTCCAGGAACTGCCCTCCACATTATGCCTGTCTAGACTCAGCGGGAGCAGATCTACTACCACCAATTCTAGGCCAGAACAAAACTACTTCCAATCTGAGGGAAAGAAACCATATCCTGAAACTCCCTTGGGGCCATATGCAGACGAGCCCTACTATATCTTTGTTCTATCTGCTCTTCTAACCAAGTCTTAGCAACAGCCTTTTACCTTTTCCAAGACCCCAGTATCACCTCATGGGGTCAGAGGTAGGTTCTGAGAGTGGCTAATTCAGATTAAGTCTTGACCTTTTGTCAGTATTATCTGTGCCTCTCATTCCTGTAATTCCTTGTGCACTGTCTAAATTGTAGGCCCATTCAGATGCTTGAATCTTTGCATCGTTCACCCTTGTATTAATTCTTCCACTTGCTCCATACGAATCGGCTTTTACTTTGACCATGCTACTGGCATACTGAAGCTAATGCATGGTTTTCAGGCCTCATATTGCTTGCTCTCTCAGCAGGATTTGATGCTATTGATTCTCTGTACCTTTGGCTTCAGTGAAACTATCCTTTTGTGGTTTTCTTTCTTTTTCTCAAATTGTAGTAAAATATACATAACATAAATCTTACCATTTTAACTATTTTAAAGTTTACAGGTTGGTGGCATAAAGTACATGAAGTACATTCACAGTGTTACCACAGTATCCAGGCAAGAGATGACAAGGGCTTGGACTAGGAAAATGGTAGAAATGGAGAGAGGTGTACTGATTCTAAATGTATATTGGAAGGAGACACGGGATCGACCATAGCATTAGTGTGGAGGGTGAGGGCAAAGGAGCGATCAAAAATGACACGTTAGGGTTTTGGATTAAGCAACTGGATGGAGATAGAGTTGTTTAAAGAAAAAGATGATCCTGGGGAAAAAAGAAAACATTTGTGGGCAGAAGATCAAGCAAAAACTGAGAAACAGTGGCCAGTTAAGTGTGGTACCCAGAAAGCTGGCAGAGTTAATAAATCTTTTTAGGAGAAGGGAATGTTTATTTACATCAAATGCTGAAAAGTGTATATAAATTACGATTACCAATTGGTTTGACAACATGGGTAGTTAAAGTGCTGTTGTGCAGCCTGATGTGGAGCACAGACAACTCTTTCAAGGAGTTTTCTCTAAAGAGGAACAGAGAAATGGAAAGATAAGTAAAAGGGGGCAGGCGTTTTAAATGGAATAATAAATAAGACAGGAATGATCTAACATAGAGGGAGACTGAAGATACAGGAGACATGGGATAATGCAGGCAAGAGTAAAGTGTAAAGATCTTGAAAAGGTGAGAAGGGATGAGAACCAGAGGGCAAGTGGAAGAATAGGACTGTAATAAAAAGAGTGACATTTTTCCATTTTACAAGAGAAAAACAGAATTTGAATATAAATACAAGATTTTAGATAATGGAGTTGTGTTCCCAGTACCTAAAACAGTAGCTGGTATATAATAAACCCTCAATAAATATTTACTAATAAATTAATAAGAAATTCCTGTTGAGTTCTTGTTACATTTTCAAAGAAAGTTATACCACTGAACTAGTAGTACTTGCTTAAGCCATTGAAATTAGAGAAAAAGGGTACTCTTTATTACAGTCAGTTCTTTCCCAGAATTTGCTCTCTCTAAACAAGCAGTTGGCAAACAAGGATCCCTGAGCCAAATCCAGCCTGCTGCCTGACTTTTGAGTATAAAGTTTTATTAAAACTCAGTCATGGGGCTTCTCTGATGGCGCAGTGCTTAAGAATCCACCGGCCAATGCAGGGGACACGGGTTCGATCCGTCGTCCAGGAAGATCCCACATGCCGCAGAGCAGCTAAGCCCGTGTGCCACGACTACTGAGCCTGCACTCTAGAGCCCGCGAACCACAACAACTGAAGCCAGCGAGCCACAACTACTGAAGCCTGTGTGCCTGGAGGCTCTGCTCTGCCACAAGAGAAGCCACCACAATGAGAAGCCTGTGCACAGCAACAAAGACCCAGTGCAGTCATAAATAAACAAAACTCAGTCATGGACTTCCCTGGTGGTGCAGTGGTTAAGAATCTGCATAAATTAATTAATTAATTTAAAAAACTCAGTCACGGACTTCCCTGGTGGCGCAGTGGTTAAGAATCTGCCTGCCAATGCAGAGGACACGAGTTTGAGCCCTGGTCTTGGAACATCCCACATGCTGTGGAGCAACTAAGCCCACGTGCCACAACTACTTAGCCTGTGCTCTAGAGCCCACAGGCCACATCTACTGAGCCCACGCACCACAACTACTGAAGTCCGCATGCCTAGAGCCTGTGCTGTGCAACAAGAGAAGCCACTGCTATGAGAGGCCCGCACAATGCAACGAAGAGTAGCCCCCACTCGCTGCAACTAGAGAAAGCCTGCATGCAACAAAGACCCATTGCAGCCAAAAATAAAAAATAAAAAAATAAGTTTATTTTAAAAAGTCATGCCCAATTATTTAAATATGTTTTCTGGCTTTCCAGGTACAATAGAGCTGAGTAGTTGCAACAGAAACCGTGTTGTTCCAAGCCTTAAATATATTTAATCTCTGGTCCTTTACAGAAAAGGTTTGCTGGCCCCAGCTCTAAATTTAATTTTAAATTCCAAAATCTGGGACGTGAGAAAGGATTTTCTACAACAAACATGTACTTTATAGTCATGACACATCTAAATTAAGAGGTCTAGTAATGTGGAGAGCTATTTGGGTGGAGCTAATGAGATAGAATTAGGTTAAGGCTGATTTGGAAGTCATGAACACTTAGGAAATGGTGAAAGCTACAGTACTAGTGGATGGAAACCTCCAGTACAGTTTACAAAGTGTAGACACCTAGAAAACAAAAATATTTAAGAAACAGGAGAAGAAACATTTAAAAAGGAGATTAAGGCATGAAAAGAAAACCAGATGGAAAACAGTTTGGTGGTTTCTCAAAACGTTAAACATAGAATTACCTTATGACCCAGGAATTCTACTCCTAAGTATATACCCAAAAGAACTGAAATCAAGGGCTCAAAACAGGTACTTGAATACCAATATTCACAACAGCATTACTCATAATAGCCAAAAGGTGGAAACATCCCAAGTGTCCATCAACAGATGAACGGATAAACAAAATGTGGTACATCTATACAGTGGAATATTATTCAGCCATAAAAAGGAATAGAATTCTGAAACATGCTACAAATGGATGAACCCTGAAAACATTACACTAAGTAAGCCAGACACAAAAGGATAAATATTTTATAATTCCATTTATATAAAGTGTCTAGAATGGGCAAATAGAGACAGACGGTAAAATAGAGGTTACTAGGTGCTTGGGCCTGGAGGAGGTAAGAGGTTTAATGAGTACAAAGTGTCTGGGAGGATGAAAAAGTTTGGAAGCAGACAGTAGTAAGTCATGAATCATATGGCTTGAAGGTCTCTTGGTTAACCCCAAAGCTTATTATACACAAATGATTGTGCTCATATCTTAGCTAATTCTATTTCATTTGTTTAGGAGAGGTAGAACTAAAGCTACAAATTTTTTACAGCCTCTTTGTGGTAGATAGATATACGGGACTATAGAACTGAACAAAATGTCCCTTATATGTAAAAAAAAAAAAAAAAAAGTCTTTAAACAGCTAGTCTGATTTCAATGAGTTGAATGCTGTAGTTCTTTAAAGTAACAGTTCTGGTTAGTGCCTATTTCAGGAAGGTGGAAAATACTAAAAAGGCATTAGGAAACTAGCAGAATTAAAATAGTGACAAGAGGGAAACTGAAATTTACTACATTATTTGAGTGACTGAGTACTCACCATGATAGAATATATTAGGACAGAATGTATCAATAGAAGTAGGAAGGATATAAAGTTCTCCAGTATAAGATTTTTAACCAGTTATGGTATTTTAACTAGGAAATTTTAAATCATATTGTCTTTAACCGAGGAAGGCTTAAATTCCCAGATCATATGGTTAAGAGTAGGAGTTTAAAATGTAATTGTATTTTCTCAACTTTAGAGTGTATGTAAAGGTCTCTTTTTGGAAGCTTTTTAGTAATGTGCTGTAGATCAAAAACAGGCCCTTGAAGCTGACTTGAGCTTTGTGTGGCTAAACAGCCAAGTAGAAAGTTTCTTTCAGAATTCAGAACTGTCTTAAATGGAAAAGTCGACTCAAAGAAGTTTGGCATGACATGTAACAACTAGAAATTAAGTGGATGAAAAGATAATTTGATGCGTATTTGGCAAATGACACCAAGTTTAGTAAGGTTTTAAAAACACATTATAAGAAGGAAGCCTGCCAGAGTATTAATGGAAACTTCTTGTTGGTGGTGTAATTGATAGATCCAGGGATTATCAAGAGTTAAGTCTTCTTTCAGTAATAAAATATTTTAAAGTCATTTATTTGCACATTGTCATTGAAAGTAGCTAAGTTTCAAATGAATCTAACAGTGGTTAATGTGCCCTGTGTTCTGTACCTAATAAAAAATTAATGTAGGTAAATCATCAAGGTGGGTTGGTCCTGTACTTAGTATTGAAGGAATTCAAGAATAAAATTGCAGAATTATTAGTTATAATAGCAAGTTGCATAGTTTCATATCCCTTTCTTCAATAAAAAGGTTACCAGTTTGGACCTGGGCACCCTACACTCATGAGGATCACTTTGAAACTAGACGGGGTACTACGTGTTTTTCAGTGAAGCAAAGAACTGAGCAAAGGTAACTTACCAGTAAGGAGGAGTTTTGGAGAGGTAGCACTTTTTACATGTTCTCATCAGGTTCAGAGCTTCTAAACCTACTGAACCTGGGAGAATTATTCACAGATTGCTCCACCTCACATTTGAAACCCTCAGCTTTATTTTGCCATGCTGCTGCTCTGATCTTTCCTGTGGGAGAAACAAACCATTAGTGGCTCTGTATAGTTTTTCAGGATAAAGATCATATTCCTTAGCTGGATACCCAAGGTACTTCTTGAACTGTTCCTTGCCTGACTTATCTGCCCTCATCTCTGGCCCCTTCTCTATACCTTTAACTCTTTCTGCTCTGAATTTTAGCAGTTCTTTTTAATCTGTGCTTCCTAAACTACAGTGAATGTAGATTGAGGTGCTTATTACAATATAGATTTGTGAGCCTGATCTTAAAAATGTTTGATTCATTTGGTTAAGTAGAGTTGTAAGAAATTGTAACATGCACTACTGATGATTGTGGTGCTGGTGGTCTGTTGATCATGCTTAGAGAAACATGCTTAAACACTTCTTGCTGTTGATATCTCTGATTCCCTGTGCGCCTTCTGTCTGGAATATCTTCTCCATCCCTTCCGCCTCTATTTCTGGGGCTTGTTAACTTATTCTTTAAAACTTACTTAAACTATTATGAATTATTATGAATGGCCCCTGTGGTGTGCCTCTTATAGCACTATTGTAATCATTGATGTACTTGTTTGTCTTCCGCATACATCAGTTTCTTGAGAAGGGCCGCTGTTACTTCTTTATTTTTTGATTTCCAGCATCTCAGTCTCTTCTACTTAGTGTGTGCTCAGATGTTTATTGAATGAGTGAAAACTGTATTATCATAAGTTCCTTGAAGGCAGAGACAGTGTCTTATCTTTATAACTCTCATAGTCCCTAGCAAACATTAGGCCCTCAGTATTTGTTTAATCAGTGCTATTCAAACTGAGGTCTGTGGTTATAATCCCTAGGGAGCTCTGTGAGCTCGCTGAAATTTTAAAATTTTACTATATTAATTTTGAGATAGGTAAAAAGAGTATGTTTAGAATTATTCCGGTTGACTACCACTTAATACCAAATATTGCCAAGAGATTTCAAATGCAAGGGCTTGAATTTGTGTTCGATGGTGTTGGTACACAGATCACTTAAAGATCTAATTTAATGTAATCTTTTTCTAAATCCAAATCTACAAAGAAAAATCCCTCTCCTTCTATTATGGGGATTTGTATATTTGATTTTGAGAAACAGCTAAATAAATAAACACTGTCTTGAAGTCTGACTGACCTCTCCATACTCCTTAAAGATTCTACAGGCTATTTTTCCTACCTTTTGCATATGCATGAGATATTGTCTTTTTCCATCATTACTGCTTTTTTTTTTTTTTTTTTTTTGTGGTACGCCGGCCTCTCACTGCTGTGGCCCCTCGCGTGGCGGATCACAGGCTCCGGACGCGCAGGCTCAGCGTCCATGGCTCACGGGCCCAGCCGCTCCGCGGCACACGGGATCCTCCCGGACCGGGGCACGAACCCGTGTCCCCTGCATCGGCAGGCGGACTCTCAACCACTGCGCCACCAGAGAAGCGCCATCATTACTGCTTTTTTTTAAATTAAATTTTTTCAATAGAAGATTTACTTCGTTTAACATTCAAATGTTGAAATTCCTGCATATCTTTCAGAAGCATTCTCACATCTAATGAAACCTCATGATGTCACTCCTTATCTTTCCTGTTACTCAGGTAGATATGTCTTTCTCTTGAACCCTACAGAATCTAGAGCCTAGAGCGTTGACCTTTTGCAGCTCCTACAAGGAGGTCTTTTTAAGTTCAACTAAACATTCAGACTTACAAGACTGTCGTAGGCCATACTTGGCATTAGTCTACATGGTAAATAGGGTAGGAGCCATAGCTTATCAGAGGTTAGCATCAAGTGTTCCTCTCTGTGTGTCTATGAAAGAGTACAGTCAGCCATCCAGGAGTTATTTTCTTGGGTTGTCAGGTGACTGGTCAGGGACAAGGACTTAAGATCCACATTGGGCAGATGTGAGGGTGTTCCCTAATTTAGAAGTCCCATGCACCTCAGAAGCCAATATTTCTTGTCACAACCATAGGCAGAACTTCCAGTTTCCCTTCCAGGAG
Source organism: Monodon monoceros (assembly GCF_005190385.1). Taxonomy (NCBI): domain Eukaryota; kingdom Metazoa; phylum Chordata; class Mammalia; order Artiodactyla; family Monodontidae; genus Monodon; species Monodon monoceros. The sequence goes on along the minus strand of NW_021703776.1, from coordinate 17,900,297 downwards.
TCACTGCATCTTGGGGAAGTTCACATCTGTGGCATCCTCATCAAGTTATTTATAATTTTCCCAGTCCAGATACAATTAATTTACCAACCAAGGATCATTTTTATTAATGTACCTAGCAGTATAGCAAATTAGCTATCAGGTTTGCAGGGGATCAGAGGCAGAAAGTTGACCAAAGATCAAGGTCTCATGCATAAGAGGAAAGAGTTTTTTTTAAGCATTTACTCATATCTTTCTTAGGGCATTACCCTATTTTTGCCTTGTATGGGGGTTTTTGTATACCTGTCCCTTTTTGCTAACCCTGCCATTCCTTCCACGATCAGAAACTCTGAGGAGAGGGGTGTGAGTAGGTTTTATATATCTTTCTATCCTGTCTAGAATCTAACAAGTTACTTTACATATTGAACATCATCATAGAACTATTTGTTGAATTACGGTTTGTGTGCTCCTTTGATTGTAAGGTAAATACACACAAGAAAAACCCAGAAAAATTCTGTAGGTGGGATTTATCATAGATTTATAGATCAATAGATCTATAGATCAATAGATTTATCATCTATTTATCATAGATGGAAACAAAGTATAGGAATAAACTTTCTGGATGGAGTGGTCTAAACTGTGGTGTCCTCCTCCAGCATTATTAGGGTTGCTCTGTTTTAATGTCTATATGACTTCTTTGGAATAGGGACTGTATAATGATATCTCCAGATTCATTCTTTCATGTACTGAAAGCTTATGTTAAGGATGATAAGATATAGATTTGAGAGGACTGTGAATCAGCAGAAAATGGCAAATGCTTCACTATAAGCAGGGACAGAAATATCAATACTAAGATAAGATCATTTCTTGAGTTTGTATAGTAAAGTATGTCAGGAGAGTCCAGCAAAGTGATGATCATCATGAGATTATCATCTCTTTGTACAGGATATATTATACTCATGGCTGTCGTACCCTGCCTTTCTGTCTGCCACATATTATTGAAGAAATAAATCGTCACCAGGGCTTAAGGGGCATGTTATGAAGATTGTTCATAAGTTTGAGACCTGTGTATTGGGAAATATGATAGTTCAGTGGAGGTAGGAGTGAACCTATCTGTATGGATAGGTTCTTAGTCACTTAACATTAAAACATAAAAACTAGGGGGTGCCTTTAAGAGTTTAAAGAGAGGAATCAAATAAAATATTCCCATACAAAATTTTTGAATAAAATAGTAACTTCTCTTTGAGGAGCTCACATACTGCTCCTTGGTTTAACATGTTGGATATTCTTTTCTTTTTTTTTTTTGGCTGTGCCCCATGGCATATGGTGTCTTAGTTCCTTGACCAGGAATCGAACCTGCATTCCCTGCATTGGAAGCACGGAGTCTTAACCACTGGATTGCCAGGGAAGTCCCAACATGTTGGATATTAGATTGTGTGAAAAATGTATCTAATACATTGTATCAGATTGTGTTAATCTACATAAACCTTACATATGTATACTGTATTAAGTGTTCCACCAAAATTAGCTTCATTTTTCATTGACATGCTTAAGCCTTAACATACCTCTATATAGCTCTTCTAAAAACCTTTTAAACCAAAAACTTTAGAAATATTCATTTTAAAACAGCCTAAACATTTAAAAAATCTCTGCTGCCAGTGATAGTGATTCCTTGCTTATTAGCTTTTGTGTTGAAATTAGGAATGTTTTAAGCAGTGATTGGAATTAAAACTAGAACATAATCTCATTCTGTAGTTACACCATTTTCTATTTCCTATTTTGTTTGTGGTAAATAACCTTTACTATAGTAATTGGTCCTTGCCTTCTGGAGTGTATAATGTCATTAAAAGAGATAAGGAAAGTAAATATGGAAAAGTGATGTATGTATATTGCTTTGTGTGTTCACGTTGGATTAGTAATACATATGTGTATATATGTATATATACACACACACAGTGTAGCAATAAAACATTTTCCTGGTTAATGTTCTGAATCACCGACCTAGAATTTTAAAACTTTATTATATCAGTATTACATGTTCATGATTACTGATTACATTTCTTGGTATAAAGTTTAGTCTTTTGCTATGTAAAAAACTCAGTGGTATATGTGGACTCAACTCTAAGAAAATATGTATTAAAAATCTGCTTTACAAAAGGATAGCAAAGGCACTTATTTCAAGCTAATTTAGGGAGTTATGGGACTATACTTTAAAAATAAACTTTATGGGGCTTCCCTGGTGGCGCAGTGGTTAAGAATCTGCCTGCCAATGAAGGGACCTGTGTTCGATCTCTGGTCCGGGAAGATCCCACATTCTGCGGAGCAGGTAAGCCTGTGCGCCACAACTACTGAGCCTGCACTCTAGAGCCCGCGAGCCACAACTACAGAGCCCGCATGCTGCAACTACTGAAGCCTGCGTGCCTAGAGCCCGTGCTCTGCAACAAGAGAAGCCACCGCAATGAGAAGCCCGCGCACCGCGACAAAGAGTAGCCCCCGCTCGCAGCAAGTAGAGAAAGCCCGGGAGCAGCAGCCAAGACCCAACACAGCCAAAAATAAAAATAAAATAAATAAATTTATAAAATAAATAAATAAAAATAAACTTTATAAGGAGTTTAGCACATATTTAGAGCTCAATAAATATTTACTAAGTGATTTAAATATCAATAAGGTTTTGGTACCTTGCAACTTTAGTGATTTATTTAAAATAGGTCTAGTTAAACTTGCACTTAGGACTTTACTGGAATTGAATTATTGTGGAGTTAAGGTTAAAAGCAACTTCAGTCTGAATATTCATAGTTAGAGAGGCATTTCTGAATACATGAGTATGTTACACATTTATAATACATTACAGTTGAGAAAAATACATTTTCACATCCTCTGTGTCATTTGAGTTTCATCCATATTTCTGGAGAGAGGGTGAAGCAGGTATATTTATCCCCACTTTACAAATAAAAAACTCAGGTTCAGAAAGGTGCATACTGTACCTGTACCCCTTTAATGGCCAGCATTAGACATCTAAGTCCCAATTCCATGTTCTTCCTACTGGATAAAACTTGTTAATTTTGATGGAGTTTGGGAGAGAAAATAATAAATGCGTATGGGAAGATGGTTGACAGCATACGAAAATATTACATGAAAAGTAATAAATTAACAGTACAGCAAATAAGTGCTGTAGGAATCTAGGATTTATAAAATTACGAGTTGAAGCAGTCACAAAAGTGCTCCTTAAGGAGTACCTGAAGTGAGCCTTGGGGACTGTGTTGAAATTAAGAAGTAAGGGTTAAGAGAGATTCCCCAGATAGAGGCTTAGAAATAGATGGCGAGGACGTCTTCCTGAGTTGGGAGGAAGTATACCATTCTTATAGTTACCTATTTTATATAGGACAGTGTATGTAAGATAAAAGGCTTGGGGAACTTAAAAAAAAAAAACTTTTTAGTAGGGAAATACAAAAATATGTACAGTAGTAGGGAGAATAGTATAATAATCTCAGGTGGCCATTACTCAGCTTCAGCAGTATTCAGAGTTTTGCCAGTCTTGTTTCACGTATCCCATAGTTTTAAAGATTTTTTTTTTTTTTTTTTTTTTTTTTTTGGCGGTACGCGGGCCTCTCACTGTAGTGGCCTCTCCTCTTGTGGAGCACAGGCTCCGGATGCGCAGGCTCAGTGGCCATGGCTCATGGGCCCAGCCGCTCCGCGGCATGTGGGATCTTCCCGGACCGGGGCACGAACCCGTGTCCCCTGCATCGGCAGGCAGACTCTCAACCACTGCGCCACCAGGGAAGCCCTAAAGATTTTTGAAGCATATCCTCACATCAGTTTAACTATGTATACTTCAGTATGCACCACTAACAGAGAAGGACTTTTTTTTTAAACCACAATACTATTATCTCATATAGCAAAATTAATACTTCCTTAATATAAAATACCCAGTTCATCTTCAGATTTCTTTCACTTGTCTCAAAACTGTCTTTTTGTAATTGGTGTGTTCAAATTGGCTCCAGACAAGATCCACCCATTGTATTTGAAATGTCTCTTGAATCATTTTTTTATCTGAAACAACACTTTAAATTGTGTTTTTCCTCATACTTTATAAGAAACTGGATCATTTGGCCTACAGAAGTTTCAGTATTCTGTATTTGGCTCTTTTCTTCCTTTTGGCATCATGAATATTCCACTTTCCCCATATTTCTGATAAACTGATATTTAGATAAAGAGATATGGTTAGCTTCAGATTTGTTTTTTCTTCCCTCTTTCATATTTCTTTTTTCAGCATGAGACTTTTTATGTGGGACTTTATATTTTCTGTTGCATAATATTAGAAGAAGCACAGAAAAACTTAGTTGTCTAACCTCCAGTGATGTTAAGAATGATCAAGAAGTTCAGGTGTTGTCAGCCTTATCTGTCCATCATCTTTAAATTTTCAAGGTTTTAGCATCCATGGTTATCTGTTGCCGAAATCCATTATCTCTCGAAGGTAGCAGATTGGTAACTTTTCTAATTTGATCATTCCTTCTGCATTTATTAGCTTTTAGAGAACTTCTAAAAGAAGCAGTCAGTATTGACTTAGTTAATAAGAGAGCATACTTCTTATTTCAGTTTTAGAGCCAGTTGCTTATTAGAATCTCTCTTTCTGCATTTGAGTTTCTCTACCTATGGGAAACAGAATTCAAAGTTTTGAAAACTATAATTCAGGCCATATTGATCATTTGACCATATCTTATTGCTTATACATTAGGAATACTTTAATTACCTGTTTTGTTTTTTTTTAACATTTTGGATATTTTGAATTACCAAACTAGAGAATGATTATCCTTTAGAAAGTTTCACATGGATAAAGATCATCTTTTTGACAATGATCAACGTTTCAGTGATTTAAGAACACATACAAAACAATATATGAATGAATACAAATAATCACACTCTCTTTGAAAAGTGACATCACAGTTATGTAAGTGAAATCTTATTTGCAGGATGAACACAGCACCATGGTTTATGTTTTGATACATAATTATTTATAGACATAGTATACTAATGTAGTTTCTGTATGGTAAATGTTATACTTGTGTATTAACTCGGCATTAATGTGACAATATAAATTGGCTAAACAGAGCCCTGAAGCAACTATTTACACAGAAACTTACTATTACATATTATCTCTTTAGCCCTGCAGTTAAAAATTTACTAAAGCTTTATGGTAACATTATAGGAGATTTTGAGGAAAACTCCTGTAACCATAATACAGTGATTTTTGTTACCATGAGTTTTTGCTGTGCTGTTGTCCATGTGTAAATATGGTAGGTTGCTCAGATTTAATCATTTTCTATTGATTGGACATTTAAATGATTTCTACTCATATCTAGTTTTATGAATAGTGTTAAAAAGAACATCTCAATTCTTCAGGTCATTATTTAGTGGGAATTACTTTCTTAGGATAAATTTCCAAAAATGGGGTTACCGGATCTAAAGGATGTTTGACTTCTGGTATTTGTCACAAAGTTGTTTTCAGATTCACTGTGTGTTTTGAGGATGTTTAGCACCATGGGACTTCTTAGGGAACATTTCTAAGGATGTCTGGTGTCCTTTTTTTTTTGTTTTTTTTGGCTTTTTTTGTTTTTCTTTTTAATACTATCTTACAGTTTGGAAAAATCCTTAAAATATGTCAACCCATTTTTTTTAACAATTGTTACCTTCTTTTTAAAATTACTTTTATTAAGTAGCAGCATTAGAAATGAGGATCTTGATGAAGTATTTCTGCCTTCTTGCATTGCCAACTTGTTAGTATTTACAACTTTAATTTTTTTATTTTTTAATATTAAAGTATAGTTGATTTACAGTGTTGTGCTAATTTCTGCTGTACAGCAAAGTGACTCAGTTATACACATATATCCATTCTTTTTTATATTCTTTTCCATTATGGTTTATCCTAGGAGATTGGATATAGTCTGTGTCCTATGCATTAGGACCATGTTGTTTATCCATTCTAAATGTAATAGTTTTCATCTAACCCCAAACTTTCAGTCCATCCCTCTCCCTCCCCCCTCCCCCTTGGCAGCCACAAGTCTGTTCTCTATGTCTGTGAGTCTGTTTCTGTTTTGTAGATAGGTTCATTTGTGCAATATTTTAGATTCCACATATAAGTGATATCATATGGTATTTGTCTTTCTCTTTCTGACTTACTTCACTTAGTATGATAATCTCTAGTTGTATCCAAGTTGCTGCAAATGGCATTATTTCATTCTTTTTTTATGGCTGAGTAGTATTCCATTGTATATATGTACCACATCTTATTTGTTCATCTGTTGATGGACATTTAGGTTGTTTCCGTGTCTTGGCTATTGTGAATAGTGCTGTATAGCTTTAATTTGAATCATGAGGTTATGCAAAGGATTTGTGGCTTGTTTACATGCTTGAATTTATCTGTATTCACTGAAAGTCTTATTTTTTTAATTCCCAACCATTATCTACTCCAAAATACAAATTTCTTGCCACATTCTAAATCCCTAAGAGTGAATCTTTCTATAATGGCCACAATTCCTACAATCTTGCTTTAATAATAGGTCAGGAATTGCTAAAACCCCATTTCTTCCCTCTATGTATTTTTTTATTTTATTTATTTATTTTGCGGTACGTGGGCCTGTCACTGCTGTGGCCTCTCCCGTTGCGGAGCACAGGCTCCGGACGCGCAGGCTCAGTGGCCATGGCTCACGGGCCCAGCCGCTCTGCGGCATGTGGGATCTTCCTGGACCGGGGCACGAACCCAGGTCCCCTGCATCGTCAGGCGGACTCTCAACCACTGAGCCACCAGGGAAGCCCCCCTCTATGTATTTTTAAAAGAATTCTAAAGGAATCAATATTGTAGTCAAAGGTAGTTTGGCAGTATGTATTGATTTTATGTGCATTTACCCTTTTCAGCATTTCTGCCTCCAGGAATCCATGTTGTAGAAATACTGCCAAGTAAGCAGAAAACAGTGTATAGAAGGGTGTACAATTTCAGTGATACCTTTAACACTGAAAAACAGAAACAATTTAAACATCTACCAAAAGGGAATTTGTTAAATAAACTATGGTACATTCATATAATGAAATAATCTGTTATTACCAAAAATAAGGTAGGTATGTGTTGACAGTGAAAGATTGAAAAAGCAAATTGTGAGTACATATTGTACCTTCTCATTTTTTTTAAAAAAAAACAACTGTTAGATGTATTTATGGATAGACAAATTTAGAGGGGGATACATGGCATCTTAACATGGGTGTATCAGGTATGGATGAAGACATGATCTTTTCACTTTCTTATGTACTTCTGTTTTAAAGTTTGTACAATGAGCATGTGTTAAGTTTGGAATTAAGAAACACATTTTTTTAAAAAGATTAAGCAAGTAAAATTTTAACATAACAGCATAGATAATAGGTGAGTACTGGTTTTCTAAATATTCAGAACATTTTGGAGACTCTTCTTTTGTAATCTCCTTCAGAACCACTTGACCTCAGTTTGTGCCTCTTCTCTCTACTGATTTTAGCACACTGGATCCCAAGCAGCAGTCACTTAGAGCAAAACTGAGACTTTGTGCAGGGGATGAGTGGAGGGGGGCAGTATATCAGGAAGTAATTGACAGTAGAAATTTGACCAATTAGATTGTAACTGCATTAAGAAGCCTTAAACCATGAAGAGTGCAAGTAGTACTAAATTCTAAGGGAAGGTTTTGAATAAGAGGTAGCATAAGGGTTATGAAAAAATCATCTCAAAGGATGGCGTTGGTAAGAATAAAGGCACAGAAATGAGTCATGTTGTGTGTGTGCAAGGGAGAAATTAATTTCAGTGTGAATTGCCCTCAGAAGTAGGTTCACTACCACATTGATCAATAGGAATTATCAGGCTAGGGCTCAGGAGGATTGATATAAGTGAAGAATTTGGGAAAGTGATGAATGTAAAATGCTAGGCCAGGGAATTTATAAGCCCACCACAGCGGGTGAGTTGTTACTCTCAGTTGTATCAGTGGTTGGTCAGGTCATCATCATTTGGCCATTATCAGGCCAGAACTGCTGATCTTACACTACCATAGGCTGCTAGTTACATTTTTTTCATAAGCAAACTTTGGTTCATTGTGAGGTTTCCTGTTCCTTAGGTTTTCTGATATTTCCAAGGCTTTGTTATATCTTGACACACTAACACATACATGAAGCTTTGACATTGAAATGTATACTTCACATTCAAATTGGGGTCCATATGGATTCAGTATGTCCTTAGTCTTGTTTAAATTATTTCTACCACTTTTCTCCATCCTGTGCATAGTGTCCCCAGTGCCACTGAGTATATTAAGTAATGTTTAATCTCTACTAATTTTTTTTAATGATAGGAAAACTATATCTGAACTTGAAGGGGGGACATTTATTGTACTTAATTAAAAGTTTGTTTTAATGACGCAGATTCTAAATAGGATATATCATGTCCACAGGGTGTCTTTGTTTTAGACATTTTAAAGACATTTTATTTGATAGCCAATAAAATAAGTGCTTGTAATTTTAAATAGATTGAAAGGAAAAAAATCAATGCAATTCTCTTTGATGCAACTTTTTTCCCTCCAGACCAGAATCTGTAGAAGCTAGCCCTGTGGTAGTTGAGAAATCCAACAGTTATCCCCACCAGTTATATACCAGCAGCTCGCATCATTCACACAGTTACATTGGTCTGCCCTATGCGGTAAGTGTCATACATTTCTCTGGAAGGGTATGTTTTATATCTGTATATAAATCTCTCTATATTTTATATATCTAGAGGTTGAAAGTTGATGTGTGTGTTATTGTGCCTAAAACTGAATATTTTAAAAGCAGACTTGTTTTATACTATCTAAACAATTAGGTATGTAATTTGTAGTTTAGTTTTTTCATTGATCTAATTATATTTATTCAAGGGATTAAAATTCTATAAGAGGAATTCCCTAGAAGTTTTTATATTATTATTTTGCTTTTTTATGCTATTAATAGTTTAGTATTATAATTCTTTACCTTCTCTATAAAAAGACTGTAGATAGAATTGTACTATCTACTGTTGATTCTAAATTATATAGTAATTATATAGTTACCATTTATTTAGCACTTATATGTCAGGCTCTGTGCTAAGCATTTTTGCATATATTATCTAATTTCATCTTCAAAAACAACCTAATAAGATAGGTACAACCTAATAAGGTAGGTATAATTTTCATCCCCATTTCGTAGCTGAGAAAATGAAAGCTTGTCTAAGCTAACTTATTCAATGTTGCCAAAACTTTAAAAATCCCTATTTTATACTTTATAGTGATAATACGTCTTTTGTAATTGTTTTTGTTATTCTTTAGCCCCCAGTTTCCTGAGTTTTTTTTTTTTTAACCACTATTCTCACATCTTGCATTGTGAAGGTGACCAAGTTTCTATATCTGGTTTCACCAAGTCATTATTTTAAAGGTATTAAGGAAGAAGTAGGCCAATTTCATCTCTCTCAAATATTTAAATTAAGGATTGAATTTTATTTAAGTTGCTTAGTTTATATTTTTATTGAAATTACATTGTGATGTATTTGTGATTAATTACCCAGGACCATAATTATGGTGCTCGTCCTCCTCCAACACCTCCGGCTTCCCCTCCTCCATCAGTCCTTATTAGCAAAAATGAAGTAGGCATATTTACCACTCCTAATTTTGATGAAACTTCCAGTGCTACTACAATCAGCACATCTGAGGATGGAAGTTATGGTACTGATGTAACCAGGTGCATATGTGGTTTTACACATGATGATGGATACATGATCTGTTGTGACAAATGCAGGTAAAATGTTTCATGCCATTTGCTTATTTTTCTAGAATGCTGCTAACCTTTGTGATTGTTAATGTTGGAAAAAATAAAGTGACTTTTGAAGGAATTGATAAATGCATTTTTTAAGCGATACTTTTGCAACTGCCAGTGCACTCTCTTTTGCTCCTAGGAAATGCCCCTATGGGAAAAAAGCTATCCTAGAGTTTTTCTTAGAAATCCTCGTTGTTAATTGAGTAATAGGCAATCAGTTCTGAACTTTATTCATACAGAATCACATCTCTCTTTTTACTCATTTGGTAGTAATACAACTACATAAAGTAGACAAGACAGAAATGAGAGGAGAATTGAGTCCTGTGTATTTCCTTTGGAATTATTTGTGCTGTATAGTCAACTATGATTTTCCAGTTTGGGGGAATTATACATTTTGATTGATGTTTGTTTGACCTGACTCTCTCACCTCCTTTTGACTTGAACCTTGCAGCACTCTGGAGTCTCCTTGAACCAGAACCACAGTCTCCCCTCCCCCAACCCTGGTTCAACCACCAAGAAAGGCCTCCTCCCCTAGAGAAGGTGTGATTGGGAGAGAAAGTGGGGTTTTGTTTTCTTTCTTTTTTTTTTTTTTTTCCCCTGGTGGGAGGGAGTTGGGGAGGATGGAGAGGGAACAGTAGGATTTCAACCTGAAAGTTACTGAGTCCATCCCCTGCATAGGCTGGGAAGCAGAGAGTATTTAAGCAATGTACTGTAGAGGATAAGAAAGTTTGATAGTTTACAGAATGTCCTGGATCTGGTCTTAAGGCATAGCTTCATCATTTTATTTGAAATAGTACCCATATTTGAATGTGAATGTAAAAATGCATTGTTGAGCCACATAGAAATTACTTTGCATTATTTGTAATCTTGTTCCCATCTATTAAGTTAGGTGATTAGGAGTGGGATGTTATTGATATAAACAGGCAGTTACGTTATATATGAAAAAGTTGATTTACCTTTGCCAAAAAGGGGGAAGATTAGCCTTAAGTGGAATGTGAAATTTGATGGGGTTTTTTGCTTGTTTGTTTGTTTGTTTGTTTTTGCCGTACGCGGGCCTCTCACTGTTGTGGCCTCTCCCGTTGCGGAGCACAGGCTCCGGACACGTAGCCTCAGCGGCCGTGGCTCACGGGCCCAGCCGCTTCGCGGCATGTGGGATCTTCCCGGACCAGGGCACGAACCCGCGTCCCCTGCATCGGCAGGCGGACTCTCAACCACTGCGCCACCAGGGAAGCCCATTGATGTTATTTTTATGGGAAGTTGTAATATTAATGCTTTGAGTTAATTTTCATAATAAAAATACATTGTGATGCTTTTTAAAATTTAAAAATAAACTTATGGTACATACTAATTACCATAAGCAATCACCTCAATGAGCTTATTCAGGAGGTGAATTTAAAAACTAAGAAAATAACTTCTCTGATAACTTGTTTTCCTCATTATTTTTTAATTAGCTACTTATTAGCAAATGTGAATTCATATTTTAACCAATCATATAAAATAGCTTTCTCATTGCTGATTTTGTCTTATGTGATAAATTACATACCATTGGACAATATTTTTATTTTAATGCATAATCTAAAGTGTTTTTGTTTTGATTAATTACAATGATCTATATATAATATAGAATTATATCTATTAGAAAAGAGTGAAATAGTCCTTAGGACTTATACCTATCTACAAATTCTTGAGGGACCAGTTCACATATTTTGGATTATTCAAGGTATTTGCTTTTTAGCAACTGCTCTATTTGTTATGAATTTATTTTTTGTTATTCTAGTTTTCTACTGCTTAACCTGTAGTATACTACAAGGCTTAATCTTTTTTCCTCTATTCTTGTTTTCATTGCCTCTGTATATTTTCATGTACCTACTGCCCATACTCATCTCTTTCAAGTTTGACATCTAGAGCTGATTATTTATTCATTTTCTAGTTTTATTTCTTCTGTGGTCTGCATGACATTATTACTTAGCCCCCAGATTTAACCTAATTTGTTATTCTGACTCTCCATGTCAGGTGTTCTGCTTTTCTTTTGAACTTTTTCCCGTACATCTTTGATACATAGTCCATTACCTTTCACATTTACCAGTTCTCGTCCCAACATACTCAGTTAAGAAGTAAAGAGCAAGATCATAGCAGTTAACTCAGTAGCTATATATTAAAAGTAGCTCATTATTATATAAGGAATAATTAAGACTATTTTTAGAAACAGGCATATATATCAACTTTAGACCAATTAAAGTCTTGGCAATAAAATGCAAAATAATAGCATTGAGAAATTTGCCTCAAGTTGGTCCATGTATCACATTAAAAATAGAGTTCATAATAGGTTTAGTCTCTATCTTCATGAAATGACTCTTGGATTCTTTAACTTCATCTTCTCTGCCATCATTCTAGTTCTTTCCATTGTTCTTTAACTTAGATCTGGAATGTTGGAAAAGCCTCTTAGTTGATTTTTATGCCTCCAGTTTCTTAACTTCTTTGAATTAACACTGTATACCATCAAACAAACCTCTAGTTGTTACCTGTTGCCAATTAGAGGAATGCTCTGCAAATCCTGACATTCCAGGTTGTATGTAATCTGACTGCATTTTACTAATTCAGTTTTATCCCCCTCTGTTTCTCAAAATGAACATTCTTCTTCAGATATATTAACTGCCTTCTGGCTGTTGCTCCCAGTATCTGTCTACTTGAGAAAATGTTGCTATAATGAGGTCTTTTCTTCCTAATTTCCCAAGTGAGGTTCTCTTCAAGTCTCCGTTATTCTTCAGGATTCTTTTCCCATTAATTCCAAGCATTGTGGACATCTCCAGTTTGTGATTTCTAATTATATTTGTAATGTATACCTTTTACATTGTAAAATTATATTTGCTTTAGAAATTTATATCATATATATAATATCCTATATTTGTCCTCTTATTTTTGCATCTCAAAGTTTTATCTTCCCGAGGACATATTTCTATGAATTCTTCGTATTACCTTTTACACTGCTAAACTCAAAGTAGACACTTATTAACTGATAGTTAAATGGAATATCAAATCTTAATTTAAGGATGATTTTAATAATATTTTATATGTTCTGCTTTTCTTTTTTTTTCCTTTTTAAAGTGTTTGGCAACATATTGACTGCATGGGGATTGACAGGCAGCATATTCCTGATACATATCTTTGTGAACGTTGTCAGCCTAGGTAAGTTGTACATACAGTAAAATTGCCAGTCATTTTACTGAGGTAATCTTTAGTTATTAGAAATTTATGTATGAATTCTAGATTAAACAATTAATGGATACTGTATTTCATCGAATCTAAGATGGAAGAAGTTTCCTTTTTATGGTTTGTTTTGTTTTTTGGGTTTTTTTCTTTTTCCATTCTGACATCTCTAAAATCAAGAAGAATCTTTTCATTGATAGCGTGTCATGGTTTATTTTCTAGGGTTTTTAATGATGCATGAAATAATAGTGCCTTTTTTAAGCGATGACATCTTTTTTTCAGTGGACTGCAAATTATGTTATAAAGTTACTAGAAGGACATTTCGTTAGTTACAGAATTTTGCAGGGCTTTTACTGTCATTCTGCTTGTTGGCAGTAATGTGTTTTCTTCCCATTTCTTTTTGGTGCTTTTTAAAAAAAATCTTTTTTAATGGACATTTCAAACCTATATAAAAGTAATAGTGTAATGAACCTGCATGTTTCCACCACCCAGCTTCAACAATTGTCAATAATCTTTTTTCATGTACATTGCTGTGTCTTTTTCTCCTTCACATATTGTTTTAATGCAAATCCCAAATATATTATTTCATTCATATGTATCCTTATGTATTTCAGTATGTATGTATTTGTGTATTTCAGTATGTATCTATAAAAGAATTTTTTAACAAAAATCTATAACCACAAAACGATTATTATATTGATACATGCAACAAAATCTATTACATCCAGCCATTCTTAAAGTATTGATTGGTTGCTATACATCTCTTTTAAGTCTCTAGTAATCTAAAGCTACACCCCTTACCCAACCAACCCCAGTCTCCTTTGCAGTGTGTTTCTTTAAGGGACTGAATTGTTTATTTATCCTGGTGAGTTTGCCAATTGCATTATCATGGTTTAACAGATTTCTCTCTATAGATATTTCTGTAAATAGGTGTGTGATTAGATTTAGGTCCCTTTTTTTTTTTTTTTTTTTTTGGGGGGGGGGGTTAGACTTTCATACACTGTGTTCTATCAGGTGACACATCTTATAATATATGAATGGGACCCATTGATGGTTATTTTTAAGATCCATTAATTTATTAGGGGTTGCAAATTAGTGACATGTTAATTCTATTGCTTATCACTTATTAGCTGGACTATTTCTGTAGAAAACTTCCCCATATTAACTGTTCCGTTCTCTTAAGGTATATTTCACTGAGGAAAGGCAGGATAAATGCTTGTTGATTTGTAGCCTTTATCAGTTTTTAGAATAGTGAAAAGAATTCTAAGTGTCATTATGAAGTCAGGGATTTAAACATATTGGATATCAGTCTGTTGCAGTTATTCCTTTCTTTTTAAATATTTATTTATTTGGTTGCATAGGGTCTTAGTTACGGCAGGCGGGCTCCTTAGTTGCGGCACGTGGGCTCCTTAGTTGTGGCATGTGGGCTCCTTAGTTGTGGCTCATGGGCTTGTTAGTTGCAGCTCGCCAGCTCCTTAGTTGTGGCTTGTCAGCTCCTTAGTTGTGGCATGCAAACTCTTAGTTGCAGCATGCATGTGGGACCTAGTTTCCTGACCAGGGATCGAACCTGGGCCCCCTGCATTGGGAGCGTGGAGTCTTATCCACTGTACCACCAGGGGAGTCCCTATTATCTTTTTTTTTTTTTTTTTTTTTGGCTGTGTTGGGTCTTTGTTGCTGTGTGTGGGCTTTCTCTAGTTGCGGCGAGCGCGGCCTACTCTTCGTTGTAGTGTGCGGGCTTCTCATTGCAGTGGCTTCTCTTGTTGCAGTGCACAGGCTCTAGGCACACGGGCTTCAGTAGTTGCAGCACACGGGCTCAGTAGTTGCAGCATGCGGGCCCTAGAGCACATGGACTTCAGTAGTTGCTGTGCGTGGACTCAGTAGTTGCAGCACACGGGCTCAGTAGTTGTAGCGTGCAGGCTCAGTAGTTGTGGCTCGCGGGCTCTAGATTTCAGGCTCAGTAGTTGTGGCGCATGGGCTTAGTTGCTCTATGGCATGTGGGATCTTCCCAGACTAGGGATCGAACCCGTGTCCCCTGCATTGGCAGGCAGATTCTTAACCACTGTGCCTCCAGGGAAGTCCCCCTATTATCCTTATTTATGTTGAAATTTTGTCCCATTTTTGGTCAATGGGAACCACTTTGAGTTGGCTTTGCGGTCCTTTTGACAATACCCTAGTAGTACTTGCTAGCTTTGTGCAATCTAACACGACAAGATGTCTCGGGCTTATCTCATACTTCTGTGCCCCATGCTCAGAATTGGTTTTCAAGACCAGAATCTGAGACCTAGTAATGCTCCTTCCTCCGGAACTACTCAACGTTGCTAGGTCTTTTTAGTAGACGAACCTAGTCTACTAGAAGTTTTGTCTGTTTGTTTATTTTTAAGATAAAATACATGAGTTTATACAGATAATTGCAATTTAAATTTAGGAATACAGTTGACCTTTGAACAACATAGGTTTGAACTGTGCATGTCCACTTATGCATGGAATTTTTTCAATAGTAAATACTACAGAACTACACACTCTGCATTTCGGCACCCCAGCCCTCACGTTGTTCAGAGGTCAACTGTACAAGGTTTTCATTTAACTGTTTCTGTATTCCATCTGTGTCTCTCTTTATCCTAGTTCTCAACAACACATACAGTAGTGTAATTAGAGTATCATGTAATTTGCTCAACTGCTTAATCCCATAGAAGAATGTAACAGTCTCAGAGTAACAGTATCAACAATAGCACCTGTAACAATATGATTATGTAAAACACTTCAGAACTTTTTTTTCCTGTAAGATATTTTCTACAGGGATGTATAGTTAATTTTTTGTGTTTAAAGTCTCTTGAAAGAATTTTATTGTGTGGTTATAACACCAACTGGGTACACACTTCTGGGTTAGGTTATTAGTTTTATTTTTTTATTTTTATTTTTAAATAAATTTATTTTATTTACTTATTTTTGGCTGCGTTGGGTCTTCATTGCTGCGTGCGGGCTTTCTCAAGTTGTGGCGAGCAGGGGCTACTCTTCGTTGCGTTGTGTGGCCTTCTCATTGTGGTGGCTTCTCTTGTTGAGGAGCATGGGCTCTAGGGCGCACGGGCTTCAGTAGTTGCAGCACGCGGGCTCAGTAGTTGTGGCTCAGAGACTCTAGAACGCAGGCTCAGTAGTTGTGGCATACAAGCTTAGTTGCTCTACAGCATGTAGGATCTTCTGGGACCAGGACTCGAACCCATGTCCCCCTGCATTGGCAGGGGGATTCTTAATGCCTGCACCACCAGGGAAGCCCTAGTTTTATTTTTGATTTTTTAAAAATTAAACTTTTGAAGTAATGTGGGTTTGCATGCATTTGTGAAATAATACAGAGATCCTGCGTATCCTTTATTCAGTTTCTCCCAGTGGTAACATCTTGCAAAACTGTTAATACAATATCACAGCCAGAATATTGACATTGGTATAGTCAAGCTACAAAACATTTCAATCACAAAGATTCCTATGTTGCCTTTCCTAGCCGTACCTACCTCCCACCTCTTACCCCTCCCATCCCTGACCTTTGGCATCCACTAAATCTGTACTCCATTTCAGTAATTCTGTCATTTTAAGAATGTTACATAAATGGAATCACACAGTATGTGACCTTTTGGAATTGGCTTTTTTTTTTTTTTTTTTTTTGCGGTACGCGGGCGTCTCACTGTTGTGGCCTCTCCCGCTGCGGAGCACAGGCTCCGGACGCGCAGGCTCAGCGGCCATGGCTCATGGGCCCAGCCGCTCCGCGGCATGTGGGATCTTCCCAGATCGGGGCACGAACCCGTGTCCCTTGCATCGGCAGGCGGACTCTCAACCACTGTGCCACCAGGGAAGCCCTTGGGATTGGCTTTTTTTTTACTGAGCATAATTCCCTGGAAAGCCAGCTAATTTGTGGCATATATCAGTATCTCACTTTTTTCTATTTTTAAGTAGTGTCATGTGGTATATATGTACCAGAGTTTGTTTAACCACTCACCTACTGAAGGACATTTGGGTCATTTCCACTTTTTGGCTATTACAAATAAAGTTGCTCTGAACATTTGTGTACAGGTTTTGGTGTAAACCTAAGTTTTGTTTTCTCTGGGATAAATGCCTAAGAGTGCAATTGCTTGGTCATATGGTAGTTAGTTGCATGTTCGGTTTTATAAGAAATTGTCAAATTATTTTGCAGAGTAGTTGTATCATTTTTCATTCCTACCAGAAATGGATGAGTAATACAGCAATTTTATTTTTAAGGATTGCTTTTTGTACTTTATTTTTATAATTATATGCTTGTTTAATTATGTAAGAAGTAGTCACATCATTCTAAAGTCAAATATTTTAGACAAGGTACATTCAAATAAGTCTAACATTTACGACCCCTGTTCCTTCCACTTTGGAAGTAACAGTTTTTAAAAACTTGATTATTCCTTCCATTGTTTGTTATATTAGAAACAGATATGCACATATATATATATTTGTATTCCCCTCCTTACTTAGATAAGCAGTAGTATAGTAGAGTTTTTGCCACATTAGTTTTTTGTCTTAAAAATATATCCTGAAGATCACTTCATAGTAGTAATATAGAGATTGACTCATTTCTTTCGGTAGCTTCAAGGTGCTCCATCTTTTTCATGTACTGTAGCTTAGTCAGCCCTTTGAGTGGACATTTGAGTTGTTTCCAGTCTTGTGTAATTGCAAGTGGAAGTGGGATTGTTCAGTAAAAGGGTAAATGTATATATCAAATTTTGTCAGATATTGCCAAATTCCCCTCCAGTAGCAACTGTCCAGTTTTGAATTCCCCCCAGTCATGTAAGCATGCCTATTTTCCCCAGCCTCACAGTAGAGTTTTTGATAGACTTGGAGTTTTGCTGGTTTAACTAGGTGAGAAATGGTAATCTCAGTGTTTTATTGATACTTTTCATTTGTTTATTATGAGTGAGGTTTTTCCTTTTTTTCTTTTTTATTGGAGTATAATTGCCTTACAATGTGTTAGTTTCCGCTGTACAGTAAAGTGAATCAGCTATATGTATACATATATCCCCTCCCTCTTGGACCTCCCTCCCACCGCACCCCCCCCATCCCACCCATCTAGGTCACCACAGAGCACCGAGCCGAGCTTCCTGTGCTTTATAGCAGGTTCCCACTGGCTATCTGTTTTACGCATGGTAATGTATATATGTCAATCCTAATCTCCCAGTTCATCCCCCCCCCCCCCTCCCCCCCCCCCCCCCCCACCGTGTCCACATGTCCATTCTCTACGTTTGCATCTCTATTCCTGCCCTGGAAGTAGGTTCATCTCTACCATTTTTCTAGATTCCATGTATATGCATTAATGTACGATATTTGTTTTTCTGACTTACTTTTCTCTGTTTGACAGACTCTAGGTCCATCCACATCTCTACAAATGACCCAATTTCGTTCCTTTCTATGGCTAAGTAATATTCCACTGTATATATGTACCACATCTTCTTTATCCATTCATCTATTGTTAGACATTTAGGTTGCTTCCATGTCCTGGCTATTGTAAATAGTGCTGCAGTGAACACTGGGGTACGTGTGTTCTTTTGAATTATGGTTTTCTCAGGGTATGTGACCAATAGTGGGATTGCTGGGTCATATGATAGTTGTATTTTTAGTTTTTCAAGGAACCTCCATACTGTTCCCCATAGTGGCTGTATCAGTTTACATTCCCACCAACAGTGCAAGGGGGTTCGCTTTTTTCCACACCCTCTCCAGCATTTATTGTTTGTAGATTTTTTTTTTTTTTTTGCGGTACGTGGGCCTCTCACTGTTGTGGCCTCTCCCATTGCGGAGCACAGGCTCTGGACGTGCAGGCTTAGCGGCCATGGCTCACAGGCCTAGCCACTCCGCGGCATGTGGGATCTTCCCGGACCGGGGCACGAACCTGTGTCCCCTGCATCGGCAGGCAGACTCTCAACCACTGCACCACCAGGGAAGCCCTGTTTGTAGATTTTTTGATGATGGCCATTCTGAGTGGTGAGAGGTGATACCTCATTGTAGTTTTGATTTGCATTTCTCTAATAATTAGTGATGTTGAGCATGTTTTCATGTGCGTCTTGGCCATCTGTATGTCTTCTTTGCAGAGATGTCTATTTAGGTCGTCCACCCATTTGTTGATTGGGTTGTTAGTTTTTTTTAAATTTTTTTTAATATTAAGCTCCATGAACTGTTTGTATATTTTGGAGATTAATCCCCTGTTGGTTGCTTTGTTTGCAAATATTTTCTCCCATTCTGAGGGTTGTCTTTTTGGTTTGTTTATGGTTTCCTTTGCTGTGCAAAAGCTTTTAAATTTCATTAGGTCCCATTTGTTTACTTCTGTTTTTATCTTCATTACTGTAGGAGGTGGGTCAAAAAAGATCTTGCTGTGGTTTATGTCAAAGAGTGTTTTTCCTATGTTTTCCTCTGAAAGTTTTATAGTGTCCGGTCTTACATTTAGGTCTTTAATCCATTTTGAGTTTATTTTTGTGTATGGTGTTAGGGAGTGTTCTAATTTCATTCTTTTACATGTAGCTGTCCAGTTTTCCCAGCACCACTTATTGAAGAGGCCGTCTTATCTCCATTGTATATTCTTGCTTCCTTTGTCATAGATTAGGTGACCATAGGTGCATGGGTTTATCTCTGGGCTTTCTATCCTGTTCCATTGATCTATATGTCTGTTTTTGTGCTAGTACCATGCTGTCTTGATTACTGTAGCTTTGTAGTATAGTTTGAAGTCGGGGAGTCTAATTCCTCCAGCTCCGTTTTCCTTTCTCAAGATTGCTTTGGGTATTCGGGGTCTTTTGTGTTTCCATACAAATTGTAAAATTTTTTGTTCTAATTTTGTGAAGAATGCCATTGGTAATTTGAGAGGGATTGCACTGAATCTGTAGATTGCTTTGGGTAGTATAGTCATTTTCACAATGTTGATTCTTCCAATCCAAGAACATGGTATATTTCTCCCATCTGTTTGTGTCATCTTTGATTTCTTCAATGAGTTCTTTATAGTTTTCTGAGTACAGGTCTTTTGCCTCCTTAGGTAGGTTTATTCCTAGGTATTTTATTCTTTTCATTGCAGTAAATGGGAGTGTTTCCTTAATTTCTCTTTCTGATCTTGCGTTGTTAGTGTATAGGAATGCAAGAGATTTCTGTGCATTAATTTTGTATCCTGCAACTTTACCAGATTCATTGATGAGCTCTAGTAGTTTTCTGATGGCATCTTTAGGATTTTCTATGTATAGTATCGTGTCATCTGCAAACAGTGACAGTTTTACTTCTTCTTTTCCAGTTTGGATTTCTTTTCATTTTCTTCTCTGATTGCTGTGGCTAGGACTTCTAAAACTATGTTGAATAAGAGTGGTGAGAGTGGACATATCCTTGTATGAGTGAGGTTTTTCTTTGATTTTGTTTTACTTTATAATAGTTACTAGCCTTTTTCCAGATAGTTGGGTTTTTTTTAACATGTTAAAATCTTTTTTTTTAATCATGGGGTAAATATCTGCTGATTTTCAGTAAACCTTGCTTAAAAACTGACCATTAGGGAGGACAGTCACTTGAGTGATATCTGCTTATTGTTCTGTGATAACTAAAATTATCAGTGATGCTAGGATAGTTTTATGTCCTACTAGATATTAAGGCAAGTCTTATTACTGAGTAGTAGGTATTTCAGTCTAAAGTTCTTATTCTCCCATCTCAGCTCCCATGTAAGAACTATATCTAGTTATTTGACATTTAGACTAATAAGTTTAGGCAGTGAAAACGCTTTGGGGGCGGAGAGCGAGGCAAGTAAACAGTACTATGGCTGATGTACTTCATGAGCAGAGGCTGGGGGAGGTTAATGAAATATTTTGCTTAATTGTTAAATGTTTAGTGTTTATTATTTCAAAATGGAAATAATTTAGGCAAATAGTAATAATGCAATAATGATGCTAACATTTACCCCCAGACTTTTTGCTTTTTTCAGTTTGGAAAAAAAAAGTACTAGTTTCCAAAGTAAAAATTATTTTCTTAACACAACACAGCCACTTAACTGGCATCTACTGCTAATTATGCTAGATCAAATCTAAACTGTAAGGCAAGTGATGTACATATATTTTATACTGTGCATTTTTCAATAAGAACATTAGAGAAATTATCAAGTTTATCACATTTAAAACAGATCTGCTTTACATCTAAATTTATGAAAGTTTATAAATAATCATGTTAATATTTTAATATAGGAGTTTGGATAAAGAGAGGGCAGTGCTACTACAACGCCGGAAAAGGGAAAATATGTCAGGTGGGTGAAAAGGATCTATACTAAATCAACTTTAGTATGATTGAGAGAATAAGTGGCCTGCATATTTTTTAGTCAGACGTAAACTGCTTGCTAATGAACGTTGATGGTATATATAATTTACAATCTCAAGTGTAGGTTTTAAATACTCTTTTTTACAGATTTTATAGAACAGTAATGTATTTATTTTAGGAAATATGGAAAATAAATAAAAATCATCCATATTTTCTTGCACATAGGTAACCTATTGGTTTAAAGATGTAAAATATGTTTGCTCTTTTGAAAGATGGTGATCCGTTAGTTGATCATGTGCAATAGTGTTTATTTCATTTTTAGGAACAGGATTTGAAGTTTTAACATATGCTAAACTTTCACTTTGGCTTATAAAACATGTTGCCACCAATACAACTATTTTTGAATAACCGTAGTTTATTGAACTGTGTGATGGACATTTGGGGTGTTTCCAGTGTTTTTGTTATTATAGATAGTAATGTCATGAAACCCTCTTGGATAAGGGTTTTTTTGTACTTTTCCCATTTTATCTGTGGATAGATCCCTAGAAATGGGGTTGCTGGGTGAAGAGGGTAAGTGTATATAGAATTCTGCTAGATATAGCTAAATTCCCCTTCATAGAGAATTCTGAATTTCCACTGGCTATGTTTGTAAGTGTCTGTTTCCCACAGTCACACCACCTGAGTGTGTTGTCAGATTTTGTATCCTTTCTCGTTTAACATATCAGAAATATATTTGCAGTTTGCATTTAAACGTGTCTTACTGAGTGAGGAAGTGAAAAAAAATGTTTATTCTTCAGAAAGGTGGGGGAATAATAGTTTGTCATGTGGAATGCTGTTTTATTGTTTGAAGTAGAAGTATTACTTGTGCAATAATTTTTATTTTGCCTTTGAAGATGGTGATACCAGTGCAACTGAGAGTGGTGATGAGGTTCCTGTGGAATTATATACTGCATTTCAGCATACCCCGACATCGATTACTTTAACTGCTTCAAGAGTTTCCAAGGTTAATGATAAAAGAAGGAAAAAAAGTGGGGAGAAAGAACAAAACATTTCAAAATGTAAAAAAGTAAGTTTTTCCTATTTTGAAGATGAATAGATAGGAAGTGGTAGAAGTAATAGATAGTAGCTAGAGAAGGTAGCAGCATCTAAGCTTACTCAAACGCATTTAAAATTTTTAATGTGTTTTAAAGATTGAAATGGAGTAGAGAAAAATGTTTGCAAACTGCTTTAAATCATCACTCTGATGAGACTAGTCATAGAAATGCAAAAGCTAAAATAAGATTTAGTGAAGGTTGTTGGTTTAGAAAACAGAAATAACAGTTCTAAATTTTTAATAGCTTATAAAGATGTAGAGGAGCATATAATGATTGTGAATGGTTGTTTATAGCTGTTTGTCTCTGAATCATATTTAATCATTTTAATAAGCCTCCACATTTGTTGAATTTCTTACGATCTAGATTTTTCTCACTTAAATTTTTGTATTAAAATATCACCAGGAGGGGCTTCCCTGGTGGCGCAGTGGTTAGGAGTCTGCCTGCCGATGCAGGGGACGCGGGTTCATGCCCGGTCCGGGAAGATCCCACATGCCACGGAGGAGCTGGGCCCATGAGCCGTGGCCGCTGAGCCTGCACGTCCAGAGCTTGTGCTCCGCAACGGGAGAGGCCACAACAGTGAGAGGCCTGTGTACTGCAAAAAATATATATATATATCACCAGGATATGATGGCAGAAAACTATTTATAAGCCACTTTTTAATAAAGTTGTTATAATTGCTAATGAAGTTTTTTGTCATGTAAGGTAAAAGATACTTTCCATAATGACTATATATTTATTAAAGAGTGAAATTATACGTAGGTATAAAATCATTTTTTTTTGAGTAATTCTTCATGATATTATTTGGTTATTTAATAGGCAGCATGTATATATATATATTTTTTTTTACATTTAATTAATTTTGGGGGCTGCGTTGGGTCTTGGTTGCTGCGCACAGGCTTTCTCTAGTTGAGGTGAGCGGGGCTACTCTTCATTGCAGTGCACAGGCTTCTCACTGTGGTGGCTTCTCTTGTTGTGGAGCACGGGCTCTAGGTGCGCGGGCTCAGTAGTTGTGGCACACGGGCTTAGTTGCTCCGCGGCGTGTGGGATCTTCCCAGACCAGGGCTCAAACCGGTGTCCCCTGTGCATTGGCAGTCGGATTCTTTTTTTTGTTTTGTTTTTGTTTTTGTTTTTTTTTTGTGGTACGAGGGCCTCCCACTGTTGTGGCCTCTCCCGTTGCGGAGCACAGGCTCCGGACGCGCAGGCTCAGCGGCCATGGCTCACGGGCCCAGCCGCTCTGCGGCATGTGGGATCTTCCCAGACCGGGGCACGAACCTGTGTCCCCTGCATCGGCACGCGGACTCTACACCACTGCGCCACCAGGGAAGCCCAGCAGTCGGATTCTTAACCACTGCGCCACCAGGGAAGTCTGGCAGCATGTAGTTTTAAATATCTTTTTCATTTTCTAATTTCACCTCCCTGTTTAACATAAGTCTTGATTCTAGCAGTCTTCACATATGTGTCTCTCTCTAATTTTGCTATTCTTCTCCTGTATTTTATTCAGTCTGGACAACTATTACCAAATTCTCCCTCTGATTTCTGATATGTTATCTTTACTTAAGCTGTTCCCTTCATTGTTCAGAATATTCTCTTCTCCATCTTTATCTTTTAAACTCCTACTCTACTTTGAGGCCCATCTAAAGTAGTACTTTTTTCGATGAAATTTGCTATGATGATCTTTCTTTGCATTTCATCATGGCACTTGAACCTGTTATTACAGCACTTAAGCACATTTTGCTTTATTTCATTGTTATTTTCCTCATCTCAGATTGTAACTTATGCAGAGAAAGTGATTGTCTATTAAGTGCTTTTTACAATTTAGGAACTCATGTTTAGGTATTGACCTAATTTTTTCATCTACTGCTTTCAAATTATGTCTTCTCTGTTTACTGTATAAAAGTTACTTGGAAACGTTATCCTTGTGTAGTTCTATTTTTAGGTCATCTAGATTAACAAATCTACTTTTTTAATAAAACAGATTTTGCATTTTCTCTGGCTGGAATGAATTTTGGCTATTTAAAATGAATCAATTCTGTCTTGGAGCACATTTTATTTGTTTCAGAATATTGTTGTATATTTAAAAAGAGAATTTTTTCTCTCTTGTTAAGTTAGTAATACTTGATAAGGGTTAGAAAAAAAAATCCAGGAACTGGGAGTAGTTTGCTTTACTGTTAAGTTTTTATTATTATTTGGGGGCAATATATAGTTAAAAATATATAGCAGAAGGATATATCTAATTTTGTTTTTTATTCAGCCTGTTGTTATGGCTAACTGTTAAAAATGTGAATGGAGTTAACAATAGACATTCTGGACAGATGACATTTAAAAAATACTCATAAAACCCTATTAAGGTATTGTTGGTTGGTGTTTTAGCAATTTAGGGCTTTGGCATGAAGCGTTAACACTGTTAAAGACATGGATTGTGTATTGTGACCCATATATTACGATTTTAATTTTTTTTTAATTTTTTAAATTTTCTAATTTTACTTGAAAAGAATTTTTCAAACTTGATATTAATTTTTTCATAAACCTATGGTCAGCACATATTACTTACTTATGAATGTTCTATTTTTCTTTCAGTGTTTCCTCTGTAAATCAGACTTGCATCTTCTTTCATCATACTTCAAATTCTTCTTTTGTTTCAGCAGCACAGCCATTATCCAGGTTTAAAAATCTTTAAGTCGTCTTTAGTCTTTGACATTCAGAGTTATTGTCGAAAGCACTATTGATTTTTCCTTGGGAATGTCCCTTCAGTATATTGATATTTTTCTTCCTTTTTGCTTCTATAAACCCAGTCTACGCCCTTATTACCTCTAGTACAGTAATATCTTCTTTAATTTCTCCAACTTTATCCTCTTTTTACTTTAGTCCATTCTGCATTTGGTCCTGACATTTTCTGTGACTATCGTTTTTATATCCCTTCTCTGCTTAGAGGTATTTCATGGATTCCTCCATCATAGTGAAGAACATACGGTATTTAAGTCAGAATCTTAAAATGTGACTTTTTAAATAAGGCTTTCATGACCTACTTTTACATTTTTTTTTAGCCAGTCTTACGTCATAACTATTTTCAGTAGGTAACAAGTGCGGTATATTAGTTTTTCTTTGAGTGCGACATATTTCTTCCTATTGAGTGCCATCTTTCATATTTCTTTAGTACCAGAATTGTATTTCTTTCAGTTGTCCACCTGTCTGAACATATCTATTCTCCATAGTCCTAGCTCTTTTTCTGTGTTTTACGTGAAGGTTCTTTGCTGCTGCTGCTGCTTCTCCTTCTCCTCCTCCTCCTCTTTTTAATAAAACTTGCTGTCTTCCAACGTATAGTCTGCACACAAATTTGGAACCTAAATAAATTAGGAACTATATTGCTTACTCTAGGTTTAGTGTTCGTAAGTCTCTCGAAATAAGAGTGTACACTTTGGGGAGTGGAGTGGTAAAGTAAGTCTTAGATAACACTTTAGGACTTGGCAGATTAGAGAGCTCCCATTCAATATTTACTGAGTAAGTACAGTTCTTTTCACCATAGTGCTTATAATTTGAGTCCCTACTAGTAAGTGCTCAAGTATTACTCGCTAGTTGACTTAGAAATTAAAGTAATAACAAAATTATTTTAACCCACCCCAAAACTTGGCTCATGACTTAAAACTACTGCAGTATTTTTAATACCTTTCAACTTTTATCAAATATTTTTCCATGATTGTAATATTGAGCACACAGAAAATTTATAAATTTTCTTAGCATTGTATCTTATACATATTTTCATGTTATTACATAGTCTGTATTTATTTTTAATAGTAGTACAGTGTTCTAGTAGAAGACTTTACTTCAACATTCCCCTACTTCTGACTGTATTGGTTATTACCATATTTTGTGTTATTTATGTGACTTCAATAAAAAGCTTGAGTGAACTCATTTTTAAATATTAATTATATCCAGTTTTTAAAAAACTAACTCAGAATTCCATGTTATTTCAGGCCTTTCGTGAAGGATCTAGGAAATCATCAAGAGTTAAGGTAAACACATTAAATTTAAGCCCTTATTATCAGTTGTCAGATATCTAGTGGTTAAGTGGTTGCTTGTTCATTATAAAGTAAATTATGCTGTCTTAATTCTGTGTCATTTTATTGCTTATTATCTTTACCAGAAGTGGGACCATAGAGAATTATAATAGGGTTAATATACCACTCTTGGAGTTTATTAACACTGTTAAAACATTAAACAAAAGGAGATATATAAGTAATTTCTAATAGTAAAATTTCTAATACTAAAATTAAAAATTTTCATTTATCATTATATTCCGTGTCTCCAGTACCACTAGTATTCAGACATAGAAATGCAAAATAATATTTGGAATTTGAAATTTTGCTCTTTTGCAAAGTTGGAATTCTAGTGATTTAGTTGTCAGTAGTTATAAAATATTATAAAATCACCATAGATTCACCGTGTAAGTACAAAGTAGTCACTTGTGCCTTGAATTAATTGGAATACATGTTGTAGATGCCAAGATTGCTGAGAGGAGCAAGCCCCCCCAGCTCTGCCTCCCCTTAAAAGATAGGTTTCTGTTGGATCACGGAGGTCAACTATACAGTGTTACTCTAACTTTCTAGGTTAGGTAGTAAAGGAGAACGAATATCTCAAGTTGCCAGATATTAAAATAGGATGTGGGAAGCGTGTTAGAATACATCTGTTGTCCCCATAGTATAAAGTGTAATAATTATTAATTATTCCACATTCCTGGAAAACAGATCATTAAGCAGCTGTCCAATGATTATTCTTGCATAGTTTTGGAACTCTTTCTTAAGAATGTTAGTACATGGTGTCACTCAGCATACTGCAAGTCCAAAGTCTTGTAAAATGTTCTGTAGATGTTAAAGTTGGGGGTTTTATATTTACTATATTAAACTTGTATTTATGGGATTTTCTCTGACACCAGAATGAAGAGGTCTGAAAAAGGGTTTTTTATTAAGCTGTTGGAACTATTGATACTCCAGTGGTTTTCCTTTTTTCCCATTTTATCTAATCTGAATAGCAGGCTTAATGAGGAAGGAGCATCTTTTACTTAACTGAGATATTTTCATTTATTACGTAAAGAAGTGACAAATTAAAATTTGAAGAATGCTTTGTTCATCTTTGAAAATTTTTTCGTTAACTTGAATATGTCTTTAAGATCATTACATTTCTAATAAGTAATTCTGTCATATTAAAAAGGCTCAAGAGATATAGAAGAGCTGTATTGAAGAGAAACCAAGTTAGTAGAGGATTTATTTGGGCAGGGGGAGGGAGAGCAAAAAAGAAAACAAATTAAAAACTGAGACGATTTCTTTAATAAAGCTGATGAAAACCTTAATATGTAGTGTCATATAGGAGAAAGACAAGTACTGTATATTATCACTTATATGTGGAATCTAAACAATAAAACAAATGAATAAGTAGAATAGAAACAGACTCACAGATATAGAGAACAAACTAGTAGTTACCAGTGGGGGAAGAGGTGACAAGGGCAAGATGGGGTTAGGGGCTTAAGAGGTACAAACTACTATGTATAGAACAAATAAGCTACAAGGATAATAATAATAAGCAAAGGGAATATAGCCAATGTTTTATAATCACTTTAAATGAAGTATGATCAATAAAAAATTTTGAATCACTACATTGTACACCTGAAACTAATGTAATATTGTAAATCAGTTATACCTCAATATATAAACAAATAAATAGGGGTAGTAAAAAAAGTGATTGTAAACTTCTGTGTCTGTATATAGTATTTGAAAAACATTTTTATATTATATAAGCCATATTCACTATGGAAAATTCTGAAAAATAAAAAAAGAATAAAAATAAATAAAGGCCCAAAAATATGTGATGTTTCATATTTGTATAAAAATTTGTTCTTTATCAAGTGGTCATTATAATGTAGAATATATAATTCCGTAAAAGATCAGTTGGTAAAAGAAACCTACCCCTATCAAATAGTTGAGCAACTTACTATCGTTTGTTTCATTATAGAAAAGAATACTTTTTGTAATAAAGATTAGTTACTTATATGGAAGGTGGACTGATGGTAAATTTTAGTAAGTGTTACCATACACATGTACATGTCTAACAGCATATATAAGAATTTTCATGAAATCTATATGTGATTTTTAAATTTCACAGTTATGGTAGGTTGTACACAGTATAGAAATAATCTATCTTCTCATAAAGGTGTTCCGTTCTGTAGAAGAATTGATGAACAGCATTTGCAAACAACTAAATTGAAACTTCTTGTGTTAATAAATCCATTATAAATTTGAATTATGCTATCGATAAGATATATGTTTTTGTTATCTGCATTAATTGATTTTCGTCCTAAGACTGCAAATAATTAATTGAGGGAGTCCAGGCTTTAATAAACTTTTTAAATGTGTGGTAATTATGCCTTTCTCTAAGTTGCATTCCAATGAGAAAAGGATTCCCTTTTTGTTTCCTAAAACCTATTGAGAGGTTGTAACTTTTCACTGCTTAGCATTTAGCATTCTTTTTCTTTTTTTTAAAAATTTTTATTAGAGTATTGTTGATTTACAATGTTGTGTTAGTTTCTGCTGTACAGCAAAGTGAATCAGTTATACATATACGTATATCCACTCTTTTTTAGATTCTTTTCGCATATAAGTCATTACAGAGTACTGAGTAGAGTTTCCTGTGCTATACAGTAGGTCCTTATTAGTTATCTATTTTATATATAGTAGTATGTATATGTCAATCCCAATGTCCCAATTTATCCCTCCCCCCTTTCCCCCTTGGTAACCAAACCATAAGTTTGTTTTCTGCATCTGTGACTCTATTTCTGTTTTGTAAATTAGTTCATTTGTACCATTGTTTTAGATTCCACATACAAGCGATATCGTATGACATTTGTCTTTCTCTCTTTGACTTACTTCACTCAGTCTGACAATCTCTAGATCCATCCATGTTGCTGCAAATGGCATTATTTCGTTCTTTCTATGGCTGAGTAATATTCCATTGTATGTATGTACCACCTCTTCTTTATCCATTCATCCATCGATGGACATTTAGGTTGTCCATGTCCTGGCTATTGTAAATAGTGCTGCAGTGAACAATGGGGTGCGTGTATCTTTTCGAACTATGGTTTTCTGCAGACGTATGCCCAGGAGTAGGATTGCTGGATCATGTGGTAGCTCTATTTTCAGTTTTTTAAGGAACCTCCATACTGTTCTCCATAGTGGCTGTACCAATTTACATTCCCACCAACAGTGCAAGGGGGTTCCCTTTTCTCCACACCCTCTCCAGCATTTATTGTTTGTAGAATTTTTGATGATGGCCATTCTGATTGGTGAGAGGTGATACCTCATTGTAGTTTTGATTTGCATTTCTCTAATAATTAGCGATGTTGAGCATCTTTTCATGTGCCTCTTGTCCATCTATTTAGGTCATCCGCCCATTTTTTGATTGGGTTGTTAGTTTTTTTGATATTGAGCCGCATGAGCTGTTTGTATACTCTGGAGGTTAATCCCTTGTTGGTCACCTTGTTTGCAAAGACTTTCTCCCATTCTGTAGGTTGTCTTTTCGTTTTGTTCTTGGTTTCCTTTGGTGTGCAAAAGTTTTTAAGTTTAATTAGGTCCCATTTGTTTATTTTTGTTTTTATTTTCATTACTCTAAGAGATGGATCAAAAAACATCTTGCTGCATTTTGGCACTTAGCAATCTTATCTTACAGATTTTAATAGGGGGTATGAGGAGGAGCAAGCACTTAAGCTTAAAGGTCTTTATTTTGTGAGACATTTTATTCTCATGTTGAATTTATCATGTGGACAGTTGATTATAGATCTTGGAATTATACAAAATTAAGATATCAAAGTATATTTTTATTATAAAACATGTTAAAAGTTGAAGTATTATATCAGAAAATAAGTTTATACTTAATATGTAGTATGTATAGTTTACATAATAATTGCAAATTTATTCTGGTTAAATAGAACTGTGAGTACAGAGTAGATATTGGCAGTCTCAAAAAAATTATTACACGCTATCTTTTTTTAACCGTTAGCTGACAATGACTCCAAAGTTTTGGGTATTTTCAGTTTTATTGAAAGCCTCCATTTGGCTACAGTAGTGAAGCTTAAACTTCTGCTATTCAACTTAACTCTGCTTCCTTCAGTTTTCCAACTCGTGTGTCTGGCATCAGTATAAAAATGTATTAAGCTGCTCACTTATGGTCTTTTTTTTTTTCTTTTTCCTACTAGGACCAACTTAGAAAGCCTATCATTATTTCTGGTTTATATTGTATTCTTTTATATAGATTGTCATATTGTGTGTGTGTTTGTGTGTGTGTGTAAATACTTAAAATCCAGATATTAATGCTTAGTTTGCTATGATTTTAGGGCTCAGCTCCAGAGATTGATCCTTCGTCTGATGGTTCAAATTTTGGATGGGAGACAAAAATTAAAGCATGGATGGATCGATATGAAGAGGCAAATAATAACCAATATAGTGAGGGTGTTCAGAGGGAGGCACAAAGAATAGCTCTGAGACTGGGCAACGGAAATGACAAAAAAGAGATAAATAAATCAGATTTGAATACCAATAATTTGATCTTCAAACCTCCTGTAGAGGTAAATATATCATTTGCTAAGAGATGATAAAACAAAAACCTTTTTCTACTGTATATCTTAAGTACTTAGACTGAAAGCAGTCTGGTTTTAGTTAATCTCAACTTTTCTCTGATTGTAGAGCCATATACAAAAAAATAAGAAAATTCTGAAATCTGCGAAGGATTTGCCTCCTGATGCACTTATCATTGAATACAGAGGGAAGTTTATGTTAAGAGAACAGTTTGAAGCAAATGGATATTTCTTTAAGAGGTATATTCATTTATTTCTCCATGTTAGTTTTCTGTAGTTAAGTATTGAATTTTTGGCTATTTTAAGCACAAAGCTATTGTTTATGTGTATTTTGTTTTCTAAGGGATTATTTTAATATTTAAAACTGTAGATGCAGATATATTCCTTAGTCTCTTTTTTAAAATTAATTTATTTTTGCTTGCGTTGGGTCTTCATTGCTATGTGTGGGTTTTCTCTAGTGGCAAGCGGGGACTACTCTTTGTTGCTGTGTGCGGGCGCCTCATTGCGGTGGCTTCTCTTGTTGCAGAGCACGGGCTCTAGGCACGCGGGCTTCAGTAGTTGTGGCTCATGGGCTCAGTAGTTGTGGCTCACGGGCTCTAGAGCACAGGCTCAGTTGTGGCACATGAGCTTAGTTGCTCCGCGGCATGTGGGATCTTCCTGGACCAGGGATCAAACCCGTGTCCCCTGCATTGGCAGGTGGCTTCTTAACCACTGCGCCACCAGGGAAGTCCCTATTCCTTAGTCTCTTACCCATCCCTATCTTGCTGACACTCCTAAAACAATCTACTTCAAAGATAAACTGTAGCAATATAGGTGGACATTAATGAAAAAGTCTGATTACCTGAGATTATAAGGAACCCTTTCCATCTAGGACCTTTCCTAATTCCTTATAATTGCTAGAACCTGCAAAGACCACTGGTGACCACGTCCTTCTTTTATCAGAGGATGTTAGATTTGGTCTTACATTATTGTCACCACTTTCAACTCCGACTTTCTTGGTACTGGAAGGACTTTGGAGCCCTCTTCTATTATTTGTGATTTTGGGGGTGGGAATTGATGTGATCTTGTGATAGCCATCGCTTCCCTGAGGTCTAGAAATATGTTTGCATCTCTAGGGGAATAACATTCTCAGCCTATATGCGATAATTATTTAAAATATTTCGTATTGTTTATAACTGAGTTACTTAAGTTATGAAAGATATACAAGAATCTTTCCCTTTCGTATAGCAGATTTGATCTGAAACAGTGCTGTAAATCAAACACGTAAATGCACTGATAGGAACTTTAATGGCATCTCATTATGAATCCTTATGTAAAGGCAGTAGTCACTCCCTTTTTATCATTCTTTGTAAATTTGAATTCCCACCTGAATTAATTATCTTTGGTTTAGGTAAGGTTATATGGGCAGGTAAAAATCTTATTAGCATGAATTAGCCTAGTGGTTAAGAATGGGTTCTGGTATCAGACTGCGTATATTCAAATCTTGGCCTCCCTACTTACTATGAGTCTTCTAGAAATTTCTTAAATTCAAAATGTTAATAGTTTCTAATGCATTTCTTTTTTTGTAGACCATACCCTTTTGTTTTATTCTATTCTAAATTTCATGGTCTAGAAATGTGTGTTGATGCAAGGACTTTTGGGAATGAAGCTCGGTTCATTAGGCGTTCCTGTACGCCGAATGCAGAGGTAAGCTTATAGAAATCCTTTGGGGAGGCAGGGGTAGGGAGTGTGTGGAATCTGAGTATTAAGCACAAAAAAGTCTGGTGGCCTAAAACAGACCAACAGTTTTTAGTTGTTGATGCATTTTATACTGCCCAACATCTTTCCATTACGAAAATTTAGGTGATAACTGGCTGTGAGGTCTCAGGTTACTTTGAGCATTGAAGAAATTGTGATGTTACTTGTAAGAGAAAATACTGGACTTCTCTGTTTATTCTGGAAGCTCTATTTATGAGTCAAATATGTGCTCTGATTTGATCAAGGTAGATGACGAAGCTGAAAACTAAAGTAGATTTTATATGTGCTAGTAAATTATGTTTTAGAAGTGGTGTATAAAATAATATTTCTGGTTTTGTTTTTCACATACCAAAATAAATGTTTTCTAGTTATATAATGTTACAGTTAAGTGTAGGTTTTGAAGCAAGACTTACAGATTCATGTCTTCTTTTTGACTTACTAGCTTTGTAACCTTGTCTGTGCTTCAGTTTTATCTGTAAAAAGATGTTATGTGGCCTAAAGGAGTTAATACATGTAGAGTACCTAGAACAGTGTATATCACAGAAAAGTATAGTGTTAAACTATACTTTAACTATATATTTATAAACTGTACCATTAATGCGTTTCATTAAATCAAAGATGCCATCACTTGTAAAACTCCCAATTTCACAGATTTTAAAAGGGGAAAAAATATGCACCATAGAATTGATGAAATAGAGGTATTTTCTTTTCGATGCTCCTAGAGCCTGCATCAAACTTGCATAGATGTGTACCTCCTTCCCAGTGGATAACCACTGATTTAGGTACAAGTCTTGTAATTAATGGCATATTTTCCATGTTGTATTTGTGAATTACTTTGAAAAGAATAGTTTTCAAAATTGCAAGATGAGATGCTTCTAAAGGTAGAAAATAATTTATAGAGACATATATTTATGGAAATACAAAATTATTCTTTTAACTAACAGGTGAGGCATGAAATTGAGGATGGAACCATACATCTTTACATTTATTCTGTACAAAGTATTCCAAAGGGAACTGAAATTACTATTGCCTTTGATTTTGACTATGGGAATTGGTAAGTTCAAGTCTGTAAATATGATACCTGTTGTTTTGAAATAATTCCTTAATGTCCTTATAAAAATGTAGGTATTGTCATTACTTCTTTAGCTTTCTATTTTTATTTACCATTAGGCAATTAAAAATACTTGGAAACAAGCATTCTGATATCAGCTCCCATTACAGCATGGTTGCTTTGCTCTTCCAAACTTTTCTTATTATTGTAATGTAATGCTCATAGTATAATAATTAGTAATCCTAATTGAGCAATACTGACCTTGTTTATGTGAGAATTTTTTCCTTCTTTTCTTTCTTGTATTTTAGGTAGAGTGTAGAGTTTTACTCATTCAATTAATTTGGTTAATCAGTATAAATGGATAATTTCACTTATTGCCCCTCAGAAGAAAAGAAATTGTGCCAAAGTTTCTTTGCAGTGTAAATTGAAAGGGTTTGTTGGCGATCGTACGAGGAAACTCTGAGACCTGTTGTTCTGAAACACTAAAGAAGAGTTAACACTAAGAAAAGTTAATTCTGAGTAGAGAAACTGCAATTTAAATTTTAAAAATTTTACTGTAAAAAATAGTAATACAAAAGTCCATGTAGGGAGTTCCCTGGTTGCCTGATGGTTAGGACTCCGTGCTTTCACTTAAGTGGCCTGAGTTCAATCCGTGGTCAGGGAACTGAGATCCTACGAACCGCGTGGCCAAAAAAAAAAAAAAAAAAGTCCATGTGCCTCATTTCCAAATTAAGAAGCAAAACATTATCCATTAAAGGCCCATATGTTTAGCAGCCAGATTGCGTCTATCCTCTGTCTTTTACCAGAGATAACTGCCATCTTTAATTTGGTGAGTTTAACATTTTTATGAGTTTAACATTTTTACTATGTCTGTAGATGTCCCTAAATAGTATGGAGTAGTTTTGTATATTTTAAAAATTTATGGAAATTATAATCTGTATTATTTTGCATTCATCTTTTCTCATTCATTTTGTGAGATTCAGTTATTTTGTTATGTGTAGCTCTAATTCATTTATTTTCACTGCTGATGGCATTTATCCATTCCACTATTGGTGGACCTTTAGATTTACAAAAAATGCTGCATGTGTACATGTTCTCTCCATGATAGGGACGTAGAGGTGGAATTGCTGGGTTGTAGAATGTGTACAGCCTCAGTTTTTACCAGACGTGGGTGAATGACCAGTTTATACTCCCATAGCTTTACTTCCTTGCAACACTTCTTTACTGTACTTTAAAAATCGATGTTAATCTGTGTGAGATAGTATCTTTTTATATTTGTAATTACCATCTTCCATGATTATTTTAAGAGCCCAAAGATCCTTTTATATATTCATCTGTCATTTGGCTTTCCTCTCTTACGACTTGTCTCATCATCTGTTCATTTTTCTGCTGGGTAGTCTTTTTTTTAAACCGATGTGGGTGGAGGCACTTCTTTATGTATTCTATAATCTTTTGGGTTATAAGGATTTCAGTTCATATCCTCCTGTATTTTATTTTTAAAAGTTTGTGTGGTATCCATTTTACATGCAGACGTTTTTAATGTCCATTATGTTTTCTGTCAATGAAATCCCTCTTCCTTCAGTATATGCATCTCTGCTTGATTGTTGGAGTCAGATTTATCCTGATAACTAAAGTGTTTCCTTTTTAGCTCTTTCTCCGCCCCCCCACCAAGGTGGAAAATTGAGCATAATAGCTCTTTGCTCATTGCTTTGGGGGACTGTTTCCCACAGTGGTTAAAAATATAAGCTTTTTATAATCTGACTCTGCTTTCAAATCCTAGCTCGGTCACTTATATTAGTTATGTAACCTTGGACCAATTTTGTCATCTCTCTCTGCCTCATTACCTCATTATAATATGAGAAAAATAATACTCACCTAACAGGAATATTTCGAAGATTGAGTTAACACATGTAAAGGGTTTAAACCATTCTTGATACAAAATAAGTGCTGAATAAATATTAGCAGTTGTCATCATTATTATTTGCAGTTTTGTTGTCCTAAAATCAAAGAAAATATCTAGAAAAAGTTTCCAGCTAGTTTCCGTTACTGCCTGATTTGGAGAGGTGAGGGGTAGACCATGATGTTTGAGTTCTACCCCTGATTCACAGAATTAGACAGTTTGACTTGTAGCTTTCTACCAGTGTTGAAAGTGAATGAGTTAGGCGTATTAGAAACTTGGAAAAGTAAACTATTTTTTATTATGAACAAACTACTCAAAACATGCAAAGCGGGAGTCTTCCGTTATTATTTAACTCTGGTTTGGGCATTCAGCCTATATCCTAGAGATGAACTGACTCTTGGTGGTAGACAAGAGAGTAGAGAGTTAAGAAATACTGAAGAGCTGAAAAGTGTGGGCTTTGGACTCAGACCTGTATTTGAATGTCATCCCTACCACTTAATGTGTGACTTTGGACAAGATACTGACCTTCTGAGCTTTAATCTCATCTGTAAAATGGGAGTAATAATTATCACTACTGTGAAGATGAGAGGTAGTGCAATTATTTTTCAAGCTTCCGTTTATTTGAAAGAGGGAATACCTAAGGGCAAAGGGCATACCAAAGGGCAAAGGGCATACCAAAGGGAATACCTAAAGGGCAAACATGACATTCAGTTTTTTCAAGGTAGCTTTTTAAAGAACCCTGGTTATTGAAATCATTCCTTAAAGTATAAGACAAACTAGTTAAGGTTTGGTATTTATTGTACCTAGCATTTTTTATTTAGGTCAGACTTAGAGTATTTTATCATATTCTGCATATACACTTTATAGCACTCTGAGGTAACCTGGGGTTTTTGCCTTAAAATATGCCATGGTATCATTTGACTTAAAAAGACTCAGTTTTAATTTATTGGAGTTTTTTCCTTCTGAAACCCATCACTGGTTATCCTTATGATTATGACCAATCTCTGGTCAGAAATCAACTTCTAATTATTATATTGTTTTTATGAGAAAATTTATTTTGTCATAGTTACAAGGAATGAAAATTAGCAAAAACGATTGCTTATAATTAGTAATAGCATACAGTTTTGTGGAGGTGTAGCTTAAAATGGATTAGAAAATATTACAGTCTATATCTTGAACAAATATTTAACTGGTTTTCTTTCCAGTAAGTACAAGGTGGATTGTGCATGCCTCAAAGAAAATCCAGAGTGCCCTGTTCTGAAACGTAGTTCTGAATCCACGGAAAACATCAATAGTGGTTATGAGACCAGAAGGAAGAAAGGAAAAAAAGAAAAGGATATTTCAAAAGAAAAAGATACACAAAATCAGAATATTACTTTGGATTGTGAAGGGACAGTGAACAAAATGAAGAGCCCGGAAACTAAACAGAGAAAGCTTTCTCCTCTGAGACTATCGGTGTCAAATAATCAGGTACTGAACTATGCTCTACTGATTCTTGTTGAAAGAAGTTAAGAGAAGAAAATTAATTTGTCATATTTTATCCTATTTTTTATATAAAATGGCTTAAACTTTTTAAGTCATTCTCTTATTTAATGAAGTACTTATAAATGTAAACTACAGGTTCTGCTAGAATTTTACAATATTTGTTAAACTTTTAAGAAACAGCTCACCCAGCAAATCCTTGTAGAATTGAATACAAGATTTTCCTTAAGACTGGGCAATTAAAAAAATTCTTCCAGATGGCACTGTCCTTATGTTTGTAATAAATGTTCTTATTTAAAGTCTTAAGCCATAATGATTCCTTTCCTTTAATATTTGGGACATAATGAAATCAATTCTATAGGGGTGGACATATGATTTTTGAGAGGAAGTTATTTTAAAAACACATAAGATAAATTTGAGGAAAGAGTTTGGCCTGTACTTCCGCTTCACCAGGAAGTATTTTGTTATATGCCCTTTAAACAAATGGAAGTTAGTTAGGCGGGACCTTTTAAATGTGAAGATTAAGTAAGCTTTTATTCGTCTCCAGTGTCTTATCTTCTAAGGATAGTTTCCCTTAAGTGTTAAATTGAACAAACCTTTATTAAGCACTTGGTATTTGTAGGTGCTGGGTTATGTGAAATAATTTATATGTTTATGTGTTGGTAAGAATATAAACTTAAGGCTTTGCGGACTCTACTGATAAAGAACATTATTGACTAGAACTTTGAAAAACAAAATTATTTGATTGCATGATTTTGAAAAGTTTCCTGAATTAAGAACCAGTTTTAAGTTTCTGAAATGGATTTAAGTACTCGTAATTTTTATGTTTAATTAGTTCTGGTTGAAAGACATTTAAAATACATGGTTCTGTGCCTCTAGTTTGTAGATGGAGTAGTAGTTTCTATAAAGCAGTCATTTCCATCTTTCAGGAACCAGATTTTATTGATGATATAGAAGAAAAAACTCCCATTAGCAATGAAGTAGAAATGGAGTCAGAGGAACAGATTGCAGAAAGGAGAAGGAAGATGGTAAGTTGGAAGGCCGGTAGCAGCTTCCTTCTGTCACTTGGGTTTAGTGACACTGCTCGTCCCAAAATACTTGCTGCTGCCTTTAGGAGGGCCTTTACCTTGTTCTTTGAAGTTAGCAAACATGATGTGTCCCTGAGCATTTCATTTGGCTTTGTCATTACCATTCAAGTAACTTCCACTAATCTTTTGTATTTTCACTGTGTGTTCATTAGACAATTTAGAATTTCTGACATTTAAGAAATAATTTTTTAACATTTTTGAAGCAGAGTACTATTAATTTTAATGCCAGAATTACTGTTCAAAATGTTTTTCATTAACTAAATGTATCCTTTCTCTTCATAATTTAATGTAAAACAAAAATGGAATTTTAAAGCTTATAATAGCACTAAATAAATGGCTTATGCGAAAAAGAAGAAAACCCACTGTTTGGCAGCTGCTATTTTTACATCTCATACTGCTATCATAAAATAACGTTTTCATTAAAATAAGTTTAGTATTTACACTCCCTGTACTATTTATTTGAAATATCTTAATCTGTATAAAAACTAGGACAAGATATTTTCTTAAAAATCCATGGTAATTTAGCAATTGATACAATGTCTAGGCCAGTTAACAAGACATTAAGATATAGTTTGCCTTAAGATTTGAAAATGACTTTATATACCAACTGATGATCTTAGTACGGGCTTTCCCCACTCCCCTTTATTTTATATGCTCCCTTGTTTCCTGTTTTAGTGATTTTCATGTTGTATTTCATGGAATCTCAGGTGTCATATATTTAGCGGTAGGATCTTTGGATTTTGGTCATTGTAGGCCTGCTTAAATGTAACTCTCTCTTATTGCCTTGATGGTCATTCCTCTAACACTGATGTATTGTTGATGTTCAAAATTGCAAAAGCAATGCAGAACTGTTTCACAGCCTCAGGATTTCAGAAGCACTGCTCTGATGGGACAGGGTAGTGTTAGGAACAGGAGAGAAGAAAAACAAATATAGGAGAAAATATTGGAGGAGGTTGCTTATAAAGAAAAAGGAGTTCTTCCTCTAAAAGGAATTATCTTGAACCTTTTTCAAGATTGGGTTACATCTAATAAATTACCTGTACCTACCCAAATTACCTATGGCCCTTTCTTGACTAGATGTTCAATATCGGCCAGTTCATTCCACAGTTGCCACAGCCTTGTCTTTGCAATAATCCTGCAGAAACTTTTAGAAGATCACTTTAGGGTATGAGTGGTTTCTGTATGAGGCATGCGTCTGATACAAATACGGCTTTAAGGGCTATAACAGTGCTTTTGGGGGGAGAGAAATGAGAGGAAAAAAGAAAACTCAAACCTGGAGGTTTGTTATATGACTCTGGGGCTACTTTTAAAATACTTCCTTCTTTCAGTGCTGAGAAAGTTAGTGGAACTTAGAACATCCTCATTTTGAGATGGCAGAAGGAAAGAGAAATGCCTTTTTGTTGAACATGATGGAACTTTGGATAGATAGACAAAAAGGCATACTTGGGAATCCAGTTTTGTCCAGATTTTGTCTACTAGTATGCTATATTAATATAAATGAATACTTCATGTTTTTATATCTGTTTTAGCATATTCATTTTAATATATGCCACTAAGGTGGTTGTGCAGCTGAGTATTTTTCATAGAATAAACAAACGTAAATATTTAGAATTTGGTATTTTGAAGGGATATGAAATATTTTTTATTGAAGTATTGAGGTACAATATTGTATAAGTTACAGGCGTACAATAGTGATTGTTTTTAAAGGTTATACTCCATTTATAGTTATTATAAAATATTGGCTATATTCCCTGTGCTGTACAATATATCCTTGTAGCTTATTTTATACCTAGTAGTTTGTACCTCTTAATCTGCTACCCCTATACTTCCCCTCCCCCCTTCCCTCTCCCCACTGGTAACCACTAGTTTATCTATATCTGTGAGTCTGCTTCTTTTTTCTTATATTCACTAGTTGTATTTTTTAGATTCCACATATAAGAGATATCATACAGTATTTGTCTTTCTCTGACTTATTTCATTTAGCATAATGCCTTCCACATCCATGTTGCTGCAAATGGCAAAATTTCATTCTTTTTTTATGGCTGAGTAGTAGTCCATTGTGTGTGTGTGTGTGTGTGTGTGTGTGTGTGTGTGTGTGATATATACACACACACACACATATATGTGTGTATATTGGTCACATCTTTATCCATTCATCTGTTGATGGACACTTAGGTTGCTGCCATATCTTGGCAATTATAAATAATGCTGCTGTGAACATTGGGGTACACGTATGTTTTCAAATTAGTGGTTTTCTTTACACACTGAGAAGTGGAATTGCTGGATCCTGTTTTTAATTTTTTGAGGAACCACCATACTGTTTTCCTTAGTGACTGCACCAATTTACATTCCCGCAAACAGTGTATGAGGGTTCCCTTCTGAAGTAAGTATTTAAAAATCCTTGGCTCCTTAACCTGTAGCCTTCAAGGTCACTGTAATGTTGTTAGTTGTAATTGCTATGTTTGCCTGGATGTTTTAATTATAGAATTTTTGCTATACTCAAATGACTAGAATGCAAAAGCATGCATCCTAGAATTCTTAAGCGGTTGGTATGGCCCCCTCCCACTCCCCAAA
Organism: Monodon monoceros; assembly: GCF_005190385.1. NCBI lineage: Eukaryota > Metazoa > Chordata > Mammalia > Artiodactyla > Monodontidae > Monodon > Monodon monoceros. Next base: position 17,859,472 of record NW_021703776.1, on the reverse strand, counting down.
GTATTAGTATTTGTGGGTTGAAATATTTTGTTTCGAAAAGTTTAAGTACTCATCAGCCTTTATTACTCCAGTGTTTGCCTTTTATATTGGCTGTGTTAACATCAGTAATTGGAAAGATAGGTCAACTCCTGAGAAACTTAGGTCAAACTGATTTAAATTTTCTCCTGTGATGGGACAGACTTTAAAGCATTATAATAGGAGATACCAGTTCTCACGTGTATCTATGAGATTGAAATATAAAAAGTCAGACTTTCCTCCCAGATAAGTACCATGTAATGTCCAAATTCAAATATACTTCAGCCCATCCTTTTGTAGTATAGCTTGAACCATATGAAATTGTTGATTTGATAGTTTTTATCTATACAAATGGCAGTTCCACATACAACCTAATATTAGCATGTTGCTCAGTCTCCAAAAATAGCACAGGTGATTTATGTAATTTGGTTGCTACTTTGTTCCTTTTGTTGAGAGTGGAAGATAGTATCTCTGCCTTCAAGGGCATTTAGAAAACAGTTACAATGCAGCAGGAAGTGTGGAAAGGAGATATATGACAGGTAACTTATAGCTGGAGGGATCAGAGGTCATTTCATGAACTAGGTAGAATTTACCATTACCTTATGATGTTTAAAATCACATTTGGCTGGAATTATAGGCTGTTTTTTTTGGGGGGTGGTGGTGAGGAGGGATATAGGAAAATAAGATTGGTTGATTGTAGATCACATGAAATGCTGATTTCATGAAAGAATACTCAAATCATTAGGGGGCCAGGGTAGGAAGCCATTCTTAACATTTTCCTTTTTCCTCCATTATATTTTGTCCTCTCCTTACAAAAGCTCACATGTGGCTAAATGGTATGGAACTGAATAGATGGTTATTAGACATTTTCTCTTTAGCTAGTAAGAGATACTTCTTTGGCAGTGGGTTGGAATTGACTTGGGAGAATCTTAAGCTGAAATACAGTGGGTTGAAATACAATAGTACGGTAAGTTGAAATACAGCAGGCTGTTTAGACTCACCTGGTTTCAAAACCGGGGTACTACTGAGTAGACTTTCCCAGGTCCATGGTAGTTGAGTTGAAGTTAGGTGGCCGTAACCTTGTCAGAGGTTAGGTGTACAGAGGGGGTTAGGTATTGAGAAGCTCACCTTATTTTGATGAACAGGTGATTGATTAAAAATATAAAACTTTAGAAAGATTTAAATTCAAAAGGAGGCTTGCTTCCCCTCCTTCACCCCATTTATAATGAAATGAAAAGAACCTCCTTTGTAGTATCTTTTAATATATTTTCAAAATAATTTTCCACAACCTTATGGAAAGACTACTTTGGGAATATAGTCTTGGTAATATTTGATGGCCTGTTAATAGATTGCTTAAACTGGAGTCCATGCAAGGTGGTTCAGGTGGTCTTCACATGTAGGAGGATAGAAATTTGAGACCAACAAAAGGATATGAAGGGATAGTCACCTAGCTATGAGTTTCTTAAACCTGTCAAGCATCTAGGACAATTTAGAATTAACTGTATATCACTAGAATATAAACTACGTAAGGGCAAGGATTTGTAGGGCTCATTGCCTTAGCCCTAGCTTCTAGGGGAAAAAAAAGGTCTGGCTTTTATAAAAGTAGGTGGTCTATAATTGAGCTTATTAGATGTTCCTGGCAGCCATTTGAGGAAAGCTATAGATACGCCCATGAGTGTGAACTAAATGAAGCTTATAGTCCAGGCAGGATAGGATGCAGGATTCCCCACAATTTTCTCAGCCTTGATCCTTCACATCAAAAGGTATTCCATGGAACTCTAATTTAAGATGTTTTGTGAAAGAGAGAGCTTTGTAGCCAGCTGACTTTAGTAAACAGTATACCTTGTCCCCAACTTCGAGATTTCCAGTATACATGGTGTTTGAAACCTCTTGAGAAATTCTGTTTATGTCAGCATTCCCTCAACCTGTACGTCCTTGCAATTGTTTTTCTGTAGTGACAACTTTGACATCCTGCAGATTTTTATTCCATAGAAAAAACACTCTGAGAAAACACTACTATACAGAATCCATGCTCTTACTAATGTCTCTAGGAAGTGACTTGATTTAGAAGATCAGTTTAGAAGATGCAAAAGGATTTTTAATAATAGTAAACTATAGGGGAGGGTAAATTTGCCAGAAAAGTCATCTGACATGTATTGTCCATCTTACTTTTCTCTCCTCAGAGCATGACTAAGTTAACGTTGATTACTAGTTTTAATTTTCTAAAGTCCCATTTTCTTCATCACAGTGTTTAGGAATTGTTTTTCCAAAATCGTAGTATCGACTAGCAAAAAGGAACCTGTTTATTTTTATAGGTTGTCTGTTCAAACGAAATGAGGATATTCAGCTTCAGCTGCCTTGTAGTAAATTCAAGATTTCCAAAATCTTGTTTAAAGACTTCATTACATACCTTCAAATTATAGTGATATACATGGTTTATATAATGTATACCCAATTCTTATTCACTTAAAAATTTGGGTGTTTGTTATATGCTGAGCACCATTTAAAGTACTGGGTGAACAAAAGAAGGCAAGGTCCCTGTTCTGGAGCAGCTTTCACGGAGGACGGGGTGGAAGGAAAAACAAACATCGAACAGGAAAGAGTACTATGAAGTTAAACTAAATCATCATGTGGTAGAGAAGAAATGGAGATACTTACTCTTTTGGAACAATTTTATTGGTAAGCAGTAGTCTTAGCATTTTTTAAAAAATTAATAAATTCCTATTCAAAAGGTTAAGGGAAGTTAGTTGAGTAAGAAGTCTTTTAATTTCTCTATTTCAACGCTGTAAGTAATTTGGTAGGTTGGCCTGCCATTTCCCTTTTCCTTTAAAAGGCAACTTTGTTGTTTTTGTCTTTAAGAGCCACTTCCTACTTGGTAGTAAGGTAAAAAAGGAAATCACAAAATACCTAAATGTCTTCATTTTGTTTCCTTCTCAATTCTTAGATCCTACGACTAGCAAATTTCCTTCTAAAGCCACTGTAAGGCATCCAGAGTATATAAGCTTATTTTCACTCAGCTTCATATTACCAAATATCTCTAATTGGGATGAATTCTAACAATTTAGTCAGTGTAGTTTAGTTTTTCAGTTGTGATATTGTATAAAACTTTAATTCGTGTTCTTTATTATGTAGTCCTTGAACTATATGGACCTTAGGTTTTCACCATTTTTTTTAAAATATAAATTTATTTACTTTTGGCTGTGTTGGGTCTTTGTTGCTGTGCACAAGCTTTCTCTAGTTGCTGCGAGTGGGGGCTACTCTTCCTTGCGGTGCAGGGGCTTCGGTAGTTGTGGCTCACGGGCTCAGTTCCTCCACGGCACGTGGGATCTTCCCGGACCAGGGCTCGAACCCATGTCCCCTGCATTGGCAGGCAGATTCTTAACAACTGTGCCACCAGGGAAGTCCCTCGCCATTTGTTGAATAGGGGCTCATACAAGAAGATCTCCATTGTCTCTTCCAAGTACAACGTGACATGATTTCAAGTTAAATTTGTGTTCCAGTGTGTTTATACATTGAAGCACAAAATTGTAATACAAATTCTCACTGTACCCACTCCTCAAGTGATAAAATCCTATAAAGGGATATTAAGCAGACTTTCTGCTTACAGAAAATTACTGTACTCTTGTGTGTTATACTGTAAAGCCATAAACTGAAAAATGTCATAAAAGCAATCTGTAGATCTCATCAGAGATTTCTCAGTTTTTTTAGTTCAGCACCCAACACTCCAGCGTTAACAACAGTGTTGTTGTTAACAACAAAAGTCAAAAGTCAACCCTGTCTGATTCTAATTCTAATTCTATATCAGGGTCTATCAGTTGCCAAGCTCACAGAGTGTAAAAATGACTTTTGAGGTCTGAACAGTCAGTGGCTTGGAATGAGTCATGATAATGAAACACGCAGGTCCTGGTGGTAGCCTTAGGTGACAAGTATCATCTAAACTACATCCAGCTCAGATGTCAGGATCTATGGACAGTCTGCTGGGGCTAACTAAGACTCCTAATTTCTCTAGTCCCCTGAACAATCAGCTATAATTATCTCAAGCTACATATAAAACTTATTTATCAGTTAGATCTATAAAGTGGGTGGTGAATTTTCAGTCATTACATACTGTATATCTGGTTGTGTGTGTCAGAGAATACACTGGTGAATATAAAAGCTGAATGACATATGAACCTTAAGGAATTTAAAATAAAAGTAGATTAGTAATTAACTTTTTTTTTCTTCACATAATCAAAAGCATGTTTACATTTTCTAAAGTGTGTGTTTTAAGATGAAGCTGGGTTAAAGCTATTAGGATACCTGTTTAGTGCTTTCAGTTAATAGTTGTAGTAAATATAGGAAGAATTATGCTTTATTTTGCATTATGTAGTGTGTGTCAGTAGTTGGTAATTGGAAAGAAGAACAAACCAGGAGCCTGGAAACTTGGATAATAATTATGGCTCTGCCTTTGAGTGATTCAGTTAATACACGTGGGCTCTGGTTTCTTCAGCAGTGTAGGACTAGATTATTTTTAAGATCCTGACCAGCTCAAAAAGATCGAGTCATCTAGAAATAAAGGATTTTGCTTTGACTATCCATTAGCTGCATTGTTTTCCAAGGGAGTTCAATTTTTAAATGAATTAATTTTGTCTTTACATCAATTAGTTTTATCTCTGACCCTTACTGTATCTAAAACAAGTGAATAATGGACCATGTCAAGGAAACTTCTTTTGGCATAAATACGTATTTATCTTAGGAAACTTTCCTTGGATAATCATGACATAGAAAATATCTCCTTTGGGTGCCTGGCCCGTGGGTAAATTTATTTTATACATAAAATGATTCTTGCTAAGACAACTTTGTTTCTTTTGGAAAAATGTACTTTTCCCAGATTTATTTTTAAATTTATAAGCACAATAATGAACCCCTTCTCTTTCTACCCACCCCCATTCCACAGGTGAAGCAATTATGAAAATCGTATTTTTTAGTTACTCCAGACTTCTAAATTTAGGGTGTTAGAAAAGCCCTAATATATTGAGACAGGATTTTTATAGAGAGCCATAAATGAAAGGGGGTCGAGTAAAGTGATTTATTAAGACCAGAGATATGTATTATCTAAGGAAAGAATTCAGCTTTAAAACTTCCAGTTCCAGTAAAGAGATCATCTTTTGCCTACATTCTTTATTTTAGTGTCTTATTATCCATCCCAGACCAAGAAAGCTAAGACGCAGATGTGTCCATGAACAAGTAATCTTACCTCTTTGGATCTCAGTTTCCTTACCTGTAAAATAAAGAGGGTGAGGATAACACATTTTAGAAGACTGACACATTTGCAGTATGGTAGTCTGTTTTCACCAATTATAAAGTTCTCAGAAGAGTTATGTTTACATATTTCCCTTACCTAGTGGAACAATGAAAGAAAAAAATATAGGAAAGAGTAAGTAATAGTTTTCATAGTGTAGGTGTCTTAATGCTTGAATCTCTGCTGATAATTACTCGAACTCTAAAGCTCTGATATTGAGAAGACCATGCAGCCAGACCTTGAGTTATTGATGTTTCTTTCCCACATGGATGACAATAAAGGAAGAAAGACGAATGGATCTAAGCCTCAGGACCTGGTTCTTTACATTTGGAGAACTGGACAGTTGATGGACATGCTTCCTGTTTCTGGTTGAAACCTGAAGCATTTGCCAGGCCCCCTGGCCAAGGCTCTGGGTCTTGCTTTTAATGTTCTCTCTCCAAAGAGAACTGACGCTCAAAGGAACTCTTGCTGTTTTCCAGTCTCTGCCTTGAACTGTCAGTGTAGACGGGAAGAGCAGAAGATAGAGGAATGCCTTATAACAATTATAATGGAGGGCAAGAGAGCCAAAGGAGAAATAGTAACACCTAAGAAATGCCTACCATTTTCCAAGTAAGGTTGGAAAACTTCACAGATATTTTATATTTGAACTCATTAACAATTCTGTGAAGTGTAAATATTGTTACCCACATTTTATAAGATGCTCAAAAAGGTTAATAACCAGAGTTGTTACATTGCCTAGGGTCACAGAGATAGTAAATGACTGGTAGCATCATGATTTAAACCCAGGACTTCACCCCACAATATCCTGCTATGACATGTCAATATATTCACTCCTTACGTTCATATGGATTTAACCTTTTCAACATATTATTACCTTAGGAACTTTGATCTTATTTTTAAAAGGCTGCCTAATGTATTACTGAGAAAAAAAGATTTTTGGTTTGATAAAGCAGGGTCGTTCTTGAGTCTTTTTTTGGTTTTGCCTTACCTTTATCATTAACATACAATCATCCAAACATTCCTTTCATTGTAATATATTTGTAATGACAGGGTTTACCAAGATGTTTGGGATTCTCAAAGATCTAAAATGAATATAAATGTTTTTAATCCCATATCTACCATCAAAAGAGGTGTTTTGCTAACACCATCATAGAAATTTTTTTTTAATTTGCCATGAACATTTGGACTTTTGAATTTTACTTCACAGCAGTATTTATTATGTTACTTTAAATTTTGTAGACAAGAGAAGAAAGGAAAATGGAAGCAATTCTGCAGGCTTTTGCCAGACTTGAGAAAAGAGAGAAAAGAAGAGAACAAGCTTTGGAAAGGATCAGCACTGCCAAAACTGAAGTTAAAACTGAATGTAAAGATGCACAGATTGTCACTGATGCTGAAGTTATTCAGGTATTATTATTCAGGTCTAGTTTTATCTTCACACTTCACCACTTTCCAATAAAATTTCCACAATTTAATTACATCTATAAAGAATTTTTGATGTGATACTAGCTTTTCAATAGCATTTTTCAAATCCTATGAGAATTTAAGACTTCAGCTATGAGACTCCACTTGCTTTGTTTTGGAGAGTAAGAAAATTTTTAATTATGTCAATTTAATATATATCAGAATTCATAAAGACATTTGGGGCAGTTAGCTTCTGAAGCAGATTGATGCCATTAGATTTCAACTACTGAGTTATATAAACATCGTATTAAAAGTTCCATTCTCTTTTGAATTAGGAACAAGCAAAAGAAGAAACTGCTAGCAAGCCAACTCCTGCCAAAGTAAATAGAACTAAACAGAGAAAAAGTTTTTCTCGGAGTAGGACTCACATCGGACAGCAGCGTCGGAGACACAGAACTGTCAGCATGTGTTCAGATATCCAACCGTCTTCTCCTGATATAGAAGTTACTTCACAACAAAATGATACTGAAAATACTGTACTTGCAATAGAACCAGAAAGTGAAACTGCACTAGCAGAAATAATTACTGAAACTGAAGTTCCAGCACTTAATAAATGTCCAACAAAGTATCCCAAAACAAAAAAGGTATGATTCTTAATGAATGTAAGAACTGTTTTTTAACAAATGTCTTATGATGTTAAATATATTCATGTTTTAGGAATTCAGTCTATAACATCTCATAAGGAAGAGTGATAAGAGTCGTGGTTTTTATACTAGCAAAGTTTTAAACTAAGAATGAGAATTGCAAAACTGTAAAATCAGTTAATAGAAATGTTTGCATCATTAAAATATCCAGTATATCAAGGCTTCCTTGTAGTATTGCAATTCTGATTTCTAATGATTTAATTTTGCCTACTTTATGTACTAAACTACACTTCTCAGAAACAACTAGTTTGAGATGTGTTATCCTTTCTTTATTCTTTGTAGTTTTTATAAATTTCATGGTAAAGGTAGATTACAAGAATTAAATGTGAAGAAATTGTTGATTTCCATAGAATGTAGTAGGATGTGAAAGTTTATAAGGAAGGGTAGTTTCATTTTAATTTTATTGGAGTGTAGTTGATTTACAATGTTGTGTTAGTTTCAGGTATACAGCAAAGTGATTCAGTTATACACATGCATACATGCATTCTTTTTTAGATTGTTTTCTCATATAGCTTATCACAGAATATTGAGTTCCCTGTGCTATACAGTAGTAGGTCCTTTTTGGTTATCTTATTATATATAGTAGTGTGTACGTGTTCATCCCAAGCTTCTGATTTATCCCCCCCACCCCGTTTCCCCTTAAGTCTGATTCTGTTTTGTAAATAAGTTCATTTGTTTCTTTTTTAAAAAAATTAGATTCCACGAGTGCTATCATGATATTTGTCTTTCTCTGACTTACTTCACTTAGTATGATCATCTCTAGGTCCTGCTGCAGTGAACTCTGGGGTGCATGTATCCTTTCAGATTACGGTTTTCTCTGGATATATGCCCAGGAGTGGGATTACCAGATTATATGGTAGCTCTATTTTTAGTTTTTTAAGGAACCTCCATACTGTCTGTACCAATTTACATTCCCACCAACAGTGTAGGAGGATTTCAGGAAGGGTAGTTTTAGGTCAATTTATTAATAAAAATCTGTCAAAAAACTACTGTCAGATTTAATGAAGCAATTGTGGTAAACAGTCACTGAGATAAACCAACCTGAGCTTTACAGGAAGGCCAGAAATACAGAACACCCTTATGAAGCTTTGTTTTTCTCCCGTTCTGAGTACAGCAGATTGGAGCAGATACCAAAGTGCAACCCTTAGGCTCTCTGGGCAGTGGGGTAGATCATAAATGGATCCTTCTCACGCCCTTCTACAACAAAATACTTTGAAACCCACTTTATCTGGTCTTTGTTCTTACCAAATTCAGTATAGTTTGTAGGTACTGTGAAACCATGAGAAGTATACTTCGTAAATATCTAGGAGGAATCTGGGAGTATACTTCAGTGGCGAGTCAGAGGATTAGACAGAGACGATCTAAACACCGCTCTGATTTGAAGTCTGTGCTCACCTTTGCACCTTGGATCCTGAACAAGCAAGCCAGCACTTGATTTTGACAATGAGTAGTTACTTTTGCCCACTTTGGGAGGACAAAAAGTAGCTGCAGATTTTCTCCATAATTTGGATTAGTGAGAAAGAAAAAAGATTCATGTTTAAAAGAAAAGCTACTTTTGGGAATTCCCTGGTGGTCAGTGGTTGAGACTCTGCACTCTCACTGCTGAGGGCCCAGTGGGTTCAATCCCTGGTCTGGGAACCAACATTCCACAAGCTGCACAGTGCAGGAAAACAAAAAAAAAGGCTGCTTTCTTGATTGCAAATATGACACAGTCCCTGCCCTTTAATTATTAAATGACTAAACTTCTGTGGCACTATAGATTTAATTCTCTGGTCTTGAGATATAGGTTCCCATATCCTGATTCTCTCTAAAAAAAAAAAAGCCTTTTTCCCACAGGTTTTGCGTGTGATATATACTGTTATTTTAAACAACATTACTGTTTGACGGAGTACCAAATTATCGTGATTTCCTATAATGTAAAGGCCTTCTTCAGTTTCATACATGGCACTTATTCTGTGCCAGATACTCTATGAAGAGCTTTGGTTATTTAACTCTTGTAATCCTTACAATAACCCTATTTGTAGAGCTAGTTTCTCTCATGACCCTTCTTTTATAGATCTGGATTGAGATGTAGAAAAGTTATGTAACTTGCTTGAGGTAACGGTAAGTGGCAAAGCCAGGATTCACACCGGGGCAGTCTGTTGCAGACTCCCAAGTGCTTTAGCCCCACTGTTGCTTGTCCTAGAAAGGAAGTTTACATACATTGAAAAAAGAAAGGAAAGAAAAGATGCCAAAATGCTTATAGTGATTATCTCTAGAAGACAGGATGTGGGTAGACTTTTATTAATGTATGTATTTCTGTATGTGTATTGTGAGAATGTATGTGTAAATACATATACACTAGTTTTTCTACATATTCTACAAGTTACATTTATAATAAAAATTAAAGGAGTATAATTTGATAATTAGATAGAAAAGATATAAGTGCCCACATAGCAAGGAAAATGTGCTTGAGCTGAGAAATGTAATCCTTATTTCCATGCCCATTACATCTGAACTTTACTAAATAACTAGTTCTTAAAAAAAGAAAAAGTTGAGTAATCATTATACTTTAGGATCAGGTATATTCATACAGCCAGTAAAGACTGAACTATGTACATTGTAGATGCAAAAAAATAAACAGAACTAAGAAAGGGATTATGTGAATTTTCAAAGCATGGGAACTTAGAGATTTCAACCCCCTTAAATCATTAGTGATTGTCAATGCCGACAGCTTTAAAAAAATATATATGTATATATGCATTGGCCTCATCTGGAGATTCTGATGAGCAGCCAGAGTAGAAAACCACTGCCTAGGGCTTCCCTGGTGGCGCAGTGGTTGCGAGTCCGCCTGCCGATGCACAGGACACGGGTTTGTGCCCCGGTCCGGGAAGATCCCACATGCCGCAGAGCGGCTGGGCCCGTAAGCCATGGCCGCTGAGCCTGCAGGTCCCGCAATGGGAAAGGCCGCAGCAGTGAGAGGCCCGTGTACCGCAAAAAAACAAACAACAAGAACAAAAAAAACACTGCCTAAAGTGTGACAAACTAAACACTTTACACATAATATAGAAGCAGTTTAGTGTTTGTGTTTTTAAGATAGTACCGAGGTCTCCTAGATTTTTACTATTTTATAAAAATATCATGTGTTTTGTTCCTACAAAGTATAATTGTGTAAAAAATTTTAGTAATAAGTGTAGATAACCAAGGAAATGCAGAATGACTTATATTGACTTTTTAGACATCATATATGAAGGATTTAAATTAATCTCTCATTTTAGATATGTCAGTTACAAATTTGGTATTAGAATATTCTATAGGAGAATCTGTATAATTACATATATAGTGATCCAGATTTTCCTTCTCTCTAGCACTTGGTCAATGAATGGTTAAGTGAGAAGAATGAGAAGACGGGAAAACCTTCAGACACCCTTTCAGAAAAGCCTCTGCGCATAACTACAGATCCTGAAGTGTTAGCTACACAGCTCAATTCTTTACCGGGTCTCACTTACAGTCCGCATGTATACTCTACTCCTAAGCACTACATTAGATTCACTTCACCATTCCTTTCAGAAAAAAGGAGAAGAAAAGAACCTCCTGAAAACATTTCTGGCTCATGCAAGAAGGTAAACTTTTCTTTGGATATGAAACTCTAGTATGAGCCGAAAGCCATTCTCATTCCTTACTCTACCAGTCCTGGTAGTGAAATGCTTTTGGAATTGGCTGTATATTTATAGGATATGTAAACAGCTACAAACTGATTTCTCTTCATTTATTGTTCTGTGTATTTCAGCGGTGGTTGAAACAAGCTCTGGAAGAAGAAAACTCAGCAATTTTACACAGATTTAATTCACCCTGTCAAGAAAGATCCAGAAGTCCTACAGTCAATGGTGAAAATAGAAGTCCACTACTATTAAATGATAGCTGTTCTCTTCCAGGTAGAATTTCTTTTCAGTGTTGTTCTAGTGTGGAGAATGTGGCAGGATATATATAGCATATATATATTCTAATTATTATGTACCTTTCAAAAGAAGCCCATTGTTACATATATTTTCTCTTTTCTGTCCTCCAAAGTTTTAGACGAAGGTAGACATGAAAATCTTAATTTGCAAGTACCATGTACAATATGTTGGGGCTTATGGTTGAATTTTGGGCCTAGTTGGCCAGCTGGTTTTCAACAAGATTCAAAAGGACTCTTAGAAATCAGTTAAATTAACAGCTGTACTTGCAAGATTTCTTAGAGCCCCCCAGGCCTGTAAGCCTTCTGGCAAGATAATATGCTTGCTAACAGTGAAAATGACTAAGTTGGGGGGCGGGGTGGGGGTGGGGGAGAGATTGCTTCCTGTTATCTTTAAAAACTGTGAAATTTAGTTTCGGGGTGACATCATAATTACGATTGCTGATGTTTTTTGATCTTTCCCAGAATATATTACAGATTATAGCAAATAGCAGCAGTATAATTTCTTAACTTATTTCACCAACAGATTTAACTACACCACTAAAAAAACGAAGACTCTATCAGTTACTAGATTCTGCTTACTCAGAAACCTCCACACCTACTCCTTCACCATATGCTACCCCAACTCACACAGATATTACTCCTACGGATCCATCATTTGCCACTCCTCCACGGGCAAAGTCAGACGACGAAGCTTGTAGAAATGGTTATAAGCCCATCTATTCACCAGTTACCCCAGTAACTCCTGGCACACCGGGAAATACCATGCACTTTGAGGTGAGAAAAAACAGAAACAAAAACCCATGGGGATGGGGCTTCTTTAATAGCTGTTTTTTTCTCCCTTTAATAATTAGTGTACTGAGAGCAGGAAAAAAAAGTTCTTAAGAATCTAAGAGCGAAAATTTGGAACATGCATTTGTGAATTTAAACTTTATTTTTTATTAAAATGCACATAACTTTCATTTCATCTGATTGATATACAAAAAGTCAGACTAAATGACTATGTGTATCAAAGTGACCTTAAAGCAAAATATAAGGGGAATGGAAATAAAAAAGTCTACAACCAAAGTCTGTGTAGTAGTTTCTCATTTTAAGTTCTCATTTCTATAAATATCATGGGTTTGTTAACATATTTTAATTTTCAATTATGATTATTTCTTTTATGTAGAATATTTCTTCCCCAGAAAGTTCTCCAGAAATTAAGAGACGCACTTATAGTCAAGAGGTAAGGAGATACTAAAAAAGGTTTTTTAAATCGGTGACTTTTCCCTAGTATCATTATAAATTGTTGGTACATTTAATGTAACTAGCTTCCAAATGTGGTTATTTGTGTAATTTTTTTTGTTTTTTTAATTCTGTAAACAGGGCTTTGACAGATCTTCAACCATGTTAACATTGGGGCCTTTTAGAAATTCTAATTTAACTGAACTCGGTCTGCAAGAAATAAAGACTATTGGTTATACCAGCCCTAGGAGTAGGACTGAAGTCAGTAGGCAGTGCCCTGGAGAAAAGGAATCTGTGTCAGACCTTCAACTGGGACTCGATACAGTCGAGCAAGCTGCCTTACATAAAACCATGGAAACACCTGCACATGATAGGACTGAGTCTAACAGCCAACTGGAATCTGCTCACTCTGGACGGGGCCCAATATATTCTTCCTGGGTAAAGAGTCCTGACAGAACAGGAGTTAACTTCTCAGTAAACTCCAACTTGAGGGACCTGACACCCTCACATCAGTTGGAGGTTGGAGGAGGCTTCCGAATAAGTGAGTCAAAGTGCCTGATGCAGGATGATACTAGAGGCATGTTTATGGAAACACCTGTGTTTTGTACTTCAGAAGATGGGCTTGTATCTGGTTTTGGACGGACTATTAATGACAATTTGATCGACGGAAGTTGCACACCCCAGAATCCACCACAAAAGAAAAAGGTTACAAATTTAACGATTTATAGTCCTTTTAATAGTGTTTTTTTCATACTACTTCTGAGGGTAATTAGTAGTTATAATATGTACTGTGTAAGGCATTCATACTTTATTCATATTGAATTATTGATACGTACATTTTTAAACCTTTTGTAAATGCTCAGTGAATTAGATTATGTTTGCAGAGAGCTAGTGATAACGGAAAAGTCCTATAAGGAGCATGGTTTCAGAGATCGAAACCTCAAGGTGATTTATTTCACTGAAGGAGTAACTTTTAAAAGATAACCATTTCCCAACCAAATAAACAGAATTGAATAATATTTGTGTTCTTATTACCCTTATTTTACATAGAACAGGCAGCCGATATAGAAGAAATGCCTCTTTTCCTCATCCTTAATACCTACAGTATTTAGGCCATGGATATAAAAGTATTTATTATATAAATAATAAGTTCCCTGATTTACCACCATTATTTGGTTGGCAGACATACCGAGACAATTAGAATGCCTTATTTCAGATCAGTGGGAGAAACTACAACACGTATTTTATTTGTTAATAGGCTTTATTGCTTTGCAAGTCGAAAGAATTTTAGTGATGTGTGCTTTTAATTTTTATAACAGAGTCCAGTTGGCAACTTTGTGGGAAGCAATATAGTATAGTGGAAAGAGCACGGGCTTTCAAGTAAGACCTAGGTTCGAATCCCGGCTCCAACACTCACCAGCTGTGTGACCTTGAGTGAGTGAGTTACTCAATTTCCTCATCTGTAAAATGGGGATGATAATATACCTATTTCATAGGGTTGTTGTGAGGATTAAATGAGATAATGTATGTAAATCATCTAAATACAATGCCTGGCATATAGTAGGCATTTGATAATTGTTAATTATTATTGTTTGTTCAGAATCAAATTATTTTATATAATTTTCTTAATGTAAATATAGTAATTCTCTTTAGAAAAAAAAAGAATAGATTGACACTGACATATAAAAACAAGGATAAAAGATTTGCTTTTCCTTATCTTTCTTGCTTAAGGTTTCTCTATTAGAATACCGGAAAAGACAACGTGAAGCTAGGAAAAGTGGCTCTAAGGCAGAACACTTTCCACTGGTTAATGTATCACCTCACACAAGTGGAAACTTGAGCAGCAACAATGCTGATGGGTGTGCCAACGGGAATGAAAATGGGGAGCAGATAGAAAGCACTGCTAGCCTACCTTTACCAACACCAGCTACAGTTTATAATGCTACTTTGGAAGAAACCAGCAATAACTGTCCTGTTAAGGAAGCTTCTGCCAGTGAAAAGAATGAACCAGAAGTCCAATGGTAAGCTGCCTGTTGGGAAAAAAAAAAACCTAACTAACTGGTAACTGTAGAACTACAAGTAATACACCTTATAATGACGGTAGCCTTTTGTTATTTTATCGTCCAGTCACATAGCTGATTCTGAACGGAGCTTATACACTTGTAAAGATTGGCAGTGTGCTGTTCTGAAAAACAAAGTTTTTGTTAATCAGCTGCCTTCCTGTTTGTTGCTCTCCTACAGCAGAGGAGGTTTGTGATCATAATTTTGACAGACCCTTTTTGCTGATAAGAGTTTTAAGCCAGTTAAGTATTTCCCTGCATCATTAAAGGTCCATTGTATCTACTCCTCGATAATTTTCACACAAATATTCCTCTCCAAAGAACCTTTATCCTAGTCAACATCCGGCAGTTTCTTTGTCACCCTTACCAGTTGCCTTGAGAGTACAGCCATGTTTAGTGTTTCTTCGATAGGAATAGAAGAAGCTGGATACAGAAGGGTCCTGCAAAGGGCAGGAGGCCACATTCACTTTGCTCCATGGTCCTCTTACCTCTGAGCTTCCTGCTAGCCTTATAATCCAGACCCAAGGTAATTTGTCAGGGGTATATGTGGTCCCTTTGGTAACCTGAAGTGACGTTCTGAATGTTGTTTTGCTACCCCCTTCAACGACCCCCTCCTTTTCACCAAGAAATTGCTTAAGACAAAGGAATGGCGTCTGCTTGAGTTCTTCAAATAAATGAGGATAAAAGTCTCAGTTTTGGGGGGTGTTGTGGGCTGGGGTGGGGAGCTGTTTTCAAAGCTTTTCCCCAACGAGCAAAAGCCTTTATCTGAGAGGCTATGTTGGCCATCAGGGGACACAAACTGATCTAGCCGGCAGCAGCTTCTGAACTGATGTTATGACTTGATTTTAAAGGACCGCCTCAACTTCAGTGGAGCAAGTGCGAGAGAGGAGTTATCAGAGAGCTTTACTACTCAGTGATCACCGAAAAGATAAAGATAGTGGTAAGTGAGCTTGTTGCTTTGCCGAAAAGTGGAGTCAGCTAATCACTCTGCACCCCCGTTCTGTGCTTCTAATGTTCTCTTTGGGTCTGCTTCTGCTTCATCTCTAGGGGGAGAGTCACCATGTGTCCCATGTTCACCGATTCATGTTCCGTCTTCACCTTCATCTCATTCAAATCACATTCCCCAGTTGCAACCCAAGGGCCCAGTCCCTTCTTTCAGTGAACTGATGGAAGGTCAGTAAGCAGATGACCTATCATGGTGGTTGTTTTAAATACCTTTTCAGAAAGGAGAGAGAGAGCCTTTATAAGACGTTGGTTTGAACAGTAGAATGTACGTCCGAGTGTTAGTAAAAAGCAGTATTTATCGTGCAGTTTTACATTTTCTATGGTTCCTTACGCTTTACAGATCCTGATCCTGAAAATCCAGAACCCACGACTACAAGTGAATGTGCGTCCCCAGATCCTTCCCAAAATACTTGTAAAAGCCCTTCAAAAATGAGCAAGGTAATAACATTGACCTTTGAACGTGGCCCTTCAGAAAAGTGGATGGTAATGTGCACATGGAGGTTTTCCTGCTGTACCAAGGATCAGTTTCTGATTTCTGGACACTTCTCCTGTTCAAGTTCCCATGTGCTGAACGTACTTCAGCAGCTTACACCTGCTCCAAGAGTTCCTTCCACCCCTTCCTTATCCTAGTGTCTAGGAAATTCAGTCTTTTCATAAAATATTTGACCGGCCAGCCAGTTAATTCTCTAAAAACAAACGGTCAGGTGACATTCTTAATTTAAAAGAAATGCTGCCTCTATCCTGGATCATCAAGACATGATAATCCAGTGGGGCAGTATCTTTGGAAACGTAACGATGAGGAAATCTGAGATTGATTTTTTCTTTCTGCTTAAAGAACATCATTATATATTCAAGTAGTCTTATCCTTGGATTACCTGAACTTGAACAATAGAAAAGGTATTACAAGTGAAAACAGTTGGGGGGAGCAGGTTTATCTACCCAAGCAAATTTATCCTTAGGTGGAGTATAGAAATTTCAATTATGGAATTGAAAGTTGCCTGCAGTGTTTAAGTGTGGTTCTTTCAGAATAGGAGTCAAAGACAGGTTTCACTGCTCAGGGGAAAAAAGGCAGATTAATTTCCTTAACTTGTCTTCAATAAAATTTCAGGGAATTCAGTTGAAGCTTATTATCAGAACTTGCTCAACTACTTAAAAAAACTGGCGTTTTAACATCCCAAGCCTCTGTAGTTGTCCTCCTCTCAGACCACTTATTCCCTGCCCCCGTTCCAATTAATATTTAGCTAACATTAAATACCAGTAATAACAAACCTCAGTGTACATAAAATGTTTCTAAAGTTTATATAAATTTGTTTTCTTCTCACAGCCTGGTTCACCGGGACCTGTAATTCCTGCCCAGCCACATGGGAAAATACTCACAAAACCAGATTCCCATTGGGAGGGAGCAGTTACTGTGTCAGAAGCTGAGAACGGTGTCCACCTGAAAACAGAACTCCATCAAAAACAGCTGTCAAGTAACACCCAAGCACTTTCGAAGAATCATCCTCCACAGCCACTTGTTCGCAGTTCATCTGAGCAACTTGCACAGAAGCTGCCTTCCGCGCCCGTGAAGTTGCACTGTCCTCCATCACCTCACGTAGAAAATCCTCCAAAGTCGTCGACGCCTCACACGCCTGTACAACACGGTTATCTTTCACCAAAGCCTCCTTCACAGCAGTTAGGCTCTCCCTACAGGCCTCACCACTCACAGTCACCTCAAGTTGGAACACCTCAGCGAGAGCCTCAAAGAAATTTTTACCCAGCAGCACAGAACCTTCAAGCCAGTACGCAGCAGGCCCCGTCTGGAGCGCTGTTCACACAGACGCCCTCAGGACAGCCCCCGGCAGCGCTCAGTCAGCAGTTTACCCAGTCGAGCCTGGGCGGCGCGGCCCCACCACCCCCGCCCCCCCCGCCGCCCCCCTCGTCCTCTTACTATCAAAACCAGCAGCCCTCCGCAAACTTTCAGAGCTATAATCAGCTGAAAGGCAGTCTTTCCCAACAAACTGTGTTTACATCAGGACCAAATCAAGCTCTTCCCGGCACCACGGGCCAGCAAGCCGTTCCGGGACATCACGTGACTCCAGGGCACTTTCTGCCTTCGCAGACCCCTCCCGTTCACCACCAGACCTCCGCCGCCGTAGTCCCACCCCCGCCTCCCCCCCCTCCCGCTCCAGGACCACACCTCGCCCAGCCACA
The DNA here is from genome assembly GCF_005190385.1 of Monodon monoceros. Classification (NCBI taxonomy): domain Eukaryota; kingdom Metazoa; phylum Chordata; class Mammalia; order Artiodactyla; family Monodontidae; genus Monodon; species Monodon monoceros. The sequence goes on along the minus strand of NW_021703776.1, from coordinate 17,841,655 downwards.
GCCACACTCCGTAGCACACGGCGTGGGGCCTGTCCACGCTGTCGCCCCTGGGTCCCACGTTCACTCTCAAACGGCTGGACACCGTCTGCCGCCCCCCCCTCCCCCTCCCGCCCCGCATCACCATCCACCGCCCCACCCCTCCACGGGACTCCCAGGTCTGCAAGCACAACACCAGCACGTGGTGAGCTCCGCCCCTCCACCACCCCCTCCTCCGCCGCCTTCCGGTGTTCTGGCTTCCGGACATCATACGCCATCGGCTCCAGCCTTACACCACCCACCTCATCAAGGACCTCCACTTTTTCCTTCAAGTGCTCATCCAGCTGTACCACCGTACCCCTCACAAGCTACTACACATCACACCACTCTGGGACCGGGACCCCAACACCAGCCTTCTGGAACAGGGCCACATTGTCCTTTACCAGTCGCAGGTCCTCATCTCCAGCCCCAAGGACCAAACAGTATTCCCACACCTACCGCTTCAGGGTTCTGTCCTCATCCTGGCTCTGTGGCCCTGCCACATGGGGTTCAAGGACCTCAGCAGGCATCTCCAGTGCCTGGACAGATTCCAATTCACAGAGCACAGGTGCCACCAACATTTCAGAACAATTACCATGGTTCAGGGTGGCATTAAAATGGACTCCAAAAACTTTTTAAAATGTTCTGTAAGATAAACTGTACATTTCATATGTACCTGTTAAGGTACTTTTTAAAGCTTGTACATGAAACTTTGTATAAAAAACAAAACAAAAAAACACCAGTGCGCTCTCATTGTATTTCTCCCATTTTTGCTTTTTAAAAAAATCCCTTAAAAGATGTGCTGTTAAGCCAGTGTAGGTATCTTTTATTTTGTAAGTGAACATTCCAGCTGTTTTTCTGGCAGTAGATTTGATGCTACATGATCTTTAAATTTTATTGTTGGAATTAAATTCATTTAGTGAATGTTTTCTATATTATTATGTTATACATATGCATTAAATACACGGCTAAGTAATGGCAGTACGAGGATTTTCTTTCTATCAGCAGTTCTGTGAGTGCATCTTATGTATAAAAAAATGCAATACAGATTTTTAGTTTGGTGTGAAGATGGCTCATTTTGTTTTATCGGTTATTTGCAAGCAAAATGTAATTTAATGTACAGATGATTTTTAATGTCTCCTGAAAAACTGTAAATACTGCATTTCTTTTGCGTATATAATCGCTTACAGCTTTTCTCATTTGACACATAGCACTGTACATATGACATGTCTTTGCAAAACTGTGTGATCTTTGTGAAAGTAGTACAGTATATGGCCTTTAATTCCTCTATTTTAAATATACTGTCACATTGAAGCACTGGTTGGGCATTTTAATTCATGTTAATAAACCACAATTATGTCAGTTTTACCCAATTGTCCTGTACCACTTCTGAGATTGGGGTCCGTTTATGCAAGCGTTTTTACAGAAGTTACCTTTTCCAGATAGAGTTTGTAAGGAGCCTTCCATTTTCTTTCGCAACTACTACCTCAGCTGGACGGGACTGCAGCAAGATCAGGAGGCGGTAAAGGCTTGTTCCTGGAAGGTTCCTACGTGTTACTGTTTTGCAGGAGCAGGAGCCATGAGAAACTACCGTGCTACGTAAATGCTGCACACGTTTGCTTATATCTGACATCGTACAAGATGAGTCCATTCCATTGAAGCGTCCCATGATTCAACTACAGACTAATTTACAGCTGTTTGAAAGTACGGAATATTTTACCTAAAAACACAGGAATATCTAATTTGTACATGTTAGAACATGACTGAGATGTCCTACTGATGAACCAAAATTAGTTGAAAACCTTAACATTTACTGTCTAGCTATAGTATTTTAAAGAGTAGCAGGAAATTTTAAAAATTTGTTTTGGGTGTACAAAACTACAGGAAAAAAGCATTCTTAGCTCTCTCAAGTGAAATGAAAGTGGCCTCTCAAGTGAACGTTTTATTGCTGAAATACAAAATACTAGTTATTATTTTGGAATAATAAATTCTTATTCTTTGTCTTCTACCTCTCAGGAGGATTAAGTATAAACCAATAGCAGTGACAGTATTTGTCAACACATAGTTCACCATCCAATTACTTGACATAATTTGACACAGTATACCAATTCTGTGTATTGGAGAAAAAAGTAAACAGACTAAAAATGACTAAGATTGGCAGTAGTATGTCATGTTTTTACACTTTTAATTTCCATTTCCTTTTGAAAACAGCTACATTAACACAGCTGTGTGTAGGGCTCAATCCTAATCAAGTTTTAGAACTTAGGTCAACTTTGCCATCCTTGATTATCCAACAAGATTCTACTTACGGTATTTGCTAAAGAAATACCTGTCCACGAAGAAGTGGCTTTACATCATCCAGTCATCCACTCCCCCCCACCCCCCCCCCACCGACAGTTTCAAACAGAAGACAAAGTTAACTAGCATAGTGACACCTCTTTAAAAGGACTGTCCTAAAGATTTTAATTCCTCATAGTTCTAGATTTGCCTACTATACAAATAATGTATACGGAAGCTTTTCTGTAAACTGCATTAATTTCTTAAAAAAAATTAATGGGAGAAAACTGGAATTTAAGAAGTAATTTCACCGGCAGATACAAACTGAAGTTCTCTACCCCAGCTGTTAACTAGCTACGGACGATCCAAGTACAGGAAGAAGCAAGTTAGTAAATCAGTTTTCACCTAGAAAGCTAATGCTTTTTTGAAGCTCCTATTATATCCACTTTTCCTCTGCCTTGGGGCAGTTCTAATTTCCAGACAGCCAGCTTCTGAATCTGCTATCATCACATATGTGAGCCACTGCTTGTCATTTTCCATGATGACTTCACATGGACTAGAGAAAGGAAAAGATAGGACACTGAACTGAAATCACGGAGCTGGCTATAGTGTTCTGCATAAACCAGTGGTTCTCGTTCAGCTTATATGCATTCATCATCATCAAGCCACCAAGAATCTGCTAAAACCATACCATACCTAACACAAATGTACATTCCTTCTAGAACAGTGGCTTTTACATTTATAAACTAGCTAGGCTATTTTATCCTAAATTAGAGATCCTTACAAAGTTCGTAATTATCTGGATTATTTTCTAACATGAGCCCAAAGACAAATTTCATTCAAGTGTGCCATAACCCTGATAAAAATTCTTATGGACTTAGGGAAGACATACGTGAACTCCGTGGTTCTCGTGAGAATGGTTCCTGTGCAAATTGTGGATGGCATCACTGGTCTACAGCCACTATCGTTCACGGAACCTACAAGGTCACCTACAGCCTCAGAAGAAAAACTTAGCATGCACATTTCATAAATGAATGGTATCTTCCACCTCACAGCGATATGATCTAATGCTAACTCCTAAGAGTAAGATTACGTGTCTTGTTCCCTCACAGTGAATACTGTTAAAAAAGAAGAAAACTGACAATGCGCAAACAAAATGTAACTAGTATGTTTCTGATGAAACGTGAATGAAAAAGGTTCACAGAAATTCTAGGTAATGGATCTATACTACAGCATCTTTTCTAGATCCATATCCTACCCTTACAAAACAACGAATGTTTTCCTCGTATTAAGCCTTAATGCATGTTCTACAACTACCTTTCCTGCTACAGGAATGCTGATACTTCCTTTCGTTCTGGTTACACTACATTAAAAGGATAGCAAATGTTTATTGATTCTATCGCTTCAAATATAGGCCAATGACCAAGGCAATGTCTGGAAAAGAAACCCAAAACACTTTAATTTTTAAGACAACTGCAAGCACCTCAAACAACGGATTATTGTTACAACACTTGTTAACTTTTCACAATCTAGTTATTGCAAAGGCATATGGATAAATGTTAATGGACAAAGTCAAGAAAAACGAGGCACCTTGAGGAATGTAAAACGAACAAAAAAATTCAATCCACTGATTTCTAAAAGAGGCTAAATGTACCTCTATATATTACATTCTAAAATTGTATTGCCTACTATGGTTTGTGTTCTGGATTCTACAGTTTTAAGGAAATGCATAAACAAAATTGTGTGCAATCTGCAAAGGGAAAAAATCATTTTCTCAACTTCAGCGCATGGAAAGACAATGAAAAAGCTAGTAAAATGTGTTGTAGCCACACACGAAACTGTCCCTGGAATGAATGCAATCCCTGTTACCTCTGAGATGTTAGTATTCTGCCCACTGCACTGCAAATTGTACATATCATACCTTGGTTCTAGACAAACACGAGCAAGCTTTTCCAAAAAAATATATTTTTGCACTCCACACACTGAACATGTTTCTCTTGTCCAATTTAATCTATGTAGAGTTTAACTTACAGGGCTTGGAGGAGGCAACGCCACATGGTACCAGGCTACCACATTTTTAAAGGGAAATTGCTCTTTTTCCTTAAAAGTACCTTTAATTTAAAATATGCAAAAATATGAATGGGAGTGCTAAACTATAATACGTAGTTTAGAATGAGAAGCATGTCTTTTCTTTGTATAAAGTGCCATATAGGGAATGATATAACCCAGAGCCAGTTGTTTAAAATCCAATGCAAAAGGACTGTCACGGAATGAAAAGTTTGCACAACTCCTTGGAGTAAAGTCCATTACATGCAACTTAGGCTACAAAGCACTCAAGACTGGGTAGCTTTTCTGAAATTTGAGTCCCCATCCCATATTTAATGGAAATTAACATTTACAGGGTGCATTTACATACACTATAATACAGGAATGATGTCCCTTTGCCAGAAGATCAAATTGTACATTTCCTTGCTATTTCTTGGTTCCAACTTGATAATTTCTTAAGATTGTAAATTATATAGTACTCAGCTAAAATACTTCTTCATAAATAGTTACAAAACCTGCCAAAACACAAGGAGGAAAGTATTTTTCGTTCAAAAAAAATTGACATTTGAATGTCACACAACACAAGAAACAATGCTTAGAGACATGTTATTGTTTCCAGAAGTAAAGTGTGTCAGTAACTACTAAGCTGAAGACAAAAGACTGCCCTTCCCCAGGATCACAGTGCACGAAAAAGCAAAATGTCAAACGACAGTACCTCAAAGCAAAATAAAAGGTCTGAGGATGAAGCCAGCTCACTTGTAATCCTGTTAAGAACGAGAGTCCCCCTTTAGGGCCAATGCACTGGACAACACGTGCCAGCTCAGAATGTGTGTGTGCAGAATCTGCTAAGAATTCAACCAAGGGTGCCGAAGGCATTCGCCCGCTGAGGCTCGTTTTTCTGGAACCATTTCTAACATGGGGATCAGGAAATCTGTAAACTGTGCAGCATCTTCATGGGGCCAACCATACTTTTCCACAAGTACATCAAAGAGGCTCCAGGGCTTCAGCTTGGTGATGTGCCGCAGCTCTCCTACAGGGAAAAACAGGCATGTCAAGAAAGCTCCAACTGTGCATTTCCCATTGTCGGTCCAGTTGGGTTCTTTACAATGAAGCAGATACCTACCTGCTCAACACTACATGACAACAGAGGCCAGCTTTCCCACAGACGAAAATGTCACGAAAATATCAAGTAAGCTTGGTGAATATAAACAAGGGCTCATTTAAAAAGGAAGAATTCATTTGTATCAGCTCCAAGTTTCTTTAAATAAGCAGAGCATGCTGAGGATGCCCAGAATATTTTCATTTGCAAAGACTGACCGAGGCACTCTCCCCAACTTGGGATTCTTTGCAATTTGCTTAGAAAAAGCTTTAAGATACATGCTATTTAAACTCCTTGGACCATTTTTTCTGCAGCTTACCATTTTCCTCTGGAAGAGCGCTATTCAAGAGAACTTGACGGTAGTGACAGTAGAGGTGTACTTCATAGGTATAGGTGCTGTCCAGTATGGTCGCTGCCAGCTCAATGTGGCTACTGAGCGCTCAGAACGGGGTGAGCGCAACTAAGGAACAGAAGTTTAACTTTTAAGTTTAAATATAGCCACAAATAGCTAGTGGCGACTGTACTGGACAGCACAGCCCTAGAGCCAGCCCAAATCAAACAGCATTCACCTCCACACATTTGTTGTAAAATCTAAGCTATCAGGACATCAATTTATAAAGCCTGAAGTTATACTTTTCAAAATGTGCTAACTGCAGTATGAAAAGTGTGGGTTATGAGCAGCCCTGACAGAGTGACTGACAAGCTCATAAACGGTCCACGAACTATAACAGCCTTGTTCGCAACAGGAAAAAAAGTTACTTTTAAAGTCAAACTGCCAAAAGGACAGGAGGACGGTCAAGGAGAATGACTTGTCTCCTCTGTCTGTTCACAGGAGCCGCGCACCGCGAGGCCTCCTCCGTCTGCCCCGCGGCTCCCCTCGTCCTGGGGCCCAAGCCGCCGACAACGGGCACCCTCACACAGAGGCCAGTTCCTCTCTCCGCTGGCACCTGCTGTAACCTCACCAACGAGGGGGTCTGTACACGTGGCGCACCGACAGAGGGTCAGTCCAGGGCTCACAAAGGTCTTCTCAGGAGGCCAGGTCTGCTCCACCCAGCTATTCAACCCAGTGTAGATACACACCCCTCCTGCTTCTTTAGTCATAAAGAAGATAAAAGGATATCACAGACAATTACAAAAACAAAGGAAAAAACGACTGGTAATCCACCCCACGATGACTTCTCCTTTGGGCCTACACTCTTTCAACCTGGGTTCTTATGAACTGGTCTGTCTACAGAGTAGTCATGACGATGTGCACACAATTCTGAATACAGAAATCACTAGAAGGTATTTCTCGTGAAAGGGACCGGGTGTTAAGTAAGTTCCTGGCTCCCAGGTAAAGACGGGGGACAGAGTTAAGTGTGGAGGCTGCAGGCCAGGTCTATTGTCCCGAGGCAGGTGGACCCGCCACCTTAGAGGAGACAGTGTTCCCTCTGCCAGCAGGAAACACAGTCCCCGTGAGAACGAGTGGGAGCGACCACTGACCGTTCACCCCTGTAACCCAGAAATCCCCACCGTAGGGACCCCACCTAAGGAGATAAACCCTGGCACCCACCCACCCGCCGTGACCCCAAACTATGCTCACTGCAAAATCACGTACACTCACAAAATTACAAGTGCTCAGTCATCGGAGAACGGTGGTCAAAAACACAGCCAGCCACGGTACACCCACTTGACGAGGAGGAGGTAACAGCCCTCAGTAACGTGTGGGAAAGTGTGCGGTAACGTGCTTAGTAGTAACGTTAGTCAAAACTGTGTTCCACATACAACCCCAGGAGTAATTTTCAAAGTGCCCATAAAGATGGAAAGCAGGTGCTTTGAGACACCAGCTTTGTTTAAAAGTTGTTTCTTTCTCGTTCTGCATTGTCTCTAGTGAAGCTCTATTGATTTTATAGTAACCGCTCATCTCCCCAGGGTGAGGTTAGAGCAAACTAAGAGAGCACACACGCAACATGGTGAAACCAGCTCCGTGGGTGGAGAATGTTATTCTGACCTGGAATAAACGCTCGCCAGGTTTGCCAATGAGAGCAACTGCTGAGCTCGGTCTGCTCAGACCCGCTCAGAACATGGGAATATGCTCCTGAGGATGCAGTTCTCAGATATACTAAACTCCGTACACAGGCAACAGAGTACAAACCTTCCATGAAAAGACAGACGCTTTACCATGACAGGTGCCTTAAAATCTACGTAATAACAGTGATGAAAAGAATACAAAGGCTGGAAAGCTATACCGAACTAGCCGCCCCGATAAACTGATAAAAGCGATTCCAAAGGAAATCCTAAAACATCTGACGCACTTTTGACCAGGTAATCCCACACAAAAAACTGTACGTGAAAAGATACTATCTGTAATAGGAAAATATGCAGTATGCAGAACAGTCCTAAATACCAACATGCTGAATACATAATACTACTGCAATATAACAGAATAGTGCATTGTCTTTAAAAAGAACCAATACGTGGATCATGGAGATAGGTGGAAAAACTCTATAATGCCAAGAAAGACGAAATAAACTCGCCTCGGCCCTATGATCATATGCACAACTTCTTATGTTCAATTCCATGATAAGAAGAAACGCTGTCTTAGAAAAGTTGATAAAGGTTACTTAAAAACAAACCCTAAGCTCCCAAACTTGTGCGTCTATTGCTAGAAACGCCAAGAACAGGTTCCTCTGACGAGTAAGGGCTTCAAGTCCATTTACCAACTCCAGACTGGCCCATAACACACAAGAAACACAGCCACCTCCACTCCCACCACGTATAAAAACAAAAATAAAATAACCAGATAGCACAACATTTTAAAAACAATTTTTTCCTATTTGTCCTATTGTACAAGTAGCTTTTACCTTGACATTTTTTTCCCTTAGGAAAATATACCAAGATGTGTTTTGTTGAAACAAATTGTGCCAATAACGAACCACTTGGTTGTGACAGTCTTTACTTTTTAAACCGTTTCCAGCCTTTCTTTCCTAAAGAATACTGAGTAATACTTAACCTTCCCTCGGCGTCAGCTCTCACCCACACGCAGGCCACCCAGGCACCAGCAAGGCCAGATGGACAGCTGCCTCTCAGGCTTCCTGACCCACTCTGGGGGCGGGGGGGGGGGGCAGAATCACCCTGACGGATCAGGAAAGGCTGACAGGGGGGGCCCTGAGGGAGGGCCCCTCCCTCGGAGTAAAGGCTCGGGAAGGCCACTCTACATGCCAGCCTCAGGTCATCAGGGGGCTCTGTAAGGAAAAAAGTACTTCCATTATACTCCTCTTGAATATTAAGTGATTGGTGAAGGAAAATGTATTATATTGACTACGAAATTACAGCATTCCAGAATTACACACACAAGCATATGAGGTTTTACACCACACATGGGGGACGATAAAGGGAAATCCTGGTACTGTAACTCCTGGTAACTAGAAAAGAAACCATGAAATGAAATAAATTAGGACAAATTTCAATAGCATACACATAGAAAGGAAACCTATCAATAAATACAGGTACAAAGCAAGACAAAAAAACACAAGAAATTTGAACAAATTCCTACAAAGTACATGTAGGTAAATATTTGAAGTGAAGATCTGTATTAAACCGTACCTCCCACACATAAAATAGATCCTAGACCTAAGAGCTAGAACCATAAATTTTTGGAAGAATAAATTTTCATGACCTTGAAGTAGGCAATGGTTTCTTAGATGCGATATCAAAAGCACAAGTAACAAAAACAAGAAACAGAAAATTGGACTTCATCAAAATTAAAAACCTTTGTAATTCAAGTATCACAACATGTGCATTCAAGAGAAATGAAAACATTATGTCCACACAAAAACGTGTACATTGATGCTCACAGCAGCGTTATTCATAATAGGCAAAACCCGGAAACAACCCAAATGTCCATCAACTGATGGAGAAACCTGACGCGGTCTATCCATACATAAAAAGAATGGAGTATTGATTCATGCTACCACATGGACAAACTTGAAAAGCACTAGAGTAAATGAAACAGGCCATCACAAAAATCGACATACTGCATGATTCCATTTATATGAACAATCCAGAAGAGGCAAATTCATAGAGACAGAAAGTAGATCAGCGTTGCCAGGGGCTGAGGGTAGGGGGATGGAGAGTGAGTGCTAATGGGCCCAGAGTTTCCTTGTGAGGTAACAAAAATGTTCTAAAATCAGAGACTGGTAATGGTTGCGTAGCTGTGTGAATATACTAAAAACTACTGAATGGCACACTTTGAAAGGGTAAATTGTATGCTGTGTAGATCACACCTCAGGAAAACTGTTACTGAAAAACTGGCACAAAGCATACAACAAAATAACTTTAAAAGAATTCCAGGGCTTCCCTGGTGGCGCAGTGGTTGAGAGTCCGCCTGCCGATGCAGGGGACACGGGTTCGTGCCCCGGTCCAGGAGGAGCCTGCATGCCGCGGAATGGCTGGACCCGTGAGCCATGGCCGCTAAGCCTGCGCGTCCAGAGCCTGTGCTCCGCAACGGGAGAGGCCACAACAGTGAGAGGCCCGCATACCGCAAAAAAAAAAGAATTCCAATGCTGTGTTAAAGGATGCAGTAAAAACAAACATCTCACTACTGAGGAGCTCATACTAAATGATAGGAATAAATGGGATGAACTGTAATAGAATTTACCTGAACCTGTTACAGCAATTTCATTGTTTTTTGTGTTTTTTTTTGCACCACATGCTCAAATTTGAATGAGTAAAACAGTAATTCAAAGCTACTCTCGGCTGTGGCTCGTGGTCTGTTATTCCCCACATACCTTTGCTGTGTGTTCTGTGTCACTACAGCCAGCCTCCAAGCTGCAGCACTGTCACTATCACACACTATCTCCACCACAACTCTCGCGGGGAGGCCTCTCACGCAGCCTCCAAGCAGGGACCCGGGGCAGAGTGAGCCTGCCGTCAGTGATGCCAGGACGACGGGCATTACTAGCACTGTCCCAGCACCGAGGGTCAGCCACCGCCCCGCTTCTAGCTCACAAAGACTTCCATCTGAAACAAAGACTGGGGGCTTCCCCGGCGGCGCAGTGGTTAAGAATCTGCCCACCAATGCAGGGGACACGGGTTCAAGCCCTGGTCCGGGAAGATCCCAAATGCCGCAGAGCAACTAAGCCCATGCGCCACAACTACCGAGCCTGCACTCTAGAGCCCGAGAGCCACAACTACTGAGCCTGCGCTCTAGTGCCCGAGAGCCACAACTACTGAGCCTGCACTCTAGTGCCCGAGAGCCACAACTACTGAGCCCACGTGCCACAACTACTGAAGTCCGTGCACCTAGAGCCCGTGCTCCACAACAAGAGAAGCCACCGCAATGAGAAGCCCATGCACCGCAACGAAGAGTAGTCCCCACTCACCGCAACTAGAGAAAAGCCCGCGCACAGCAATGAAGACCCAACGCAGCCAAAATTAATAATGATAAATTATTAAAAAAAATAAAAAATAAATAAAACACAGACTGGACTCAGGTGAAGGCTTTCAAATGTACTAAGTCGGCAGGGAGCCACCTTCACCAGGCACCACCCCCCAACCTGGGCTCCGGGCCCCAGGCAGGAAAGGAAGCAGACGGAGCCCCTGCTCGCACGGAGCTCAGCTTCTGAGAGAGAGTTTATCACAGAGAGGGAAAACCAGACCTCTTATAGCACGGAATTAGTGCTTCAGACAAAATGAGAGTTAAGGCAGTTTATGTTTTAAAAGTTTTGAGACTCACTAGTATGAAGAAACTTTACTAGTTCTCTCCAGAATCCAGCTCCCGTGGAGATGGGCCCAGCTCACACTTCCCCGCAGGCCCATCTCGGCGTACAGCTCCTACAGGACAGAGTGAGGCCTCGCTGAGGCCTGCGTCCTTCCTCCCCAGCATTTCCAGGCCAGACACCCCTCAAGTTCACACACTGCTCTAAGCGCACGTGTGCAATCTGCCTGTCTTCACTGCCTACGCCGCGTGGAAATGCTATGACCGAGAAGGTTTTAAACTTGAAGCCATGAAAATCAAGTGGGGCAGTGACCATCCTACCCTGTATGGGCCGAACGCCACAGAGGGGCTTTTCTCTTCACGGAAATAAGAGAATCGGTTGCTTTTTAGGTAATTCTGGAGCTAAGTTAAAATCATTCTAACAAGTTTCATCTCAACATTAAAAATGAAGAATAGTGCCTCTTTTAAAGCCCAGCCCCTGGGATTTCCCTGGCGGTCCAGCGGCTGGGACTCCACACTCTCACTGTTGAGGGCACAGGTTTGACCCCCGGTCAGGGGACTAAGATCCCACAAGCAGCGCGGCGTGGCCAAAACAAAACAAAACAAAACAAAACTAAACGAGAAATCCAGCTCCTGAGTTTCACCCTCCGTTCTCACCCCCTCCTACACTTTTCCTCATCTTCTACTGGACACCACTTATCCTGATGCCGTCCCCTGCAAATGTACTCCTTTGGCTACACAGAAGTTTCTTGCATGCTCTGAAATTCTCCACTGTATTCAAGAGGTCTTTGGTCTGACACATACTATCGCTCACATATATTACAATACACTCAACTCCCTCATCTAGAATCAAGTAGTTTTTCCTTTTTAAAGTTAACTGTCTCCTCTCATACTTCCATGCTCAATACAGCAACTTCTACTAAAATGATGGCTACTGACGGCTCAACAGAGTACCTGCTCGGCAGCACAGTAAGGCGTGCTCCTGGCTGTACTGTTTTTCTCGCCTTCAGCTGAGGGCTGGGACACTTTCCTGGGTTTGTGTCTTAGTCCGTTCAGGCTGCTATCACAAAATATGACTGACTAGGGAGCTTACAAGCAACAAATTCACTTCTCACAGTCCCGGAGGCAGGGCGCCAGCATAGGCAGGTGAGGGCCCTCTTCCACCTCAGAGATCTCCTGTGTCCTCAGGTGGCGGAGGGGCTAGCGAGCTCTCTGTGTCTCTCCGTAAGGCACTACTGCCACCCATGCGAGTCTCTCCGTAAGGCACTACCGCCACCCATGCCTTCACACGCCACCCATGCCTTTACACGCCCATGCCTTTACACGCCTTCCAACAGCCCTGCTCCTAACACTGTCACCTTTACGGGGTCAGGAACGGGTTTGGAGGGACCCACTCAGGCCACAGCAGGACAGCATAGGGACAAAATCCACAGAGGTGCTTACTGCTGTTGGGCCACACCTTGACACCCTGACCAAGATGGCTTTCCTTAAAGATCTTTGGTGGCTAATGCCCACACCCAAAAGAATGAGCAGCAGATTAAACCCCAACAGGGTGAGAACAGTAATTATATTCCCAGCCGCAAAAATCCAGCTCAATTTTAATAAAACGCCTGGCCAAGAAATAATTTAAACTAGTAGCAGTCATTTTACCCTGAGCTGTAAGCAAGAGGACGCCACTCAGCTGCACTTGATGTTTAGCTTTAATGCACAGACCCCGCTCCCCTTCCCTGGCCTCAGGGTGGGGATGAAGCCTGCTTCCCACCCAGGAGAGCGGAGAGCAGGAAAGCCTGCCGCTCAGCCCTCGGTTCCCGCTCAGCCCCCCGTTCCCGCCGCTCGCCAACGTGGTGTAAGCAACATAAAAGCCGTTTTCAATGTCACCTTTCTCTATCGGTTCTGGCACAGAGGTATTTTAGAAAAAATTTTAAATGGATACACTTAAGAGACCATTATTTCCAAAACGTGTATTCACCCCCTTTGCGGGGGAGGCATGCCAAAACACATTTTTAATGCAAGCATCACTCCCCTCATCCCAAGGGACATGGTGAAATCGACTTCAGGACAGGCCCTCATTCGTCATCGTACTATTCCCGAGGCTTCTGTGAAAACCCTAAATCCCTTTTGAGTTCCACAGTTACCATAAACAAACAATCATCAGGAGAGAACTTAAGCCCCAATTCCCAGTCATTTTAGGGGATTTCTTGCCTAATCATCCAAAGGAAGGAAAAAAGGACTCCAGTCACCACAGTAACGCAAGTCCACGTGTTGTCGGCCTGTCTCTACCAAGGATGCCAGATGCACTTCAGTTCCACAGGCCACCTTCAAACAAGCTCCTCAAAAAAGAGCCCACGCACACAACCCCTACAGCACACATACGTAACAACGTGGTGATGGAACAGCAAGGGCCCGTGCAAGCACTTTATACTCCCATCTGGGCAAAGGCAGTGGTCCACTTGCCCGAGGAGTAGGGCGCTTATGGAAAGGCCAGTGTGAAAGCCGCCCTCCAGCATGAGGGACCCAGGACAGAGAGCTGTGAGCTGGAACCAACCACCCGCCGACATCAGTCCCCCCCCCCAGGCATCGCTCATCAAGTCCGAGGAAGGAGCCCCACAGGTGGGATGAGGAGAGGGCCCCAGGCGCACCGCCGGCTCTGGGCTGGGACTCGGCAGGCGTTGCCCCAGTCCCTGCAGCTCAGACCAGGGGCAAAGCCTGACAGGAGCCAGAGTCGCAGAGCAGCCATCTCCACGAGCAACGCTGACCACAGGCTGCCGGCAGGGGTACCTTCAAATCATTTGCCTGACTCCACCTTCTCACCACTCAGGGCCCGCCCCACCCTGGTTCCTCTTCAACTTCTTCGCCACCGTGCACAGTACTGGTTCCTCACCCACAGACAACGGACAGAGACGGCAGAGCCCAGCCACCCTACACGGCCTCCTCGCTACAGAGGAAAGGGCAGCAGCAGCACGAGTAAAGGAACACTCCTTGTGTGCCTCTGCTGGCTACTGGCCCTCACCACGCCTGATGCCTGGGGCGAGGAGTGAGGCTCCCACAGCCCACTTTGCTGGAGGATCAGGGGCTGTGGTCCAGAGCCCTCCTGGGCCCTCCCCCTTCCCCTCCAGGGCCCTCCCCCTTCCCCTCCAGGGCACCCGCAGGCCAACACTGCTACTTGCCTGACAGATCAGGCTGCTAGCTCCTGGCTGCCCTCCCCACCTGACAATGGTGAAAGCTATGGCTGGGGGCAGGTCACCTACCAGCCAAGTCCTCCTGAGGCCCAGGCCATCTCCCATGGGCTCTGAAAACATTCTGAAATGTGGAAGAAGCAGTCTGCTTTGATTAAAATAAACACGACTCTCCAAGCCACACCATCCCAGGCCAAAATCATCCAGAGCTTTCCCTTGCTTCAACTATGTTCAAATAACATTTTCTGGAAATTTCCTAGGAAACAGCCCGCTCTCTCAGTCATACTGCTGACCAGTTCACAATGTGCACAGCGTTATCCTGTTTATAATTCTGCTTTACCAATAACGGAAACAGTTCCTAATGCACCGCGTGGTGCAGACATCCTCTCACGCCTCCTTGTATCAAGGATGCACTCACTGGAAGTCACCCCCGCTGACAGCCTCGGAGACGACGTGACACGCTGTGCCCAGCCCCAGCCCCCCAGCACGCTCCAGCCCCAGCTGTGCCACTGAACACGCTGCCCTGAGCACGACTTGAGACTGCGTGAGAGTCTGGGTGTTGCGGGGGACCCCTGTACCTGCTTAAGTGACCCAGACTCGAAGACCAGAGTCTCAGAACGAAAATTAATAACATGTCTGAAGAACATTTTTCCTTGACAATTTTTTTTTCCTCTGATGAGCTTTAAAAAGGAAATAACAAGATACTGCATCCAGTTACATATTTCAGAGGTTACCCACTGGGTGCTCCCCAAAAACCTAAGAGTTGTGGTCAACACTCTCAAGAGTACGTGAGCAAGAAACCACTGTCTTGGCATGGTTCGCTCTCAGGCCTCATGCATTCACGGGGAGATGGACTTTAAGGGGTAAGACAGCACTGGTTAGCTGAACATCACCAAAGTATATCATAAAAGGTTATTACTCTACAAGAATTCCTTATCTCACAGGAAACTAAAAAGTCAAATTGGTTTTCCAAATTTGGCTAAAGCAGGGGAGATAGAGTATCTAGTACTTGCAGAAATTTCTAGAAACTCCATGTCCCGCTCACATCAACTTTAAACAGTTCTTTTTTAACGGGAATTGCAGCACCCCCCCCCCTCCAAATCAAAGCTGGAAAAACATGAGTTCAGAGGACTATCTATGCTCACATCAAAGGCTATGGCATTGGGGAAGGGCGCTGTAAAAATAAATTCCCCGGGGCTTTTTAAAAAATTGATCACTCACTAGGGACTACACAGGGCAAAGAGAGTTGTTCTAGGTCATGCCACGGAAGATCAACGAGAACTGCAATATTAAAATAAATCACCTACAGTACAGTGTGAGGTAATGCACTGGGAGAAGAGCATATGATTGATAAGAATGTGAGGCACACAGGACTTCACAGGCCCACACCCCTACAGAAACAGCTCAGACACATGCAACAGGATGCAGATGGACAGACATTAAGTCCAGTCTCTAGGCCACCTCTGCGCCACTGCAAAAACACTCTGGTTCCAGGAGCAATGTGGAAAATGGAAAGGTAAGCCTAGCTGCTTTCTAAAAATCATTTAAACTCTTTTATAAATACTTGAATACATGAATTGGTGCTTAGCATAAAGGAGAGGTGTGGAGGAGGTCAAAGGATTTTCGGAAGATTGTTCTCTTACAAAATTCTTATTCCACAGATACCAGATGATTCTTTATTTCTTGAGAGCCTTCTTCAGCAGACTCCCCCAGCGGTAAGTCCAGATCTTTCTCTACTGCCCAAACGCGAACGCACAATTTCTCCTCTGGGAGAGGATTACGCTGAAAATTTAGTGTTGCATAAATACCGTTACCTTTTCTGGTGAAAAACTCCTTGGAATATTTCCCCAACATAGCGTATTTTCGAGGGACTTTCCCCAGCAGTTCAATGATCAATGCTATGTGATCTGCATTGGGAAACATTGCCAGCAAAACAGAAACACACGACAATTTAATCAGTACACTGCATGCAGACACTGCCATCGCCCGCGCAGACAGAAACAGAGTGCAGCGTCAACAGCCAGAGCACAGGCTCTGCCCGAGTGGCCAGATTCAAGGCGCCGCAGAGGAGCTGACGCACAGGGTGACCGCAGGACGGGGCCAGGCAGGGGCTCCTTCTCAAGTCTGAAGTCAGCACAGGAATTCTGCTGGGCTGCTTTTGGAATTTAGGAGAAAGGCCTTTGTCACCATTAATGCTACAACCAGCAGCTGCTATTCCATTTCTGTCTGCATCGTGGCGCTTTTCAAAAAAAAGAGGTACTACCTCTGCGATTGAAGAATTCCCGAGAATATTTTCCAGACAGAGCAAAGTGCCTTGGGATACTGCCTAGCAGCTCTATGATGTGGGCTATGTGGTCTATGGAGGAGAGAAAAAAAAGGATACGGGAATGGGAGGGGCAAAGGGAAGGATGGGATAAAAGAAGAGGGGGAAAAAATTGAAATTAGTAAAAAATCAGAGATAGAATCAAATCAACAATGTGTGCAGCACATCCACGCAGAGGCTTCTGGGACTGGCAGGCCTCAGGCCCCATCTGGAGCATTAACAGTGACCGATGCCAGCTCACCCCAGGCCACCCCAGCATCGCAAACAAATAAGCATGGAGATGGTCAGGTCTGCAGACGGGAATTCAAGCCAGAGTTCCCCGGTTTTAAATTCAGCCCCCAACAGGACAGAGAAGTGGGCAGCAGATCAGTGGACAAAATGTCCACGGAGAGGCTCCGGGTTCGTCCGGCCTGTCCTCTCCCGGCCAGCTGGGCTCAGGCCCGCGGGGGCGGGCTCAGGCCCGAGGGCTCTCCAAAGCATCACCGGTGCCAGGAGGCTCTGCCCAGTCACTGCAGCTGAGGGGGCTTCAAGCTCAAAGGGAGAGCATCTGAATTTGGTGCTTGAAAACCAAAACACAGCTCTATTTCGGTGCAAAAAGACAATATTCTCCAGAAGTTCAGGACTCTCAGGAAACCCGGACTGAGGTACTCAGCAGGCAGCAATACTCACCTTCGTCTCTGGAATAGTCTTCCCCAGAATGCGGTTCAAACAAATAATCTCCCGTTGCCAGCTCAAATGCCTAGGATACAACAGATGACATGCTAAGCGCTTCACGGAGACGGGCCCCAAGCCAGCAACTTTTTCTGGTACAAGAGACCTACATTTTATGAGGATATGAATCAAACCAAAGAGCCTCCTGAAAGGGCTCAACACCAGGCTTTCTCTTCCTCCCAAAAGTTCAAAGAAGCTTCAGAAATATTCTTGCACCTCTGCTTCACTTTGCAGGAAGCAGCCGTGTGCAGGCGTGGCCGGAGCACTGCACTCTAATCTGAACGGCAGAACGAGGGCTCAGTCTAAGGCCCAGGTCTTTGTGGCCCCAGAGCCCAGCTGCAACCCGCAGGCTAACCTGGCCCCGGACCACGGCTGCGGCTGCTCTCCTGAAGCAAAGACCTTCATGTCTTAGCAACAGGGGGCTACTTTCAGCAACTCATCATCACTTCATTCACTTCTGATTCAACCAAAGGACATTCTAGAACCAAAGAAGCCCCTCTTGCTCTGTCCCCCGGGGCCAGGAGGAACCAGACCCTCGTGCAGCCCGCCCGAGGGCGGCCAGGAGAGCGGCTTCCTGGTTACAGGGCTGTTCCTACCAGGGTGCTGGGGTCGGGAGGGAACGGGAGGGGCACCGCTTTCCCATCGCTGCCACTGAGCCCACTTCCGTTGTTCACAAAATTATCTCAGGACTATGAGCTTTAACTTGCTAACAATACATAAAAATGACAACTGCTATCGCTCTGTTAATCAAATACCATGTTTTTTTTGAAAACATGTTTTAAATGAGAATTTACAAGAAGTTTTAAAAAGAACAAGCTACATCCCGTGTTTGGTTTTTCCCATACTTACTTCTCCTGTGCGTTAGATCTCGCTGTTCTGGAGGCCCTCAGGGGCCGTCCTGTCAGGTCTGCAGATGCCTGTGGGTCAGCGGCCCGGGGCACCGCCCGCTCCTCTCAAGGTACCGCCCTCCCCACGGGCGCCTCGATGAGCCCGCCCCACACCAGCCCGCCCTCTCCACTTCTGTCCAGGATCACAGGGTGTGGGCGGGCACCCGCAGGGGAAGTCTCGTCTGCCTGAGGCGGGGCCCCTCTCACAAACCCAGGTGGGCGTGCTTAGCCCAGGACCACATCTCTTCACCTTGTATTTTCCTTTTTTAAGAAAGGAGGGAGGTGGGATGCCAAGCCCGTTGCCAGCTACCCTGTGACGAACACTAGTTCACAACTCGGGATCCCTACCCTGAGCCAGACCTGGGTCTGATGTGCCCAGTCTCAGCACAGAGTACGTCAGGCGGTCGTCTGGGTGCTGCAGGGCCTCCCCGCTCCACCCAACAAACAATAAAGATACTAGGGTCAATCCCAGATCAGGGTAAAACACCTCACATTTGGCCACAGGTCCATGGGGAACAAGTGGATGACACACTGAATGGCCAGGAGCGTCTTTCTCATCCGGGACACAAGCCAAGAGAAAAGGGTGAAACCCTAACGGAGAAAGAAGACCCCAGAAGTCGCATGATCTAGCCAAAGGAGAGCACCAGCTGCTCTTCACCGTCCTTGGGGCCTCCCTCACTCTTCTAATCAATGTTCAAAAACATTTCAATCTGGTTGTATGTACTTCTGACAGCCTAGCACTAAGATATGTCCACTGAGTGTTCTTTGAAAGATGACCATTTTGATTAGCACCCATGTATTTCCAAGGAAACACAGGCTGAAGAAGCCTATCAATGAAATGGTTTAAAAGAAAAAAGGAAGAGGCAAGATGAAGGCTCCCCCTGTCATGTTATCGGGTCCTGATTCTCTGAAGCATGATGAGATTTTTCTTAACAACTAGGACACAGACAGCAGGCAGGGTAAACACACACCACAATGAAAACATCAGTCTCTGTACTTTACAACTTGCTTCTATGCTGGCAACTATGAAACCATGAAAAATTATTGCCTTCAACTCAATAAGTTACTCTCAATATAACCTCTATTATTATCGCTTATTTTTAATACTTGGGAACTCTGTACTCGGCCCAATCCCCTCAGAGGGCCCTCTTTCCCTTGGACCAGCCTCTGTCCTCAGGCTCTGGGGAGACCAGATACACCCCTTCCTGAAATGCCATCATCCCACGTCAAGTATCCCATCCTGAATAAAATAAGGTCACGTATGCCTTCTGTGATGTGACCACTGCCGAGAAGTTTGGTGAAATGGGTCAGACTGGCGTTTCTTGTCTCTACAGCGCTGACTGAGGCTCACCATGGAGCCCACGGGAAGACGCCTATTCAGGGACTCCGAAACACAAGTGCAGAGCGACCAATGCCGGGGTCCACACGTAATTTTTAATCACACACACTTACATCTGGAGGGCTCCAAAGCTCAAGAAAAGAGAAAAGAGATTCAACACCTGACAAAGCCCAGCTGCCCTGCCTCACGGCGCTGCCCCTGCCCAGTGTGAAAGCTCTCCTCCCTGCCCGCAGCACAGGCACTGACCAGTGAACACGGCTACCAGCCACCACTCTCAGCTCCACTAGCGTCTCTGTAAGATCTGATGCCCTTTATAACAAAGAACCCTGGGCTTTCTCACCAAGAACAATCTGGAGCTTTACTACAGCTTGGTATGATGAATTTAATGTACTGTTACATACTTAAACTTCAACAGCAGGGTGGGCTGGGCAAAGACGGCTCATCTGCACCAGGTTCTCTACGAAGAACAAGAGGCGACCTCTCAGCCGCGGCCTCCGGGGACGGGGGAGGGTGGGGATGCAGGCTTGCCCCGCTCCCAGAAAATCACCCTTAAACTGATGAACAAGAGCTTCCTAAGCAGCCCTAGAAGTACTGAGGGACCTTACGCTCCACTTCTTGGGAGGCAAAGGAGATGGAGGGAGTGCTTTTCCGCAGGAGTCTGCTCTTGACGCTGACACCACCGTTCACAGCAACTGCAGGGCTCAGCAGGACAGGAGACTGTGTGGAGGGACAGACCGTCACCTCACAGAAGGCCAGACAGAGAGCCCGGTATAAAACGGTACTGACAGCTCCGCCATTATCCGACTACATCTGTGATCTTGTCCTATTTTTCTGGTTATATCACCGAAATTCAACACCCCAAATTAGAAGCACAGGATTTCAGAGCTGAAAGAGCCTGCAGAGTATAAATGAGGGCAGCCCCGACACGGCCCCTTCTGTGCTGCTGGGGAGGAGGAGGGCCTGACCTCACCACACCCTGAGATCCAACAGCCCCGCAGCTCCCGCTGCTGACGGCGCCCCCTTCTGCTGACCTGGCCGCTGCCTCCCACTGCTTCCAGCCCCCAGCCCCCCTCCCCGCTGCCCCCCGACTCGCCCACAGGGAGCCTCACCCCTGTCCACACAGCAGGCCCTGCGTTCTAAGGAACCATGACACGTCCACCAATTCTCTCTCTCTCTCTCTCTCTTTTTTTTTAATTTAAAAAGTTATTAGGGCTTCCCTGGTGGTGCAGTGGTTGACAGTCTGCCTGCCGATGCAGGAGACATGGGTTCGTGCCCCAGTCCGGGAAGATCCCACATGCCGTGGAGCGGCTGGGCCCGTGAGCCACGGCCACTGAGCCTGCACGTCCGGAGCCTGTGCTCCGCAATGGGAGAGGCCACAGCAGCGAGAGGCCCGAGTACCGCAAAAAAAAAAAAAAAGGAATTATTAAAAAGAAAAAAGACTAGAGTGGCTACCACCCCCCACACCCCCTGGCCTCTGGCCCATGATCTCCGACCCCTGCCCTCCTCCCACTCTGATAACCTCCCTCATTCAGAAGTCAGCCCCGCCCACCAGGGCCAGCCCAGCCATCTGGTCCACCAATTCTTTTAACCCTCCTTGTCCATACCTAGCAAGGCAAGGGCTCAGTTTTTGATACTTACTGAGAAACTTAATTTTAAACTTATTCTCTGGCATTACCCGTCAGAGCAACATGGGAACAGAAGGGCACACTGTTCTAGATCTGTTGGGCCATACTGGCTGCAAACTTGAAAAACACAGAACATCTACTATTTTCATGTTGTTTTAGCACAACTTGCTAACAGTGCTATACTTCGGCATCAGAGGACACACCCAAAAGAAGTGCTACATTAATCCTTGAATAACAGACAATACACTTATTCTGCATTGTTTTTTTAGTGAGAAGACAAGTACCAAGCTTTACACACATGCCATGCCCTTTCATTTAAATATCATAGGAGAATTTGGAGAAAAAATGAGGAAAGCATGAAACACCACGTGAAGCAAGAGACACATGCATCCCCTCTTCCAACAAAGGACTACAAAGCTCAGCCCACTAAGAGGAAGGTGACAAACCGACCAGGAAACAGGACCAACAGAGAAACTGAAACTGGCTTATAGACGAGGAACCATTCATGCTTATCGGCTCACAGGTAAGGAGTAGGTGAGAAGAGGCACTGGTGGGGCTGAGGACAGTTTACACAACCAGACTTTTGATGCACACAAGTGGCAGTGAAAATGGCTACATCATACTGGAGAAACGAGGCATCCCGAGGCCCTGAGGAAAACCATCGCTGAGCTGCCTAAGGGAACAGACTCGGTCAAACGGTACAGGCGGCTGCTGGTGCCTCAGACGTGGCTGGACACAGCCTAGAGCAGTAAGCCAGAACAGTCTCTAGACTCTGCTTAACAGGAGAGAGGTTGGACCCTGGTATGTGGGGAAATCCTCTCTCTCCAGCAAGGAGACAAGGTCTGTCAGAGCCACTCAGACAACCTTCCCCTAAATCGCAGCTGTCTCATCTTCCTCCACGGCCTGAGTGAGGGGACCGCGCGCAATCTGCAAGCTTCCGAGAGCCACAGGAGCTCCCTGAAGTCACTGTCGCCACAGCGGGGCTCTCATTCTCGGGGCCGCGGGCTGCAGAGGGCCTCACGAGGTCGTCTCTCACAAGACCAAACCAAAACACACACCAGGACATGGCAGAGAAGGTCTCTTAAGATACCCAAGGCAGCCACCTTCCCCTCACCCACCCCTCAGTGGACAACCCTCACCGTCAGAAAGCTTCGACCAAAGGCCCTGGTGGAGCTGCCCCATCATGGGAACTAAAAGGATGAGCCTTTACACAGAGGAAAATGGCAAAGGCCGTTCTTACCATACACGCCGTACTCCAAATGTCAGCAGGGGTACTGTAACCTGCTCCTATTAAAACCTCTATGGATCTATACTGACGCGTCTGGATGTCTTCTGTGAAGTGTTTATGCTGGAAGGGAACAGACTGCATTACCGTGGAGGAACACAGACATTAAACGAGAGAAAAAGCATCTTCTAATACATGATCACAACCGAAATGTTTTAGAAAGAAAACTGTACTTACCACCCAACAAGCGTTTCCCAGGTCGGCAATTTTAACTCTAATTTTATCTGCATTCCGTGGGTCCAGGGGATTCACCAACAGGTCGGCTGCCCGGGTTTTTGCTGGCATGAGCAAACAGCAGGACAGTTAGTGCCTGGAATAAGTGGTTTGCGCGTGTGCACACAATACTTGCTGGGCACAGTGTCCTTTTCTAGAAAAGCAGTGGGTGATCATTTAGGCCTGGAATCCTGTAAGTTGAACTCAACAGAATTTAAATTCTTGGTCTCCACCTCTGGAAAATACTTCACAAGAGAGCAAACTGCCCAGAGACCCTATGGACACTGCCTTGCCCCTCCTCCTTTCTCCCCATCCTTCACCGAGCAGGTCAGCCCTGCTTGGTTCCTGTATCTTTTAGCTGCTCCTCATTGGGCCACGCCAGTTCCCTAACGGACCCTGTCTAGCTCAGAGGTGCGTTATTACTTAACGTGGGGGTAGAGAGAACGCTCCCCAGGGGGTGCCCATCTCTTCCTAAGTGGCCCACAGCCCTCACCTCTCCCTCTGCCTGGGCCGAGCACAGAGACCTCAAGAGTTAGATGATGGCCGATTAACAAATACAGATTAAGGGCAGGGACCAATCAATTCTGGTTTAGCTGTGGACAAGTAACACTGCAGAACAGAGGTCTCTTGAGACGGCCCGGGCCCTCTGAGGTCCCTCACAGACTTGTCAAATACTCAAGCCACTCTCAACCCCCAGGAACCCTGAGGAATTCTCAACAGTAGGCACGGGGCCGGGATTCTCAGGGCTGCGGGGCCAGAGAAGCTTTTCAGATAAGCACAGACCAGGCCTGCAAGAAAGCACAGTTAACCAGGAGGCAGTGACAAAGAAGAATAATGTGGTGAGGCCCAGACAGAAAATGCTGAAGTGACTCAGCATCTCCATCAAACCTCAAACTGACCGGCAAGCTGGGATTTCTGGTAAAGATGAGATGTAACCATGGCTTTTCATTCATTTCAGAAGTAATTCTGAAATGGTACTCACAGACAAAACAGAAAAGCCCGCTCAATGCAGAATATTAAACACCCTTTAGCTCACTCGAAGGTGGGGACTGCTGGAATGACTGTCCCTCCTTCGGGTAGACCCGTGCTGTGGGGCTCGGCACCCCAGGTGGGCGGCAAGGCCAGGCTGCATGCACCGTGAGCAGGGCAGGGAGTAGGCGATGCACCCAGGACCTGGGGCACCCACAGAGCTCCCCAGGAGGGGCCAGAAAATGCAAGAGAACTCTGGCAACGTTTTAACCCTCAAGACCTGTTCCTCAGACTTACGGACCAACCCAAGCCAGCCAGGCCCACACGTTCCCTCCTTGCTATCTGCCCCACACCATGTCCCTCTTTAAGAGGGCACTGACCAAAGTGAGGCCTCACCAAAGGCCAGGTACGAGCCGAGGAGAAGAAACACAGGAAATGAGAAATGATGAGAAGGACGGCAGCACAAAGACACACACGAAGAGGCAAGGTGTTCACACCGAACAGGGAATGGCTGCGAAACTGAGTTCTAGAAGAAACATAAAAATGCCGACCCAACAGACGGATGGCCAGCACTGGAAATGGCTTAGATGAATCCCTCATGTCATTTAATAAAGAAGACTCGGCGGGCAAGAAAATGGAATGTGAGGTTTGCAGAACTGGATTCAAATCTGTTTCTACGTCTGTAAGTTACAAGACTCTGGCAAATGACTTAAACTCTGAGGCTCAGTTCCCAGTAAAGGAGGAAGAGGAAGGGACCACCCCTCCTCCGCCAAAAAATACAAATGAAAAAAAGACCAAACACAGGAGAGCTACGACAGCGCCTGGCTGGCCAGATCCAGAGGCTCCCTCCTGCCTGCCACCAGCCAGACCACCCTCTGAGGCCAGGGCTTCTAAATGGCCAGTGAGGGACCAGCCAAAGTCCCCGCGGCACAGAGAGGATGGGAGGCCAAGCTTCCGGCACTGCAAACCACTGAGGTCAAAGGTCTGGCAGGAGAAGAGGATGAAGCGGCAGGTTCTGACTGAGTGAGCTGCCGTCAAGGGTGCTCGAGTGGAAAGAGGGGATCTGAAACCGCCACCCTCCTCCAGTCGTTGTTCTAAAGACATCACACACGAGTCACTTCAGCTAGAGGAAAAACACCTTCAAATCACACACCTCCAGTACAGATCCTCCTCGACTTACGATGGGGTTATGTCCCAAAAAACCCATCTCAAGTTGAAAATATCGTAAGTTCAAAATGCATTTAATTACACATCACCTACCACACGTCATAGCTGAGCCTAGTAACTTCAACATCACTCAGGACACTTAGTTAGCCCACAGTTGGGCAAAAAAACAACTAACACAAAGCCTACTTCATAATAAACTGTGTTGAATATCTCATGTAATTCACTGCATCCTGTACTGAAAGTGAAAGACAGAAGGGCTGTCTGGGCACAGAGTGGTTGCACCTGTGCCAGCTGTCCACTCGTGTGATCGCGTGGCTGCCTGGGGGCTGCCCAGCATCACAAGGTGGGATCGCGCAGTGTATCGCTAGCCCGGGAAAAGATCACAATTCAAGATGTGAAGCACAGCTTCTACGGAGTGCGTTTCGCTTTCGCACCATCGTACAATCGAACCATGGTTAATTCAGGGGCCACCTGCATAGTTTCTTTGTATTTAATATCCCTCACTTATGAGCACTAGACCAAGTCTCTTTGGTGACATGCTGTTATTCTCCTAGCTTGTGTCTGTGCGTGGTTACCAGGCGCACAATGCATTCCAGATGATACTAGGGAATTTACCTCAAAATGTTAACTGTATTAAGAACGCAAAGGACGTAAAAGAGAATCCGCTTGCACTTCTTTTCCCAGCGTGCTAGTTTCCTGCTGTAGGTAATCTGTAAAAGGTTACCTGAGTACAACACTCAAAAAGGCCCGTTTAAACACAGGGACAGCCACGCTTCTTGTGCAGTTGTACGAGTTTTGCTTTGCCCAGAAATCAGATCACCTCCCGTGATTCAGGCACTATCATGCAACTACCACAGCTCTTCCCTGCTCTCTGCTTCTACCAAGGAGGGAATGAAAAGTGGGAAGAGAGAGGCGGGAAGACTTCACTTCAGGAAGGGCTGGAGTCCTGAAGTCATTCTGATAACCTGGTCTCTGGGTGACACTGTATTCACTCCATCTGAGGTGATCCTAGGAACCAGGAAAATGGCAGCCGGCGGGGCCTCAGTGGTGAAGCAGCCCCACACTGACACTTTTATGTTTAAAACATCCTTACAAGGAAGGCATGAGTACCCTCTTTATATGCAGGAGATTTAGCACCAGCCCAAAGAAAGAGCAGAACTAGGAGACTTAATGCCCAAACCTGACCTATTTGTTCACAAATAGGTACTGTGATATTTACTGAGTCCCCTCTATGTGCTAGACGTTGCCCTGGCACAGGGAAGAGAATCAACAAGACATACAAGGTTCCGCCACCACATCCCAAATTAGGAAACTCACGCACTTGCTGGGAATATGGGTGATAAATAAAATGAATGATTCACACATCATGTCAAGTAGCTCTACCTGCTAAGAAGAAAAGCACAGCGGAGAAAGGAGATGGCTACTGATGAGGGCGTTTGGCCACGGGCGGGTGTGCAGACGGCGTCTTTTCTGAGAAAGTGACCTTTGAGGAGAGGCCTGAACAAAGGGAGGCACAGAGGAGAGAAGCTCTGGGCAGAGAGGACAGCAAGTGGAAAGCGCCAAGCTTGCAACCTTGAGAAAGCTCAGAAAGAAGGCAGTGTGGGAGGGGCAGAATGAGCAGGGGACATAGAGGCGGGTGGGGAACGATACCAGAAAGAGCGCGGCCGGGACGGACAGTACAGGGCTGTAAGCTTTAGAGAATGACGCCTCTGCGGGTTATGCTACACGGTAGGGGGTGGAATGTGCTTTCAAAAGCTCTCTCGGGGGGCTTCCCTGGTGGCGCAGTGGCTGAGAGTCCGCCTGCCAATGCGGGGGACACAGGTTCGTGCCCCGGTCTGGGAGGATCCCACATGCTGCGGAGCGGCTGGGCCCATGAGCCATGGCCACTGAGCCTGCGCGTCCGGAGCCTGTGCTCAGCAACGGGAGAGGCTGCAACAGTGAGAGGCCCGCGTACCGCTAAAAAAAAAAAAAAAAAAAAAAAAAGGCTCTCTCGGGACTGTTCCTTGGGGAACAGACTAGGAGCAACAGTGGAGTGAGAAGAGTGTGGAGTCATGTTCCAGCAGCCTAGCCAAGCACTGCCGCTGACATGGGTCACTACTAGGTGAGGGGGAAAGGATTCAACATACACCTTGCACGTACCACCCTGCTCCCAGGCCTTTGTACTTCAGATGTGCTGAGCCCAGATACGTGCTACGGCTCCAGCAGTAATAACGCAAGAGGAACCCTCCTCTTCTCAACCTTCAATGGCTACAAAACTACTCCAGGGAGAAGTTCACATCCTTAGCCTGGCATGTAAGTTCTTTCTCAATCTTCTCATTGTGGCCCCAGCTTTTCTTCTACTATTTCCTAAGGTATCCATTCTGCTATAACGACAAGGATCTACACAAACTCAGGGAAGGATGTTTCTCTCGCCTCATGTTCTCGTAGTACCTGGTGGCCAACTTCCAGTCTCTAGACCATACCCCTTCCGTGTAGGAAACAAAACACCTCCCCTGCGGGAGGCTGTCCACGGTTATCCAAAGACCAGGCTGCAAACCCAAGCCGAGTGCCTCCAAATAAATGACTGGATCAATGAAAAGGTCAGCTTGGTAAGAGACTAGGCTCAATGAAAAAAACAGACCTCCTATTTCTCCCTGATGCAATATTCACGCAACAGCCAGGGTGCTGGGGACAGAATGTGTTTTGGACAAAGTAAAATTCTGACTGTGAATGGGCAAAGGTGGGAGAACGGGAAGAACGGAAGAATATAGTCAGGTATCACTGATTTGTTGGTTCATTATTCAATAAATGCTTATCTTAGCACTGAGTTAGATGCTGAGGATACAAAGACGGAAATACACAGCACTCTCAAAGCGTTTACATCCTAGTGAAGAGGAAGACAGTGGAAACGAACAACGAACACACAGTGAAGAAAAGTGTGACCAGCAGGAAAAGAGGGGAACAAGAACTGGGACCTGCCAGGGAACACAGTGAGGACCCAACAGAAGAAAAGAGGTGTGCCCAAACACACAGGAGGAAGCACTCCAGGCAGGAGGGAAGGCGTCAGCAAAGGCACAGAAGCATGAGCAAGCATGCCACGTTCACACAGACACTTGTTATTATGTCTCAAAAATAAATGGGGAAGAGACTCCGCTACACTTGAGATTACTAAACCTTTTCACTGTTTACTCCATCAGTAAGAGATGTTTGAACACTCATTTCAATATGTGCATGTTTATGAACTTTACATATTACTGTTCCTATATATTATGTACATTATAAAAAACATTTAAAAAATATCAATAGCAAAAATTACTTGGAGGCATGGCTGACTCCAGCCTGGGGCAGGGAAAGTATGAACCTGGGCACATGGTTCTAGAAGAGCAAGGGGGCACCTGAGGAATAACAGGGTTCTGTCAAAAGGACTTAAGAGCCAACCTGAGGGGGCTCACACAGACCAAATGTGGGATAATCCTGGCATTCAAAAAAAAGCTGTAAACGATAACACACAATTCGACGTGTTAATTAAAGAGAAAAAAAAAAATCCATGAGTCCACGATATGAAGGAATGCGTGAGAGACTGCAGGAAGGGTGGTGTCTCTAGCAAGAGCGTGAAAGCCTCCCTCCTTTCCCATCCACCATGCCCTACACACCCCTTCCATCTGGATGTTCCTGACTTACATCCTTGTTTGATAAACTGATTGTCTAGCAAGTACACTGTTTTCCTGAGTTCCGTGCGCTGCTCTAACAAATTAATCCAGCCCCAGGGCAGCGTCACAGGAACCTCTGACTTACGGACGATTGTTCAGAAGCACAGGTGACAACATGGACTTGGGATGGATGTGGGGGGAGTGCAGGGGGAGACCGACACAGTCTTGTGAGACTGAGCCCTTAACCCTGGGATCTGACACTCTCTCCAAGTAGTGTCAGACCTCACTTCAATTGCAAGACACCGAGCTGTTGCCGGAGAACTGTTTAGGTGGGGAGACACCCCTACACACATGTGCTTGGTAACCAAAAGTGTCAGCAGTAATATGGGAGCAGAATGAGAGTAAAGGAGACACAGAGGTGGCTTTTTCCTCAGATGAGGCTACATTCCTCGTGAAGGCATTTCATTAAGCACCTTCAAACCCTCTGGTCAGGGTAAAGGTAAACAGGAGCAGAATGTGTCTGTCCAATTAAAAATTATATATATATCCTTAGGATGACTAGCTGTGGCCACTGAGTAACAGAGAAGGCTTTGCAGGTCTCTCAGCTACTGGAATCAAAGGGGCTGCAGAACATCTTGAGCTATTTGCAGGGCCGGCTCATCAACTGACTCACCATGTGTTAACATTCTTGCCAGCAGAGGGAGCAGAGGAGGTTTCTGAGCTCTTCCACTGTGGGCCAGAATGGAGACCAACTGTGTGTGACACCAAGGGTTTGCCTACTGAAGTCCCCTAGCATGCCACAGGCGGAGATCTGTCATGTGGCACTCACCCTCAAAATCAGGTTTTGATATATATGCATCATCATCACATTTAAACCCACAGCGCTTCCTTTAAAATGTCAAAAGAAGAATCTTATAATCAAGAACAGCTATCAAAATAAAGTAAGACACTTCCTCCTCACTACAAATAAAGAGCAGGCACATTATTCCTTGAATAGAAACGAAACAAAACAAAAAACCAAAAACTAAATATAACACTGTCAGGTGGAAGTACAAATTGTGAATTAAACTACACACGCTAAAAAGCTACAGGGATGAGATGCTAGGCTTGGAAGGTTTCTGCAAATGTATGATCACTAGCGAAAGACAGGAAGAAGGAAAAAACTCAGAAATGGGACCTGATATGCAAAGAGAAAGAGAGAGCCTAGTGGCACAGAATACATTTAAAATCACATTAACTTATTCATGAGTACAGAAGTAATAAAATGAAAATGGTTAACGCATACATACACGGCTTTACCATCTCCAGCCAATTCCCTTCACAGCATGTGTCAAGGGTATGACACTTGGACCACTGAAAGCAGACGCCTGATGGGAAGGGACACTTACTTTTTGGCAAATCCCCAGTGCTGGAGGCTGAAACCGTCCTGCTTCTGTCATGGGATGGACTGCTTTCCTCATGCTCGGTAAGCGGGGATCCCTCAGAAAGTGCAGAGCCACAAGCCACAGGTTCTAAGGGCCCAGAGAACAACGATGTGGAAAACTCTGGAAACTGGGACTCAGGAATTTTATGTCGTCCATTTGGCAATTCACCATTGAATTGTTCGTAGGAGCTGCTATATGTGTAATCGCTTTCTGCATTTGGCTCATCGAGGTTATATTCCTCGGGATTTGGGCAATCTTCCTCATCATCGTCTTCATCGTCCAGCTGCTGTTCCAGTAAGAATGGGCCATTCTCAATATGGCCATTGGTTTTGGGTGATTCCATCCAAGTAGGGTCTACATTCGCGAGTTCCTGCTCAACATCGTCTTCGTCTTTCTCGGTGTTTTCTTTCTCAGTGTCTTCTTTCTCCTCCTGGTCCTCAGCTTCGCCTTAAAAAGTTGAAGGGTAAGAATGAAAACTTGTCTCTCTCCCGTAACAGAGTGCAGTAGGCACTTATCTCCTCCAACAAGAGACAAATTCGAATGTGCTAATTTCATGTGCTACAGAGCAGACACCTCTTGGCTCTCAGGGTAAAATCTTTAGGTACTCTAAATCTTATCTTTCATTTATTAAATAACTGGCCTACTCTTATTAGAAAAAGTTAGCTCTTTGGGAAAATGGGCATAAATGGAGCTGTACTTCCATTTCTACCCTCTCCTCTATAATCTTCAGAAAAAGTCTGAGGGTACACTACCGTTAAGTAAAAGCTTAATTACAAAATGAAGGACAATCATTAGCATGATAAAGACATGGTGTTCTCAGACGTTTGACATTAAAAAAAAAAAAAAACTATTTTGAAATATTAACATATTTCTGGCACACATTTTACAAAGCAAGTACCAAACAACTCCCCACGCTCTCCAATAAGGCCTTGGAGAGAACCACCCTCCTGTCTGAAGCATCAGCGCAGCACCAAGTCACCCTGCCTGGTGACCGGGCGGGTCCCTACTGTGGGAGCTCCTGGGCTCCTATGCAGCCCTGTCTCCAGATTCCACTGACCATTGTTATTCGCAGTCTCACCCTCGGCTGCCTCCTCTAATCCTGCTGTTTTTAGTTTCACCTCTGGGTGGTATTCATCATCTTGCTCATTGGAAGGTACAGCTGATGTGACGTTTTCTTCTATTATTTTCCTTTCAGCTTCTCGCTCCAATTCTTCTATTTCCTGCAGGCGCTTTTCCAATAACTCAGCCTGCCTTTTCTGCTTCTTTTTCAGTTTTTTCTTTTTGTTTTTAGATATTTTTCCTATCTACAACATGTTAAGAAAATACCACAGGTCAGTTTGCTTCTTTTTAAAGCACCATGCAGCAGCGTAAGTGCTGGCAGCATGGCAAATACCAACACAGGCTGTTTTTCTCAGGTCGCGTTCAATTAAAATCACATGCCCAGACATGAGATCCACATCACAGTTAGGGTTACAGCAAAACCAGAAAAAAAGAAACCAGTGCTAATATCACGTAACAGGACTACTACCAGGTCTTGGCCTTAGAGGGATATAGCTTAAATGCAGCAAGTCTTTCCCCTTTAAACTCTAAGAAGAACTAAATATGCTGAGATAGACACTCTTGCCTTTAAACAAGAAGCACCTCTTGCAAGTTTTATTTGCTGCTGCCTGTCTATAAAGTAACAATGTCCCCTTCTCCTCAACTGTCTTACTCAACTGCCTGCCAAATCAGGTGTATTTCATTCATTGTTGGTCAACAGCACTGTCTGCGTTTGGGTCTCACACCCTGAGCTGTTATCAACAGCCAAGACTGCAGGAACTGTAAAAAATGAGCACATGAAGTAAAGGGAAAAAAGAAAAAGCCATGGTTTCAGTCTGCCTCCAACCATGGCGAGCTGACTTGGAAAGTACTGGCAACGAGAGCCTCCAGTCTTTCACAGAGTCAATAATCAAAACAAGCTGCTCAAGCCACAGCAGAACTCAGCAGGCCAGGTGGAATAATTCTTACATCTCCCTCTCCTACTCGGACTTCCATTCCAAACTGAGGGCTGCTGGCAGCACTCTGAAGCTCTGCACATTTCCTTCCAAAAGCTTCTGGTTCATAAAGATCTTTTAAAACTTGTAGATGACCCATCAACTCAAGACATACATATATATACATATATATATTCTATGCTCGACTGGAACCAAGCCAGGTTTAGCTCCGCTGGGGTAGGATTTAATTCCAAACAGCTTGTTTCATTTGCTCACACTCAGCATGCTGACAGGACCACAAAGATAATACTCTTTCATATTTAACTACTACCTGGAAGTAAAAAAATCACAACAGCAGCTTCAGAAAAACAGGTAACTTAGAGGCAGATCAGAAATAATATAAAGTGTTTTTGGAACAATCACTCTTAAAACCCTATCTCTATAACCTCACATTTTACCAGACTCAGCCAAGAGCACTCCAGAAAGTGCATGAGGAAAACAAAGACAGAATTTGGGACAGCTGTAATTATCCCCCAACTCCAAAAATCACTTCACCTTATCAAAACATTGTCTTACATAATCAAGGATACCCAGCATTTATAAACATGACTGTCTTTTATATTAAAATACATTACAACATCTGTGATTGAGAAAGGAACAAAAAAATGCACAACCAATTCCCCCGAACAATCCTTAATGAAAAATTGTTGCAGAAAGAAACAAAAACTAATGTTACAATTCGAAAAGTTCAATAATGAATAGTCACTTTTGACATGGAGGTGAATATAAGTATATGTGTAGGTACTTACAGGTTTTTGCTGTGGAGCAGTACTCACTAGAACAAAACAAAATAAAATGAACATTTAGAGCAAAATAGATACTTACCTTTATGTAGGTAATCTGAACTGTAAAATGAAATAACTACTGTCTTTCAATGGCTATGCAACTTCAACAACTGTTAAATATTAAAACTTCTGAATCAGAGAGACCTAAAGTTTATCCAACTCAAACAAATGATTGGCTCTTAAAAGGCAAAGCCACAGTGGTTCATATGGAGTCATTTCTCTTACTTATCTAAAATTAAATACGCATTCATTTCAAAAACAGACAATCCCAAAGCACTGACTGATAAGAAAATGGAGAAGAGTCATCCAACCAAATTTGTTTAAAGACAATGAAATGAACAATTCACTTACACAACTATGTTTGAAAACTATTTCACAAGTTTATACAACTAAAGTTAAGTCCAATACTGCGGCAAATATTCTAGAAATCACATGAACAGACTTGGCCAGTGTCAGAAGCTTGATAGACTATGGTTCCGTGATCTAAAAAACACCCTGATGTTAGAAAACGAGATTCAGAAGTGGTGCATGTCCCAAGAGCCCCAGGCAGACAGAGGGCTTTTGCCCTGCAGTCCTCGTGCCTGCCTGACAACACACTAGGGCAGACAGCACGTGAAGAGAGGGTGAAAGCACCGTCCACACTTCACTGCCACCACGACACTGCGAAAACCAGAAATTAAACTATATACACCAATACTCAAGTCAGCTGGTCTTCTCCCACCCTGAAGTCTTTTGAAACTAATTCTAAATCCACCAGCTAGACTCAGATTGATGTAGCTGTGCTCACTGGAGTCAAGGAAGCACTCTGACGACTGAACGTCAGCTACATGAGACCTCTTGCTATAAGAGACAGTCCTCTGCAGAGAAGTGGGCAACACAGGACAGTGTTCCAAGGAGATGAAGCAGCAGGTAAGAGTTCAATGACCTTTTAAGGGAGGACAAAGTAATTCAAACATTAAAGTATAACTTAACTGGGGCACCTTCCTGCTTAAGAAAAAGGTCTAGCTGCTTCTAGTCATCAGGCTCTTACAAAAGCCCCTAATACATACACATCTGACTCAACTGCCCCCAGTGTACAACCTGGCAGGCTCTCAATGCCCCGCACAGACTGAAACAAAGCTGGCTCAGCCCTCACCTGCAGACCCCGAAGGAGGAGGAGCGCCCGCTTTCTGCCACTCGGTGGCCTCGGCTGCCATCCTTCTCACATATGCATCGTCCACGCACATCAAGATGTTTTCCGGCTTTATGTCAGTATGAATGATCTTGCACTTACTGTGTAGATAATCTAACCCCTGAAGGACCTGATCACGTGAAATCAAGAGAGGAGATGACTTATTAATACCTTTATTATTTAACATTTGTTTGTAAAATAGTTAAAATCATTACAAGGTACAAAATACAATGGGTACAAAGGGTTTTAGTAAAAATCTTCCTCCCACCCCGGCCCCCAGAGGAACCCAGCTCTTTCCCAGAAGCAAGCAATGTGTATCATCCTGGAGATAATTTATGCTCATGGAAGCAAATGCATCTATACATATACTCTTTTAAATAACAACTTCAGTGAGGTATAATTTACATGTCACACAATTCACCCTTTTAAAGGTACCATTCAATGGTTTCTAGATGTACAGCCCTCACCACTATCTAATTTAGAACATTTTCATCACACAAAGAAGAAAACACTGTACACCCATTAGCTGTCACTCCCCCTCTCCTCCCAACTCCTCCAGCCCTAGGCAACCGCTAATCTACTTTGCTGGGTCTGGACATTTTATATAAGTGGAATGATACAGAGTGGTCTTTTGTAACTGGCACAGTACTTTCAAGGTCCATCCAAGGGTAGCATGTATCAATACCGCATTTCTTTAAATGCCAAATAATATTCCATTGAAAATACCACATTTCATTCACTTGATGAATATCTGAGTTGTTTCCATTTTATGGCTATTATAAATAATATTGCTATGAACATTCATGTACAAGTTTTTGTGTGGACATATGTTTTTTATTTTTCTTGGGTATATGCCTAGGAGTGCAGTCGTTGGGTCATACGGTAGCTCTATATTTAGCCTTTCAATGAGCTGCCAAACTGTTTTATACTATGGCTGCACCATTTTACACTCCAATCAGCAACGTGCGAGGATTCCAATTTTTTCATCATGGCCAATACTTGTCTTTTTATTTTAGTCACCCTACTGGGTGTGAAGTGTGTATCTCATTGATCTGCATTCCCATAATGGCTAATGATGTGTGTACATTTTTAATACTGCAGGAAAGGAGGATTAAATAGCCCTGGTATCCAGGCAACACTATAGCACTGAACTAAAAGAAAATGCTAAGCCAAGATACTCATGTACTTATTATATATATCATTTACATATCATACATATCACAAAAATTACAGAGTATGGTGACCTAAATGCAAGGCCAAAGTTTTTCTGGAATGATTTCCATTAGAGGGGAATTGTTGCAATTCTTTCCATAAGGAAAAAAATATTTTAAAAATACAGTTCATGTTCCCATACATCAGAAACTCTACAAGCTCAATAAACATTAACATTTGATAAACATCCTCATTCAAACATTTTAAGTCATTTAGGGGCCTTGACGACACTAGACAAGGAAGTGAGAAAAAGACAAGCCGAAGATATATAATATCAATCAGCTCTGACAAGTTCTCAGCAAAAAACCCAATGCTCCTGTCTACCTTGAGTTCCTGGCTAAACAATCTTAACAGACGACAAAACATTAGTAAGTCAAGGGAAAGAGGTTTCAGAAGAAAATGAAAGGGAGACCTATCTCTTAAACAAGATGAAAATCCCCACACATATCTAAAAAAACTTTTCCTTGGAAATACTTTTACATGACTTCACTGACTGAACAACAGTTGAGCTCCTGTAACAGACCATACACCCTTCTAGATGTTTGACACATAGCAATAGAAGTTCCCTGTCTCCATTGGGCCTTGACTTTTTACCTTAGAATTAATATTGAATGTTTTAGATAATACTTCGATTAGAATATATTTAAATTATGTTTAAAATGTCAAAGAACCAATAGGAAGAAAGAGATCATTATATATTTCCATAGAGAATAAGGTTATAATCCTGAAGGGAACACAATCCAACGAGCCTGTATGTTATTCACTGGCATTCACGTATCTTCTCTCAACAACTGAAATATCATGTGGAGTTTTTATATCTGAATAACAAGAGAAATTATGAGAAGTACAAGAAATTAATGGACAGGTACACTGATGACTTCCAGCCTGCGGGAGTAAAAGGAATTAAGAGTTTTTAGAAACTTTAAACTGTTTTAAATTATTCCAACTGAAACTTCATTTCAATCATCAAATATTAACTCAAAGTTAAAATGTCAGCATCTTTCCAAAAATATCTTTTCACCACCACCCATGCACAAGTTGCTCCTAACTTTCCACCTTAGTTCTTTCATAGTTCTTAGGTTGTTTTACTGTGTGAGAAGCTACTCAGATAAGAGTTAACGTGATCCAGTATCCAAAGGTGTTAAATGAATTCCAATGACAATGAGGCACTTGAGAGGAGCAAAGTGTCTTCAGTAAGAATTTAAGGTTCCAGATTTTTAATACTGGCTGTTGCACTCAACTGGGTTAACCTTCCTCAAGAAGCACAGCTTGTGTCTGACAAAGAACATAAGGAACAGACTATCACCGGGATAAATTAAGTCAATTAAGATAACACAAATCTTAAAGGAAACAGTTAAGAGACAGCATGGCGCACTGTTAAATCACGACCTTGGGACTCAGACCACTCCAGTATTACTGCTCAATCACTCATTCCCTAGGCAAGGTACTTAAGCTGCCTGAGCTTCCATTTTCATACCTATAAAAGGGGGAACATATCCATTAGACAGAAATATGGTAAGAATTAGAAATAATGTATGGAAAACTCACAAATACACGGTCTAGCTCACAGGAAATTCAAACTAAATGGTAGAAATGAACTAAGTCAGAAGACTTGTATTGACACTGACTTAATAACCATAACTTATTAAATTTCTAAGTCACTTATTAAATTTCTCTGGGTCTCATTTCTCCCATCTATAATATGAATGGGCTCTACCTGATAAAACTCTGATCCTTTTAATTCTAGACTAATATATTTTTTAAAAAATCTTTAGCTATAAGAAGAATGGTTTATTTTCAAAAACAGTATTTCTGTTCACAGCCAGTGAACTTAAAGCAATTAAGCACCCCAGAATCCAGAATCCGACAATAATGATGGGCAATCTTACAACCATTTACACTGAATAATTATGATCGTGAAAAAAAAAATCAATGAATCAAGCAAGCTTCATGCCCCAGGACAGACCTCTGTTGCCTCACTTGTCTCATCACAGTGTGTCTCTCTTGCCTACAAACCATACTTAGCCTCACCAGCAGGAGGCAGCACAGGCTGCAGAGACCCCGGGCTGCCATCCGCTTGACCAGGAGTCCGCGATCAGCGTAGCCACAGAGGGGTCCCTGACGGGGCTGCATCCCACTTAGGGGACGGAGATCACACCCCGGGGCGGGGCCAGTTTTCTGCATGTGAGTCAGCAGCAGTGCAGACCTGGAGGCAGAGTCTGTGCTCTGGTTCAGGAACTGACTAGCTATGGCTCCCCTTCCCTGACCTCAAATTCAGCCAGAAAACAAGGGCTTGGTCAGCACAGTCTCTAACGTTTCTTCTAGGCACCTATGAACCATGTCAGAGACTGTCTGTTATGGTGTTAACAACATAAACTGGCTCTTCTCCACCTCGGCGTGCTAGAAATAGGTCCTGTCGCAGACATAAAAGGAGGGAGTTGGGAATAATTAATGTGGAGGTTTCACTTGAAGGTGTCTCCCTGGCCTGCTGGCCACCCAGAGTGAGCTTCTCCCAAATTCTAAAATGCACAGAGGAACACAAGGACAGCAACTGTCCACAGTGTCTCCTGACTCTGGTCACAACATGGGCACCTTAACAAAGGACACAGGGCGAGCAGACGGGGCAAGGCCTTGTGACGCAGCGCCGGGGGGTGGGGTGGGGGTGGGGGTGGGGAACCAGACCGGCAGCACTGCTCCGAGACACTGATGCTTGCAGGGGTGGAGCGAGACAGCAGAGGGCTCTCCTCAAGCCAGAAGCTTTGCTACTGGAAAGTGAAGGCACCCACCGGATCTCTCTTCCTCGCTAGGACAGACAGGAGGTAAATGCTACAAGCTGCTCAGACGAGCACATGCCAGGCTGAATGGAGAAGTGTGGCGAATACCTGCCTCACTCACAGAGGACTAGAGCCAGGGGACACTGTCCTCATCCGCTCTGTCCCGAAATCGCCCTCTGCCCCTTCTTCTTTCTAACTCTGACTAGTGAGAACTAATGAGAAAATTCAGCAGCTGTACTTCACTCGTGAACATCGTCAGGATGAAAGATAAAACACTGCGCCCAGCGCTGAGGAAGCACAGAGGAATGAGCTGGGAAAGGGGCTCAACTCCCTTGAAGGAGCGACTTCCCCGAATTTCTGAGCGGCATACCCAACATTTTGAGGAGGAGAATTCCAAGTTAGTACAGAATCATATGTACTACCACACTGATCAAATTCAAGAACATAAAAATGTTTACCAACTTAAAATTAATTTTCTATTCTAAAATTGAACAATACTGGCTTGATCATAATGCATTCATTGACAAAAGGACCAGTGAGATCATTTAAATGGTAAATAAATACTAAACGCAGACAAACGTAGAAGTAAACCATTTCCACAAACAGAGACATGAATGCATCCTCTTCACAAGACATGCTGTCATTTAAAATGCTTCCCAGTCTTCCTATGCAGACATTTCACACTACCCGGCAGTCAAGAGCATGGATTCCGGATTGCACCACCTGTATTCCAGTCTTGATTCCCCACAGTAACTGGGGGCCCGTGGAAAACTTTAAACACCTTCCTCAGAGTGAAGGTAAGAACACCTCTGGCCTCACAAAGCTGTGGTGAGGAATAGACAGCATAATACAAAGGAAGCACTTAAAACTGTGAATGCCTGAAAGAGCATAATAAATGTTAGTGACAAGCATGATAACAGAAAGAGTTAATGATAACTCAAAAATCCAGAGCTACACGCTGTACCTACGTATCGTAGCAAAGTCACCAAATTCAGAGCCTTGCCCTTACCAAGCTTCACTTAACGGCAAGCAGTCACTTCTTCACAAGGTTTCTGGACAGGGCAATGAATTAAACCATAAGGTTTTAAAAAGTAAAATATCGGCTACCCTTTCGAGTACAGAAGACAGTAAAAGCCACGTTTAAAGAACAGCAACAGGGACTTCCCTGGTGGCGCAGTCGTTAAGAATCCGCCTGCCAATGCAGGGGACACGGGTTCGAGCCCTGGTCTGGGAAGATCCCACATGTCGCAGAGCAACTAAGCCCGTGCGCCACAACTACTGAGCCTGCGCTCTAGAGCCCATGAGCCACAACTACTGAGTCCACTGCCACAACTACTGAGCCCTCGCGCCACAACTACTGAAGTCTGCATGCCTAGAGCCCGTGCTCCACAACAAGAGAAGCCACCGCAATGAGAAGCCTGTGCACTGCAACAAAGAGTAGCCCCCGCTCGCCCAACTAGAGAAAGCCTGTGCGCAGCAACGAAGACCCAACGCAGCCAAAAATAAATAAGTTAATTAATTAAAAAAATATAAAGAAAAGCAACAGCATTTTCAAACCCCATCGCCTGTGGTACACCTTGAATGCACCACAAATAACAAACACTGACAACACAGCACCCTTTTCCTTCTTTCGGCTTTAGAAGTAAAAGCTAAACATAAAATACACTTCAATAAAGCTGATGTTAAAAGAAAAAGAAATGAAAGCTGGGGGGCAAATACACCCCACGCCTGAGGCCACAGAAGCAGCCTGGAGGAGGCAAGGGGGTGTCCTCACCACGATCACCAGAAACCAGAGCATGGCCCTTCCTGACCCTGCACAAGGTCACCAGGGCAAAACAAGGAGAGTTAAGAACTGATCAAAAGATTGATAATAGTATATAGGAAACCCTGGAAAAGCAAGTGATTCAACTGTGCTGCGACTTTTCAAAAATAAGTGGGAACCTTTATCTACAAACCCTTCAGATCACAGAAAGGTCAGCCACTTTCTACAGTAAGAATAAGAGGAACATACATTTCTTCTTTCATTTAGGGAAAGCTAACCTCTCAGAAACGTTTCTTGACTTCCTACGACGTGAAGGAAGCTACAAAGAGATGTGAAACCTACAATATGTGATCTGGGACTCCCGGTGCTCAGAGTATGCAGCTGGGGAGACAGGATGGCTACTCTGTGCTGGTCACCATGCTGAAAGCTTTATCAGCAGTCCCTCCAAACTCATCTGCACAATAAAGCCACAAATTATGCATTATCGTCCTGATGCGACAAATGCGGACACAGGCTTACAGAAATTAAGTAATTTGATCAGGGTCACAAAGTAGTAAGTGCCAAAGTTAGAATGTGAAATTAAGTCTATTGCCAAGATTTAAGTGTACTCATTACACTTTCCCCTATTCCAGTGGTTCAACTAAGAGTTCGCATGCCACAACTAGAGAAGCCTGCTCGCCGCATCAAAAGATCCTGCGTGCGGCAGATAAGACCCAATGCAGCCAAATAAATACATAAATATTAAAAAAAAAAAAAAAAGGAATTATGGATCAAGGTCTGTATTTCAGGTCTAGAACCCCCAGGCAGGTCTACCTCAATCTCTGGGCCTGGGGACAAGGAATGGGCTCCAAACCAACTCGTCCTCTTCTCAAGCAAACCAAGCAACCTCCCTGATATTACTTACTCTGCAGAAATATGCATGGTAATTATCCATTATATCAGAATAGGTAATCCAGAATAAAGCGTATCTGCAACTTTCCTAATTTAGGCTCTAAGGGCAATGAGTCAAAGACTGGTATGTTCCATGCAGAAAA
This sequence comes from Monodon monoceros, assembly GCF_005190385.1. Taxonomy (NCBI): domain Eukaryota; kingdom Metazoa; phylum Chordata; class Mammalia; order Artiodactyla; family Monodontidae; genus Monodon; species Monodon monoceros. The sequence goes on along the minus strand of NW_021703776.1, from coordinate 17,801,001 downwards.
CTGAATCTGGTAAACATTTCTAATTAGAAGGAAATCTTCCATATGTGTATACTTCCATTCTATAAGTATCTGCTGCAGCATCAGCACCGAACCACACACTAACGGCAGGTTTTCTGTTGTCAAGGCAACTGAACGAAGTACACACACAGTACTCCATATATAACTTAAACATGCCTTAAATTACCTTCCATTTATCCTTCATCCAAATACTTAGAAATAGCAAATAAACACAATACATTATATGTTTTCTTCTGTATTATTTTCTAAGGAACTAAGTGGGACATTTCGTAGTAATGATACTGGATAAAACAATTTCTCATTTTACTGTATCACTTACCTGAAAAAAGATCCATATGCCAAAAGAAATATATGCTTGACATTTACATATTACTCCCTTTACAAGACAGAATGGCTTATCGTTAACTAAATACAAAATTGATTTAATAAGTTCAAAATGTTATGCACTGTGATATATGTATTTATTTCTAAAACTGGAGAGAGAGATATATATGTGTTTGCGCATGCTTTTTTTGTTTTGTTTTTGTTTTTTTTTTTTTGCGGTACGCGGGCCTCTCACTGTTGTGGCCTCTCCCGTTGCGGAGCACAGGCTCCAGACGCGCAGGTTCAGCGGCCATGGCTCACGGGCCCAGTCGCTCCGCGGCATGTGGGATCTTCCCGGACCGGGGCACGAACCCGTGTCCCCTGCATCGGCAGGCGGACTCTCAACCACTGCGCCACCAGGGAAGCCCGTGCATGCTTTTTTTTGTTTGTTTTTTTTTAAGACAGGAATTCGTGTTGAAAGGCTAGTCAGTTAGGTATTGGGAGCTGGGGGCTGCCATCATAAGCCTCACCTGTCGAATAATGCTCTTCACACAACGTACTGGGAGGCCTTGGTAGTTGGATTTTATGATCCACTTGAGGAGATGGTGGCCAAGCACTTCAAAGACCATGCAGACATCTGGGACAGGGTTAAGGATCATTTCTGGATACATTTCCTGCAGTGACGGAATTACTAAAAGCAGCATCACTGTGGCACTTGGCAAAACAATTATTTCCTTATAAAATACAACTTCAATACTACCAATAATACCAAAAGTGGTCATTTGCTGTTCCTCACCTAAATAGAAAGATCTAACACATACTAAGTACCTACCATGTGCCATACATGATTTAATGTGTACTCATAACAACATAAGGAATGAGGAGAGTAAACCTCGGGGAGTTTAAAGAACCCTCCTGCCTGACACCACCCAAAGGTGGCAGAGTCATGACTCAACCCCACACTTACCCACGCTCTCAAGCACACTTCTTCTGACAATCAGCCTTAACGAAAATGAGCAGGACTGAAACCTCACAGAAACTGATGAGGAAGAGAATAGAGAACTCTCCCGCCTTAAGTGTCCTGCCTGCCTACCTAAATTTCTATCCTATACGTCACATAAAACACTTTATAAAACAGAAGTTTACCAAACACAGTGAAGACATTTAATCTTTTCCTTCAACAGTATCTTTCACTGGGTCACTAGATCAATTTTTAAGTTTTTAAGGATGTATGATCACAAGACATGGCATGGCCATTAAGACCAACCTATAATAATGAAATCTCAGGAATCTGGGTTTTGTTTTGTTTTGTTTTTTAATAGAAATTCTAGTCAACCACTGACCCTCCAGAACTGTGAGCCACCAAATTCCCTCATATAAATATATTTATGTCATTCATATAGAAAGATTTTAAATGGCTCTGAAACCCTTTGAGAATATTTTGTTCAGCCCTGGAGACCTATATACAGGCCTATAAGAAGGTCAGATGAGTTAATGTTTTTTACAATATCTGGATCTACCACATCATCATAGTAACTATTGCTTTAAATATCTTTAATAAAAATAAGAAAAATATTTCTATGACACTGGACAGCGTATGTGCTACAGACTTAGGCATAGATGATCTAAAGCTAGAAGTTCCTTACTATTTCCCAAGCTCATTAAAAAAACGGCAACTAAGGTCTAAAGTTAGTAGCAGGCATAGAGCCGAAGCCCAAGGCTTCTAAATTATGACCTGAGTGTTCTCAAAGCATTGACAAATCTGGACTACTTAACAGTAGAAAGAGCCACTGGAACGTATTCAATATATATCAAAAAAAAATCCCTCCATTTACCTACAAATCAGGTGTTTTCTCCAAAGAAACCCTCTATCAGCTGTCTTAAGAACTGCCTCCCAGATCTGATGCAAGAGGAAGGGCTACCCTGCCTGCACATAAACAAACAGGCTCACTTGGAGACCAGGCGCAGAGAAGGACCAGCTCTATCTTTCTATCGATCAAGAGGGGAAAATGTACTTTGCAGCTAGCAGAAAGGATCTTGAGGCAAAGGGTGAGGTAACATCAGCAGTCACCAGAACTTGTTAGTATCCTCAAATCTGATCTCTAGAAGAAATATAAAAACCTCCTCAAATACATAGGGTGTGAAGAAAGTGCTTCCCTATGGGATTAAGTCTTAGTAGATGCAGAAACAGGCTGTCATTCTGGGGTGTAAGCTGGGAGAAGGCTTTGTCCTCAGGTTCTGGAGCTTGAACAGGTCAAATATCAAAATGTTGGATCTGTTCCAAACATGATAAAGGAAAGAATAAAAGATCAGGAAGGAGGAGAAGAGCCTGGCTCTTGACACACACCCGGCACTCACCAGTCACAAGATAATGAATACACAGCTTGGTATTCCTGAACCTTGGGGAATGAAGGTATTGCTTAGATCAGGCCCATACAGGGCTATCTCAGAGGATCGAATACCAAAATATGGAAACAGCATTCTGGAAACTAAAGGCATTATCTCTTCTCTCCGCTTGTGCCAAAAGCTCTGAGCTACACGTTATTCTGCTGTCACTGCGACCCCTGGGGCTGTCCTTTACCAATGCCCTGGGCAGAAGGAGGGTAAAGATAAGAGCTCCTTCCACACTACCCCCATTCACTTCCTCCTGAGCCCTCCCTCCCCCAAAACTACTAAGCATGCAAACAATATTAACAGCAGCCCAATTAAAACTGACATCCTCAAAAGAGAAAGGGAGGTCATGAGATGCTCTTGCTCCACTTGTTAAGACACACTTCTTTTCCAGAATCAGAACTAAGGCCTCCCTATTCAAAAAGCAAAAGGAACAATTCACCTTATAACTAAGAAACTTTCATCTTTCAAGAATCATATAACACGAAGACGCTAGAGGCTGCACGTGGAGAGTGAAACAGCAAACACAAGTGTATAGGGCTTAAAATATTTCCACTTTTTAAAAGTAAAAAGAAAAACTCGAGTATAATTCAGCCATTAGGAAGCAACACAATCATCAGAAAGGATACGTATTCCATTCATGCCTGAAATTTTGAAGTCATCGATTAGCTGTACCACCATGTCTTTATTTGGGTCAGTGGGATCACTTTCTCGAACCTATAGAGAGAAAAATGAATTCAAGAACAGAAGTGTTTAAGACTGAAAGTCATTTCCATTGTACCAACCAAAACTGTTTAATAAATGTTGTAAAAAATAAAAGATTCAGTATTTGAACTTACAAATAATTTCAATTAATTTAGTAAAACCCAGAAAAATCCCTCCGTGAAATTTCATCATTAACCTTTCTGATATCATTCACATTTTTGTAGTACTTACACATTTGAGCAATTTTATTTCATCCAAGGCTGTCTCTGTATAATGCTGGGCACTTTTTACAACTTTCATTGCAACAAATCTTTTTCCCCTTAAAAAAAAAATGCATTAAAAAATTTTAACAGAAATGATCATTTATAATAACTCTAATAAACTAGACTAATAAACTAGACATCATAATGAACTCTAATAAACTCCAATAAATAGCGACTTTCAATAAGCTTTCCTTTAAAATAGTACTTTTCAAATTGCGGGGTTACAGTAAAGCAGTGGGTTCATGTATCAATCTCTTCTTTGCTTTGTGTTTCTGTTTTGTCCTCATAAAAATCAAGTAGACTAGATAGATGTCAGAGTTCATCACATATGGTTAAGATCAAGTATTATAACACTTTTGTTTCAATTCACACACACACTACACATGTGTACGTGTACTCTAAGGATGCAGTTTCATATTATGGGTCATGGCTTTCAAAAAGAGTCGAAAACCACTGACTGGAAAGGCCTAAACATTATTATTTTATATTTGAATGTTTTTCTGGTATGGATGAATTACTAGAAAAACAATATGACCCGAGTGTAGCGCAATTACAATGAATAAGCCTCAGATATAAAGGCAGAAGAAAATTAATATTTAAAGATGACAGGCAAATGAACTTCAAAGTGAGAGGGGCAAGTCTGGGGTGGGGGCAGGCCTGTGCTGTGCGCTTTACATGCCACAACAGAAGCAGGTGTGCTCCTCAGCCTTAGCTTGTTGTAAAATAAAGATGTTGAACCAGACCAGGAATCAAAAGCACGAATGACAAGGAACACTTACTGCATATCCCAGCACAGCCAGACAGTAGAGAAGTGTCCCCATCCTAGCTTCCTAATAACATGATACCGGCCATTGAAGAGGTCTCCAATTTTCACTGGATGATAGCCACCTTTTATTATTTAAAAGAAAGAAAGAAGAAAATTAAATTTCAGAAAACTAGTAATGGAAACTCGTTCTTCCTTGTCAGTTCCTGATACCATTAAATAAAACTCTAAATAATAAAATCAGATTTAAAAACATTTAATAATACAACATTTTTTCAAGACTACCTTTCATCAAGAGAAAAATGCCCCCTATGTCTTTCTTTTAGGCTTTTTTTTTTTTTTTTAAATTTAACTTAGAAAAGCAATGAACCACCCAGCACGCTGTAACAATAACTGGAGGTTTTATCTGTAAGTCTAGCTGTACATAATATGTATATTCTAGCTCTTGACATTTCTAAACAATCTTTTTTCTTCTAAGCAACAAGTTAAATGCAAATCTTTCGGGGTCAGTATAACACAACTCACCGAAACAAAGGATGTGGACTCCGCAGAGCTGTGCATACACCAAGAGTTTATGCATAGCCAACAAGGAATTATATAATATATGACACTTTACCCACCAAAAAAACTTGCTGCTCTCACCACTCTTCCTCAGCCTAAAGCTCCTGCCAGGAAACAGGTTGGAGAGCAAGAGAGAGCACCCAGTGTTAAGGTTGACCCTTGGGGAGGTAAGGACGCTTCACAGGCATCTAAAAGACCTTCACTTGACATCATCAACAAAATAAGCAGGGTACAAAGTAGCATGCGTAATATGATACCATTTTTTGTGAAACACACAAGAAAAAGTCTGGGGAGATAAGATGTTAGCAGCAAACATCTCTGGATATAAAATTACTCTTTTATTCTTTTTATCTCTATTTTACTTTATTCGTTCTATATCTCTTCCAATTATTTCCTTAAAAAATACTTTTCTACATTTCATTCTTTAACATCTACTGCTCTATTTATTGCAAAAATGTTCTCACTTTTTACATCTGCAGAATTCTTACAAATCACTCAAGAAAGACACGGATGTTTCGTGCCTAGTGTTGAGAGGCTCAAAGCAGGAAGCATCTAAATCACATCCTCCACTATATCGAACAGAGGGCCAGGAGTAGCAGTTCAAGAAGTATTATGAATGCTGATGAATATTTAAACTGTGTTGAATTAGTAAAGCAGGAATTTGACCAGATACTAACTTTCTATGATTCTTACTCTCATACCACACTTGCTTTTCCTGGATTTTAATATCAAAGTCTGTAACAACAATTTGGGCAAAAGACATGAACTGAAATAGTAAATTAGGAATAAAATATAGCAAATTATTAAATGAATGAATGGGTGTTAACTAAACTTATTGTGGTAATCATTTCTCAATATATAGATGTCAAGTCGTTAGGCTGTACTGCTTAAACTCACACAGTGCTTAAGTCAATTCCATCTCAATAAAACTGGAAGAGAAAATGGCTTATTACTTACATACAAGGCTAAACCAAAACTAAAGTGGGCTCTGAGTTCACAACAGTGTTTAAATCATTCAAATTAACAATGAAAAGGACGAAAAGAAATCGATCATTATTCAAGTAAAATTCGGGATACTGTGCTAGGCACTTTCTTTTCAAAACCAGGATCCACGAAACAAAAGTAAACTGAAACATGCTGCAGACTTCCCACAAGGGGAGGGAGCAGGGGCGGGGAAGGAAGAAGGGAGAAGTTCTGCCTGGGAAATGCTTAGCTGAACAAAGCAAGCAGATTTCTTGACCAAAGTGGTTCTCAGAGCCCAGTGTCTTAACACACAGTGGGAACCTCCAACAAAACAGGATGCTACAAATTCCAGACAGGTCTGCTGACAAAACCATTTCTTCAAGGAACTAGCCACATTTCACAGCACAAAGTATTTAGGAAACACGTCTACTGTTTCTTACAACATGTGTTATTATTTCTACGCTGCTGAAGTGGGCAAAAGTCTCAGAGATAGTAAGTAGTCAGTTCAGGGCTGCAAACTGGGTCTGACTCCAAAGACCACCACACTCTGTGCACCAGTAAGAAACGCACTCCATTTTTAATACCCAGAAGACCATTTCCTGGTCTTACTAAACAGGAACACTTGATAGTTTAATTGAAAGCTACTTACCACTTAATTGCATATTATTGCTAACATGAAGGTTTCTAAATTTAAAACTAATTTAATTATGCATAAAGAGAAGAAACCTGTACCGCTATTTTATGTTTCAGATTTGAATTCTTGAACAGCCAGAGTGTGTACATGTGACCTAAGATAGACAAGCACTATTTCCAGTGTAATCACAGCGTAAGAACAGCCGTTCCTTTTTTCAACGGGACTGAAAGTTGAACAAAAGAAATTACTTAGTCCAGTTAATTCAAGAGCCCTCACACTGAGAATATTGTGCCAGAAAATAGGCCAACTAACAAGAGGTGCATAAAAGTAAAACTTAAACACAAATATAAAAACAACTGAAAGCACTAAACATATCCTAAGTTGGGTTTTTTTTTTTGGCCTTGCCACGCAGCATGCAGGATCTTATTTCCCGGACCAGGGATTGAACCCACGCCCCCTGCATTGGACGTGTGGAGTCTTAACCACTGGACTGCCAGGGAAGTCCCAAACATATCCTAATTTTTATTTTGAAAATCTGACATACACAATTTCAAATCTGCAGTCCATATATTGTCACATCCTAACCCCCAGATTTCTACAGGAAATGACAGTCTTTCCGAACATTTTTCAATCTCTTCTCAAAGAACAGTAACTAACACTCAGGCTGCCAGAGGGCGGAGCACATCTCCCCACGGCAGACCACACCAACCGCTTCAACATCCAGGGAATTAAGAGAAAACGGATACTCTTCTCCAATTCTCTCAAATTAGCAAACAACACATGCCACGATGGCTATTAGCAGAGCATACCCTGTGGCCCACAACACTGTCCACACAAAAGGAATCCTAAGACCAGCCAAAGACTAGACAAGGCCCCCTCCTTCCGCTTCTTCACCATCAGTCAGTACAGAAGCACAGGACAACAGCAGTGCCACAGAAGGACCCTGCTGATGGCATCAAGCAGAGAACGAGTTAGGGTCCAGCAGTTGAGGACTACCTTGACTTAGGACTTTGGTTGATACAATTGTACCTCACTACTTATACTATTTAATATAAAAATCATGCATTTATCACTTAAAAGTTTTCTTCTTTTTTTAATTTGGCTGTGCCACAACTCTTACAAGATCTTAGCTCCCCGACCAGGGATTGAACCCACGCCCTCAGCAGTGAAAGTGCAGAATCCCAACCACTGGACTGCTAGGGAAGTCCCCAAAGTTTTCCTTTTATTCTTAAAAAGTAAATGTTAGACTGGATTACAAATACATGAGAGCAAGAATGGATTGTTAAGCAATTTTTAAGTTCACTCTGACTCCTATCTCCCAAGCACACCCAAAAAAACTATAACTAAAGCTCTACCTATACCATTTATAAGGCTTCAAAGAAGACAATTCTGAAACTATCCTTCTTAGCTGTTTTGGGGGAATTGTTGGCCAAGATAAAGATGACTCCCTTTTCCTTGCTGAGGAAAAAACAGGCTCAATTTGAACAGTAAATCGAAAGTTCAGAACTCTCTCTCAGACAACAGTCTGGAAGAATTTTCAGCAAAGTCTATTTTCTAGCAAAAAATATTAGGTAACATTTTCTTTCACTGACCCTAGTTTCTTAGCCCTCTGATGGTGATGTTTCAAATTAAACAACATATAAAAAGGATAATACATCATGACCAAGTGGGGTCTATTCCAAGAATGAAAACTTATTTAACATTAAAAAATCAACAGATGTAATTCACCATAATTAACACTAAAAAGAAGAAAAACTATATAGCAGATCAACAGACATACAAAAAACATTTCACGATATCCAACATGCATTCCCAATGAAAATTCTCAACAAAGCAGGACTAGAAGAACACCTATGAAAAATCTACAGGTAATATCAGTCCTAATGGTGAAAGACTGAATGCTTTCCCCACCTAAGATCAGGAACAAGGTAAGTATGCCTGCTCTCCCTACTTCTATTCAACACTGGCCTGGAAGCTCTAGTCAGCACAATCAGACAAAATAAATAAATAAAAAGGTATCCAGACTGGAAAGTAAGAAGAACTATCCATAGCCGAGCAAGAGCCTATGGGGCCTTCCCAAGACAGACCCCTCCCCCATATCCTCTGCAGCAGCTCCTCTCTGAAGTACCAGATAATAGTATCTCATGCGTACTTCCTGAGTTTTTCAGATGCTAAAACCACCAACAAGTGTTAGAAATTAACCACCTGATGAACATGAGCAGGTAGCCTCCAGACCTTCTGCCGCCTAAGGAGTGCTCATCATCAACCCATCAGAGAACTGTGCATGAGCTGATCACATACCCTGGGATGCCCCTTCCTTACCTTTCCTTAAAAAAATGCATTGCTGAAATTTCTCAGGGAGTTTGGGGGTTTTTTGAGGTTGAGCCACCCGTTCTCCTTGCTCAGCCCTGCAATAAACCTTTCTCTACTTGAAAGGTTTCTCAAACTCGACGTTTCTGCTTGACTGGCCTCACTGTGTGTCGGGGACGTGAACTTGCACTCAGTAACATACCTCTATTCACAGACAACCTGATCGTCTACATGAAAAAGCTTAAGGAAGATGCAAAAAAGCTACTAAAACTAACGAGTGAAGAGAGTAGCAGGATATAAGCTCAAGATATAATAATCAATTGTATTTCTACATACCAGCAATAAACAATGTGAAACTGAAATCTTAAAAACAGACTTAGGGATTTCCCTGGTGGCGCAATGGTTAAGAATCTGCCTGCCAATGCAGGGAACACAGTTCGAGCCCTGGTCTGGGAAGATCCCACATGCCACGGAGCAACTAAGCCCGTGGGCCACAACTACTGAGCCCGTGTGCCACAATTACTGAAGCCTGCGCACCTAGAGCCCGTGCTCCACAACAGAAACCACGGCACTGAGACCATGCACCACAACAAAGCGCAGCCCCTGCTCGCTGCAACTAGAGAAAGCCCGCACACAGCAACAAAGACCCAGCACAGCCAAAAAAAAAAATATATATATATATAATGTATATAAAATATATATATATAAAATATATATACATAAAATACACACACACACCCTTAGGGAACTTCCCTGGTGGTCCAGTGGCTAAGACTCCACGGGCTCCCAATGCAGGAGGCCCGGGTTCGATCCTTGGTCAGGGAACTAGATCCCACATGCTGCAACTAAGAAATTGAATGCCACAACTAAAGATCCTGTGTGCCACAATTAAGACTTGGTGCAGCCAAAATAAATTAAAGTTAAAAAAAAATCTGTGTGTACGTACACAGACACACACACACACACACACACACACACACACACACACTTAGGAATAAATCTAACCAAAGATGGGAATGGGACTTCCCTGGTGGTCCAATGGTTAGGACTCGGCGTTTTTCCCAGCTGTGGTCTGGGTTCAACCCCTGGTCAGGGAACTAAGATCCTGCAAGCTGTGTAGTGAGGCCAAAAAAAAAAAAAAAAGTAAAAGGATTAAAGAAACATAATAATCAATGTAATGGGTAAATGCTAATTGTCCTAAATTTAAAAAGGAAAAAAACGTGTAAAAGTCATTTCTTAAGACAATTAGGTAAATTTAAATAAGAAAGGAATTTTAGATGACGGTACAGAATAATGCAGTTTCTTCGGTGTAACACAATGATATCATGGTTACACAATAGGAGAATGCACTTTTTCTTAGACGTTTGCTGAGAATTTGGGAAGTAAAATGTCATGATGTTTTAACTTCTTTTTAGGTAATGCAGCAAAAGAAAAATGCATATACATCACACATGTATATAATAAAGCAAATTAAGAGAAAATGTAAGTCATTCCTCAACAATGCTAAAATAGATGAAATGCAGTAATTCCCTATATTATCCCTTCAAAACTACTTTACGTTTGAGAATTTCCACAATAAAGAAGAACGTTATTTTTAACCTGCCTCTTTCTTACTCGTTCCAAAGGTGTGGTGGTGAGAGCAGCTGTCTGGACGACACAATCACAGGGCAGGCGGAGACCAGCTCCAACCGCTGGGGGGCAGGAGAGAGAGGCTCTGCAGCCCGACTGGAAAATGCATGTGGGCGGGACCCCAAGCGCTCCGAAACAAACTCTGAAAAGGAGGTTGAAGGGGAAGCTGAAATGAGAAGCCTGCTCAGGGCCCACTCTAGGCTCGTGGCACTCAGGGTGTCATTTAAGGCAGCAGCACGGGAAGCTGTGCTATCGCTTCTATCGAACGCGGGTCGGAGGCGGGGCGGGGCTGCTCACCGCTGGCCAGCGTCCTGGGGGACGGAAGCCTTAGCGCCGGGATTAGAACCGGGCTCTGCTGGATTCTCAACACTGCGCTCTTTCTACTCTACCACGACTGAGTATTCACCCCGACGCTAAAATGTGTGCGCCTTTTCTTTATGACTAGGATTAAAGTATGGATTAATTGTATGGCGTTGTGAATGAATAGAGAAAAACTCTGAAATAAAATTAAAACCGCCATTAAGTAGTATCTATTTTTCCAGTACAAGATAAGCAGTTGGAAATGGTTTGTCTGTCAACGATACCTAAGAATCTATTGTAACTGACCTTCATGAACAAAATTTTACAACCGTTCTTTAGTAACCATAATTTAGGTTACAAAACATGTGAAAATAAATTACTGCTTTAAAATTTTATCACGCATAAACTTGCTAATGTTTGACAGCTAACAGTTGTGAAAAATATGTTGGTAAAGGACATCAACTAAAAATGTTGAAATTAAGAAAACACTATTCTCCTGATTAGTAATTTAAAGTAAAATTTAGATCATGGGCACCTCATTAGAAACGTTAATAATAACGCTAAATATAAAAAGCCAGGGGCTTCCCTGGTGGGCCAGTGGTTAAGACTCCAGGCTTCCACTGCAGGGGACGCGGGTTCGATCCCTGGTCGGGGAGCTAAGACCACGCAGTCCTGCATGCCACGTGGTGGTATAGCACACACACACACACACACACACACACACACACACACAAAAGCAGCAGGAATAAGGTATAAAAAATAGCCCTAGTATCTACCAAAAAACTAAGCAATAATGAAGCCTATAACGCAACTGTTAAACTCCATTCAAACTGGGGGAGATTCAATCAGAAAAACTTAATTTAAAAACTCTTGAATGTAAATTAATCTCTGTTATTACATCAAGTATTTCCTATAACACTAATGAATGGGAGAGAGCTGTAGAGGCAAAATCAGAGCAAAGACAGATGCTCCAAAGACAGAGGATCCCTATTTATCTATGACCTTAAAGAGGTAACAACAAAAATTACTTGAATGTAAGATAAATACGATGGATGGAGAAACAATTTTTGCAGTTGGGCTACAGAGATTGGAGTAAACAGGCTGAGACACCTTGAACATTTGAAATGTTAATACAAAGGCCAACTAATAATTTCAAGCCCTTGCCTCCTGCCAATTACTTATATAGATTTGTGCTTAAATTCAGGGATGCTGACTTGAACCACAGCAGTGGCACTTACTAGTTACGTTACTAGTGACATTGAGCAAACTACTTTACTTCTCTGGGTACCTGCCCCTACATCTCACTCCCTCAGAATATCTGGGCACACATTAAGTGCCACGCTAAGTGTTTACTCTGTTCGGCCAGTACCCAAATCCACTGTGACTAATAACACATAATGAATGGGTCAGCAGGCCAGGGTTATGGGTATTACCTACAGCTATTTAAGATGGTACAACTAAGTGGCCCAAAGTGTAATCTAAATCATTATCACAGCCCAATCAGCAAAAGGTGTTTGATACTCCAGATATGATGATGATCTATAGCTGTCAAACGTCAAAAAAAGAAAGTAAAAGAAACAAATTAATTAACTCATCTTTTTTCTTTTCTTTTTTTGTTGACGTATAACTAAGCTACAACACTATGTTATGTTAGTTCCAGGTACACAACATAATGATTCGATATTTCTATTTACTACAAAATGACCACCACAATTAATTCATCTTTTTATGATTTATTCAAACATTGAAATATTCTTATAAGAGAATTAAGACTTTCAGCATTCAAGTATAAGGTCACCTCACAAGAGATAAGGCTGTGGCTTACCACAATCTTACACAGACTGTGGCTTCTCTCCTGGGTGCTCTCTCTACCTCTCCTTCTGCCAAGCTGGCTACTTTGCTATGAGCAGCCCTGTGAAGAGGCCCATGTGGCAAGGAACTGGGGTCTCCCAACAACCTCCTGAGTGAGCAAAAGCAGGGAAATGAAGCAGATCCTTCAGGCTGGTCAAACCTTCTGCTGACAGCAGCCCCAGCTCACAGCTTGAGAGAACCAGATCCAAATCAACCATATTTCCGCACATGTTTTGAACACAGACGTCGATGGCCTTTGTGAAAAGCCTTAAGAGTTGTGCAAGATGTACAAGTTTAGACTTTCATCCTTATCTGTGAAAAGAAATTTAACAAGACAGTATATCCTGAGTAGATTTCCCTTTCTCTTATGACCAGATGGGGGAAAGTGAACTAATAATCTAAACATAATATCATATCACATAAAGACACTGCCAAGAGAATTGTATGGTTGAAAAATTATATTTTTATTACACTGCAAAACTAAAATGTGTAGTACTCAAGGCAAGGTGGTAAGAAGGATATCGAGCTGTGAAAATATCTGTAAGATGCTGAACTCAGCAATCACGGGATCCACAAACATTTAAGAGGTTAAAGTACACTAACAGCTCCATACGTTTACAAAGTTGGAATCTGATTCTAGACAGTATCAAATAAAATTAAGGATTTCTTCTGCCTTTATGATCAGTAATCTAGATTTCTTCTCATTTTAGTGCTGCAATTTTAGAGCTATAAGCAAAATTTGTCTGAAATACATTGATACTGACAGAAAAGACCTTCAAGGATGACAGAGTCCACAGTGGAAATGCAACTCGCATTCTGGGGGGCAAGCCAGAATCTAAAAGCCTAATCTCTACATTCTACACTCTAGAAGATTCCTGAATCATTTCTTAATCCAGTGAAAAGGCTTTAGAACACAGCGTTAAATGAACTTTGGGGGTTGGCAGGAGTCCTTAAAATGCACAAGGAGTTACCATCAAATCATAAATGGCTAGTGGCTGTTTTCAAGAGGCCAAATCTACAGATGTAGTTGACGCCGTACTTTGGGTCACGAACTTTCTTCATCAAACATACACATATAACTAAGTGTTCAGTTTCACTGAAAGTATTTTGAGCATATAAAGTCTTAGAATTCACAATGAAAGACAGTTAATGGACACACTTTGTATCCACTGACAACACTTTCTATCGTCTTAAGTCACAGTGCCAGTCACTGCCACTTGTCTCTTCAGTATATCCTTGACAGAAAACTCTTAACCACTGCTCCATTAAAGGTATTATAAAATTTACCTTTAAATTAAAAAATACAGTCTATGGAAACTAAGTACAGATTCTTTAAAGTCCAATTGGGTGTCTGGTTAATGCACTTCCTTAACAGCAGGCTGTAAGGTAAGTACTCCAGAGGACTGATACAGGCTTAATTTTTCAAGGGTAATCTTGTCTTTTTTTGAACTCTGTCTTTATGTCTATACTGCTCCATTGATTTTGGCTGTTTAAAGACTTTTCTTTTTTTTTAAATAGATTCCTCAGAGGGCTCATGAGAAAAATATTCCCCCAGGGCTAACATATATACTGTGTATAACATTTTATATGGGACCTTTATAAATGAAGGGCAGTTTGACAGGTACAAAATCTTCGGCTCTTTCTTTCCTTGAGTGTATCAAATGTATTGCTCTATTGTCTTCTTGCCCAAAGTACTGCTGTACAAAAGCTTGGTAACAATCTGATTTCCCCCCGATAAGACATGTGGTCTGTTTGCCTAAAAAAGTTTACCACCACATCAAGCAGGATAAGGCTGCTGGGATGTTTACTGGGATTTTACAATGATTTTCATAGTTTTAATGTCTTCCTTCTTGCTCTTAGCCTTCTCCTTACTTGCTTTGTAGGCAGAGGAAGAGTAAACAAATATTATTTGAGATCTTAAAAGGGGGCTAGTACATGAACTTGGATACTCGAAGATTCTGGGCTTGTTTCTTAGCTCTTAATTATGTTCTGGATAAGCAAAAATACAATATATTGAATTATGAACTGGGGAAACAACCGATCTTGCAATGAGAAAGCCTTGTTAGGTGAAAGTAGAGTTCAGAAATCAGAAGACACCTGAGAAACACTGAATTTCTTTCACAGCTAAAAAAAAAAATTATTTTAGTGCCCCAAAAAAACGTTTAAAATAAATGAACTCTGACAACAATTCCCTGGCCATTTAAAACCAAAGGCCATAATTATACACACTCAGACATCAAAATATAACTGAAAGACTTAAGTTCCTTCAGTAAGTCAAGACCTATTGTTATTTCACACTTCCATTGTTCATGAATGTGTAAGGGTGCATCACAGCACATAGCAACGTCTGACTCAACCACACAACTACAGGCATGTTCCCAGGTGTACATCACACCTCTTGTAAAAAATAATTCATTGTGAATAATCCAAATTCTCATTATTTCTAAAGGAATCCAAAAAATGGGAAAAGGACATAGGTCTTGGAGATGAATGACTACAAATGCAGTAAGTAAAAAGCTCTTTGACACATATATAGAAAACAGAACTGACTTTTGAGCCTCATTCTAAAGCCCCACCTGGTTTTACAATTCAAGAGTAATTAACGTTTTCTAGTTCAGTCACCATCAGAAAGTCTAACTCATGTACCAACTTGAGCATACCCCTATGGTACGCACCCAACATAGCAAGTTAGATAACAGTCAGTGGACTTTAGGCTTAGGTCTTATAGCCTGTGCCAGACAAAAAGAAGATTAGATAAATTTATGTCTTTGGAAAAATGGTTAAATGATTATACCACAATATAACTATACATACTTCAAAGTTCACAACATCCTTTTATTAATTTCTTGTGGCATTCTTCTGGCAGACTATATTCTCCAAAGGCCACAACAGCATCTCCCAAACCACTTGCTCTTCTAGAACCCTGAAGTTCTACTACAAGAAATGGACTCTAATTCTCCTCCTTGTAGATCTGGATGAGCTTCTGATGTGCATCTAACCAACGTAAGGTAGTGGAAGTGGCTGTGTGATTTTTTCGAGGCTAAGTCGTAAAGCAACACAGCTTCCACTCTGTAAGGTGCACGCTTGCTTTTGGAGCTCCGGGTTCCAGGTAACGACTGGCCACCCCCGCCACCGCCCCGGAAGCCGCAATGCTGTAAGGAAGCCAAGCCACACAGAAAGCATGCAGACAGGCACACCTGTCTGCAGTCCCAGTCGTCCAATACTTGTAGCCTAGCGGGCCAGACATGTGAAAAATGCGCTTTCAGATGATTCCTGTGTCTCCACCCTTTGAGATGTCTCAACAGACACCCTCAACAGACACCCCAGATATCATGAAGCAGAGGCGAACCCCCTCATCTTTTCCCTTTTTAAATTCCTGATCCATAAAACCATACGCAACATTAAAAGTTGGCTCAATGTGCTAAGTTTTGGAGTAATTCATTACACAACAATAACCAGAGCAGTCCTTATTCTACTCACTGTAACAGTTATACAAAACCTCCTCCCCACTGTTCTACAAGAAAGATGTGCCCTCAATCTTTCCAAGATTAACCCACTACCTCCAAAAATTACTCATCTAATTCCTTCCTTGTTGGCTCTCCAACCTTTCCTCAGGTTTCTTCTCTTCTGCCTAGAAATAGGCTCAGGTATCCTGTCTTAAAATCAACTTTCTCCTGTGCATATCTGACCTCACCCCCTACAAGCTACAGTGTTCTCTTCACTTCATTGCTAAATTTCACCAAAGTATCTGTTATGCTCTCTCCAGTGCATCCTCACCTTGACATATGCATGATCCATCACTGGCCCCAACCAACGGGGACCCTCCCCACAAGTAGCTCACTGACCTTTTCTCAGCCTTCATCTTCAAACTGTGGCTTAACCGAATACTGCTATTATTAAATCCTTCCTTCTTGAAAACACTCTTCCTTTTATGTCTCAGACTTAACAGTCTTGGAAAGAACACCACCATCTTATTGGTGTGCTACCAAAAAAGGAAAAATTACTATTGTCCTAGGGAAGAATTTTGGTAGCCTGATGAGATATTCAGTTTAAAGGTCACAGTGAATTTGGGTGGTATAGTAAATAAAGCCTAGTAGGCTGCTCACAGGATCAATAAAAGGAAAAGAGGTAAAATTATTTTAATTAGCATAAAAGTACAAAGAAGAGTAAAGTACAATCAAGACATGAAGAAATTATAATCAAAGAACTAAAACCTCTTTTAAAAAGCCAAATACAAGATCACATGACACAAAAAGAATAAAGGCAAGTTTTAAAAACCCAATGGTCAAAAATAATATGGACACAAGTTTTCAAAAATACTAAATACAAATGGCCAGTCTTACTAATAATCAAATGAGTAAAATAACAACAAGAGATTATTGGTGATATCGTGTAAAGATAGTGGTGCTGCGTGGAGCCACACTGACGTACTTCTGGTAAGTGTGTAAATCAGTATAGTCTTTTTGGAGGGCAACTGGTGACATGTTTTAAAATGAAAATGCACTATGCTTCAAACTAGCTAATCTCACCTGCAAATTTATGCTTAGGACAAACCCATA
This sequence comes from Monodon monoceros, assembly GCF_005190385.1. NCBI lineage: Eukaryota > Metazoa > Chordata > Mammalia > Artiodactyla > Monodontidae > Monodon > Monodon monoceros. Next base: position 17,783,751 of record NW_021703776.1, on the reverse strand, counting down.
ACTGAATATACAAGGAGTTCCCAGTGGCATTATTTACAATAATGAAAGGTGAGAACACATAAATGTCTAATCACTACAAAGCTACTTAATCAAAGTAAACAAAAAGAACAGAGTATTATGCAGAAAACAATGATGCAGAACTATATGTAGGTTCATGAAAATACATCCACAAATACTACTGAAAGGAAATAGCATAGCATAGTACGGGAAAGCACACGCAGATCAATCTCTTTTATGGAAGTTATACATATATGGATATGCATATACACACATTAATTTCTGGGAGGATACCTCTGAAACTTGAAACCCCTTTAATTCACCTTGGAGACGCTGACTGTGGAACAGAGTGTCAAATACAAAAACTGAGAATTTTAATTTTTTGCTTCCTATTTTGTTTGAATTTTTTTTAACACTACCATATACCACTTTCATAATAATTTTCTGAACTAGCAAATAAGAGTTTAAATAAATAGCTATAGTAGTATATACTTAAGATCACTCAGAACTGAAGGTATAAACCTCAATTCACACAGTACTTCATAATACTGAAAGCCAACAAGGAAACAGGGGCAGCACAACAGTCATGGTATTAAAAACATCAACAACATATTGTGACACGGTAATGGTACAGCTTTTCCAGGTACTGAGAGTAAAGGAAAACTCTCATGCATCCTCATATATAGAACAACATGTGTACTCATGGGCCACAACCTTAAAAATAACACGTGTGCGCACGCTTGCACATGTGCATGCACACACACACATACTTAACGCAGCAACTCCAAAGAAGACATATAAATGGCCAATAGGGACATGAAAAGATGCTCAACATCAACAGTCATTTGGTAAATCAACATCAAAATGACAGTGAGAGACCACCTAAAACCCACTAGGATGGACAAAATAAAAAAGAGTAACAAATGCTGGTGAGGATGTGGGGAAACTATAACCCTCGTATAACATGCTGGCAGGAATACACAGTGATGTAGCTGCTTTGGAAAAACAATCTGGCAGTTCCTCAAGAAGTTAAACATGGAGTTATAATATTACCGAACAATTCTACTCCTAGGTATATATCTGAGAGAAATGGAAAACATATGTCCACTCAAAAACTCATACATACAAATGTTCAAAGTAGCATATTCAAAATAGCTCCAAAGTGAAACAACCCAAATGCACATCAAATGATGAACGGATAAACAAAATGTGATATACCTAGACTACAGAACATATTATTCAGAATAAAAAGGTATAAAGTACCAATATATGCTACAACATGAATAAAACTTGAAAACATGCTTTAAAAAAAAAAAAAAAAGGCCGGCCACAAGAAGGCCACAGGCTATATGATTCTGTTTATATGAAATGTCCAGAATAAGAAAATCCACAGAGACAGGAAGTAGATGAGTAGCTGCCATGGACTCTGGGACGAGGGAGGAACGGGGACTGACTGCTCCTGAACCGTGTCTCTTTTTGGCGTGATAAAAATGTTCTGGAATTAGTGGTAGTAGTTGCACAGTTCTGTGAATATATTAAAAACCACTGAAGTGTACCCTTTAGAGGGGTGTACCTTATGTAATCAATAAAAAAAAATTGTATGTGGGAAAAAATAGCAAATTTTCAATTACTCCTTCCTAGTCAATATAAAATAGACCAAAAAACTCCAACAAAATCTGAAACTTCTTTATTTCATTATAATCTTTTAAATTCCAGGTTGAAACAAGATCCAATACAGAGAGATAGAAAAATCAGAGATAGAAAAATGATCATGAAAAACCTGGATAAGGTACCTAAGAATACAGTCCTTCTTTATACTAGCCTCAGATGAGAAACTAAGGAGAAAATATAGACAACAATGATGTATTATAAACTTCAATGCTGCTAAGAGACAAGATCTTAACTGTTCCCACCACAAAAAAGAAATAATAATTATGTGATATGACAGAGGTGTATGGGTGGCAGTCATCTTGCAATATGTAACGTATCACATAAAAACCTTGACCTGCACAATGTACATCTTAAAATTTAAATACATCAATTATATCTCAGTAAAAATAAATTTTAAGAAAGAGACCAAATAAATTACTCCAAAACTTGCCCCATTACCAGGTTCTGTTCGTAATACTTAGAATTGTACCTTAGATGCCAAATAAGGATCAAACATGCCTGGGCCTGCCCAGGGAACTAGTGAACAGCCCCAAGGAGGCAAAGTGCAAGAATGTTTCTGTTTGGAGCTAGGAAAAGGAAGGGATTTTATGCTCCAGTGAGCCCACAAGGGGGTGAGGGACGACGGGACAGAGAAAGACGAGAAGCGAAGCCGTCACGTTGACTGTGCACTCTTTCTGAAACCAGACTCCAGGGACCAGCGGTGCAGGCCAGCGGAGAGAAGGGCCGTGGGACAGCTGGAGGACCCACAAAGGGCAGAGTGCAGGGGCACAGGCATGGGGGCATCTGGGCTGGGCCCTCTCACTACCTATGCCACACAATCCTGCTCTGGTTCTGAATACAGTGGGGAGAGCCCCCGTGGTACGGACGAGAGCACCTCACGGCGGGTGCCGGCAGCACCACAGGAACAAGGCGCGGGAAAGATCACGACAAACATCACATGGTGACTCTGGCCCAGATCCTGCGGCGCCTCTTCTGGGATGTCCAGATCCAAAGGGGCAGACTATGTAGGGGGCTGACAGGTGGGGACAAGAACCACTGACATTTAGAATGAGCGCAAGCAGGACTCCATCTACACTCAAAAAATGAAAACTTCAGTTTACACAACGGAATGTGTCGAGGAATTTTTCATTGAGAGTAACGGAGCTGTACCTTCACAGCTCCACCATCTGCGCCGTCAAGGTGAACACACCCCTTTGGTTGCTCTCCTGCCTGCCTGACTGCTCTGTTCTTCCACTTGTTCTTTCTCCTCTTGTGCCCCACGGAATTTCTCAAAGGCTTCTCACTGAACCGTCTCCCTGCATCTTTTTTATTCACTTAACACTCCTTATACGATTTGTTTTCCTATCAAATCTATATACTTGTGTAAGGTCTGGAACAGTCCACAAGACCACGCTCATTTCTGACAGAACTGTAGGGTCTAGGGGTCCCAAAGGCCACCCTCACTATTGACACCAGCTGCAGGTTTGGAGCGTCCGAACACCGTGCTCAGTTCCAGGAATTAATATGTGACAAGAACTCACGGAAGACACTGAAGGCAGTTAAACTCATGGTTACAGTTTATTATAGCATAAGGGCTATCACTTAATGTCAGTCAAAGGAAGAGACGCCTGGGGCAGAATCAAGGAGGGCCCCAAATTCAGAGCTTCCAGGTGTCCCTCTCCCAAAGGACACTGTCGATTCCTCCAGTTAATGACACATGACAATGCACACATAGTACTGCCAACTAGAGCAGTTCACCCAAGTCTTGGGGCCCAGCGTGTTTATTAGGGCTCCGTTATGTAGACATGGTGGACTGGAAACATGGCAAACCTCAGGGCCCACAAGTGCCAAAAAGCCCCCACCCAGCACCAAGCACTATAATATTACTCTGTGTGGCCCAAGGCCCAGGCAAAGAAGACACTAACCAGGCAGACATTCCAAGGGCTTAGAGGCTATCACCTAGGAGTTTAGGGCAAAAACCAGACTTCTCTTTCAGCAATGTTAAATTCTTTACTACACCGTCTGCTTGCCCTCTCTTCTGAACCCCAGGTTCGTATCTCCAGCTGCCTTCTTGATTTCTCCACCAGTTTCGTTAAATTCAAATGAATAAAGTCAAACTCATCCATATCTCCCCAGCCCAACTGTTCCTGTTAATAGTGCCAAATCCACTTCTTTTCAATAAAGAATTGAGGCAGTTTATAAAACCACAATACAAGATATAAAATTAGAAGGAAACTGGGGTGAAGAAAAAATAACCCAGAAAAAATAAAATAGAATAATGCTGCAGTGAAGTTAGGACACAGAACGCATGCTGTAAATCCCTGTTCAGCTGTTAAGAGATGGACTGCACATTTGGCTCTGGGCTTTTGAACAGCCAAATGATATCTGAAACTAAGAAGAAAAGACAAGCAGTTTCAAAATTCAGAGTGCTTTTTTTTTTCCCCATGATGCCCAGATAGTACTATTCTTCTTCCACTCACCCCAGAATTGAAGACTTGGAATTTTTCTCATTGTTGTCCTCTATGTGCCATAGTTTATCAAATGATAAAGATGCTATCTCTGTGATGTTGTTTGCTTTTGTCTTCTCCTTATATACAAATTCTCTCTCTCCAACTCCAGTCATTTAAGATTTCAAATTATTCTTCCTTAAGAACGGCACTTCCCTGTTCAAAACCTCAAACAGTTCCTCACTGCTAAGTTCTTCTTCAAACATTCTTTTCTATCTACAGAGAAATATATGCTCAATGCAGAAAACAAATAAAAGACAAAGTTAAAAAAAAGAGAGATAGAGAAATCCAATCCTGCAGTCTAGATATACAATTCCCTAATATTTGACAAATGTATATGCCCTAATTAATACAAAGAACATTTCTCCAAAATCTCAGTTTCCTGATGTAGTCTCCGATTCATGGTCTTTGTCAACTATATATATTGCAATTATTTTCTCCTACTCTGAAGCTGGTCATTTCATTTTTTAAAATGTTTCTTAATCAGCAAAGGACTTTTTATTTGGATGAAATCCAATTTTTAATTTTTTTAACCTTAATACCTCTTGTATTCGCTCTACAAAATCTTCCCCTACTCCAAGGCCGTGAAGACTTCTACTTTTTTTCTTTTTGTAAGCCTTATGCTTTTCATTTTACTTTTAAGTCTATGGGATCTATCACAACCTAAGAAACAGATCTTTTTGAAAATCTACATATTTGCTGTAAGATCAGAAACAAGACACGGATGTCCTCTCCTACCACTTTTATTCAATCTTGTGCATGGATGGAGCAATGAAGCAAGAAAGAAACATAAAGAATGCTAAGGAAAAGAAAACTATTTGCAGTGAAATGATAAATGCTTGTGCAGAAAATCCAAAAACTCTACACAGAACACACACAAATAAAATTAGCAAACAAATTTAGCATAGTTACAGGACACATGGTCAATGAATTAATTATATTTCTACATATCATCAAAAAACAAAAACAAAAGAGAGGAAAAAATTTAAATATGCGCAAGACCTCCACACTAAAAAAACATAAAACATTGCTGAGAGAAATTAAAGACCTAAATAAATGTGTTACCAAGGCTGTGGCCCCAGAATCATACCCCAAGCCCCTCCCTCAAATAGAAACCAATTACTCTAAGTTTCAGGGGGATGCTGCAAACAGGAAAAAAAAAAAAAAAAGAACTGGTTAGAACCAACAAGCCCCAAGATGGCGGAAGATCTGACTTCCAGCAGACCATAAGCCTCATTATACACTCAACTGCAATACATTAGCATGCCAAATGACACACCCCTCAGTGCCCTGACAGTTATGACTGCCACGACAAAAACCAGAAAAGCCCAAACAAGGACTAAAGAGGAGAGCTGCATCAGTTCCAGGTCCAAACTACAATCCTGAATCTGGATCTCAGTTCTCTGATAACTCATGAATATTCCTCTCACTCTATCCAAATCCCTCCATTTTACCTCGACCCGCCTATAGATTTGGTGTCTACACCCGGATTGGCTTGAGAAGTTAATTTGTGAACTAAGTTCCTGCTTCTCCTTTCTTTGGCCATTGAATAAAGTGTGTGCTGTTCCAGTCTCAGCAAGGGTTTCATTACGGCTGCATGAATCTGATGGAAAAGGAACCTCTCTGGGCGAGACCAGGGGTCTCGGTCTGGGCTAGAACCCTGGTGTGAGTCCAGCTGATCAATTTGGTAATAAATGGACACAGAGATGTTAGTGGTGTCTGGGAGGAAGAAATTTCCTCTACCTTTCTAGGTTGTTCTAGCTGGTCTAAGAATTAAGTTGACAGGTTAAAAGGAGAAAATCAAACAACAGTTTAATGACCTGTATACACAGGAGAGGCCCAGGAAAACTGAGTAACTCTCCAAAAACCACCAAAGCCCTCATCTTAAATACCATCTTCAAGATGTTGGGGGTAGTGATTTGGGACTTCAAAGGGAACGAAGGCCATTCACATGGAGATGGAAAAGCAAATACTTGGTAAATGGCTGTGACACAGACACAGAGTGGACTCCCCCATCACACCTGGCCCACATTCTTTGCAGACACCTCCGATGACAGCTCTATTCCTGTCAGGGAACATGCCCTCTATCTAAGTTCTTTTAGGCATTTGGGGGAAAGTCAAAAGTTTCTTCCTGAGTCTTTTGGGCCTTTTCAGCTGGAAATAATCCACATGCCAAAGACACTTCAGGGATGGCAAATTTTGCTCCTCTACAATGGATTAGAAGATCAATACTACTAACGACATGTCTAAACTATTTGTATTTATAAGCTGAGGCTGACATTATACATAAATACAAAGGAACTACACAAGTCAAAACCCATTCTGGAAGAGAAGCACAAAGTCGGAGGGCATCCACTACCCAGTTCAAGACTTACTACATAAAGCTACACAAATCAAGGCGGAGTGGAATAAGCGCACAGACAGACCAAAAGTGGAATGGAAGAGAGAAGAGTCCAAAAATAGACCCTAATACATACGGTGAAGTTATTTACAAAGGCACCAGGCAATTCCATAGGGAAAGAAGTGTCTTTCCAACAACTAGACATAAAAGTATATAGAAAAGAAGAAACCTCCACACCAACTTCACACCTTTCTGCTGACATTTTGGTATAGCTCTTTCACCCTAAATACATTTTTAAAAAGAGAGCTGATCATACCAGAAAGGTTCTTTTACCTTTTTTTTGGCCACACGGCTTGTGGGATCTCAGTTCCCTGACCAGGGATTGAACCCGCACCCTGGGCAGTGAAAGCGCCAAATCGTACCCACTAGCCAGGGGACTCCCAAGGGTTCTTTTTCCATTCTGCCTTCCTTTGGGTTTTTAAAAAATGTCTTTCTAGATGATGTTTTAATTTACTTCATGTATAAATTTCTCATCCTCGTATTTATCTTCTACATGATGCTCCCACATTACTCTTCAACCTAATCTATATGTTGCCCATTTGGCAGGAAAACAAAAGCTTCTCAGAGACACCTCTCCCAGGCTCCAGGATTTGGCCAGAGAAACGCCCACCCCCATCAACAAAGTCCAATTCTTCTTACCTGGCAAGGCCCCCTTTACATTTTATAAAGTCTTTTCTTTTACCTCTAACCAAATACAACTTCATTCCTTTCGCATCTTCACAAATTTTCCTTTTTCTCCTCTTATAATTAGTCAACCACACAAAAAAGGTGAAGAAAGGCACTTAAGTAGCTTCTTAATCTAGTCCATTCATTCATTCATCCTATAGTCAACAGGCCACAGGTTGTTCCATTTTGGTTCTAAGCAGGGTCTCTTCTCAAGGCTTCAAGTAAGCCAATTTAAGCCTACTAATTTTTAAAAACGCATACAACCGTGGTGAATTAAGTATTCATGCAGCATTAGTGGTTTTAAGGAAAAGAACTGTGAATGAATAAAGATTATCTTTTACTTATCTCAAGAAGAACAGGGCTTCCCTGGTGGCGCAGTGGTTGAGAGTCCGCCTGCCGATGCAGGGGACACGGGTTCGTGCCCCGGTCCGGGAAGATCCCACATGCCGCGGAGCGGCTGGGCCCGTGGGCCATGGCCGCTGGGCCTGCGTGTCCGGAGCCTATGCTCCGCAACGGGAAAGGCCACAACAGTGAGAGGCCCGCATACCGCAAAAAAAAAGAGAACAGAAACTAAAGACTACATTTCTGGATGGACCCGGAGATTATCATACTAAGTGATGTAAGTCAGACGGAGAAAGACAAATAAATGATGTCGCTTATATGTGGAATCTAAAAAAAAAAGATGCAAATGAACTTATTTTCAAAACAGAAACAGACCCACAGACTTAGAAAATGAATTTATGGTTACCAGGGGAGAAAGGGGGCGGTGGGGATAGATTGGGAGTTTGGGATTGTCACGTACACACTGCTATATTTAAAATAGACAACCAAGGACTTCCCGGGCGGTCCAGTGGTTAACACTTCGCCTTCCAATGCAGGGGATGCAGGTTCAATCACTGGTCAGGGAACTAAGATCCCACATGCCTCGGGGCCAAAAAACCAAAACATAAAGCAGAAGCAATACTGTAACAAATTCAATAAAGACTTTAAAAATGGTCCACATAAACAAAAAAAACCATAAATAAATAAATAAATAAATAAAACAGACAACCAACAGGGACCTACTGTTAAAAAAAAATTAAAAAGGCTACATTGTCATAAAATACTTGAGCTACATGACACCATTTCTAAGGCAACTTCGTGTAATGTATATTGCTTTTTTTTCTTAAAAAAACAAAAAACAAAAAACCTGAAGCTATAAAATAGTCGTTAAGTCATAGATTCTGGGGAGAGAAACAAGACCAATAAGAAATTATAACCACCAACATTAAATTTTGAGACGTAGTGAAATTCAACCTGTGTAAACTTTTCACAAATGGAAAGTGAACACACATGGGTAAAGGCAATTTGCGTATAAGGAAGCCATCTGACGTTTTTCTAGTGTGCAGGTATTCATATTGTTTAACCTATGTTTTGAAGGAGATATTCCCAAATTCCCACAGAAGAGCTCGGGGGCACTGTGGATGATTTTAAGAAAATTTAAAGCAGAAATGAAGCGTCTGTACTCTGATTTGTGTGTCCTTCATGGCCTGTCAGCCTCCTCACCCTGACACGCCTTTTCAGATACGCAGGTAACAACAGTGCTGTCCTGCCCTTAGTTGAAGCTTAACACCAGAGACAATTTCTTCACCCAAACAGAAATACTTACTGCACAGTAGATGGTTCAAATGCAGTGGGATTAACAAAACATACAGCCCTTGACCACAAGAAATCTTTCAGACTGAGGAGAAGGAGCTCAGAAACAAACGCAAAAATAAATATATAATCACACATCATAATGAGTGCTACGGGGGTGGGGAGTGGAGACTACTGTGGGTGATAAAGGAAGAGGCCTAAATAAGATGTGATAGGGATTCAAAGAAGGCATAAGGAAATGGCACGCTTCACTACCAAGTCAGAGCACAACTATGTTGAAATCGATGTCTCCAGAAACGATGCAAGTGATAAACTGTATACAAGGTGCCAACTTATCTAAAAATGATTTAGCAGAGCCACAAAACAGGATCTCTGAGGAGTCAGTCAGTGCAGGCAAGCATGATACACCAAAGCGATGTTCCTACTTCCACCATTTACTCGTCCTTGGAGTAAATACGTGCTGAGAGTTCTGGGGAAATTTTAGAACACAGGTAGTTCAAAGCAGTAATTCCCCTTTCACAGCAAAACAGTTACACAGTGTGAAGTGACGGGAAGGGTCACTTCTCTTAGTCACAAATTTGGAGTTTTAGAGGAATGGTACATGCCTCAGGTGAGCCATCCTTACTTTCAATGTGCAGAAAAATCACTGGATGAACCTGTTAAATACTTGGAGTCCGGGTTCTACTCCCAAGGATTCAAATTCAAGACTTAGAGTCTAGCCTAGAAACGTTCTGATGCAGGTGGTACAGGTCACACTCTGAAAACCCACATTAGACTAAAATCTCCCCAGAGGAGGAGGTTTTGCCCTGATGAAGAGGCTTTCAGCTTAAAAAAGCAAGCAAGTACAGTATTACACAAGGGCCTCCTAGAACTGTTTGCTTACAGGCTGACCCTGTGCCTGACCCTTGTTATACTCTGGGCTTGGAAGAAAAAGTCGGAATAAACCACACAGCCTGCTGCTACAGTTCCTGTCCCAGACAACTGACCAGAGGTAACATAGAAAAACAAGGAGAGAGAGAAGCAGTGCTGACCACTCTGTCTGCAGAGGTCAGAGCAACAAGCATACCACAAGCAAGGCAGCTAAGACCGCTAAGGGGGTCAGCACAAAAGTACAGACGGGGACACACCCGAGAAGAGAATGATGGAACAAAAACAGAACTAAGGAAAATAAAATTCGTATTTCTTAAGAATCTTCTATGTATCAGGTAGTATGCCCTACTTCACATATTTATCTCATTTTATTCCTCAAAAAATCATCAGTGATAGGTGCTGTTACATATTCTATTATATGGAGAGATGATACTATAGATGAAGAAACTAATAAAGCCTACAGCAAAGGTAACTTGTCCGAGGATACAGAAATGGAAAGCAACAGGGTCAGATTTTGAACCCAGCTCTTTCAGACTCCAAAGTCTATACTCCCCCCCTGGACTCGTGGGTAGGAACATGCTAGCTATGAAGAAAGGAAAAGAAGACTCCCAGGCCACAGAGACTGCCAGGTACAATAGAAAGGAGCAAAGAATAATGCATTAGCAATTTCAGAACTTTAAATAGTGGCCTTTTTGTTAAAAAGGCGTTAAGTTTCACAAACTTTGAATAAGGAAAGACTTGAAAAGGTAAAGAGGTAAAAAGAAGGTAAAAAGTTAAGATACAGTTTGGTTCGTCATGAATGATTCAGAATTGCAGGAACCCAAATGGTTGTTGCAGCTAAAGGTAGGTGATGGGATTCCAGGTGACCTTCCACACTCCGACCCCCAAAATATCTATAACTCCTATGATGAACAAAAATGTCTTTTGTAAAGAGAGAGAAAAGATGTGGTATATTTTGTGTCTGTTAATGTTTTATTTTATTTCAGGACTATTAAGAACTGTCTGGTGGCGCAGAGGTTCTCCAAGAATGAAGTCAGAGGAATCAAGAAGAGATGTGAAGTGACAGAAGAGAGACAAGCCACCTCCACAGACTAAGCAAAACATACCCTTAGACTGTGAAAGGCATCCCTCCTCTTCCCTCTTCCTGAGCTCTCACTCCACAGCCCTTAGGTAGTGCCAAGCGACAAAGGACGTCTAAGGACAGGCTAGGTGTTGAGGAGAGGGGAGACATGTCCAAAACGGCAGTGACATACAAGGAAATTAATCTAGTCAGTAAACAAAATGAGGATAATGACAGCCTAGTCTCTTACTGCCAAAGAAAGAAACTATAGACATGGTAAGGATAAAACTGAGCTGAATCCTCCAGCATTACAATGGAAATGAGATATATTAAACTCATGGATTGTAATATATGCATAAATAAAAACAGAAATAAATATTTAGAAATATATACATAAAGGAAGTATGTACTTAGCTCTGTGCTAAGAGACCTAGAAGCAGTGACACCTCAATAGTAATGATCTCATCTAATGTCCAGATCTTGTTTTCTAAATACTGTTCTTCATTAAAAGAAACCAGGGGTCTGTGGAGAGAGCTGATTCCAGGGCTGGCGTACAGATAATACAAGATGAACCAGGAACATCTTTCTTTTTTTTTTCTTTTTTGATTAATTTTTATTGGAGTATAGTTGCTATGCAATGTTGTGTTAGTTTCTACTATACAGCAAAATGAATCAGCTATACATATATCCCCTCTTTTTTGGATTTCCTTTCCATTTAGGTCACCACAGTGCATTAAGTAGAGTTCCCTGTGCTATACAGCAGGGGTCCCCAACCCCTAAGCCTCCGACTGGTACCGGTCCACAGCCTGTTAGGAACCGGGCCACACAGCAGGAGGTGAGTGGTGGGCGGGCGAGCTAAGCTTCACCTGCCGCTGACCATCGCTCGTATTACTGCCGAACCATCCCTCCACCCCACCCCCGGTCCGCGGAAAAATTATCTTCAATGAAACTGGTCCCTGGTGCCAAAAGGTTGGGGACCGCTGCTATATAGTACGTTCTCGTTAGTAATCTATTTTATACGTAGTATCAATAGTGTATATGAGGAACATCTTATTTGAAAGTAAGAAAGGATTTAAAGAATGATAGGGACTTTTCCCATCAACAGAAGAATGGATAAAGAAGACAAGGTATAAACACACACACACAGACACACACACACACACAGACACACACACACACACAGTGGAATACTAGTCAGCCATTAAAAAGAATGAAATTTTGCCATTTGCAACAACATGGATGGACTTGTAGGGCACTGTGCTAAGTGAAATAAGTCAGAGAAAGAGAAATACTGTATGATATCACTTATATGAGGAATCTAAAAAATACAACAAACTAAACAAACTAGTGAATAAAACAAAAAAGAAGCAGACTCACAGATACAGAGAACAAACTAATGGTTACAACCAGTGGGGAGGGGGGTAAGGGCAATACAGGGGTGGAGGAGTGGGAGGTATAAACTACTGGGTGTAAGACAGGCTCGAGGATGTACTGTACACAACATGGGGGATAGAGCCAATATTTTGTAATAACTGTAAATAACCTTTAAAATTGTAAAAAAAAAAATTTAAGTTAAAAAATAAAGGTTTACATTTATGCTAAACTAAAAAAATAATAAATAAAACAAATGACACAGCTTTATACGTACTGATACAGGGTGACTTCTAATATATACTAAGTGAAAAAATAATGTGTAGAACAAAAAAGAATGATATGAACTTTTCAAAAGGACAGAGAATCAACCTGAAGGGGCTCCTAATGGCCAGTTTGGGAAAATCTAAGCATTTAAACATATAAGGAGAGTAAATGATTATAACCCACTGAGTAGAAAGGAAATCTGTGAATGAGTACATCTGAGATACACAGACAGATGGATGGGAGGGAGGGATAGGTAGAATACAGGGAGAGAAAGAAAGAAGAGGAAGAAGGAAGTAAATTTCTTGAAAAAAGAATATTTACAAAGGTTCAAAGTAACTCTCAACAAAATGTTTATTAATTACCAGGAGGTAAAGAGTAACTTTACAGTAGAGCTATCTGGCAGACACCAACCTGAACAAGTGACTGACATCAACTGTATTGGTATAAATCAAAACCATGTAGTATCTGATAGGATTCAATGAGAAGAACACTTCTCACAGAACAACACTTTTTTGGTATTCCAAAATGAGAAAACATTATACAAAACAATTGGCCTACATCTTCAAAAATGTCAAAGCCATGAAAGCCCAGAAAAGACTAAGGAACTGTTCCAGACTAAGGGAAGAAGAAAACAAAATGCAATGTGATTCTTCAATGGATCGGTTTCACAAAAGTAACAATACTGGGCAACTGGCAAAACCTGAATGGAGTCCGAGGACTGAATGGTAGAAGTATATCAACATTAACTTCCTGATCTTGATAGTTGTATTGTGGTTAACATAGGAGAATGTACTTGATTGTAGGCAAAACATACTAAAGTACTCAGGGATGATAAAGCATCGTGTTGGTAACTTAAATTCAACCGTTTCCAGAATAGATAGAAAGTTATCTATTCTACTGTGGGGTGGGGGCAGTTATTTTCCCGGACATTCCCAATCAACTCCATGGGCCCCTTGAAAGCATTTGTCAGTTATCTTAAACACCTGTTATGGTCTATACCACAAAAGAGCCACGTGTGAGGCAAATATTCTCATTCCAGCAGTGGGGAACCTATGACCTGAAGAGAACAGTTCCTTCACACCAACCTAATGCTTTGGCCTAAGCAGCAAAATCAAGACAGTTGTCCGCATTTCCTCTTCAAATAACTTCATTTTCAAACGAAGAAATGCAGATTAAGAGGGAGGATGGAAAACATCTTCTTTTCCATATTAAAAGGCATAGATCTTTACCTTTGGGGTCATAATCACTACTCGTACAAATGCTAAAGATCAACATTCCATTTTCTAAGGAAAACATGATTCTATGTGTAGAAATCTACACCTATGGAAAAATCACGTTAGAGCAGAAGATTCCTTCTTACACTTTTCAGAGCAGAATAATTAACTTTTGCTTTCTCGTATCTAACGTTAACCAACACACAAAGGGCCTGCAATCACTAGATAAACTGACACTAAGATACAATAGAGCCGAAGAGTCATTAATGCTTTATGGCCTGAACATGTGTGCATCTCCTGCCATCTATTCTTAAGCCGTATAGAATCTGATTTACGTTTTCCTTAATTTGTAGCAGATAAATGTCTCATCAACTGTTCAGAAGCTAAGAATTCAGATTGTGATAATTTTCCATTAGAGGGAATTAAAGTCCAAGCGAGTAAGAGGAGGCAGCAAATGGACTGCCCTTCCTTTCGCCTAGATTCCTGGGATCCAGTCTACACAGAGTATGGGGTCTGGATCAAACTGTTTTCAATACTCATCACACAACATGCTTGCCTTCTAGGAGTTTAGCTATATACTCTTGGGCTTCACGAAACGTCAATACAAGAATACTCCACTTGAATAACTTCTATGTATCTGTGAAATTATAGCTGAAAACATAATCCACTACGTCACAATGGCAGAACCCACAAACTGTCTTTCTCGTTGAGTACAACGACAGGAAACAAATGGACCGACTTTCATTCCACAAACAATGAATACTATGTAACTCAGCGCTGCGCAGAGAAAGGAACAGTTCCTTATTAGTCTTAGCAGCCCAGAAGCTCAAATCCAATGCAGAGAACAGCAGTTTAACTGGCTCCTCCTGTAGGGGCTTCGTACCCTCTACTTTCTGTGCTCTTCTCTTCGCAGATGGTTTACTCTGTGTTTATCTTTAATAGTCCTGCTTTATACCATCTTTTTAATCCTACCAGCGGATTTAAATCCCTTGAACGTACTCAGCATATGTACGCACACATGTATTTATTTTCTTTCCCTTACAAATTTTCCTCCTGATATCTCTTATAGTTTCAGGTAGCATTCTACTCTTAATGATCTAGAAGTTTTCAACGATACGGACAGCAAGAGGCTAACTTAACAACGACCAGGGAGCTGGCATCACCAAGCTCCCGTGCTCTGCCGGCAGGCGCGCGGCGCGCGGGCTCGTCACCTTTGCAGTAGTCTGCGGGGTCCTCCTGCTCCTCATCGTCTGACCCCAGGATCTCCTCCTCTGGCTCCGGGGGCGCAGGGTCTGCCAGAGGCGGCGGTGGTGGAGGGGGCGGGGGTGGAGGAACCAAGGGAGCTTTCTGCTGAGGCTCCGGCCTGAAACAGAGGAAGGACAATTCTTGTTTACTCAGAAGTAAATCCTGCATTATGAATACACTTGAGAGTTTCTTAATATGGGAAAAAATAAAACTTGTCACACACTAAGAAGAGATGCTGATTAATGTCACTTCAGCCACTTTAGCTGAATTCAAGTACTGCTTCAAAACACAAGTGGGGGGCGGGGGGGTGACTACCCTTATTAACCAAGGAATATTTCTGCAGGCCCGTTTTCACTCCAAGCGTCATTATTTCTTAAGTCTTGATAATATTATGAATTGTAAGTGAAAAAGAGTTATCCCCTCATGATACACAGCCTTAGTAGTTAGAACACATCCCCCAGAGATTAGAAAAAGACAGAGGAAAGCAACCCTAGACTTTAAAAAAAGGGCTTATTTTCCATCATTTTAAAATCAGAATTCCTTTCCCCATAGAAACAGTAGGAATGTGGTTAGGTTTCCTGGATAACTCATAAAAGCCAACTAATGTATACTGTAATGTACACCTTGCTTAGCAAGAACACTGTCCCAAACTGGAAATTAAACAAAGAAAACATCCACTGCAGTCAAATACAAATACAATCCATACATCAATGCAAGACTTCCAATGGTTATTTCTAATTGTTACAAAAAGGCTAAATGTTTAGTATACTCTTTTACAAAAGATAGGAAAACCTATAATACTAAAAACAAATAAACAACTTGAGAGGTTACAGATGTAAACCTTTCAGATATCTAGAATAACTCAGGATATATTAAATACATTTGCTTAGAAGTAAAGCATTCATAATGCAATTCTGTAAAATCAAGCTTTCACTTATAAAATGTAACCGCTCCTTCTAGCCATATCCCAACGGGGAATCTTGAACCAATAGTCTCAACTGGATGCAGAACCTCTCTTGAGTTGCAAGCTGCCCTAACAACAGGACCACCACTGCTCTCCCTGAGCTGGCCACAGCTCTACAGATAAAAAGTGGGGAGGGAAAAGACACCGAGTGGTAGGGGCAAGGGGGTTCGGCTGATGGACTGTTCCCCAGAGGCAGTTTCAGTGGGATGAACAGAGGGCCTCTAGTCTGGGGAGCAAGGGGAACCTCACAGACACTGATGTGGTAGACAATGGCCATTTTTTTGGCCTGCCCAGTACTGATGCTCCCTTTCTAAAAGCATGTTTTGGAACACTGCTACTCCCTGCACAATGAAAGGCTGGCTCCAGTCCTCTCTCCTCATTGTGGTACAGCCTAGGGCACAGAGACGTGGAACCTTGCTTGAGAAGGTCAGCCATCACAGGGTGCAAACTCATCCTAGCTGCTAGTAAAAGGCAGGGTCAGAGGTCTTGCCCCTTTCTAAGCTGAACCTCTAAATTCTTGCCAAATCTAGGAGCCCCCAAATAGCCTTTAGCACACTGCCTTCAGCCTAAGGTAGTTACAGCTCATTTATGTGGGTTGCCACCAAAAACTCAAAGTGCCACAGCAAACGAAGGAAGGCAGTAGAAACACCAGCAGTCATGAGGATGGGGTGGGGAACACACCTCACAGGTAACCTTAAAGGTCAACCCTGACAAGTATGATTACCTTTGGCAGGACAACTAAAGAATGTTTATAATCTGAAAATGACTTGTACTGATTTCTACTTGCTACAATTTATGGAGACTCAAAGTTACAGCTCCTTAGGTAACAGACATTAGGACAATGGTGGCGATAACATTCTCAATTAACCATGCCTCATGATGGAGTACTGAAAGGGAGTCATCACAACCAAACACCAACACCACTGCCAGGACCTCCAAAGGAATCCCAAGAGACCTTATGGAAGTGCAGTCATCTTTCTGGCAGCCTTGCAAATGCTCATTTTCTTTTTAACAGACATGGCTTTACTGAAAATAAAATGATCCTAGGGAAAAGAGGCCTGAGGAAGGGGAAGTAGGAGAGGAACTGCACCAGTTTCAATGCTTCCCCAAAGGGAAGAGGTTAGAGAAAAGATTTACATGACCCATTCTTGGGGGTGGAATATATCTATTTGACAAACTTGCTCAACCAAAAATACTTTCAATGTTGACTATTTCTTCCTAAGAAATTTTATATGAAAAAATAAAGAGATCCTCTAAATTAAAAAAAAAAAAAAAACGACGACACATATTCCCTGTGGAGACTATGTAACAACTAATGAAAAGGGAAGGACTAGAAGATCTTGTTCCACTGCTGCAGGGCGCTGCTATGCTCGACACCACTGATACTTGGGCCAGGAAACTCACAGCTGTGGGTGCTGTTTTGTACATTGTAGAACGCTGTCAGCCTGGCCTCCAGCCACTACATGTCAGTTGTGATCATCACAGACATGTCCAGAGACAAAGCAACTTAAATGTCCATCAACAGAGGAATGGATAAAGAAGATGTGGTACATATATACAATGGAATATTACTCAGCCATAAAAAAGAATGAAGTAATGCCATTTGCAGCAACATGGGTGGACCTAGAGATTCTCATACTAAGTGAAGTAAGTCAGACAGAGAAAGACAAATACATGATATCGTTTATATGTGGAATCTAAAAAACAAAAGGGTACAAATGAACTTATTTACAAAATAGAAGTAGACTCACAAATGTAGAAAACAAACTTATGGTTACCAGGGGACGAGCGGGGTGGGGGATAAATCGGGAGATTGGGATTGACAATATACATACTACTATATGTAAAATAGATAACTAATAAGGACCTGCTGTATAGCACAGGGAACTCTACTCAATACTCTGTAATGGCCTACATGGGACAAGAATCTTAAAAAAAAACAACAATGGATATACATATATGTATAACTGATTCACTCTGCTGTACACCTGAAACTAACACAACATTGTAAATCAACTATACTCCAATAAAAAATTTTTTAATTATCACCAAAAAAAACCTATGTCCAGACACTGACAAATGGGTGGGGAGGAGGGGGTGGAGGGAGGGAGGGGAGGGGAGTGGTGGCAAAATGATGCCCATGTGAGCACCACTTCATCGGTGGCATTTGCTACATATACCTTTACCTCAATGGAACAGACTGTATCTATGATAAGGGAGAACAGATTCTAGTTTTCACATGCCCATTTTCTCTAGTTTGACAGGCTTGGGGATCTTTATCATAATGTATGTCTCTTGGTGAGCTGCCACGTCACTTGTTTAACAAAATTCTCAGACCCTCTGGGGTCAGGGAGGGCCATGCTGAACAGGCAGGCAGATAGTTCCCCTAAAGCCAGTTCTATCAAGTTAAAGGGATGAGTCAGGGTACCCTGAAATACAGAGGAAGTTGAGTAATGTTGATGTAATATCTTGACTGGCTATCATATCAAAACACCTAGAACTCTGCTATCCTCTGGCCCCATGTGAGTGCTGAGCACTGAAAATGTACCTTGTCCTTATTGAGATGTGTTCTAAGTGTAAAATACGTACTGAATTGCCAAGATTTGGTACAAAAAAATGTAAAATATTTTATTAATAATTTTATATTGGGGCTTCCCTGGTGGCACAGTGATTGGTAGTCCGCCTGCCGATGCAGGGGACACGGGTTCGTGCCCCGGTCCGGGAAGATCCCACATGCCGTGGAGCGGCTGGGCCCGTGAGCCATGGCCGCTGAGCCTGCGCGTCCGCAGCCTGTGCTCCGCGTCCGCAGCCTGTGCTCCGCAACGGGAGAGGCCACAACAGTGAGAGGCCCATGTACTGGAAAAACAACAACAACACCACACACATATATATATATAAAATAATTTTATATTTATTACATGTTAAAATAATAATGTTTTGGATATAATAAATTATTAAATTCATCTTTTTTTTTTTAATGTGGCTACTAGAACACTTTAAATTACAAATGAGGCTCACATTACATTTCTATTAGATGGCACCACTCTAGACCCTCAGGTTCAACAATAGCAGAGGACTGTCTTGGCAGAGATTCCTGGTCACATCAGTGAATATTTTTTTCTGAGGCTTCTCCCAGTAACCTGCTTCACACCAATTATCACCAACTCTCAAATTACCCAGTTCATCATAGTAAGATAAGTACACTGTAACTACCAAATGTTACAGTCCAATCACTGACTCCTTTTCATCCCATCCAGCCTTGTTACTGCCTACTGCACAGGAAAAACACAGTAAATTTGTCTTAGGGCAGACGGACGTAAGAGAGAATGATGCCACACTGTCTTTAAAGGCTGGCTTCTTCAAACTGGTCTCTGGTGGCTTCTACAGCACCTCAAAGCCTGGTTAAATCTCAACTGTTTAAAAGATCAAGAGGTGATCCCACCAAGTGTATACTCATGAAATACATCAAGCGATTAAAAAAAAAAAAGACAACTTTCACTAATCCTATTGAAAACCATCAAGAAGTTATTTCAAAAGACAAACCAAAAAAGTTATTACATGTAAGAATTAATAGGGAGTTCCCTGGTGGTCCAGTGGTTAGGACTTGGCGCTGTCACTGCTGTGGCCTGGGTTCAATCCCTGGTCAGGGAACTAAGATCAAGCAAGCCATGCGGCATGGCCAGAAAAAAAAAAAAAAAAAAAAAAGAATTACTAGAAGCACATAAGCCGTTGGGGGGAAAACTCAAATATTTTCAACAACAATGCCAACACTACTAAATGGTGAAAGCATAGTCTTTCAACAAATGTAACTGGGACAAATGGCTATCTGCATACAAAAAAATGTTGTAACCCTACCTCACATAAATACATAAATATTAACTCAAAGTTAATAACTTGGGACTTCCCTTGGTGGTCCAGTGGTTAAGACTTCACACTCCCAAGGCAGGGGCCCAGGTTCGATCCCTGGTCAGGGAACTAGATCCCACATGCATGTCGCAACTAAAAGATCCCGCATGCCACAACTAAAAGATCCCGCGTGACGCAACTAAGACCCGGTGCAGCCAAATAAATAAATAAAAATATTTTTTTTAAAAATAATAACTTGCAGGAGGGCTTCCCTGGTGGCACAGCGGTTGAGAATCCGCCTGCTGATGCGGGGGACACGGGTTCGTGCCCCAGTCCGGGAGGATCCCACATGCCGTGGAGCGGCTGGGCCCGTGAGCCATGGCCGCTGAGCCTGCGCGTCCAGAGCCTGTGCTCCGTAACGGGAGAGGCCACAAAAGTGAGAGGCCCGCACGCCACACACACACACAAAAAAATTAATAACTTGCAGGAAAAAATATGAGTAAATCTTGATTACCTTAGGCTTGGCAATGTTTCTTAGATATGATACTAAAAGCATAGGCAATAGAAGAAAACAAGATAAAACTGGACCTGAACAAAATTAAGAACGTTTGCGTTTCAAAGGGCACCATCAAGAAAGTAAAGACAACCCAGAGAATGGAAGAATATATTTATAAATCATACAGCTTTAAACAAACTTGTATCTAGAATATAAAAAGAAATTTGTAACACGACGATAAAGAGACAAATTTTAAAAATTAAAGAAAAGAAGTAGAACAGACATTTCTCCAAAGAAGATATACAAATGACCAATAAGCACATGAAAAGATGTTCAGCATCATTAGTCAATTGGAAGAGGGAAGTCAAAACCACAATGAGATACTACTTCACGTCCAATAGGATGGTTATATTAAAAAAAACACCAGGCAACAACAAGTATTGTCAAGAATGAAGACATTGGAACCATCATACTACTGTAGCAGGAGTATAATATAGCACAGCTGTTCTGGAATATCTGGTAGTTCCGAAAAAGGTTGAATTTAGAGTTACCATAAAACCCAGCAATTCCAATCCTAGGTATATACCCAAGAGAAATGAAAACATCTGACCCCACAAAATCTTGTGTAAAAATGTTCATAGCAGTGCTATTCAGAATAGATAAAACGCAGCAACAACCCAAATGTGCATCAACTGATAGATGGATAAGTAAAATGTGGTATATCCTTACAGTGTAATATTATTCAGCAATAGAAATAAATGAAGTACTGATAATACATGTTACAGCAAGGATGACCCTTGAAAACATTACGCTAAATGAAAAACACGAGTCAGAAAAGAACACATGTTGAATGACGCCATTTTACATCAAAACATCCACAGTAGGGAAATTTGTAGAGTGTATTAATGGTTGCTTGGAGTTGGGAGCAGGGGAAGAGAGAAGTGGAAATTGTTAATAGATACGGGGGATTCTTCAGGAGGCATGAAAACGTTCTCATGTGGTGATGGTTATACAACCATGTGAATATACTTAAAAAATACTGAACTGCATACTTTAAATGTCTAAGTTGTATGGTATTTGAATTATACCTCAAAAAGCTGTTTTTTAAAAAGCAAAAGCCTATACGACTATATAATACCTTTTAATATCCACCTTATACCTTAATAAAGTATATGCTTCCAAGAAAAATCATAAATATTTAGATTTAAGCAATCTATATGCATGGTCTCTTTTACAAATGCCTAGTACATTCACAGTGAAAAATAACATGTAGTTCTGTAAAAAGTAGAGAGAGTCTATCCAATCATCTGAAGTTTCTATAAGGCACTAGTAATTTCAGGACGTGTATGTATACATAAGAAAATGTACCAACTCAGTGACTGGAATAAAAAATTTAGAAAGCAAAATTCCAACTAGTCATTCATATTTTTCACAAAGAACTATATTTATTTTGCCCTACATAAAACATAACTAAATATTCTAATCATTACTCCAAATAGGGCTATCAGGCCCTTGTGACATATTAAAAGTAGTCTCGGGCTTCCCTGGTGGCGCAGTGGTTGAGAATCTGCCTGCTAAGGCAGGGGACACGGGTTCAAGCCCTGGTCTGGGAGGATCCCACATGCCGTGGGGCAACTAGGCCCGTGAGCCACAACTACTGAGCCTGTGCGTCTGGAGCCTGTGCTCCGCAACAAGAGAGGCCGTGACAGTGAGAGGCCCGCGCACCGCGATGAAGGGTGGCCCCCGCTTGCCACAACTAGAGAAAGCCCTCGCACAGAAACGAAGACCCAACACAGCAAAAATAAATAAAATAAAATGATAAACTCCTACCCCCAACATCTTCTTAAAAACAAAAAACAAAATACTTTTCTTTAAATATTACATTAGAATACTAAGATTTTATCATGCTTATCGACTTCATATTATATTTTTCATGTACATTTGCTCTATTAGTAAAGTGAGAAAAAACTGAACGACCCTTGCAAAATGCACACATCATCTGCTCTAAATTGCCACGGCAACCAGATGGGAGTTCTCTGATTTCCTTCCAGCTGCTATTTCTTTTCCATTCCAGGAGAGAAAAAGAAGTAAACCTCACATTTGGCAGAAAAAGAAGTACTTTCCTTTGTTATCAGCTTAAATGGCAACTGACACCATTTAAGAAATTAATTCAGTTGATCTTTAACCAAAACATAAAGAAAAGGAATCCCAAACCAATTTCTTCAGGTAGTATTCTAGGGACATTCACATAAAGTCAAATTTCTTTTTCTTTCCTCGTATGTCGACAGCCTAAATCTAAAGCTCACTCTCTTCCTCCCACCCTCCTTCTCACTCTTCCTCTCTTGGTGGTAATTGTCAGCCTGAGAAACATGCAATCTGGCATTTCTACTTAAGGACAGAATCAATCAGTATACACTTTCTCTCAAAATAGCTTATCTAAAAAGGCTAGCTGCTGTAGCACTGGGTAAAGTCACACAGCTAGGGAGGAAAAAGCCACAATGATTTCATGTATTCCCCTCCAATGAAAAGAGAATTTCTAAACTTTGTATAAATCAAACCTAAATGTGAAGTGTCTGCTGTGGTAGGCAGAATTCTAAAATGAGCCCCAATGACCCTTGCCCTGTGTAATTCCCTGTTCCTCTGAGTGTGGGTAGCCCTGTGAATATGATATCACTCTTGTAATACGTTATGTTATATGGCAAAAGGGCAGATACACTGGGTGGGCCTAACCTAACCACATGAGCCTTTTCACAGGTGAGGGTTTTTCTCTGGTCACAGAAAAAGTCAGGGGCGTGCTTGAGCTAGCCTGCAAAAATGCAAACATTCATGTCAGGAACTGCCCATTAGGGCCACAGAGCAAGGAATTACGGGTGGCCTCTAGGAGTGAGAGTGGTCCCCAGCCAACAGCTAGAAGGATAACAACAACTTCAGTGCAAGGAAGAGTTCTGCCAATAACTAGTCATCTTAAAAGAGGACTCCAATCCCCAAATGAGAACTGCAGCCTTGGCCAGCAGTTTGGTTTCAGTCCAACGAGAAATCAGCCACCTGTGCAGCCCTAACTTCTGACCTACAGAACTGTGAGCTAATAAACAGGTATTGTTTTCACCTGCTAAGTGTGGTAATTTGTGCAGCAATAGAAAATGAATAGAGCTGCCAAGTTCTCAATAAGTAATAGAGTAGTTCACTTTAAATTATCAGATTTTGGCCTCAACCAAATCTGGGGTTTTTTAAATAATTGAAATGATCAGAGGAATTAAGAAGCTGGGTAATAAGAATGTGACAGCCAATTCTCTTTGGGGCACAGGCAAGTTAAAAAAAAAAAAAAAAAAAAAAGGAAAACAAAACCTTATTCCCCAAATTCTAACAGAAACAATCATAATTCCAAGCCAGACACTTTACATGGTCTTACTAAGACTGTGTTGTCTTCTAGAACACTGAACATAGTTAGTGAAGATGTAAGTAAATCACACCTGCTTCCCAACTAAACTACACCTTAGACAGCAAACGAGTTGTCTACTTGACCACCTAACAACATATGTATGACGGAGCTATAGACTTCTCATCCACCTGTATTATTAATATTTCATAAAACAGTGTGGGGCCTGGCAGTACACGTTATTACTACTGAAGAAGAGAAAGGCAGACAGAAAAGTTTAATCCACAGCCCAAAAGCGTGTAAAAATGGCATCCACTGATTCCACAAATACTCAGAATAGCATATAACAGCGGTCCCCCAGCCTTTTTGACACCAGGGACCAGTTTCGTGGAAGACAGTTTTTCCATGGGATGGGGTGGGGGGATGGTTTCGGGATGACTCAAGCACATTACGTTTATTGTGCACTTTCCTTCTTATTATTGTTACATTGTTCTACATAATGAAATGATTATACAGCTCACCATAATGCAGAATCCGTGGGAGCCCTGAGCTTGTTCTCCTGCAACTAGACGGTCCCACCTGGGGGTGACAGGAGACAGTGACACCTGAAGTGTGTGCCTTAGGTCCAGTCTACTCCGTAAGATGCAGCTTGTCACTTGCCACTCACTGACAGGGTTTTGATATGACTCTGTAGGCAGCTGATTTATCACGGTCTCTGTGCAGTCAAACCCCTCTGCTAATGATAATCTGTGTTTGCAGCCGCTCCCCAGCGCTAGCATCGCCTCAGCTGCACCTCAGATCATCAGGCACTAGATTCCCATAAGGAGCACGCAGCCTAGATCCCTCGCACGCACAGTTCACAGCAGGGTTTGCGCTCCTATGAGAATCTGATGCTGCCACTGATCTGACAAGAGGTGGAGCTCAGGTGGCAATGCGAGTGACGGGGAGCGGCTGCAAATACAGATGAGGCTTCACTCGCCCGCCACTCACCTCCTGCTGTGCGGCCCGGTTCCTAACAGGTCACCAACCAATATAGGTCCGTGGCCCGGGGGTTGGGGATCCCTGGCGTATAGCATGCACCATGACGTGCACCGGGGTACAAAGGAGCCCAGCACTGAGGGATGCATGGTCTAGCAAGAGGGCTCTAGAGAAATGCCTGTGAACACATGAATATAGGAACATAAGTGCTCCAAGTGTTGTTATAGAGGAGGAGGTGGCAGAGGGCTGAGCCAGAAACATCTACATGCTGGGAGTGACCTTAGAGACAGAACAGAATGAGGCACAGGGGGGTGGAGGAGGGTGGCCAAGGCCCAGGAACAGGGTGATGAGAGGCACAAAGGCCTAAACTAGTCCAGTGTGGCTGGAGACAGGGAAGAGGTTCAGCAGCAGCCAGCTGACAGAGGAACGACCCACAGTTCTAAGGGATTTGCGCTCTATCCTTAAGGCAAGTAGGAGCCACTGAAATACAATTTTAGGACCAGAGAGTTGCTCTCTGCAAAAAACATATGAAATTGGTATATAGAATGGGTAGAAAGGATAAAAGACAGAAGCAGGGAAACTAGTGAGGTGTCGCAGGAGGAGATGATGAAAACCTGAACTCAGAACTCAGTAATTCATTTGCTGGAGGTGAGTGTCTGTCTCCTAGGTTTCTGATAGTAAGATAGTGTTACCATTAATTTGGAGAGAGAACACAGCAGCAGGAGGAGGAATGGTTTGCAGTGAAAGCTTACTTCTGTTTCAGCTCATCAGAGTTTGAGGGGCATGTGGGATGTCCAGCATTGTAGAAATACAGTGGACTGCTTGGTATATAGAATCTATAGTTAAAAAATAAAGGTTTAGGCTGCCAATAGAAACAGAGGTCATGAGTAAACAGCTGGTAAACAATGCCTCTCCAAGCATGTGAGAGTGCCAAAGAGAACTGAGGGGTTAAAGAGACAAGAGCAAGGCCTAGTTAAGAGCTAACATACAAGGTTAGTCAAACCACCAACAGATTCTAGCCTTCCTGGTTCATAATCTGCAAGCAGTGACCCATAGCATAATCACCAAGATAAATTCATAAATTTCAAAGACAGATTTTGGAGAATATATAAGTTTTACCTCATATAAGCCTACCTTTTTACATTAGGACGAGATATACATATAAAATCTAGCAAACTAAGAACCCCTGTGTTTCTACCTAAAAGGCTCTGTTTGTAGGCAATCTGAAGCCAGCTGGGTACAGGGTAAACTGCCACTACAAAAAAAAAAAAAGGGCGGGGGGTGGGGGGAGAATTGTTTACTAAGACCTGTATGTTGATGAAACTTAACTAGAACAACTGCCTCCTGCTACTCAGGAAATAACGCAAGATGTACCACTTTGAACATGGCTTCTGCACACCTCCGCAAGATTTAAATCAAAAAGCAACTATAATTATATGACACAATAGCCACTAGCCAAATTAAACAGAATAAAATTTAAGATTCAGTTCTTCCGTCACTCTAGCCTCATTTTAAGGGCTCAAGCAGCCAGAACCACATACAGCTGGTGACTTATGGTACTGAACAGTGCAGATAATAGAACACTTCCATCATCACAGAAAGTTCTACTGGACAGTGCTGCTCTAGGCAACATTTTAGCAATGTGAACCTCCTCTAGCATATCATTATTAACTGAAAAGAGTTTGGAACATTTTTTTATACAGCCCACCACTGGAAATTTTAGCTGTAAAATTATAAACAGGAAGAGTATATTCATTTTTAATTTGACAGATGATTCCAATATCTGAATATCCTTTAGCTCAGCACACCTCCTTACTGGAATTCACCTGATACTCACAGTGACAATGTCTGTAAATAGCAATATATTGGGGCCTAAATGTCCATCAATGGGAGACTTGTTAATAACATGATGATAGATTATGGCACATGCATACAACATAGCTCTTCTATAAAAAATGAGGCAAATGAAATTAAGAAAATTCCATCCACAATAGCATCAAAAAGAATAAAACACAGAGCTCCGGTGGCAACCATGGCATATACCGGCCTCACAGTGCCTCTCATTATGATGAGCATGTTCTGTGGCTTCATCAGCTTCCTGGTGCCCTGGTTCATCTGTAAGGGTCCCAACCGGGGAGTTATCATCACCATATTGGTGACCTGTTCAGTTTGCCGCTATCTCTTTTGGCTGATTGCAATTCTGGCCCAACTCAACCCTCTCTTTGGACCACAGTTGAAAAATGAAACCATCTGGTACCTCAAGCATCACTGGCCTTGAGGAAGAAGACCTGCTCGCCAGTGCTCAGTCACTGAGGCCACAAAGAGAACTCCTCTGGATGCAAAATCACCTCCACACCCAGACCACCTTCCTTAACTCAACCGTTTTAGCCATCAACTGCCTTAAATGTTCCCACCACATTTGAATGCCTTATTCTACCATGCAGTATTTTTTCTGGTCACCTTTCTTATTACACTTTGATGAATGATGTACCTATTTAACCTAAAGTATGCTGCCTCCATAAAATGTTTATGTACTCTTCTGAGATAGAAAGTGCTGTTCTTCTGAGAAATAATGTTACTCTCTCCTTGGAACCTGTGGATTTGAAGATGGCTCCTTCCTGCTCTCAACAGGGGAATCAGCGAAATGTTTAAGAGCTCTTACAAGGCAATAAGACTCCAGTGGGGCAGTCAGTAGGAGAACATGTTCAGAGGGAAAAATCTGTCTCACCAGAATTATACCAAAGTATATTTTCAGGATGAATTTCTTATTTCTGCTATCTTTTCGAATAAATTATTTTTCTGCTTTCCATGGAAAAAGAAAGAATAAGATACAGTTGAACATTGAACAATTAGAGGGTTGGGGCACGGCTGAAAATCGAAGTACAACTTAATAGTTGGCCTTCTGTGTATGTGGTTCCTCCATATACACAGAGTCAACTATCTGTGGACTGTGTAGTACTGTAGTACATACTATTAAAAAAAATCCACGTATAAGTGGACCCAAGTAGTTCAAACCCGTGTTAAGGGTCAAGTGTACATAGGAATAAATTTAACAAAAGAAGTTCAAAATATATACTATCAAAGCTAGAAAAGATTACTGAAAGAAATTAAAGAAGATCTAAATAAACAGAAACACATCCCACGTTAATGGACTGAAGACTTAATTCTGTTAAGATGACAGTATGCCCCAAACTGATCTACAGATTCAATTCAACGCCTATCAAAATACCAGTTGGCTTCTTTGCAGAAACTGATAAGCCATTCCTAAAATTCATATGGAAATGCAATAACCCAGAATAGCCAAACCAATATTGAGAAAGAACAATACTGGAAGACTCATGCTTCTTGATTTCAAAACTTACTACAAAGGTACAGTAATCAACAGAGTGTGGCACTGAGATCCCAGAAATAAACCCTCACATTACCATCAAATGATTTTTCAACAAAGGTGCCAAGACCATTCAATAAGAACAGTGTCTTTAAACAAAAGGTGATGAGATAAATGAACACCCACATGCAAAAGAATAAAGTAGGACTCCTAACTCACACTACACGCAAAAATTAACTCACAGTAGATCAAAGACCCAGATGTTAAGACCTAAAACTATTTAAAACTCCTAGAAAAGATGTTCATCTTTAGCCATCAGAAAAACAAAAATCAAAACCACAATGAACCACGAATCCACACGTACTAGGATGGCAATAATCAAAAAGACAGATACTAACAAGTGATGGCAAAAATATGCAAATATTAGAACCCTCACAGACTGTTTATAAGAAAGGAAAATGATGTACGCATTTTGAAAAACATTGGAAAAACTAGAAGCAGTTTCTCAAAAGATTAAACAGTTACCATATGACCCAGCAGTTCCACTCCTAGGTATATACACAAGAGAAGCTAAAACATACATCAAAAATAAAAACTTGCGCATAAATGTTCTTAGCCTCATTATTCGTACTACCCCAAAGCAGAAACAATCTAATGTCCATTAATTGATGAATGGATAAATAAAACAAAATAGTAATATAATAGTACTCAACAATAAAAAGTAATGGAAGTACTGATAGATGCTACGACATGGAGGATCCTTGAAAATGTTATGGTAAATCAAAGAAGCTAGTCACTAAAGATATTATATGATTCCATTTACATGTAATTCCCAGAATAGAGAGAAAGTAGGTTAGTGGCCGCTTATGGCTGAGGAGGTGGGAAGAAATGGAGGTAACTACTCAAGTGTACAGAATTTATTTTGGGGATGATGAAAATGTTCTAAAATTAGGTGGTTGGTGATGGTTACAAAATTCTGTGAGTAGACTGAAACATCTTTGAATTGCACATTTTAAATTTTATGGTACCTGAATTATCTTTCAATAAAGTTGTTACACGAAAATAAAGAGGCTGTCCTCTATGTACTAATATGGAAGATAGGTCGATGATAAATACAAAGGTGCAGCGCATTTGTGTATGGCATGTAC
Organism: Monodon monoceros; assembly: GCF_005190385.1. Taxonomy (NCBI): domain Eukaryota; kingdom Metazoa; phylum Chordata; class Mammalia; order Artiodactyla; family Monodontidae; genus Monodon; species Monodon monoceros. The sequence continues at coordinate 17,754,732 of NW_021703776.1, read as the reverse complement.
CATTTGTTTTACAGATATAATACAATGCATGCACCTCATGTTAACAGACTGTTTCTGGTGGGAGCAACAAGAAACTGACAATAATGGCTCTCCTCCAGGAAAAGGAGCTCAATGACTGATGGTCAGGGAGAGGAATTAACTTTTCAAAAATTCCTTATACTCCTTTCATACTTTTTCAGTTGGGCACCATGCGCACAGCTACTGAAATTAATTATTAACTTATAAAGACAAGAAAGAAAAATAAGGAAAGGCAAAGTGGATGCTGGGAAAGTGGTTCCTATCTCTGACCCCACCACCACTCCACCCCTCCCCCACCCTTGGCGTCTCGGGAGAATTTACTAAAGAACAACAAAATGCACTGTCTAGGGCTGGAAAGCTAGGATAAAAGTCCAGCTCCAAACAACATGCAGTTTTCTGGTAGAAAGCCTGTGGGTTAGGTGTGAATACCAGTTCCATCACTTAAAAATCCACGAGAATTCAAGTCAGTGACAACTTCCCTGAGCCTCTCAAGAAAGTCAGAGGTTTATGGTAATTTAAAAGGGATGATACATAAATTCCTTGGTATGGTAACTGTGCACGGGGTAGGCAGTCAATAAAGGTTAATCCTCACGTCCTATTCTCACCTTTCTGGTGTGTGGTTACCATGAACTTGTTTCCTCAGGGCTCCAGCTGTGAATAATAAGGAGGTACACCCTGATATATTATGCATGACAGCACTATCAGACCTCTGGCCCTTTCTGCTCATCTGTAACTGTGCTAATGCAAAGGTCAGCATCAATCTACCTCTTAACCTCTCTGCTTCTAAACTCATGTATTTTATAATCATGATTGGTTATGAGATTTAAGAAAGTTTCAGAAGCATCTCTATTGTTAATTATCACATATTTCTACAAGGCAATATGACAAAATGGGTTGTACTGCTGCTATAACCATCTTTGGGGGAAAAAAAAAGATGTCTAACATAGATTTTAAAAATTTAATGCGTAAGCAAACTGCTTAATAAACATTCTCCAGTAACACATGACTTGTTCTAACTAGGTCTTTTTTGACAAGTACAAAGTTAAGCCTAATCCTCAAAGACTTTCTTGTGAACTAGGGTTTCAATGGACTTCACACAACAGCAGTGTTCCCATCTTAAAAACTGTTTCCCCTAGATGGAAGACAAAATTAACAATTGCTGGCAGAGAGTTTTGGTCATCTGAAGAGTTATTAGTCCACTGCAATACGTTCTGCCTCTTTCAAACTTTATAATTTCAGCCATACACATTCTTCAATATTAGATAAATGGCTTTAAGACTGTTGCTTCAATTAGCACTAATACCAACCTTACTATAGGAATTGTGTTTATAGTTATTCAAAAATGCTGAAGCACATTAATATTATTCCTGTAGGAATGGCCGTTTTCAGAGACTGGTGGATACCTAAAGAAGCTATCAGAAAAACATTTTCCAGAGAAACGGGAGATTCTGCAAGCACCAAATCCAACCCCAATGGGAGAGGCTCAAGAATAAGGTTAGGATTCCAGCTACAATTGCTATCCAAAGACAGGTTCTAGGAAGAGATAGGACTAGAGAAACAAGAACTAGGATCAACCAGTGAGACGAATTTCGGATACCCAAACTTCTCTCGACTAAAGAGGTGGGGGAAATCTCTCCTATTAATCTGCAATCTCAAGCTTCTCCTTGGGCAGAGTTAGCATTTGAATGTATTATTATACCTTGCTAGTTCTGAAATGCCCCAGCCAAGAATTCACTTGGAGTGCTTCCGGGTCACTGCCATCCCTGGGTGCCTGGAAGAAGTTAAAAACAAATCCTCTTGGGAGAAATGCATCTTCAATCAGGGCTAACTGGGATTCCAAGCAGTTAAGATTGGGTTGGGCAGGTGTGATTTAATAATTTTTTTCAAATCACCAAATAAATAAGGAAACAATACCCAATGAACAAGCCAAAAGAAATAATAAACAGCAAAAGTAGCTTCAGATACTAGTACTATGAAATACAGAATATACAATAAATATAATCCTGATAGAAATAAACGAAGGAAACGAAAGCACAAGCAGGAAATTAAAGCATGAGACTTAAAATTCATTGATTGATTAGACAACAAACAAGAGACTGGAATATGGATCCGGAGAAATCATCTAGGATGTACTGGGTTGGCCAGAAAGTTTGCTCGGGTTCTTCTGTAAAACAGGAAAAACCTGAGTGAACTTTTTGGCGAACCCAGTATCACAGAAAGACAAAGAGATTGAAAACATGACGAAAGGTTGAGAAGTGGAGTAGAGAATGAGAAGATCTAACCAATCTACTCTTTGGGCTTCTTGAAGAAGGGAGAAGAAGGAAGAGCTAAGAATTGTCCAGAATTGATAAGGAACATACATCTCAAATTCAGAAAGCACAAAGTGTTCCAGACAAGGAGAGATCTCCAGAACAATAAAACTGAAGAACTCCAAAGCCAAGAGAAAAAAACAGGGGGGAAAAACAGCCAGATTTTCTACACAGAAATGACAATTACACTGTCACTAGAGGTCACAAAAGAAAGAAGTCGAACAACAGTGGTGTAAGGTCATCAAAGTGCTAAGAGTCAACGACTGTCATTTTCAGTTATATAACTGGCTAAAGAAAACACGTACGGACTTCCCTCGTGGCGCAGCGGTTAATAATCTGTCTGCCAATGCAGGGGACACGGGTTCGATCCCTGGTCTGGGAAGATCTCACATGCCTCAGAGCAACGAAGCCCGCGCACCTAGAGCCCGTGGTCCGCAACAAAGAGAAGCCACCGCAACGAGAAGCCCACCCACTGCAACTAGAGAAAGCCCCCGCGCAGCAACGAAAACCCAACACAGCCAAGGGAGGAAGAGAGGGAGGAAGGAAGGAAAACATGTATACATAAAACAAATAAAGGTATTTTCAAATCAACAAAAACTGAGTTTATCATTTACAGACTTCTTCTAAAGAAACTTCTAAAGAACAGATTTCAGGAAGACATGAAACGATGAGGAAGGAAGGTCTAAATTACAAGTAAAAATGGTGATTGATAAACTGGTAAACATGAGTTAAAACAAATAATGAATGTATATTTCCAGGGTGGCAATAAAAATACTACTCAAAATAACAATATTTTAAAAATCGAACTCTTAAATAATAGAACTATTCTGAGTACTTTACTCATATAATTATCTCAATGCTCAAACAACTCTGAAGTACTATTATTCACCCCATCTTCACAGATGAGGATAATAAGGCACAGGGGGTAAGTTCAAGGTCATACAACTAGTGACTGCAGAGCCAGGAAGGAAGCTTGCCCTACTAGGCAGCAGCTGGAAGCAGTGAAATATTTCCAGACCCAACTTTCTAGTAGAACTAGATCTGCTGCTGTGCCAGTGGACTCGGTAAAAGGAAGGGTAGGTGGTAAATAACTGACACCGGTGAGAGGCTTGAACAGGAAACATTGAAGGACACTCACTGGGATGAGATGAATCCTCTGTAGTACTGATATCCACTTACAGCACTCAGACTTCTCCACTCACAGACTGACTCACTAAGACTGAGAGAAGGCCCAGGAATTGGCATGCTTGGTAAGCACCCCAGGAAACTGATGTAGGTGGTTTAAGGGCCACACTTGAAGAAACATTACCAGATTCATATGTAACCACTATAACCACTACATTCAAGTCCTTCAGTCTAAGATTCTATTTGACTTTAATGAGCTTCTAAACAAGAAAAATCATACTCATGTGTAGTTTGGATACCAGATGTCAACTAAACCCTTAAACAAATAATGTGCAGTTTCAAGCTCACCAAAAGATGACACTAGAAAGGATAAACTGTGGTTAAACAATGGAATAACTACTCAGCAATACAAGACAATGAACAAATACCAGAACATGAATGAACTCAAAAGAACTGTGCTAAGTGAAGGAAGTCAAACTACAGAGTATATGATTCCATTTTAAAAAGGCGAAACTTCAGTGATGGAAAGCAGATCAATGGGTGCCAGAGACTAAGGAGTGGGGGAAGGGTACTAACTGTAAAAGGGCTCAAGGGAACTTCCGGTGCTGACGAAATGTTACCTCACAACTGCGGTTGTGGTTATACCATGTATACGTACAACAGTCACAACTCCATGAATTGTATACCTAAAACTGGTGACTCTTTATTTAATGTAAATCATACCTTAATAAAGCTGACTCAAAAAAAAAAAAACGATCATCATAGCCACCAGTGAGTTCTCCCCTGTACACTGCTCTTAACACATGCTTTCATCACCCTCCAGTTGGTTCAGATCAAATACTCTTCACCACCAAATATGAAATTCTGCAAACCCCCCAGTCATGTATGTTAACACATGGGAAACTCACTGCCTAGTTTTAAACCACTCACTAACCTGCAAGGGCAGTACTGAACAGGTAAGAAAATAAAAGCTTTAGTGTTCAACATAAGAGCCTTACCTAAGGTGGAACAAAAATTCAAAACATAAGGTGCTGCTGAGACTAGCACCCATGAAACCAAATGCTACAAATACTCCCCCTTGTATTCACACATGACACAGTACCGTCTCAGTTCAAATTTATCTCACAACTGAGGACTGTCTTGAAAAACATCAAACTGGTATCTCTGATGGGGCAGGTGCTATAAAGTACTCCACCAGTCTGATCATCCCACCGACTCAGATCAGAGAGAACTCAGGGACTGTGATATTCTCTCCTACAGCTGTGCTCATAAATTTTGTGATTCTACCCTATAGTTCCAAATTCTGCTTGACTACCCACATACAGAGAAGATACCTCACATTTGTTCAAGAAATATTTATCAAACTATTTTATTGTTAAAAATGAGTAAAAGCTGTCTTCGTGCATGGAACCAGGTGTCTGACAGACTAGAGCAGACAAGTATACAAATAACAATATAAAACAAGGCAGACCATGGTTCAGAAAGATTATTACCTTAATCACCTCAATATAGTCAAGGTTCCAAGGTCCAGGGAATACAATGAGAACAAAACAAAATACCCAGAAAGGCAGAAATGTTTTCTCTGGCTCGTTTAGTCCCCACGGAATCCATAGAGAAAGTAGTGACAACTGAGGCTGAACTGTGAGGAAGAGCTTTTGAGGTAAGGGGAACCTCAGGAATAAGCACAGGCATGGCAACAGGAAAGTCCAGTTTTGCTGATATACAAGGTACCCACAGGAGAATATTGGCAGAAATGCTAGAAAGAAAGACTGGAACCAGATTCTGACACCCTTGAATGAAGAATATGGAGTTTATTTCTGGTAAGATATAAAACGTCATGCAAAATTTAATCTATATTTATTTTAGGATCTGTAACACAACAGTTCTTATAAGACTATACACCATGATCATGTAGAAGCTTTTTCAAAAGACAAAAGCCTACAAGCAGGAGATTCTGACTCAGTAGGTCTGGAATGTGGCCTGGGCACATGTCACTAGGAGTCTGACACACACCCACAGTTAAGAATCTCCGCTGTAAGGAGCCATTACCGTGTCTTACAGATGTCTACCGGTAATACACTCAAGTGTGCTTATGACTGAAACACAAGCAAGGAAAGCAAATACTACTAGGCACAGGCAAAGAAAGGCAGATTTCAAATAAGAACTTCTGATGCTCCAAAAGATTTCAGGAATAGGACATTCCACTCTAATAAATGTATGTCTCTTAAAAAGTTATTACACTAATCAGTCTGTTTTAATCACCTACTTCATTCAAGTAAATCCAAATTTTAGTTAATTCCATCAAAATATACATAATTATACCATTAAGTATTCAGAGTTTAAACTCAGAAAACCATAGCTAAAGGACTTCTAATTTAAACATGACTGATTAACACCATACATTTTTCTTCTCTCCTTCCCGTAGTAAAAAACAAACAAAAAAAACAAGAAAATCCAAAATAACAAAGACAATGGAATAGTAAAAATCAAGGAACAAGAAATTCAACAATGTTTTTAGAAAACAAAGTCGATGCAGGAGGTAACAAATAGGAAGAACGAAGCACTACAACCGGCAGTGCCAGACACGGACCAGAGACTAGTCCACCCCAGAACCACAGAGCCTCGGCATAAAAACCAAGGACTGGGGAGATGGCAGGTTGTTGGGGGGATGCTACTGAATACACAGAGCTTAGCTGGACAGAGCCATGGCTCCTTCCCCACTCACCCCTACCCCCAGTGTAGGCAGATTACAACCTTTCCTGAAGCAAGGACTGGTTATTTTGGAGAAAGTCTTTGCTTCAGGAAAGACTGTGATCTGGCTACAATCTTTTGGAGAAGGTATGGTAAGGTACTGTGATGAGAAACCATTTTGATAATTAATAGAATCTCAGATTCCTTGCTCCACTCTGCCCCGCTGAACAGGAGTAAAGAGAACTCCTTATTGGAGAAACGGAATAGCCACACCCAGGCCAGGCCCATATACAGTTACAACAGAATTCATTTTTAAAAAATCCTTCTCTTAAAAACTAATAAGCAGGCTTCCCTGGTGGCGTAGTGGTTGACAGTCCGCCTGCCGATGAAGGGGACACGGGTTCGTGCCCTGGTCCGGGAGGATTCCACATGCTGCGGAGCGGCTGGGCCCGTGAGCCATGGCCGCTGAGCCTGCGCGTGTCTGGAGCCTGTGCTCCGCAACGGGAGAGGCCACAGCAGTGAGAGGCCCGCGTACCGCAAAAAAACAAAACAAAACAAAACAAAAAAACTAATGAGCGTTTAACATATCACACACTGGGTTCTCTCTACACCTTGATAAGGGTCAACCAGCTCCTATAACCCAGGTTCGTTTCAGGCTTTCCAGTGCTGGCGGTTGATGACTCTTTACTAGGTATGATGCTGAGTAGCTGACTGAGGACAACAGCTAAGCTTTAGTGCCTATGTGCTTATTAGCACGGGTGCTTACTCAGGCAGACATTAAATAATACAAGCTGAATAAAAAACCAAAATAGAAAAGGTATATGCCTGCTACTTTCTAAATCATTAAGCCTATAATCTAAAACTTTGATTTCACTATCGTACATTGATTCTGAACTTCAATGAAGTCACAAAAATTTTCTATATTAAAGAATACATTTCCTAGTCCTTTCTTCCTCCCAAATATGCAGTAAATAATAAGGTGTCATTTGAAAGTATAAGAAATTCTGTTGACTAGAGATGCTATTTCTACGTGTTAGGAATTCATGAATAAAGAATCTTACTAAGGACTTAGTTACAAACTGGTGGCAAGAACAGGCAAAAATTCCCAACTGGTGTACACGTGACCTAGAGGCATACAAGTTAGACAGTCTATTCATCACTACTTATTCGGGAGAATTTTAGGAACTCAAATAATATATGACTTAAATCCTGAAAAAGTGAAATAAGGTTTCATTTAAATGGTTGTTTTAAAATCAGCAGACAGGGACTTCCCTGGTGGCGCAGTGGCTAAGAATCTGCCTGCCAATGTAGGGGACACAGGTTCAAGCCCTGGTCCGGGAAGATCCCACATGCCGCAGAGCAACTAAGCCCATGCACCGCAACTACTGAGCCTGTGCTCTAGAGCCCATGAGCCACAACTACTGAGCCTGAGTGCCACAACTACTGAAGCCTGTGCGCCGAGAGCCCGTGCTCCGCAACAAGAGAAGCCACCGCAATGAGAAGCCCACGCACCGTAAAAAAGAGTAGCCCCTGCTCGCCGCCAACTAGAGAAAACCCGCGCGCACCAACAAGGACCCAACGCAACCAAAAACAAACAAATAATAAAAATAAATAAATTAATTAAAAGATTTGTTTAAAAAAACAGCAGACAGGGCTTCCCTGGTGGTGCAGTGGTTGAGAGTCCGCCTGCCGTTGCAGGGGACACGGGTTCCTGCCCTGGTCCGGGAAGATCCCACATGCCGTGGAGCAGCTGGGCCCGTGAGCCATGGCCACTGAGCCTGCACGTGTTGAGCCTGTGCTCTGCAACGGGAGAGGCCACAACAGTGAGAGGCCTGCGTACCGCAAGAAAAAAAAAAACAGCCAACAAAAACTACATACAGCCCCCCCCCAAAAAAAGGTGGAGCTTAAATGTGGCAGTAAAATTAATGTTTTATATACTGAATGCTTTAAAGTCAATTTGTTTCTCCTCATTCTTGGATCCATTATAGTACAGTCTGACTTGTGATACCAAACTAAAATAAAAACTCTTTCAATAGTTCGCTATTTTCTTGGAACACAGTCTCAGGAGTAACTTACCAGGTCAAAGACTTTCCGCATTTAAAAATCAAACAGGGGCTTCCCTGGTGGCGCAGTGGTTGAGAGTCCACCTGCCGATGCAGGGGATGTGGGTTCGTGCCCCGGTCTGGGAAGATCCCACATGCCGCGGAGCGGCTGGGCCCGTGGGCCATGGCCAATGAGCCTGCACGTCCGGAGCCTGTGCTCCGCGGTGGGAGAGGCCACCACAGTGAGAGGCCCGCGTACCACAAAAAAAAAAAAAAATCAAACATACTGAGAAACTGCTATACAAAAATCTGTACAAGTGACACCCTCATCATCAAAGAACATCTTTACTGGTAGTTTAACTGCTTAAGATGAGCTCCTGCACATATTCCACTATAGACATCCCAACAAAGAAAGAACTGTTTCCTTACAATGGCTCATTAACTTTTCTAATAATAATCCATGCTATAAAAACAAAAAATGCACTATACTCAATAAAGTTTGAAACTTAAAATCTGAAGTAAAATTTGATCAAACAGTAACTGAAAACAATATTCCTAACAATTCAATAAGCATTTTAAGCAGAAAATAGTTTTTAACAGCAAAATTACTGTTAAGTTTTAAGACTTCTATTTTCTTACCTACTTCAGTATCTATTCTGAGTACTGCTAACTCTTTAAACACTATTATTCCACAGTATTCCTTATGTGTTTTCCATCATAAATTTTACATTCTTGAGAAAGACCATTCTGGTGTAAATACAGCAGCTGAATGGATAATAACATGAATTTTAAAACACACTTCCAATAGACTTGCACTTACATGCAACTGTAACCTTACTGACCATTTACTACATCATTCTCTGTTTGCTTCATCATGAACAAGAGTGATATGGCTGCAGACCTCACAGAGTATTTTGTTGGAACTACACTGGAATCAGAAAAGGGAAGTTTATAATTTTTTTGATGGAAAAAGCCATCTCAACTCTAGTTCCTGCTATGAGCCAGGCATTATCCAAATGCTTTCACATTTATTCAAATAATCTTTAAAAAGACACAAAGGGCACAGAATAAAATTTCACTACTGATGCAATTACTCTTTGTGCAAAATGACTCAGGTATAAGAGAGGCCAGACCCACCTTGACCCAGGGCCTCTCAGTCCAGAAAAAAGCATGTTGAGACCACATGATTTCACAACCTTAGCTCTATCTGTCCAGAATGGGCCCAATGGCAATAATTCCACGAATGATCTCTTCAGCTTAAAAAAAAAAAAAAAAAAAATCAACTGTAACAACTATTTTTTGCCTAATGTCAGCAAAAATGAAAAAGCCTCTTCTGAAGAGATTCCTAAAGTGCTGACCAGCCACAGGCTTTCTTTCCACATTTTAATAATCCAGGCAGAATGCAGAATTGAAGGCCACTCCTTCGCCATCTGTCCCTGCCATCCTGCCATACCTCCCTACCCAAGTTGATCTCCTATCTGGATCCAACCCTGTCTCTTCTGCCTTATAAAAGCCATGCTTCCCTACTCCATCTCAGCAGTTACACTCTTCCTTCAACAGTCAGGTCTGTGGACCATCGGTCCTCCACAGAACTCGGCCCTCTTGTAGTTTGGTGACCTGCACACGCATTTTCCTCTCCCAAGCCCTGGTTTCACCACCTTCTCCAAACCACCCAATTTCTGGTTTGGTGTCTTGCACATCACAAAGTTTCAAAACTCTGTATTTTTTCTCTCACCTGTATTTTAGGTAGTTGCGATGGAGAAGAAAAGAACCCTGGATAACTGAGTTCTTGCTATACAGATATTTAACCTGTTAGGTCAAGAAGACAGCTAATGTTCAAACATTTAACTTCTTTCTTTAATTTAAAAACATGAAACTACTTCCAAATCCTAAAATTACCTAATCCTTTTCTAAAATAAATTCAATGTCCAAACACAATAAAATTATTTACTTTATAATTCTGAATAATATATGTGTGAATTTAAACAAACAGAAAAGCCTTATCTGGAATTCCCACAGGTACTTTATAAAACAGCCTGACCAGGGAAGGGGTCAGCACAAACAAGGCTCGTGCTACCATGAATTACATTACAGGAACACCTCAAACCAGTAATTTAATCCTGCTCACTGTGAACCACTGTCTGTGTTCTTATTCTAAGTAAAAATATGCTTCCAGAAGTGACGTTTTATCTTCACAAAGTAGTAACTGAACTTCAAAGGCACACTGTAAAAGACTCAAATATTCAATATGTTGGTCATGTACTTTTGTTCAACAAGTAATTTATTAAAGACCAACTACGTGCCATGCACTGTGCTAGGCAATACACTGATTTACAAACAAAGGGACACAATCTTTGATGATGAAACACACAACAGACTATCATCTCTGAAGATTTTTAATAACAGCTCCAACATATAAAGATGGATGTAGGGCTTCCCTGGTGGCGCAGTGGTTGAGAGTCCGCCTGCCAATGCAGGGGACGCGGGTTCGTGCCCTGGTCCGGGAAGATCCCACATGCCACGGAGCGGCTGGGCCCGTAAGCCATGGCCGCTGAACCTGCACGTCCGGAGCCTGTGCTCTGCAATGGGAGAGGCCACAACAGTGAGAGGCCCACGTAACCACAAAAAAAAAAAAAAAAAAAGATGGATGTAGAGAAGCAAAGTAAGTTTCCATTCCACCAGCACGTGCATTCCATCATGCTCCCAACAGAAAAACGGTTTCTATTTATGGGGTCAGTTGGAATGGCCAACTCTGGGTTTTATCAAATTTCTTTCACGTGAAAAGGAAGACAATAAAGTAATAAAAGAATAAGCACAAAGCTGGCTTCCTGAACCAGCTGCAACTGAAACAGAAGTTAAAATTATACACCTAGGAAACAGTGGTATTACTTTAAAAATTCTTCTAATGTTTAAGAATGCTAAAGCATAAAAAAAAGAACAGATTAACCCAATACCCACTGGTACGTGTGAAAGTTCTATAAACATATATAAATTGTATCATGATGCAAACCCAATTCTCTGTTATCATTTCAAGTATCTCCATTAGTATTCAAACAGGTACTTTGTCAAACAATCTTAGCACCTTTTTCTTCCAACTTTTTTTTGGCCTCTCTGCGTGGCTTGCGGGATCTTAGTTCCCCAACCAGGGATTGAACCCGGGCCACTGGACTGCCAGGAAACCCCCCTCTTCCATCTTTAAAGAGAAAATTACCTGCTTGGGCTTCCTTGCTGGTGCAGTGGTTAAGAATCCACCTGCCAACACAGGGGACACGGGTTCGAGCCCTGGTCCGGGAAGATCCCACATGTTGCAGAGCAACTAAGCCCGTGCGCCACAACTACTGAACCTGTACTCTAGAGCCCGCGTGCCACAACCACTGAGCCTGCGTGCCACAACTACTGAAGCCTGCACGTCTAGAGCCCATGCTCTGCAACAAGAGAAGCCACCGCAGTGAGAAGCCCCACACCACAACGAAGAGCAGCCCCCACTCGCCGCAACTCGAGAAAGCCCGTGCACAGCAATAAAGACCCAACGCAGCCAAATAAATAAATTAATTAATTAAATCTATTTAAAAAAAGAGAAAATTACCTTCGTAATCAAAACAAACAAAAAAACAAAAAAAACCCTCAAAAAACTCTTAAGTGAACACAAAAACAGTAATTATAAAATTTAAGTTCTAGTTCTTTCAAAAATCAAGCTGAAAATGATTAGCATAATCATCTTCCTACGGATAACTTTGACTTACCATTTAGTTCTCTCTGTATGTGCACCTATAATCGAATCCAGCTCTTCTGTTTCTCCTTCCAGGGACCACCACCACCATTTATACACCTCAGTAGCGAACAGAGAGCCTGGGAGTTATCCTCAACTTCAGTCCCGGCCCCTAAATATGACCAGCCACCAATGAATTGGCCTCCTTGATGTCTACAGACCCTCCCCGCTTCCCACCACCCTGTTGTACTCAGACCACAAATGCCCCTCAACTGAATTATTACCACGTTACCCTTAGCCTCCACCCACCCAATTTATGTCCCACACTGTAGTGAAAGTAACCATTCAAAAACACAAATCTGATCTCATTTCTTTCTTAAATCCTTTTGCCCTTGAGATAAAGCAAAATATTCTTAACATGATAAATACAACTCTGATGATCTGGGCCCTGCTTAAGGGTCCAGCCTCATCTAACCCCTTTGCTCTTTTTTTCCTCTCTCTCTTGTTTATTACATTATATTCCATTATTTCAAACATACAAAACCGGCATGCCCACTTGCAATATTAACAAACCTTGATATTTCATTATAACTGCTTCGCATCTTTTAAATGAAGGACTCAGTTATTACAGGCAGACCTGAAGCCCCCGGATTCATTCCCCTCCTTTGACAGTTAAAAGCTATCCTGAAATTAAAGACTCATCATTCCTGTGCATGAGTCTATGCATGCATGTTTATACATGGTTTATACTTTAACCATACGGCTTGTACCAATAAACAATATGTGGTATTATACTGTATGTCATTTTACAATTTTTTTTTCCACTCAGTTTGTTTTCTGAGATTTACCCATGTTGACAGAGGTAACTCCAGTTCTCGCTGTAACTGTCACAGAGTATTACATCATCTGAATATTCACCAGTATATTGAGCCCTTTTCTCAATGAACGTCTAGGATGTATCACCTTATATTATCACAAACACGCTGACATTTTCACACACATCTCCTTGTGCACGCATACAAGGGTTTCTCAAAGGCAGACTCTGTCAAGCTACACTCAGCAACTCATGAAACCAATACACTTGGTTACAGACCATGTTTTATTAAAAATGAAAGTAGAAAATGTGTGTTTCATATATAAGAGTACTGCTTCTTTAAACATATTTCCGTTATACACAGACAGGTCAATGTACGCACTGGGTCACAAAAGAATAAAATATGGAACCCCCTTGCTTGAAAGTGTGTATCTAGAAGTAAAACTCTAATGAGCAGGCTATGCACACCTTCAAACTCTGATGCAGTGATGATTCACAGAATTACCCACCTGGAGTTTTTCTTTAATGTGTGAGGTAGGGCTCTAGTACTGTCTTATTCCATATGGATGACCAATTGTCCCAGCAATTATTTATTTTAGATCAGATTACAAGTTACACATGTTCAGTGAATTTACAGACTACTTCAGAAGAAATGGCTTCTGCACAATATTAAATCATTCCATCCTATGTTCACCTTATGTTCAAGAGGGCTTTTACGTCCTCAGTAATATTTTGTCATTTTCTCCATAAGGGCCATGCATAGCTTTGTAAAGAGTTACTTCTAGGAATTCAGAATCTCTGTCCTTTGTTCAAAAAAGATCTTAACACATTGTAACTACCCAGTAAATACTGGGTTGGCCAAAATGTTCGTTTGGGTTTTTCTGAACAAACTTATCAATATCAAATCAACAGATCTCCTTTCCTAGAATGTTGCCACCATCCAAAAACTGTCAGTAAAATTTGGCTTGCTTTTTTGCCTATAAAGGCCGTGGACAATGGATTTTATTTAACACTAGCAACTGGCCTCTACCCATTTGCACTGGAGAATGACTGCTGCTACTACCCCTGGAGCAGGCTACAGACAGCTGCCAACCAGCACTTAAGCTCATCTGCCCTGGTAACTTTCTATTTAAGACTCACACTTGAAGCCGTGAGTTGTTGCTATCTGTGTTACGTCCTGGATGAAGTGCGGCAGGGCTTCCAAATCATCCACCGGCCCCCCTCTCACAGATGATGGCCACCTTACTCCCAAAGCCACTCAAAGTATGACCCCATAGCCTATATTTTCACTCAGAACATCTCAAATCTTCTAAATTTGGTGAAAAACTACCCAGCCATTTTTTACACTGTTAATTAGACACAAAAAAAGAAATCTTATGTATAAAGTTTAATAGGCTGCATCTAGAAAACAAGCACTCTTAAGACTGTGGAGGGTACTTCCCTGATGGTCCAGTGGCTAAGACTCCAAGCTCCCAATGCAGGAGGCCTGGGTTCGATCCCCGGTCAGGGAACTAGATCCCACATGCCACAACTGAGAGTTTGAATGCTACAACTAAAGATCCTGCATGTGGCAACAAAGATCCTGCGTGCCGCAACTAAGACCCAGCACAGCCAAATAAATACATAAATAAATATTAAAAAAGAGAGAGAGAGAGAGAGATGTACAGTCCTTTTTTCTTGTTTTTCCTCCTCTGGGTTCCAAGTTCATACTGTGACTTTAGAGATTAAAAAGGTTTTCAGAAACACCTGTTTATGAATTTGGAAGAATGCAGAATCACTCTCAGATACCTCAATAACCCCACCAAAAATCCTATGGCTCCCTCCCAGTGTTTAAAAATGCTCATCTCTTTCAACGATGCAACTATTCCTATTCTTGCAACTTCAAAAGCCAAATTAACTGTGCCTCAAAATCCAGATTTCTTTTCACGACTCAGTACCCATCACATCACACATCACAGATGTTCTTCACCTTCCATTCAGATTCACTTTACTGCATCCTCAGGGGTCCTCAAGAAATTTACCTATTTGCCTACCACTAAATTCATAGACATCGACAAGAAAAAAACCAGGCTCACCTATTTCTCCACTTCCTATTCCAGGCAGGTAAGAGAAAGAATATGAACCTCTGTGGCCAAACTACCAGTATAAAAAAATAGCAAAAGTTATTTTGTTATAGGATAAAGTACAGTCTTGTTAAAGGATAGTCTCTTCAACAAATGGTCTTGAGAAAACTGGATATCCACATGCAAAAGAATGAAATTGAACCCTTATATTACACCATACACAAATATCAATTCAAAATGGTTTAAAGATTTAAATGTAAGGCATAAAACCATAAAACTCCTAGAAGAAAACACAGGGGAAAAGTTTCATAACACTGGTCCTGGCAATGACACTAGAAGCTCAGGCAATGAAAGCAAAAATAGGCAAGTGGGATTACATCAAACTAAAAAGCTTCCATATAGGAAACAATCAATTAAAAAAAGTATTAAATGTAATAATAACAAGGGAGATTTAAATGCGTGCTAGGCACTGTCTTAAGCACTTTACCTATGTTCACTTATTCAATCCTCCTTACAACTCTATGATGGATATTATTACTATCCTCCATTTTACAGAATAGAAAACTGAGGCCTATTTGATTTATCCCTGGTAACTCGGGAAGTCAGAATTATATCAAGGAAAAGAATGAAAAAAGAAAATCCAACAAGACCATTTAACAAGCCTTAAATTATAGCTAATTCTCCCTACCCCACCCTCCTACTTTTGAATTCATTTTTATACCCTTACCTCATTTGCTGCCAAACAAACTAACACCATATGCCACAGACCACAGGAAATCCATTTACCAGTTAAAGGAAAATCTGTATCTAGAACAAATGCCATTTATTGAACCAGTAACTCTAAATAGAACTTTTTAAAGTACAGAATGTATTGTTAAGGAAGAACATTTTAGATCTTAATGTATTTATTTTGTCGTATTTCTTCTGTCAATGAGGTAGATGTATTAAAGGCAGTAAAAATATAGTAATTCAATTCCCTCTACCATGTTTTGTATTCAGTGGGAGAGATGATGTAAAAACTGAGTTGCGGGCTTCGCTGGTGGCGCAGTGGTTAGGAATCCGCCCGCCAATGCTGGGGGCACGGGTTCAAGCCCTGGTCCGGGAAGATCCCACATGCCGCAGAGCAACTAAGCCTGTGCACCACAACTGCTGAGCCTGTGCTCTAGAGCTTGCGAGCCACAACTACTGAGCCCGTGCGCCACAACTACCAAAGCCCGCACACCTAGAGCCAGTGCTCCGCAACAAGAGAAGCCACCGCAGTGAGAAGCCTGCGCACCACAACAAAGAGTAGCCCTGGGTCACTGCAACTAGAGAAAGCCCGCACACAGCAACAAAGACCCAACACAGCTAGCTAGCTAGCTAGCTAGCTAGCTAGCTAGCTAGCTAGCTAGCTAGCTACATACATACATACATACATACATACATACATACATACATAAATAAATAAATAAAAAACTGAGTTACTATAGAATACTTTACTGTACTCAACTATACAGAAAATGTAATGTTCTACTAATACAAAGCAGTTCTGAGCAGCCAAAGAAACATTTTTTCCTTTCTCTTTCATTAATAACTATTATTAACAAAATAGGAGAAAAAGCACAGCAAACATCTCACGACCTACCTTGACCCTCAGAGAAATGAGGGAGGGGGAAATAAGTGACAAGGGTAAACATCCATATCCACAAGCTATTTTTAATCTACTATTCTTAAAATAGGAAGATTTTAGTAACAAAAATATGAATGGTTGCCAAAACCAATATCCTCAGTTGATATGGGAGAAATAATAAAAAGAAATGGATAAAGTTCACTATTAAGTGTGAACTGACTAGATGTTACTAGAAAAGTACAGTGTCTGGATTTAGATCTTTTGAATAACATTTTTAAATTTTCCATCTGAAGCTGCAAAAGCACATCAACTTTCTGACAATATCTCTCTTCAAAAACGTTTCAAACAAAAATTTTTGACAATATCTGGATACTAAAGGGAATTATGAAAGATGCAATAAAAGTTCTTTAGATGTATAATGGGCACAAAGTAAAAATGTAGAAATAACATCACTTTTATTCTTTTACTTTGGAGTGAAACTAATATGTGCTGTATGACAGCACTTTCTTATATATAACATTGTAGTTTACAAAGAAACACTTTAGTTTCTGCTATATTAACTTTAACTACTGCTCACAGAAATAACAGTCTCTTTGCTGCCATATCACTGTGGAAATTAAGCTGGAATGTCGCTAGCCCACCAACAGTTATTTAAAAAGCAGATACCCAAGAGAGCAAGAAAGCTGCCACAAGCTCAGCTCAACAAAGCAAGCATATATAAACACCTCAAAATTTTAAGAGACATTGTTGCTTTAAAGAGCCATTCTTTTTGTGCTAACATACAAAAATCCAGATATCTAAATATCTCATCATTATTATATCAAACATACAGCCTTAATCTCTGTGACAGAGATATTTCTCTCCCTCCCTCTCATTCAGGGATAAAATTCTAGAGTCAGGTTCCATGATCACAGAATAGGAATACGGCCTGGTAGGATGGCTGAGGTTAAGTACCAAGGCCAAGAGCTGAGAAATATCAGGCAAGCACATACAGGGCAAAACAATGAATACACTGTCAAGTAAGAGTGGTAACAAAAAAGAAAAATCAAAGCAGAGTCCGTGTCCCAGGGACCTAGCCCAGGAGCCAAGACAAAAATTGCACAATAGCTTTTAATTTAAGAACAAAGTGGTTCCGATGAAAATGATGAGGACTTAGTGATCCAGGAAGGTTTCAAGGGGATGTAGGATTGAACTGGTCCTGACCTGAAGGTAGAATACAGGCACGCTTGGGGAGGACATTTTGCAACAAGAGACTCAGTCCCTCTACCAGCCTTAATAAATTAGAGCAGGGGGCTTCCCTGCTGGCACGGTGGTTGAGAGTCAGCCTGCCGATGCAGGGGACACAGGTTTGTGCCCTGGTCTGGGAAGATCCCGATGCCGCGGAGCGGCTGGGCCCGTGAGCCAGGGCCGCTGAGCCTGCGCGTCCGGAGCCTGTGCTCCACAACGGGAGAGGCCACAACAGCGAGAGGCCCGCGTACCGCAAAAAAAAAAAAAAAAAGGTCGCCTATCTATCCTGTGACCCTGCCTTAGGAATTTATCCATAGAAAACAATCCAACCGCTTTTCAGTTAAAAAGAGTGCATAACAATTATAAAGAATCACTGTTTACAGTAGCAAACAATATTACAGGACCTTATGAATCCAATATTCTTGAATTCATTAAAAAATAAGATTTATTTTTTAAATGAAATTTACAGTCAGTAGTACATTAAAGCAAAAATGGCCATATTAAAAACTGTATTTAGTAAATTGTCATTAATCACAAACTTGCAATGAGTTTGCAAAAGAAAGTAAACACAAAAATATTCACAAATGAAGTGACCAGTCATAAAATTAAAGTCTCTCTCCCTACTTAAACAAAAAAGAGACACAGATCTATTTAATGGAGGCACAGATTAGTCAGTTTTTCTCTGAAACTCAGCATTTGATAACAGAATGCAGATATCAATACAATTCAATGAAACTAAAAATCTTGAAAATATACAAGACTTCAAGGGGACAATAAAATAGATATAAATAGTAGCAAAGTTCCTGACAAATGAGAACCTAGCCAACCAACTAACAACTGCAGATGACAAGATCAACAAAGATAATGCGTTAAGAGGCTCTTCAAATGAAGACAATATATACATATAAGAATTAGGGGAGGGCTTCCCTGGTGGCACAGTGGTTGGGAGTCCACCTGCCAATGCAGGAGACACGGGTTCGAGCCCTGGTCTGGGAGGATCCCACATGCCGTGGAGCAGCTCAGCCTGCGAGCCACAACTATTGAGCCCGTGTGCCCCAACTACTGAAGCTTGCATGCCTAGAGCCCATGCTCCGCAACAAGAGAAGCCACCGCAATGAGAAGCCCGCGCACCACAACGAAGAGCAGACCCGCTTGCCGCAACTAGAGAAAGCCCGGGCGCAGCAACAAAGACCCAACACAGCCCCAAATAAAAAAAAATAAATAAATTTATTAAAAAAAAAAAAGAATTAGGGGAGATCACTGTTAAAAGAGATGAAGCTCTTAACTATTTGACAAAATAAGACCCTCTTAGTAATTCCTGTAAAATTCAAACAGGAAGTGAAAAATATATTGGAGGGAGGGGAATGGGGATATTACGACAGAAGTAATATTTGAGTCATTGTTTATTCTATGAACCGGCCTACAGATGCAACAATGATATTATATTTTGTTAAGTATAAGGTAAAATTAATTTAATTTTAATAGTTTATAGTTATTCTTATACCAAGGCCCAGATAAACCCTTTTCACCATTTATGTGAAATTTATGTCCCTAATTAAAATAGATTCACATTAAGAAGACTTTTCCTATTCCAGTTATAATCAGGTAAATGAGACTGTATTTTAGTAAATTCATTTATGTAAAAATAAACAAGAAAAGGACTGCAAACATATATACCAATAGTTGCCACTGGAAGGTAAGGTTGTGGGTGATTTTTTTTCTAAGGGATAGAGTTAAACAAATATTGTCTGAAACGATGCAAATAATATTAGTTAATAAATAAAAATTTGAAACATATGCTAATATTACATCTATGGATTACTACTGCTTTTGATCTATCCATAGAGAGTGAGGTCTAAATTAGAAAAAAATCCCTCTTTCTCATTTAAGAAATATATCCTGAGCCATGGGCATTCAATCCTTACTATAATTCAACAAACTAATTATTATCTTCAATATCTGGAGACTAAAATTAAATAAATTTCTCCAGGTTATAAAACTAAACAGCGGATAAGCCATCCTTCAAACCAAGACTGTCTACAAAGCCCATGCTCATTACACTTAGTTATGCATTACTCTATGGAGACAGCCTTAAAATAACTTACAAATTAATAGAAGATATAATGAAGCTACAGAAAGCACCAAGCAATGAAGCTAGGTGCACTGATGCTACAGTATGTGCCACATGCTACAGGAAGCAGGAGAAGGGTACTCTTAACCTCGGGGTGGGAAAGAAAAAAGGCACAGCAGATATGGGCAGAGGAGGGCAAGAGAGCTTCAAAGAACACAAGAACCGCAAAATGAGGAGAAAGATGTGATAGCCCATTCCAGGCAGTGAGAACGATGTAGTTTTTGGAAACTACAATTACTATTATCTGGCAATTGCTCCCTGAAATTTTTTTAGCTAGAGAGATGGAACAGTCAAATATTCACTTACAATATCTAATATTTAATTTAAATATATTTAACTATTTACTAGTTTTTAATTCACATGAATATTACTCAAAAAGATTGTTTTTCTCACTCTCATGAAGCAAGTTTATTCAAATGCTTCACATGCATCTTTGTCATGACTGTATTCCATTAATAAAGCCACTTCATAAACTCAGTTTTCCAAAAGATAGCATCTCCTTTTTTTTTTTTTTTTTGTGGTACGTGGGCCTCTCACTGTTGTGGCCTCTCCCGTTGCGGAGCACAGGCTCCGGACGCGTAGGCTTAGCGGCCGTGGCTCACGGGCCCAGCCGCTCCGCGGCATGTGGGATCTTCCTGGACCGGGGCACAAACCCGTGCCCCCTGCATTAGCAGGCAGACTCTCAACCACTGCGTCACCAGGGAAGCCCCAGCATCTCCATTTTTAAGATTCTTGAGATAAACTGTTGTTGCTTTTTTTAACTTAAGTATATAAGATATGGCCACTGAACTGTTATCCCCAGTCAGATATAACTATTTCATTCAGGTCAGTTAATTTCCCCATTTTATACACATACCATCTCCACATTACAGTCAATTATTATTTTATTTTTTATGTGATCTTTAAAAGACCTTAGAAAGACAGTCAATATTGGCAACTGTGAGAAATAATTATAAAATTGGTGTTAAATGCCTTTGTCTTTTTTTTTAACTACTTCCACTACTGAAATCTAAAAATATCTGAAACGAAGCACTGATTAAAATAATTTTGATTCATAATGTCGTTACAAAGAATTCTATTCAACATAGTCGTTGAGATAGTTCCCCCTCATATAAGAGATGCGATGCAGTGCTCTTTTCTGGGAGATGACTTCTTGAGCAGAGTACTCACCTGATACTCTAGCAGTCACAGTACTTGTAATATTAACTTCTACATGCACATTAGAGGAAGGGGAAAAATGAAATTTTAAATGTTTGACCTAGATCAGTGGTTCTCAAAGTGTGGCACATATTAGAAGCTCCTGAAGAGCTTGTTAAAGCACAGATTTCTGGGGTCTGTCTTGGAGTTTCTGATTCCGTAGGAATGGAGTACAGTCTAAGAGCTTGCATTTCTTAAAAGTTCCCGGGTGGTGCCAATGCTGCTGTTCTGGACACCACGCTTTGATCCAGATTTTGCCAGACCTTGTTCATCATGTTAAGGGTCTGGATTTTATCCTGAGGCTATAGCTGTCACTGAGGAATTTCAAGCAGGGAAATGACAGCATAAGATTTGTGGTTTTAAAAATGTCACTCTTACAGCAATATGGAGAATGGAGCTTTCACATATAACATATTTCATTGATTCTAATGCACATTATTTTTTACATTTATAATTTCTGCAAGTAGGATGCATTTTTGCAATCAATGGTGTACCACAGTTTAATAGGCAGTGAATTTTCTTTCTTAGTAACACATAAAATAATGGTGTATTATAATTTGTAAGTTCCCGATTCTCTGAAAAACAATGTCGTTTCTTCTCATACGGTGGTGCTATAAAAGAGAAAGCAGGTTTTATTCCCATTCTACAGATGAGGAAACAGATTTTAGGACCCTGTAAGTGACCCATTCCAGAACACACAGCTAGTAAACAACAGGTGCAAGATTAGGAAATCCAAAATTTTTGACATATTAAACCAAGCACCTTTCCCCTAATATGATACTGCTTACAATAATGGCCTGTAGTTTGCCTGCCAGAGAGAGGGAAAGGAGGTGAGGGCAAACCAGTGCACCATAACATATCACCAGGAGCCAAGTAAGATTTTATGGGCACCAGGTGTGAAATACCAAATTAAAGCAACCAAGATAAATTGCTTCAAGACTTTTATTAAGAAACTATAAATAAATGAAAACAGCCAAATGAACCACCTCCAAAAATATACAGATAGAATCAAACAGCAGTTTGGGAACACAGTTTCTTTCACACAGTGGTGCAAGATGCAGAATATGACATAACGTCTCTGAAGAGACAGACACTGGTTTGAGCATTCACTTTAAAATATAGTAGGTGATACCACGAAGTCAGGTTTCTGACAAAACGGGTCCTGCGCCTGAAGAGCCGCCAGAACACTGTGCATCATCAGCTTTCTAAGAGATGCCAGAAAGCTATTTCAGCAGCAAATAAAAATGACTCCCCAAAAAACCACAGACTGTATGCTTTTGATCAAATTTGGTTTGAAAAGGTGTGACTTTCAGAAATACTGTTCTAGAGGCTGCCAAATGATTTTTCAATTCTAAGACTTAAAGAAAGGAGAAAATTAGAATAGAAAATCTAACAAATACTATCTGTCATAACATCCTATGTATTCCCACTCCCTACTGCAGGTCTACTAATAAAAAGATTCACTAAATTCTGCAGTCTCAGCACACTTGAATACCATGACTCTGATAAGTGATGAACTGTCACACAGATGGTGCCTACCACTTTGGTGCTCTATTAAAACTGTAAGCCAAATTTTAAGAACCCAAAGAAAGGACTTCCCTGGTGGTGCAGTGGTTAAGAATCTGCCTGCCCATGCAGGGGACACGGGTTTGAGCCCTGGTCTGGGAAGATCCCACATGCCACAGAGCAACTATGCCCCTGCGCCACAACTACTGAGCCTGCGCTGTAGAGCCCGCGCGCCACAACTACTGAGCCTGCGAGCCACAACTACTGAAGCCCGTGCACCTAGAGCCCGTGCTCCGCAACGAGAAGCCAACGAGAAGCCTGTGCACCGCAACGAAGAATAGCCCCTGCTCACCGCAACTAGAGAGCCCGCGCTCAGCAACGAAGACCCAACGCAGCCAAAAATAAAAATAAATAAATAAATTTATTACCACCAAAAAAGAACCCAAGGAAACAGGTCCAGAGCAATTAACAGAAGATATTTCTATTTTTCATGCTTTGTTTTAGGTTCATTATAAACATTTAAGTCTTGGACTGATTTACAGAAAATCATTTAAATGTTTATAAACAGCCAATAACAGGGGTGGTACATTCTGAAAATTAAAGCTCTAAAAAAGCTACAGTATTATTAGGCTTCACACAACTCATGAGCAAAATAACCCAGAGTTAAAGGCAAAGCATATATCTAAGTCAACCCTTCTGTCAAAATAACTAGTATTCCATACTCTGCCAACCAGACAAAGAAATGACAAGAGGTTCTAAGTAAGGGCTGAATCATGCAGGGTAAACAACAGCAAAGCAACATTACTTGAGACTCCAACTAGTGGCAATTAACAATCATTTTCAAGTCAAAGCAGGTTTCCTTTAAAGGCACTGCGTACCTCATTCAAATTCCTAATAAATGAATATCAAGATAACTAGATCATCATTATTATTTTTACCATCATCATCATCCCTTGGGTGTAAACTGATGGTAAAAAAATGCTCAAATGGAAGTCACCAAAAAGCATTGCCTCCCCGTCCTGGAGTGGGAGATGTGGTCTGTTCCTGCTCTCTGGAGGCCCAGGCTCAGCTTGGAACACTCTCACTCTGAAAGAGTCACTCAAGGGCACAGGCAGCAAAATCAAAGTCGGACGGGTCCAGCTACAGTGGTGGTGTGTCCAGTAGCCATGCGATCCCAAGACTGAGCCAGTGGCATGAGGGTATCTGCTGCCTCTCTTAGCTGTCCCTTAGCTTTTCTGTTGTTCCATCACCTTCTTCAACCATTCCCATATCTTCTATTTGTATTTAAAACAGCCAGTCGGTTTGTACTGCTTGGCATGCAGAAGCTTGACTGATAGGCTTTACCATTACACAGCCTCCCTTTTACTGTTGTTAAAATTAAATGATTTTTGAAAACATGTTTAGTTGTTCTGCTTTGGTTTTAATAACAGAATCATTTCATGTTAGTAGAAAGTTAGAAATGAGAGATCAAGACAGTGAAGAAAGTAACATTATTTATAATTCCACCACCTAGACAGAAACAACCACAACCATTCTGGAGCACACCTTTCCAAGCTTTCAGTGGAAGTGGACATCTTGACCCCAGAGAAGAAAGCGTAGACACTGTGACCACACTGGAGATCTATGAAGTCATTAAGCCAGGGCACGGCGACCACATAACTCATCACCCAATACACTCTGAGAGTGAAAGGGCTTCTTTCCCTCCTTCCCCTATTAATAAGTCAGCCAAGAAAACAAACATAAGTTGGGGTAATCCCTGGCAAATCCAATTGTACAATTCCCCTACATATCAGAATAGCTGAGCCTACTATTTAGGAACCCCTACTTAAGAAATAGTCCCATTTGTCCAAAGAGGATATGAATTATAAATTCTTCTTACTTATTTGCACAACTTATTTTTACCACTTGGCAAAAAGAGAAACCTTTAAAAAAGGAGGGGGGGGGAAGGGGGAGGAGAAGAAGAAAAACCGAAGTCCTAGCAAATTGACAAAAATTTTTTTCATATGCACTGGGGAACCAAAATATTCAAGTAACTCCGTTTATTTTTGATATTTGCTTTACCGCAATGGTCTGGAACCAAACCCACAACATCTCCAAAGTATGCCTGTACAAGTAAAATTATTCCATGGTGTTTGAAGTCAGAATAAGGGTTTTGTTTGGTGCCTAGGGGCCAGGATTGGCTAGGAAAAGGCACTAAGGAACTTTCCTGGGTAAATCTGTACCCATACGTACATATTTAAATGTGCATATGTAAATATTCATTGAGCTGTATACTGAAATTAATACATTTTACTCAGTTTATTGCATGCTTGTTATATATCACAGAATGTTTTAAAAAGAAAACATCACAAGAACATCATGTTCATTAAATTACATTGTATGTGTAAAAAAAAAAAAAGAGAATTTTAACAAAAAGCTTCTTAAACAAAAACCTACAATATAATTAGCATCAGAAAGTACAAAATATAAATAACACACCTTCCTTAAGTTAGAAAAAAGGTTGATACAATTTATCTTTGCACAGGAAGTCACTCAATAAAAAATACATACAGAACAAAAGACTTTTTCCCTGAATTATCAGGGCACCACTGAAGCAATACATCCAGTTTTTCACACCCAAAATAAAGAAACACATCTTTTTGGTTTTCCCGCCTGTAAGTGGGTCAGCGCCCTTAAGAAGGCTAGAGGGGGAAAATAGCCTGAACATCAAAATATACTGTTTCAAACATACTCCTAGAAGCTGATAAGATGTAATGGGATGAGAGCAGAAAATAAAACATAATTAACAAAATCTAGTTAGACAGAACCAGATATAGGAATAGTGCTACTCTATAATATACAGCAAGAGAAAAATATGAAAGTATGAAAACTTTGAAGACAGATTTAAATACAGTGATAAATGGTTGATAAGAATAAGAAAGCCAGAGCCCCTGAGCTTTTAATCCCTCCCACCCACCCCTTTTAAGCCCGGATCTTGCTTTGTAGCAGCTTCACTGTTCTTCACTTTTGGCTTCCTGCCCTAGTCAGCAATGGCTCCTTACCTACAGGCTACTTCCTTACCTCTTTTCTCAAAGTATTCTCTTTTGAAGATGAACCCTGCTCACATTCCCTATCACCACTGATCATATTTTACCTACAGTAAATTCAACCTCTAGATCAAATACATTGGGCACAAACTAAAAGGTCAAAAGTAAATTTTCTATAAACTTATTTTTAGCCTTTTATGGAGCAATAGTGAAATAATCATTTTATCTGGAAGCAGTATGGAATGAACTACTTTAAAACATTTTTTCAAACCGAGTCCCAAGAATATAGAAGAGGTACAAAAAACACGCAAGGCAGCCTACATTATGCCTGGTTTACAGAGTTCCCTCCATATAAATCCTGGCCAGAAATTACAGTCAGGGACAAATGGAGGGAGAAGAAAAAAAAAAAATTTAACTTTAAAAGCCTAAACATAGATTGTAGTTTCAGAAAGTACAGGGTGAGCTAACAGCTGACCTTTGAACCTCACTAGTCTCCAAAAATGGAAAGATTTCTGGGCGATGAGAAAGAATATTGCTTTGAAACGGCAATGTCTAAAATACATTGTCTCCATGTTTTATTTTAAATATGCTCTTGATTTACTGTAGGACTTTACCTACTACAAATGAAAATATTTACTTGATATTTACCAAAATGTTTATTTATCAAATATTTCTATCTGATATATTTATTTACTGAATATTTACCTAAGTGTTTAAGGTACTTAAATAAAAGTAACCTTTGGCAGCACTACTCCAGTTCACAGTCTGTAATCTTTATTTTTATTATCATTTTGTTTCAGTTTTTAAAAATGTTCAATAATCATTTTGTCAAATTGGAGTGAAGAGCTGAAAGGCAAGAAGATGGAAGAACTCTAAGTGAAAACAGAGAAATGATGTTAGAATACAAAATAAATTAACTTTTTTAAAGAAGATTGTGTTGTAAGAATGGGGTGTATATTTTGTTTTGTAATTCTGCTTCTGAAGAATTCTAATCCTGATACCAAAATTAGATGGTGGCAAACTGAGGTATATAACAGGGCTGATGGGCTAAATTTAGGCGTTCCTTCTCTGCAGCATCTACCAGCTCCTAGACCATTTACTGAATTGTTATCTTGTCCTGAAAACTTCATATACATTATCTTCATGGACATTATCTCAGTTAAATTTCATGAGTACCCAACTGCTATGCATTCTTATATTTGCTTTATACAGATACGGAAACTGGGGCCCAAAGAAGGTTAACTACTTGCCCAAGGTAAACAAAGTCAGTCAGTGATCCGAGCTCAATCAAAAATCTGGCCTAATTCCAAAACATCACTATTTTTCTATGCCACATTCTCTCTCCTAAAACAATACCACCCACTGCCTCTTAAGCCTCTATTTCATATATATTATCTCCTTAAATCCTTACAATTCCATGTGAGGTGGGCATTATCATCTTTATTTTAAAAATCAGGAAAACTAAGACAAAGAAGTTAGGTAGCTAGCTAGGATTTAGTTTCTGGTTCACAGCTCCAAAGGCCATATAAGATACTCTTTCCAATGCATCATGAGATTTCACACTGTCACTTCCATCTTGTGCCATTATCAACCTGGTTAATGACAGACATTTCTAAGTATGCTACTTCATCTGTAAAATGAACAACATGATATCAAGTGACCCTTCCATTTTAGGGCTCTAAGTTATATGATATACATCCCCTCTTCCTTTGCCTGCCTGTGAAGAAGAGACTGGAAATTTGGGGGGGGGGAGGATGTAGATAAAACCCCACAGCGGTAAGTAAAGCAAAGTAACCATTATTAGGTTCTAATGTATACACAAAGATCTACTCATAGGCACACAAAGTCCCATCTGAAACAAGCAACAAAAAACAATCCAGAGCTTGTGCTTTGCCAACCCAAAATGAATCATCTATTTTTAGCTTAAACCCACTCAAGAGATGGCCTAGGCTGGTCTGCAGCAGCCAACTGAACAGTTGAACAGTCAACTGGGCTCACCAATGAATCTTGAAGGCAAGTCGGATCTCCAATCCTTAAGAGTAACCTTTGGCTTGACTGCAGCTATAAAGCAAATATAAGAACAGAAAGCTAGAAAGATTTTCAGTTTGCCAAGAAAGTAGCATTTCAAATATACAAATCTATTTCATTATGTTTTTTACTCTGCTAGAAGGTGTGGCAAAGATTCAAAAAGCCTGGACATTTTTACATTCCAATCAATCCTCCAAGTCTAGATGAGTCACTTTACAGTTGGGGGATGTGAGAAGGAGCAAAGGTGGCAAGATTAAAATTAAAACCCTAAAATCACTTGCAAAACACCTTTAAATAATAAATGGTGAATTTAGGGCTGTGAACAAAGGTGAGAATTTTAATAAACTCTGAACTTGAGAAACGGTATAAAACTTTATATTTCAGTTATACAGATTATTTTATCTATAAATTAGAGCATATTATATTAATACATATATGCAGTTCAGCAGATCACCTAAATTTAAATGTGAGAACTGGCATAAATAAAATTTTCTCAATCCAATCTAGGGAGCTTTGCCTAGTATTCTGGATGCTGCCTTCAGTCTGACATTAATTGCCGAGTATGCTGCCAAGGCTCATGGCTCACAGGCAATTCTACAACAGGCAGGTGTTTCCAGAAGTAAAGGGTATACCCGAGAGAAGGCGCTGGAGACCCCACTGACAGCACGGCAGTCCTTTAAGGTCTCTGAGCCCAGGGAGGTGGGGTAAAACAGCTACAGAAAGAAACACTTAGCAAGGCTTTTCAGAAGAGAGTAAAACAAGAAGATACTGCCCAGCATTTTCTCATAAAAAAGACAAAAATAACTTTTTCTTAGCGAAAACTTGCTTACTAATTGGGAAAGAAATTTTAAAACCTTTATTCAAATAAACATTTATGTTGACTATATGGGCCAAAAGATGCTCTCGGTAACAGGAACATAAAGATAGGTAAAACTCCCTGTCTCTCGCATCTAGTACAGCAGTGTAAATGGCATACTAGGAGACAGAAACGGCAAGAAGCACCCTCAGGGTGTGAGAGGAGCAGCTCAAAGCAGTGGCACCTGAGCAGTCGAGAGGTCAAGACAAGTCTGTTAGGAAGATAAAAGGGTGAAAGCACCAACGATGGCAGATCAGTAAGAACTCCAGATGAGGGGCACCAGATTGTGAAAGACCTACTTAAGCTACACCGAAGAGTCTCTTAAGCAACGTGATCCTGGAGGTGGGGCAAAGGGCAAAGGGGAGAGGCCAGCAGCGGTCAGAAAGAGACAGAGCAGTATCTGAGGCCAGAGCCAAGGAATGGCTGAGTAAAAGCAGCAAGACAAAGTCACAGGGGAGCAGACGAATTTGGCAAGAACTTCTGCAAAGGAATCGACAGGATCTAGTGACCAACTAGATGTAAACTGTAAGGAAAATGAGATACATTAACGCTGAGGCTTTTGGGTCTATAGACAGTTATAAATATTCACTTTTTTTTAATTAAAATAAGCAGAGTGACAAAATTTTAGAGCCAGAAGGGCCGTTCCCTGTCACAGTGGGCCCCAAAGCTGTAGAGCCTGGCAGTTAAGAAGTAACGTGAGCAAGAAGCCTGGCAGAGAGGTGACAGTGGCTCCAGCAGCTGCTACAAAGAACAGCTTGAAACTTACACATACATCTCAGCAAACTGCTCACTACCTGCTGGGATAAGATTAGGGGGCTTCCTTTTATCCTTGTATAGACCTCACAAAGCTTCCTGTTGCCTTCTGCTT
Organism: Monodon monoceros; assembly: GCF_005190385.1. Classification (NCBI taxonomy): domain Eukaryota; kingdom Metazoa; phylum Chordata; class Mammalia; order Artiodactyla; family Monodontidae; genus Monodon; species Monodon monoceros. The sequence goes on along the minus strand of NW_021703776.1, from coordinate 17,725,513 downwards.
TCTTTCAAAGATACTTACGATATACTTTTAAACGCGCAGAGGCGGGTTACGCACAGGGTAGTTTTTGTCATTGACCCAAGAGCACACAAGGGCAGCCATAAACCAAAAGGATTATTTATTCTCTTTCCCTCCCCCTACAAATACATTTTACAAGGCAGAAAAGTGAAGCACAGACTGGCCATATAACCTATCTACCCGCACAGTGAGGAAGGATTAACAAGATAATGAGTTTGGTTTAGGGCACGTTAAATTTTGACGTTCCAGCAGACATTTAGGTAATGGTGTAAAGTAGGCAGCTGGATATGTATGTCTGTAGCTCAGAATGGAGAGCTGGAGGTATAAATTCGGCAGTCAGCTCACAGATGGTACTCAACACCATGGCAACGTGAGAAATGAAACATGAAAGGTGAGACCATCTTCGGAGAGAATGCATGAGAAGAGAAACAGACCTCAGGCTGAAACCCTGAGGAAGGGCCAACGTATGCAATAAAGAAGAAATCAAAAGAGAAACTGAGAAGGATCACTTTTACCTCATCTTCTGTTCCAATTTCTACGCTAACAAAGAAACCTTCTGTATTTAGCATATCTATCTATTTTAGTGCCAGATATTTTGGATACTGAAGACAATCAACTATAAATTTTACCAATTTTGAAAGGTGGCCAGTTAGTGACAACAATCTTTCATTTGCCCAGAACTGTCAGGAGAAAAGGGATTGCCTAAGAGTGAAATCTTCTGATGAGTGGCATTTCCAGAAAAGGGAAGCTTTCCCTTTATGTGAATGGTTCGCAGAATCAGGTAGCTGAGTGTGAAGCACTGAGATACACAACAGTTAACCAGGATGAGCAATAGGGTAGAAGACAGCAAAAGTGTGAATTCTGTCCATGTGTGCTAGTTATACCTGCTCTGTTTCATGGCAAAGGTTGGCACTCCTAATCTCTTTCCTTTTTGGTACTTACATGTTGAAGTTACTGGAGAAAGAAATGAAGAGTATGAACTCTTATTAAATGCATGCAACCTGACTCAGGACACCTGCTACATAAAAATACTCAAAATCTCTGTTTTCAGACAATGTGCCCTGAGCACAGGGGTTGGAGCTGCAAAACATGGCTCTGAGGGTACTTTTACCACTAACTGAGGTGTGACATTGTTAAGTCGTAAACATACTGGTTTTCTTACCTGCAAAGTGGGAATAGAACCATCTACAGTATGCTTCTACAAGCATTTCTTAAAGAATTAAGAGTGAATAGGAAAATGTGCTGTAAAACGAAAGGCATTTAACATTATGTCTTCCATGCTCTGGTTAGAGCAGATATAAAAAGAACAGTACTAGTATAATTTAAAATAATCATTCTTGGTTTTCTTAAAGAAGAGAAAGGGAACTGGGCAAACCAACTGCATTATGCAATGTTCCAGGACTCCAAATTTAAATACTGCAAGTTACTGGTTTACAAGAATCCTCTGGAATCTTAGATGCATCACTTCACTGTTTCAGGCATCACTTTTTCTTATGCAGAAAACAAGGGTGGAGGATACAGTGGATCTCCAATTTCCCTTCTTGCTATGATAATTTTCATCATTACATTCATCTATATATGCCTGGTCAAAAGAACAAGTTAAATGTTTTTGATTAATGAAAATCAATCGTTATAACTGAGCCGCATCATTCATAAATGCACTTTTACCTGCACCATCTCAACTATATTAAAGTTAGAGGGAAAATAATAATGTTGATAATGTGGCGATTGCTCCAAACGTTTCTTTCAATAAGCCTATGACTTGGAACGACACGAGACATGACGATAAATCTTCGATTCCTTCACATGAGTTCTTGTTGCCCAAAGCATGATTCTATCATGGAGCTGAATGTTATTCTAATGTTTAAATTTAAATACATTATTTTGCACCACATGCCCTCAAATGCAAACAGTGCAAGAAGAGAAAAACTTATGTGTTGTATCACTGGAGAAAAGGCTGCTGTCATGATGTCAGTCATTACATAATTTCACATTTGCAGACATACAGCTTTTAACTTACATACATGCAAGGAGTGATGCCACTGAACCCTTAATAGGAATTTAAAAGTTCAGAGTTACATAAAGTACCAAGTCACATCAGGTAACTAGAGAATGCCTCAACTTTAGAAAAATTAACGTCTGTGGATCCACTTTTAAAATATTAAATTTGAAGAAATTTCTTGGAAAGTGCTTGATTTGCATTTATCTAAAAGTATTTCTACAAACAGATACTTCATAACATCTAGTCCTAAGAAACAGAAGGCCTTTAATGTTCTCCATAAAAATCTGTGATTCCATTAAACAATCAGATGGGTGATTAGCAGTAAGTTTTACTACTATGAAAATCAGTTCCATCTTTGTCATAAGCCATTGAATATTTTATAGTAACACTGAGAGAAGCGGGGGATAATAACTATTTTTCCTCAGGGGACCACAATATAGGGCCTAAGCTGCTGCTGGGAACATGGCTGACTTCAGGGCAGCAACAGCAGCAGAAACTTCTAAGGGGGATGTGACCATGGAGGAACAAAGCGAGGGTGAACTGGACACTGCACAGCTCATAACACACAAGTTCTTGATTTGTTCACCGTGAAACAGATATTTGCATCTACAGTGAAAGAGAAGTATACAAAGATACCACAACAGCAATAAATCCATCAATACACTCGCCCTTCACCTACAAAAGCTCAGAAAAAAATGATAGTCCTAAACTGAAAAGAAAATCACATATAACAAACCAAGGTGTTTATGTATTGTATCACAGGCAGCCAAGCATTCCTCTAGAGAAGTCTTTCCATTATTCAAACAGACTGTCAAATTAAAACCAATAAAATATGCAAAAAGCAAGCAAGCATTGAATCTCTTTTTCTTAAAAAGACTGAGCTGAGCAACAAAATAAAAATCTTTCTTCCACAATTCTATGTTTAATCCCATCAGACTTGCTTTTCCATAAATGAATATAACTTTGTAGTCAACGTAACTGTAAACCTTCTTCAGCCCAGCATTAAACAGAGGCTCCTCCTGCAAGCTAAGGATTATCCTGACCCTCAAAACAGGATGTCCCTTTTCATCCGGAGTCCAAAGAATACTATCATAAATCACTACTAAACTGTTAAGGGGGGTTGGGGGGAGGCTAGTGAGGGGAAAAGGCTAGTGAGGGAGACAAGAACTGATTTTCAAAATCAAATTTTGTTTTCTCTTTTTGGCCGTGCCGTGGGTCATGCAGGACCACCAGGGAAGTCCTTGGGTTTTTTTTTTTAAGCTCTGGCTAAAACAATATCAAGAAGAACAAACTGAGAATAATCTGTATATGTGTTGAATAGCTTAAACCACGAATTCATCAGATAACACAGACTTGGAAATTTGTCTATCTCATTTTATCTTTCTCTTTAAAACCGAACATTTAGGAAACTAAGTTATTGCTTTTCCTATTAATAAGACACTGTTAAGTTAGTAGAACATTAAAAAGAAGACTTAAAATTTAGTTAAGTGGGGGCTTCCCTGGTGGCGCAGTGGTTGAGAGTCTGCCTGCTGATGCAGGGGACACGGGTTCACGCCCCGGTCTGCGAAGATCCCACATGCCGCGGAGCGGCTGGGCCCATGAGCCATGGCCGCTGAGTCTGCGCGTCCAGAGCCTGTGCTCCGCAATGGGAGACGCCACAACAGTGAGAGGCCCTGGTACCACAAAAAAAAAAAAAAAGAGTAAGGGGGACTAAGCAAAAAACTAAAAATATATTTATCAAAGGACAAATAGTGAATGCAATTTCCTTTATATGACCAATCTGAGTTAAAATAAAGGAAATAAACTCTTTTACCCATACACTATAATACTGTCAGCATAAAAAGAGCAAAATAATAAGAAAATGGAATAGGATAGGGTGAAGATCAGGAAAGAAAAACAATAAGGAGGGCTTCCCTGGTGGTGCAGTGGTTAAGGATCCACCTACTAATTCAGGAGACACAGGTTCAATCCCTGGTCCTGGAATATCCCACATGCCGCGAAGCAACTAAAGCCATGCGCCACAACTACGGAGCCTGTGCTCTAGAGCCCACGAGCCACAACCACTGAAGTCCATGCGCCTAGAGCCGGTGCTCCACAACTAGAGAAGCCACTGCAGTGAGAAGACCGCGAACCGCAACCAAGAGTCACCCGCGCTCCCCGCAACTAGAGAAAGCCCGTGTGCAGCAATGAAGACCCAAAACAGCCAAAACTAAAACAAATAAATAAATTTATAAAAAATATATATAATTATTTTCTAAATGAAAAAAGAAAGATTAAAACAACAGAGGTCACGGGCATTCTCATCTGAAAATATTATTCAGTGCTTTAAATTTTAAATTAAAGTCAAATAAAATTTAAAATTTATTCTTTGGTCATGAGAGCCACTTATCTGATGCTCTGTAAGGCATGCCTATATTATAGAACCTTCCATCACTACAGAAAGTCTATTGTACAGCACTGGCCTGGAGTGTTTTAAATAATTTACAGAAGTGATGCTTTATATATCCACCGGGAAAAGACTTCTGTCACAAATTGTTGATAGAACATTTTGAGACGAACATTTCGTATTTTTAATATTTCATATTCATGATTATCAGGAATCTTGCAATCATGATTAACCATATATAACATAGAAAAAATACTTAAGGTTCAGCAGGCCAACTATCTGTCTTTAGAGTATCTCTACCCATCCAAACAAATAAGGAACCACCCTCTTTTTAAAGCCTTGAAGGAAAACATATTTCATAGCCTCTCTTGGTAATCCTCCCAGAATCAAGGAATTCATCTGCCCTCTCTCACTCAAATGGTAAATACTGCTATAATTTTTCTACCCATTTCCAGAACAGAAGAACAACATTTGGCCACCAACTCTACAGGATATACCGCAACCTTCAATCTTAGAAGAAAAAAAATGCATTTCTTTGAACTTCCTTAAAAGACCTTACTTTATGCCCTAAGGAGCATGTACCTGTTCTCAACATAGGCAGAACACCTCCCTTACTGAAACCTTTCAATGATCCTTGTAAACGACAGCACAGAATTCAAAAACCTTACCACTGCATAGAAGAGTCCTCGCCACCAGAGTACATCATCTCTCTCTCACCTATCTTCCAATCTTTTCCTCCACCTCCTTCCCAGCCTTATGGAATTATTTAGAGCTCCCAGACGGTACCTCGACATTTCATTTCACTATGACTTCTGCCGTGCTGCTTCCTCCGCCTGCAAGGCTAACCTGAGGACTTGGACTTTAGATTCTGGTCCTCCTTCTCTACACTCCCTAGCCCTACTCTCCCCAAAAGATTCAAACTCCAGCATTTTGTCAAAAGGAAGCTCTTGACGAAAAAGGTGATTAAATTTTGCAATAGTCAGTGAATACTTACTGAACATCCACAAGGCTCTGGTTTAACAAGGAAGGTTTGAGAATCTTAATTCCTGTATCTTAAAAAAAATAATAAAACAAAAAGGGAAAACCAACCATCTGTGTTGAATGTTATGTCATCTGTCTGGAGTGAGAAGCTTAGAGCATTTAACTTCTTGAAATCTCTTAAAAATTAAGATTCATCAGCATGAACACTAACTACACCCAAGGCATTTATCAATAATAAATGCCTAAGTGAATACAACAGTTGAATGTGTCTTATATCTTGTTAAAGTGGATCGTACTGACCTCACTTTCACTTACGAACAACCCGATGGAAACACCAAAGGGACCACAACAACATTTGGCTTTACTAGAGGGAAGAGGCAAGGAGCAGAGGGACTGATAAGTCGACGCCGCCTGGCATATTGCTCAGAGTCATCTATACAACACTCAAAAAGAGACTAATGTAAGAATCCCAAATCAGCGTGTAAACAAAAAGGTTCATTACACACTGCCAGTGAGAGTGTAAAGCTGCACTTTCTGGAGGCAATTTAACACTCTCTATCGAGAATCTTACAAGTTGGCTTTGTAAGTGATTCCATTTCTAAGATCAAGACTCAATAAATAAAATTATGGTACATCCATCCATATCATGGAATCAGTCCTGTGCAGCCTTTTAAAATTACAGCATTTTAAAAAAATGATGCTATTGAAGATTACTTAATAACATCAGGAAAACTGCGTAAGTGTAAAAAGCTAATTCCAAAATAATTTGTCAGTATGATACTGGGTTTCTTGTTGGTGATGGTGTTATTAATGTTTAAGTAAATCTGCTCAAATTTTATAGGTATACGTTACACTAAGACAAAAATTAAACTTAAATTAATAACCATGACTTACTTTTAATGATAAAAGCATGGTGCTTTTTGTTTACTTTTTAATCTGAATTTTCTAAAATGAATAAATGTTATCTTCTGAGATATGTGGGAAAAGATTATGTTAAATAATAATAATCGTAATTACGGAAAGTTTGGTTCTCCTGAATAAACTAGTATATTTTCTCCTTACAGATAATAAGAGCAATGTAACGTTTTTTTTCTTTTGTTTGGCTGTCGGAAAACATAAAGCCAGCTTTGTCAGTCACCTTCAGGAGCTGCACAGCAAACACCACATATCGGGGTGTGCATCTGACTGTCCTCCCTCGAAACTTTCTACCCTGACCTGAATTTTCTCTGACCCTTTTTCTACTGCATTGTAGATATTATTCTAGCTAGCGTCAAAATCTTTTTTGTGGAGAGGGATGGAGGCCAAGAGGAAAAAGAAGGGGGAAAGGAGAAAAAGGATGAGGTGGCAGTTGTACAAGCAGAGCACTGTTCTACCTCTGTAGTTTTCAGATTATTTACTAAAGTTTAAGTTCCACCATAATGGATACGTAATAAATATTTGTAGAATAAATAAATGAAGATAACAACTCCCCAATTTGAGAAATGCATCTCTTTTGGGGGTTCTTCCTACTCTAAACAGTTGACATCTCACTGAATTTTTGGTATCTTAGTATGCGGTTATTAGAGGAGTAGTCACCAGTGCTTTTGCACGTTTGAAATGTCAGAGAAACCCATAAACACATCGCTTAACAAGACAATTGTTTGACTTGTATTCTATAGATAATGCTTAGTACTCACAGGATTTGAAACTCAGCAACTCTGCGCAGGTCTGTGGTTCACAAATTGTAAATCAATGTGCTACAGTACAGTAGAAGAATGTTTATCATGAACAGAATTTAGATAAGATGCTTTTTCTTTAAATGACTGGTACAAGTTTGTTTTGTTTTTTAATCTGCACCATCATTTAAAATAAGAGATGTTACAAGAAAAGCAAATTTTCAACTTTTCCTAAAAATCACAAGAACTGGCACAACTTGGTCTGTATTTCAACATGGCAATTATCAGCAGAAGCTGTCACCTCTTTAGATGTGGCTGTGGTCTCCAGGTTGCCAGAGTCCCCAAGAGGCCCTCATCGCTCATTTATACGGGCCGTCGGGAGACAACTGTGTTTGTAACTCTGCACACCACAGCACTAGTCTTAATATAAGTTCCCCCCAAATGCAATTACTGGTTATTTGTAATTCTTTCAAAGAGTGCCAATGGCCTCCCACCATAGAGTCATCCATGATACAGTAACTCAGCACTGCACACCCAAGAAAACGACCAAGGTATGTCAGGGTTAAAGCCACCCACCAAAGCCTCTTCTGCTTTTGTGCTGCCGTTGCTGCTCCCTGATTTCCCAATAACTGAGTGGCTAGTACACAGCAGCTGCTGATGAATGTTGGATGGATGAATGGAGGATGGATAGGTGACAAATGTAATCTATACTAAAATTAGTCTTAATTTCTTCCAACTACTGGCACATAAAGAATTCTGCCTCAAAGGGAATCTGCAATATGATTATTTAGAGCTATTTTTTTATTGGTGCCATTGTTATTCTTATAATAGCTGCTCATATTTGTTCAAAACTTCCCTGAACAACCATTTTGGGGGAAGGGGGTTCCCAAAGTGAAGAAGTGCCACTGCTGGTATATAAAATAATCTTAGGTGATACTTTGGACTAGGTATTGAATCACATACTGAGAAAACTACTCCTTTCCCAAGTTTCTTTAAATCTTTCTAAGTATATCAAAGAGCAAGTCTCACTTCGGTGCTAACACATAACTTAAGTGCTTTTATGACACTGGCCAATTTAATTTCCCTTGTAAACAGAGGGAGCATATGGCTCAGGCCTGAAGCCTTTATCAGACAACAGAATCTAGACAGGATTTAACCATAACTGTTTTTAAAGGCAAATGATACTGTTTCTCCCGTTCTGGTAGTGATAGAAAGATTCCCTTTTAAAGAAAATTAACATTTAAAGAGCATTATAAAATTTTATGTCGTATGTATTTTATCACAGTAAAAAGTTAAACAAAAAAAGATATTAAGTAAATAACAGTAGAGGGTGGAGTGCAACCATGACAAAACACCGAGATGATATTCAAAATACTGACATTTGGGAAATAAAAGGCTATATGGTTTGATGTTACCAGTATGGCACAAAGATGGAAAGTGTTCAGATTTACTTTAATTTCTATTTTACATTAAAACAAATGTAAAAAAAAAGAAAAATATATATATAAAATAAACTGTGCATTTTTATGGTGACAGAAAAACCTAAGATTTGTAATCTTGACAGTTCGTAAGAGTTAAATTAGCTTATGACTATACTTGACCATATGATTATATATATATAATTGACTATCTATAACAATATATGGCTATAAGTTATTAATCTATGCCAATACCATAGAAATAGATATCTCCCTATAACGTAAAAAGTCTTCCCACAAAGTTCATAATTTATAAGCTGCAAATGATGACATAAAATAAAAATATTTTGTGCTGAGAGCACTTCTATATTTAAGATCATAAGTTGGGGCGAATAGTAAGTAAATCAGTAAGAAGACCCAATGTCACCAATACTCCCCACTGTCAAACAGCAGCTGTGACAAATGCTGCAAAGGAGAGATGCATGATTCTGTAACGGTTATAACAGGCGTAATTTGACCTAGGCAGGGCTTCCTTGAGATGAGAAGGCTGGGAGCAGCAAAACAGCAAGGCAGGGGGAACATGACCAAAGTCAAGGAGTCTGAGTCTAGGCTGGAGAGTACAGGTGCTCAATGGCCCAGGTATGGAGTTTACCTTTATGCCAAGAACAATGGGAAGACAGCAGAAGAGTTTGTAAAGTGGAGTTACCTACCTGAGCAGATCTGCATTCTGAAAGGCTTGCTCTGGCTGTAACGTGGCAAGCCTCCCAAGAGGCATCAGGAAACAGAATCAAAGTTTAAACAGGTTACAAACTAACAAAATAATTTAGGAACTGCATCTAGACCAAAATATACCAAAATGTCATAATTTCTTCGTCAGATCTGTGTGGCCTACCTGCATCAAGAGTTTTAAAGGAGAGAGGACTGAAGCTCCAGGGAGGGGTTCTCAGGGTGGGGTGCCTGAGTACCAACAACTGCTGGGTTCTGGTCACTTCCCTGCTTCCCAGTCCAAGCTTGTCTTTTGTATGTTTTACCCGAGAGGTTTCTAATAAGGGTCAACTGAAGAAATGGTTTTGTTACTGAAACCAAATCTGAAAACTGATGTTAACACCCGTGGCCTCTAAGACCCAGGTAAAAGACTAGACTAGAAGCAGTCTGTGGGAGAGCAGTACCTCAGATGACTACACCCTATGGTTCCTGTTTGGTCTAAACTTCTCATTGTGATCTTCTTCATAAGAGATGGTACTCAGAAATAGTCCCCTATTTGCTTCTAATCCTCCTCCAAAAGGTTCAAACTCTGGGTCACCCTGGCACACCAACCAGAATGCTACAAGAGAAAGGAGGAAAGGAGGGACGGGAAAAGGAAAGGGGAGGGAAGAGAGAAAGAATACACAGTACCAGGTGGCAAGGCCTTGGAGCACAGCTGGTGAGGGTGCAGACTGGCACGTTCACTTTGTAAAGCTGGCAATACCCACCGAAGCTCAGCAATGGCGCTCCCAGGGACGACATGCAACAGAAATGGTATGCAAAGGTTCATTCGCCAAAAGACATGTATACAAAGGCTCGCAGAAGCACTATTCCTAAAAGCCACCACCTGCAAACATCCCACATGCTCATCAACAGAATGGATTATCTACTGTGAGGTATATTCCTATGGTGAATACTGTACAGCAATGAGGCTGAGTCAATTACAGCTACACATGAAAACACGGATGAATCTCACATAGGTAACATCAGGAGAAGATGGACCAAAAGACTACACAGAGGGTTTCTGTTTATATATAATACTCAAAAACAGATAAAACAACTGACTAGGAGCTTCCCAGGTGGCGCAGTGGTTGAGAGTCCGCCTGCCGATGCAGGGGACGTGGGTTTGTGCCCCGGTCCGGGAGGATCCTGCATGCCGCGGAGCGGCTGGGCCCGTGAGCCGTGGCCGCTGGGCCTTCACGTCCAGAGCCTGTGCTCCGCGGCGGGAGAGACCGCAGCAGTGAGAGGCCCGCGTACCGGAAAAAAAAAAAACAAAAAAACTGACTAGTCATGTTCAGAAATAATCTCACTTTCTACCTTAATACTAAAGCCCAAAATTAATTACAGACTTAAATATGAAGAGCTGAAAACTTCTAGAAGTAAGCATATCAAAAACCTTAGTGACCTTGGGCTTGGCAAAGATTTCTTAGATACAACACATAAACCACAAACTACACAAGAAAAAAATCAATAAACTGAATTTTATAATGATCTGTGATCTATGCACTTTCCCATCTACAATTTAAATATTACAAAATATTAAAGAAAAGCAGAAGAAAGCATAAAGACTGAATAGATGGAAGACAACCCAGTCAGCCACTGTCAACTCAGCTCACCACTCAAGAAAAACTACATCTCAAATACTTCTATCCTGCAAATACAGAAACAAAGCCAAGAGTGGCAGAGTTGAGGGGTGGAAAAGGAAAAAATAGTTATCATTAGCTGCCCGTCCTACCCTTTGAGTTGGAATGGGAAGGGGACAGGTCCAATGAAGAAAGCATCTGTTATAAAATTTGGCTCTCCTCCCACGACTACTCTTAATTCACCACAGAGACATGGAGGAAAATATACTCAACATAAGAGCAAATAAAAGACACCTTGATCCTGGATCGTTTTCCACTGAACATCCTTTACTTTCTTCTCTCTTCATCTAGTCCCATCCTTATTTATTCTCTCCCTTCTGTTCTCCTGATTCTTCCAGACTTCTCTTTTTGCTTTCTGCAACCATGCATTACTATCATATGTCCTTTTCTCTTCACTGAAGAGGCTCCAAATTAAGAAAAGGAATTAAAATATATACACAAAAATAGCACAGGTTCTTTATGTTATTTCAAATGCCCTTATACTGGGGGAGGGGCAACATACCAATCTCATCACTTCTCACCAATTCTGTTTATATAGCATTGGTAGAATATAAGCCACAGCATAATTATTTTTATGATACTTTCTCCCTCTCCCTTTTTCTCTTCTTTAAAAGGTAGCTAGCAACTTCTCAAGTCAAGTATGTGCTAGCTATGTGGGATGCTAAAGATATAGGATACTACTTCATATCTATTCCAGTATAAGGACCCCTTTTAACACCAAAAAATGTCAAAAACACATACACAACAAGAGATGATCCTTTTAGTATCCGTTCCCTGAGAAAATGCAATCCTACAAAGGCACCGATATTTCATTAACTTTTGACTAATTGTGAACCTTATTAATCACAACATCCATTCACATTTTACAATAGCAAATGTGAGCAATGCTTAGTGTGAATGCAGATTCTCAGCTTCTCAAGCCCCTTATCTCAGGACCTCCTCAACCCTCCATGGACTCAGCCTAGATGGACTGGGAAGCATAGCTCTCAGCACTCTGGGCTCAACTCTTCTGTATTAAGTATTGTCTGATTTTGTTCATGATTCACTGAAGAAGTAGTAATAGAGTTTGAAAAAATTTGAGGCAGAGTGAAGTGTTTTCTGTTCACTCAGGACCTTTCTGGGAATGATTTAATCAGAGTCTCCCTACAGCACACCCCGCTTTCTCCTCTCTTAGAACTAGTATCTGAAAATGTTTAATAAATGATTACTACCTTTCTTCCAGCTCTTACCATTATTACTATATGCCTCTTCCCCACCTACTCTAACCCCATAAATTTCCACATCCCTGGAGTGTTTTAGCTAGGAAAAGGTAAGAAGAAACAAAAACTTGAAAAACCTAATTTTTGCATCAAATAAATTTTTACGGCTTTTTTTTTTTTACATTAAGTAGCGGCAGATGAAGAACTAAAATTATGCTCGACCCTTGTCTCTACCATGGTTAAGCTGAATATAGTTCATCTATCCAACAGCAGCTCAATTAAAAGGAAAATATTCACTGTAGGGTTTATTCCTAAAATCTGCAGAAGGGCACTCTCTTGCAACAGATATGTCTTCCTCTTAACTGGCAATAACATACAAATCAGGCTCATTTTTTTTTTTATTCATTCAATAATGTTCTCTGTCCTTAATTTTAAAAATGGGTAAGTTGACATTTTTCTCTCTCTCCAAAATATAAAACCAAAAGCTAAATTACAACTTTTGTCACCCCACTGTTTTTTGTCTTATGAGTCAGCCATTTGGAAGAGAAGTGCTCCACACCTCCCCTGCTAAATGATATTCAATGGACACCCCTCCATTCTGTTAAAGGTTAAAAAAAAAAAAAAAAAGAATTTATATTTCAAGGTGGTATTGCGATTTGTTAACATATTTTCGGGGCTTCCCTGGTGGTGCAGTGGTTGGGAGTCCACCTGCCGATGCAGGGGACGCGGGTTCGTGTCCCGGTCGGGGAAGATCCCACATGCCGCGGAGCAGCTGGGCCCGTGAGCCATGGCCGCTGAGCCTGCGCGTCCGGAGCCTGTGCTCCGCAACGGGAGAGGCCACAACAGTGAGAGGCCCGCGTACCGGGGGAAAAAAAAAAAAGATAACATATTTTCTAATTCAGGTCACAAAAAAACTTCAAAACTCCATTACAATATAACTTAAATCATATTTGTATGTATTCTCAATGAATGATCCTTAAGAGTCTACAAAAATAAAGTCTGTTTTGCTTTTCCCATTTTACAATATTGTCTGAAAAAAAAAATAATTCAACCACTGCCAGCTGTCACAGGACTAGCAATTCTCATTAAGCGGGTGGAAAATATGAGATGGAAAGACTATTATGAACATCTGTTTATATATCTATCACATTTTGTACTTAAAAACATCGTTCCTCCACTCGGTTCTCTGAGATATCATATCAAACTATCACTCTAGGGGACTTCCCTGGTGGTGCAGTGGTTAAGAATTCGCCTGCCAATGCAGGGGGAGACGGGTTCGAGCCCTGGTCCGGGAAGATCCCACATGCCACGGAGCTGCTGCGCCCGTGCGCCACAACTGTTGAGCCTGCGCTCTAGAGCCTGCGAGCCACAACTACTGAAGCCGGTGCGCCTGGAGCCCGTGCTCTGCAACAAGAGAAGTCACCGCAATGAGAAGACCGCGCACCGCAATGAAGAGTAGCCCCCGCTCACCGCAACTAGAGAAAGCCCGCGCACAGCAATGAAGACCCGACACAGCCGTACATACATACAAACATAAGATCATGCTATACTGCAGACAGTGAACAAAAATCAATCGTGACAAATGATAACTTGGTTTCTCACAAGTAGCTTCTCCCCTCTTTAAAGAAAAACAGGGTCTCTTCATCCTTTTTACCAAAAAATACGTGGGAATACTGACTATAGGTAAATGCCAAATATCATTAAGACTCATGCCATGCTTCAAATAACTATTTAAAATAAAACAAAGACTTTAAAAATTTAGGTGATTAGAGAACAAGGAATTGCAGAATGTGGTGGTAATGCTACATGATACTATAAACTATTAAATTGCTGGGGCAAATATAGTCTTCCTAAGCCATGAATGCTTTTTTAAAATTCAGATTCTTGTTTTTCAAGTTCTTCCAAATAAAATAAGAAGACAAATGATGACCATGATTGTATAATTTATTTAAAGGAGGGGGAGAAAAGAGTAATTTCTATTTTTAATATTTCTACATTAATAAAACAACTTCTATGTTGGCAAAGTGTTGGCTTAGCCATAAGCTACATTTATACCCATTAAGTCAGCATATCACAATTGCCAAATATATGTGTAAGCACCCCCCAAAAGAGTAACAAACAAAGCAAGCAAGCTCTGGTAAAATGTGTATAGAGTTGTCATAAGCACAGTGGCAGATTTCTAAACTTTAAAATCATGTCTGCATTCATCCTCCCTTTTCATCAAATTTAACCACGGGAGCTTAGGTGAAACAATAATAATAATTTTTAAATAAATATATGTAATCACCAATTATTTTAGAATCTTTCCTTATAAGAGTGTATTTTAACTACAAAAACCTCACCCATTCCTAACTTGTTTCTCAATAATATTCACCCATTCTGTTTAACCTTCAATTTCTCAATAGAGAACACATGCTACTCAAAAAGCCAACGTAATTATTGTTGTAATGCCATTAAGAATGCTCTTCCTAGTAACAAAACTCTAATATTACAGTTGGTACCCGGTACGTTCACTATTTACACCACCATCCTCTCCCCTTCCCATCACCACCATTTTACTGGCAGAATATTCACAAGGCTGAAGGTTGTTTTTCATCTCAGCAAAGAGAATGCTTAAAATGGGATGGCTAGCCACAAACCAGAAGTTAGAAGCTACATAAAAATAAACACAAATGTGTCTAAATTTTTCTATGTTCAACCTCTAAAGAAAGCAGTAACATCCTTCCTTATTCATAATTCCCTAAATTAAAGCCAGGAGCCTTTCACCCAAATATACTAATAAATTGATTTAATGTCATCATTTTGCCATCACATCATGTTCTCCATACACTAGTGTACTATAATTAAATTCATTTTACCATGCTGGGTTCTTCACCTCCTATTTTCTTTCCAGGGTTTTTCCTATATCATTCTTTAACTACCAAAGTGTTTCTCCATAATATTTTCCTAAATATTAAATCTATGAACAAAAAGACAACCCTGAAGACTAACCAGGGAAAAGATAAATCAACACACCTTAATACAAAATACCAACATTACGTATAAACTATTAGGCAACCAACAGAAAGGTAAGCATCAACTGTATGCCCAAGAACCTCAATTTAAAATATTATGTAGTAGAAACAATATTGGTAAACAGAAGTGAACACACATTTACATATCAAAATAGGCAACTATAGACCCATTTCTGACTTGAGAGAAACATATCTTAATTCTGTTTATTAAGTAAAATAGGCATTTTATGAAAATATCTCCTTAGAGGTATAATCATTCGATTGACAGATAAAATAATTGCTTTAAAAATACTTCTGAGTCATTTTGTCCTTACCTGCAGGCATGAACCATTACTGCATGCAGTGACTGTTCCATTTCCTAGCACAGACTTGAAGAAGCATCATATCTCTCTTTCAGAATGTGACTAATATGTGGGTTTGCAATTCCTAAGCTATTTACAAATGGCACTCCCTTTCCACATAAGAAAATATTTAATACAACCGAAAGCTAGGTATTTTTAACCTAGATCTTACAAACAATATTGGTAATTTTGTGTAGCAACAACCTCAAAATACAGGAAACAAACCTAGTACTAGTATTTCCTTAAATGCAAGATTTCTGTTTATTTTTTAGCTAAGGATATTATTTTTTAAAGCCTTCAACAGCTGTCGCACACGGCCCACCAGTCTGCTGTGTTATGGTGTGCATGCTGCAGCTCATTAGGCTTCACTATTCTTTTTTAAAATCAATTAGCCTTTGTAAAAGCAGAACAGCTTACCGAAATACACGTCTTCAAAACAGCACAATGACCAGCATGCAATACGATACGTTATATAGCAAACTTGACAAGAAAAAAATACACCCTGATTTGTTTCTTAGCAATGCTACACCATTAATTGTTCATGCAAGAGATGTAGCTGTACCTTTCTGAAGAGGACGACTTCTCAGAGTTAACTGACATCAGCAGCTCAATCTTCTGCTTGATTTCTGGAAAAATCAGAAAATATTCACAACCAAGATTGCCTGCCCTTGCTTTCAAGCCTTATATCAAGAGATTTTTCTTCCCTAATCCCTTTTGTTCAAAATGAGGCCACAAGATTCGCAGTACTTCTGTTAGGACTGGGATTCAATGGTGCTCTAAAGGGAAAAAGCTCCAGAGGCATCAGGCCTTGCTAAACTATGCACATGACTGTTTATGAAAGCAGGAAGTACCATTTCTTTCAAGCAGAGGGGTGTTTTCTTTTTTTAAGGTAGAACTAGCATGGCTCTACAGGAAGATTTTTAAATGCAGCGAATTAAAATACAAACCAAAAATGCTAACAACTAGATTGAACATACCAGATAATTTAAGAAGTCTTGGTAATGAAGTTACAGACTGTAATAAACAGATAGGCAACCCTTGGCTACTTCTATTTCATCAGCCCTGAAAAATATGGCTCAGTGAATCATTTTTATCACTTAAGAATGAAATATTAAACCAGAATCCCAATTTTTAGACTAAAAACATTTTAATCTGCTATAATTTATTGATTGTCTTTAAAGATACATTTATATCTACTCCCTAACTCCTTTAGAAAAACACTTCTGTTTTACACCTTAATTTTCCCCTCCTCCTTCGCAGTACAGCACAAGTGAACAGCAACACCCAGTTACCAAGCAGATAATATACTTGTCCTTTTAGGAGAGGACTGACAACGCTATCTACAACAGAAATGTAAGTGCCAATTCAATTTAATTAAAAGATCATTGCCGATACTGATTCGGAAAAAAAAGATTATAGACAAAAAGGGAAGGTGAGGTAAAAATAAAAGAGGAAAAAGAGAAGGAAAAAAAACCTAACACATTTCCTTTAAAATATTAACCATTAATATAAAGCACATAATTTTACATGAGTAAAACTGATGTGGTCCTATTATCTAGACTATTTCACATATAAAGCTGTTTTCCTATTTGTAAATGTGTTTTCCTATTCAAAATCTTAAAAATTCACATACCAAATATAAAACACAATCCCACTAAATCTATAGGCAGTTTCAGGATTTCAAAGTAGACCTCAATAGTTTGGGTTTTTTTTTTAAAGGATAAAACAAATTTTAATTTTTAAGAATCTTGATTCTAGAAATCCAAGGAATATGAAATGTAAAGGAAAAAAGGAAAATAATTAGTTGCATAAAATACAATGGGCCTGTACAGAAATATCCTCTCAGTGTTGTTAAAATAAGAGTTTTTCCAAATTTTTTAAGCTAACAACTTCATCCAATGGGCATTATAAAGCTGGCATGAATATCTAATGAGAGCATGGACTCTACCACAGGCTACAGCCAAACTACCAATGGGGAGAGCATATAGCACAGTGGTGAAATTGAGATGATGATAATGAAACTTACCTTGAGGAGTCTTACGTGGATTACAGAGCCTGGCACCTGGTGCCGTAGTGAATGCTCAGTAACGCCCCGTTTAAAAAGAGCATGGCATTTAAGAACTCAGGCTCCAGGATCCGCCGCCAAGCAGCCTAGGATTTGAAAGCAGGCTTCTCCATCATTTTTAACAGCCATATGACCTTGGGGAAATAAACTCTCTAAGCCTCTATCTCCTCTCCTATAAAATGGGGATAATAATTCTACATGAAGGGCTGTTGTAAGGATTTAATGACATAACCCATGAAAGGCACGTAGTGTTGTACTTGGAACGTAGTAATAAGCCCTCACTGCCTAGCAAAGGATGGGATCCTAAATAAATATTTGTTGAATGACCTAATGAGGTATACTAGGTCTGTTCCATTTTAAAGAGCTTTTCTATAGTTTTAATCCACCTTCTCCTTCTTACTACCAACCTTAACATTCACCTTTTCATCACCGTAGTATTGATATTATTATATGTGGAAATTAAACTTTAACCTGTGTCTCAGCCTTCCTTTCTAGAGGAATTATTCTCGGTTTATCAACTAGCCACTTCAGGAATGAGGTGACACTTGAATTCTTCTTCACTGTGGCAATTTTTCATTCCAAAAAGACAGAAAGTTCACACTTCAGGGTATCTCTATAATATCTGTGCACTTAAGCTGAAAGTCCCCAAGATTAAACTGCATAGCTCTAATGAAGTATATGCCCATCTTACATATATTAGAAAGAAAAGTTAAAGCTCTAAACCATTTTCTGGCTGGTGACTTTGGAAGCTACAAACCAAAAAGGTTTCAAATAATTCATGGAAAGGTTTCCAACATGATTGTCACATTTTTTTTCAAACCTTCAGATCTGTTTATAGCTCCAGAAGGACTGAAAGGTTCAGGAATGTTCACAAATACCACATTAACATTGTATCCACTGAGGGCCATGCATTCCCTCTACACTCCTATCTAATCCTTATCAATACCAGCCAAGGGTCTGATTACTCCCCATGTTCATTCTACCACAATAAACGCCACAGTCCTGGGGGGCTTTGATGTTCATGTCAATATGATTCCAAACACCCTTGGTTAAGGGCCTTGGGCTCCTCAATAGTGTCCTGAACCTCTGATCACCTGAGTCATCTACTACCATGACCACACGTAGGATGCTCTCCTACACACACTGCAAATACGTCCCCCAAATTAGTTGTTTTTCTATATCTATACTGGATATTTCACAGTATCCAGGGCCCTATACTTTATTTTTCTGCAATTAATCCCACCAGTCTTTTCCTTTACGAATTACGGTTTTCCTGTTAAACTCACATTTCCTTATTTCACAAATAAATAAGCAAGTAGTACCTATATCTCTAATACTTCATTTTCTACTCAATAACATGAGTTTGAAGACTCCTGGAACACTTAGGGTCCACAGTTGAACCAATCCCTAAGAACCCTGACAAGGAATAGCAGTGAACAATAACTACTACCAAAACATAGTCCAGTAAAGGAGGTGCTTCAAAGATTCAGACCCTAGAAGAGAAACTGGGCAGTCCTGAATCCACCTAGAATCCTAAGAGCAATAGCAAAATAAGCGTAACACAGGGCTCCCATGGAGAGGATCCACTACCGTGTCCTTTAAGATCACTAAACACCGAGCATGAGCTCACAAAGGACGCTTATTTTTATGACATGGAAATTAAATAAGACATCATAATTGGGCAAACAGTTCTACCTAAACTCGTAGACCTACATCCTTTTAACATCGGTGTTATTCTAACAGATTTACTAAATTTCCTCTCACTTGGCAAATTTGGAGCCATTTCAGGCTACAAGAAACAGGTATGTGCTCAGGTTACTTCAGGTGACAGGATAATACAGCAAGAATACATCTAGAAGTTAAGAAGAGGAAAAAAAATGCCTCAGTAGGCCTCAGAACCAGAATCCTGTTCAGAAGACGGGGCAGCTCTTGAAACCCAGTTACAATACCAAGTGCTCTGAGGGACTGTTCTCCACCTTAACCTTTCCCCATCCTGGCGGTCAAAACCTCTGACCCTAATTCCATTTCTCCCTTCGCTACCAACTCGTAACTACTTCTCTTTACTTCACATGTTCACAGATTCTCCTGCCTTGGAATGCATACTTATGGCCTTCTCTCACCTTAAGCGAGTATCTTTAAGGGGCTCCTGTTTAAGCTCGCAAGAAGGCCTGCAGACACTTTTCCTGCTCAGGTGTCAATCCATGATACTACCATCTGGGACCAAGTATTGAGGTCCTGACTCAAAATTCAAGAGACTGACACAAAAGAGACTCTTCATAAAGGGACAGGAGTAAAGCAAGCTCTCTGAGACATCTAGGAAGATCAACGATTAACTGCTCCCAACATCCTGAAGATCAGTCTAGCCTAAAAAGGAGTCCCTGTTATCCCAGCATTCATTATTCAAGTTTTCTTTGTGATGAGAATGCACAGAAAAGCAAAAATTGTGCAAAAATTGACCACTGATAAACTGACCATTCAAACAACTGTCCCTGATATTCACCAGCCTCTACCCCCATCCATCAAATGCCTTCTCTGTTCAGTCTCTCACTGATGGTCATACAGCCCAACAATTCAAACAAAATGCAAGTCCAGAGCAAAGTGAACACTGAAAATCTGAAACAAAGGATGGAACTTTAGACAAAGATGACGGACAATACTAAAGAAGTGTTAGAATCCCAGGCAAACCCACTGACAAATGACAATAGAGAAAGGAGTTAAGAAGGTTAGTAATTGTTAAGAGTAATCAACAAGGACAATAATATGCTAAGTGTCACAGGAATGATAATTATTTGATTATGAGAGACTACTGGGGGAAAATAATAATATTCTTAAATAGTCTGCAAAAATATCCAACATTACAATTGCATTACTACTTAAAAGATATCCAGTCACATTATTACAGTCACCCCCTGGTATTCATGGGGTGGGGGGGCTGAGTGGTTCCAGGACTCCCACCCCCACCCCCTACCCACTGCTGATAACAAAATCCACGAATGCTCAAGTCCTTATATAAATGAGGTAGTACAGGCAGCCCTCAGTATCCATGGATTCAGAACCCACTGTATATAAAACTTAATACGAATATGTATGTCAGAAACAATCAGCACTTGATACACTCTTCTTTCTAAAACTCAGTAAACTCAGTACATATTTTTCAACTACAGCTTGAACTTTTGTTAAATAAAATAAGCTTACTTCTAAAATCTGATTTTATTTTTCAAAATAAAGTCTCAATTTCACCCGCCTTCCTTAAAAGCAGTCTTTTTCTGGTATCAAACTTCCTCCTGCTATAGTTACAAAACAGTATTACTTTATGTTCCTGAATATAGTACAATGCCAACCAACAACAATATGTATGCTCCAAACTCTACAATGGGGCGGGCTGGAGTGGGCGGGGGGAATTGGTGGGGGATTGGAGGAGGAGGAGAAGAAGGTGGTCTCAGGCTGGTTAGGTTTCCGGCTTAAAACTTTCAAGGTAGCTAATGCTGCCACTTACAAGAAACTTCACTTCCTAAAGAAAATGTTTTCCTCTGTCAGTTTTAAAATTATTACTCTGAGTGCAACTTATAACCCAAAAGAAATGCTAGTTTAAAAGGAAAGACTTGTTATTGATTTCCAAATCCTAGTAAGGAAAGTGGGTCAATCCCCTAAAATTGGGATTCCCCTTCTCACCCCCCCCCCCCCCCCCCCCCGGAAGCCACCAAGCAAGAAGGCAGACAAAAGAGACCAATGCTAGGGTTGTGTCTGCACCAGGCCAAGACCCCAGATCATCCATCCTAACACTGTATGGAGCACCATAAAACTTTAAGTTCATCACACAGTACTTGTTACCGATGCTTGGTTATTTTTATGTTGAGGAATTTCAGAAACAAATACAAAACTGCATTAAAGTGTGAAAATATGAATGTTTAAATAAATTCCTATTTCTATTAGCCTCACCATCAATGACTTCTATTAGCAATGAAATGTAATGAAATTAATCCCTGAAAACTGTCTACAGGTTTCTCACCACAGCAGAGTATCATTAATAGTTAATCTAGCCACTAAACAGAACAAAGGCACTCTTAACCCTCGCTCTGTTGGGGAGACAGAAGAAGTAACACAAGTTCTTAGATAACTGAGCTGTTACACTCAGGGTGAGATCCAATGCTCTATTCACCATGAAATCAAGTTTTAAAACACTCTCTATTTTATACTTACAAAATAATTATCACTTGTACATTTTACTGGTATAATATATGAATTTTAGAAATTATATCAGAGAATAGTAATCAGAAAAAGGAAGTATTTTTACAATGCTAACCTAAAGATAGTTTTTCTTACTAGATATTAATATACAACTGAAACTACTCGGTTCTCCAAAATTATGACTTACAGTGTCCTAAATTAAGGCTGTTTAATTTCATTTACAATTTTGGCACATAAAGAACTCTGGGTTCACCAAAGAAGTCAAGGCCCACTCAACCATCTTAAAAAGAAAATTCACTATCTTAAGAGGTGACAAAATTATTGTGCAAGGTTTATTTATATGTGTAAGAAAACAAGCCATATCAAAATGTGTGCGTATAAGGAGGAATCAGTGTCCCCAACTCCTAACCAACATTAACTTTCAAACTTAGGAACTGAAATTTATGTGATATAGTCCAATTTTTCCACCTTTCTATACTCCTCCAGTAAGAACAGGTACTGAGCTAGGTGTTACCTGAGCAGGGGGGAAGAAAAAATATGTCACAAAAATATGTAAGGCAAAATTCCTTCCCTTAGAGAGTTCACAGTCTCATATTTAACATTTAGCTTGAACCAAATAGCTTATTTAAGCCCCTTATATGAATTAACTCATTTAATCCCCACAACAACTGGAGAAGGTACGTACTCAATATTTCCATTTTACATGCATAGAAACTGAAGCTTTGAAAGTTTAAGAAATTTTCTCAAGATTCCAGGGCTAAACAACTCCACTTAGAATAGCATCAAAAATAAAGTATTTAGGAATAAATTCAACCAAGGTGAGAGACTTGTACAATGAAAACTACAAAACACTGTTGAAAAAAGTTAAAGACCCAAATAATTGGAAAGACATCCTGTGTTCATGGATTGGAAGATTTACTATTGTTAAGATGGCAATATTCCTCAAATTGATCTACAGAGTCATACAATCCCTATCAAAATTCCAACTGCCTTTTTTTGCAGAAATTGACAAGCTGACCCTAAAATTCATATGGAAATGTCAAGGGACCCTGAATAGGCAAAACAATCCTTAAAAAAGTAGAACAAAGTTGCAAGGCTCACACATAAATTTCAAAACTTACTACAAAGCTACAGTAATCAAAACAGTGGGGAACTGGCATAAAGATAGACATATAGATCAATGCAATGGAATTAGAGTGCAGAAATAAACCCTCACATTACAGTCAACTGATTTTTGACAAGCGTGCCAAGGCCATTCAACGGGGAAAGGCAGTCTCTTCAAAAGATGGTGCTCAAAACTGGATGTCCACATGCAAAAGAATAAAGCTGGACTCCTGTCTCACACCATATACAAAATATTAATTCAAACTGGACCAAAGACCTAAATATAAAGGCTGAAAGTATAAAATTTTTAAAAGGAAACATAGGTGTAAACCTTTATTTTCGATTAAAGTTTCTTAAATATGACACCAAAAGCACAAAGAACAGAAGAATAAATAGATGCATTGAACGTAAGAATTAAAAACTTTTGTGCTCGCTTCAGCAGCACATATACTAAAATTGGAATGATACAGAGAAGGTTAGCATGGCCCCTGCGCAAGGATGACACGCAAATTCGTGAAGCATTCTATATTTTTTCACAGCAAAGGAAACCATAAACAAGATGAAAAGACAGCCCTCAGAATGGGAGAAAAGATTTGCAAATGGAGCAAGTGACAAAGGATTAATCTCCAAAATATACAAACAGCTCATGCAGCTCAATATCAAAAAACCAAACAACCCAATCCCAAAATGGGCAGAAGACCTAAACAGACATTTCTCCAAAGAAGATATACAGATTGCCAACAAACACATGAAAGGATGCTCAGCTTCACTAATCATTAGAGAAATGCAAATCAAAACTACAATGAGGGGGCTTCCCTGGTGGCACAGCGGTTGAGAGTCCGCCTGCCGATGCGGGGAACACGGGTTCGTGCCCAGGTCCGGGAAGATCCTACATGCGGCGCAGCGGCTGGGCCCGTGAGCCATGGCCGCTGAGCCTGCGCGTCCAGACCCTGTGCTCCGCAACGGGAGAGGCCACAACAGTGAGACGCCCGCGTACCGAAAAAAAAAAAAAAAAAAAAAAGTACAACGAGGTATCACCTCACGCTGGTCAGAATGGCCATCATCAAAAAATTTACAAACAACAAATGCTGGAGAGGGTGTGGAGAAAAGGGAACCCTCTTGCACTGTTGGTGGGAATGTAAATTGATACAGCCACTATGGAGAACAGTACGGAGGTTCCTTAAAAAAATAAAAATAGAATTACCATATGATCCAGCAATCCCACTACTGGGCGTATACCCAGAGAAAACCATAATTCAAAAAGACACGTGCACCCCAAGGTTCACTGCAGCGCTATTTACAATAGCCAGGTCATGGAAGCAACCTAAATGCCCATCGACAGATAAATGGATAAAGATGTGGTACATATATACAATGGAATTATTACTCAGCCATAAAAAGGAACGAAATTGGGTCATTTGTTGAGACGTGGATAGATCTAGAGACTGTCATATAGAGTGAAGTAAATCAGAAAGAGAAGAACAAATATAGTATATTAACGCATATATGTGGAAGCTAGAAAAATGGTACAGATGAACCGGTTTGCAGGGCACAAATTGAGACACAGATGTAGAGAACAAACGTATGGACAGCAAGGGGAGAAAGCAGCAGGGGGCGGGGGGATGAACTGGGCAATTGGGATTGACATGTATACACTAGTATGTATAAAATGGATAAACTAATAAGAACCTGCTGTATAAAAAATAAAATAAAATTCAAATTTTTTTTTAAAAAATAAATTTTAAAAAAATGCTGGAGAGGGTGTAGAGAAAGGGAACCCTCTTGCACTGTTGGTGGGGACGTAAACTGATACAGCCACTATGGAGAGCAGTATGGAGGTTCCTTAAAAAACTAAAAATAGAACTACCATACGACCCAGCAATCCCACTACTGGGTATATATCCTGAGAAAACCATATTTCAAAAAGAGTCATATACCACAATGTTCACTGCAGCTCTATACTTACAATAGCCAGGATGTGGAAGCAACCTAAGTGTCCATCGATGGATGAATGGATAAAGAAGATGTGGCACATATATACAATGGAATATTACTCAGCCATAAAAAGAAACGAAATTGGGTTATTTGCAGTGAGGTGGATGGACCTAGAGTCTGTCATACAGAGTGAAGTAAGTCAGAAAGAGAAAAACTAATACCATCTGCTAACACATATATATGGAATCTAAAAAAAAAAATGGTTCTGAAGAACCTAGGGGCAGGACAGGAATAAAGACACAGATGTAGAGAACGGACTTAAGGACACAGGGAGGGGGAAGGGTAAGCTGGGACGAAGTGAGAGAGTGGCATGGACATATATACACTACCAAATGTAAAACAGATAGCTAGTGGGAAGCAGCTGCATAGCACAGGGAGATCGGCTCGGTGCTTTGTGACCACCTAGAGGGGTGGGATAGGGAGGGTGGGAGGGAGACGCAAGAGGGAGGAGATAGGAGGATATATGTATGCATACAGCTGATTCACTTTGTTATACAGCAGAAACTAACACAACATTGTAAAGCAATTATTCTCCAATAAAGATGTTTAAAAAAAAGAAAAACATTTCTTAAGACTATAGCTGCCATAGACAGTGATTCCTCCAATGGATCTCGACAAAGTAAACTGTAAACCTCTGGAAAGGACTCACCATTCTAAATGCCATTAAGAACATTCATGATTTTCCAGGGAAGAGGTCAAAATATTAACATTAACAGGAGTTTAGAAGAAATGGACTCCAACCCTTACGAATGACTTTGAGGGGTTCAAGATTTCAATGAAGAATCAACTGCAGGTGTGGTAGAAACAGCAGGACAACTAGAGTTAGAAGTGGAGCCTGAAGATGTGACTGAATGGCTGCCCTCTCATGAGAAGATTTCACAGATAAGGAGTTGCTTCTTATGAATGAGGAGAGAAAGTGGTTCCTTGAGATGGAATCTACTCCTGGTGAAGATGCTGTATAAGATTGTTGAAATGACAACAAAGGATTTAGAATATGGCATAAACTTAGTTGATAAAGGAGCACCAGGATTTGAAAGGATTGACTCCAATTTTTAAAACAGTTCCACTATGGGTAAAATGCATGCTACAGAGAAATCATTCGTGACTGGAAGAGTCAATCATTGTGGCAAACTTCACTGTTGTCTTATTTTAAGAAACTGCCATAGCCTTCCCAAACTTCAGTAGCCACCACCCTGAACAGTCAGCAGCCATCAACCCTGATGCAGAGTCTTCTACTAGAAAAAAGACTGGGGCTTCCCTGGTGGCGCAGTGGTTAAGAATCCGCCTGCCAATGCAGTGGACATGGGTTCAAGCCCTAGTCCGGGAAGATCCCACATGTCGCAGAGCAACTAAGCCCACGTGCCACACCTACTGAAGTCCGCACGCCTAGAGCCCGTGCTCCGCAACAAGAGAAGCCACCGCAATGAGAAGCCTGTGCACCACAGCAGAGAGTAGCCCCCGCTAGAGGCAACTAATGAAAGCCCGCGTGCAGCAACAAAGACCTAATGCAGCCAAAAATAAAAAAATAAATAAATGTATTAAAAAGAAAAAAGATTATGACTTGCTGAAGGCTCAGATGATGGTTGGTATTTTTAGCAATAAAGCATTTTTTAATTAAGGTATACACATTTGTTTAGACATAATGCTGTTGCATACTTAATAGACTACAGTATAGTATAAATATAACTTTTATATGCACTGGGAACCCCCCCCAAAAAAAGAATTAAAAACTTTTGTGCATCAAAGAATACTATCAAGAAAATAAAAGGACAATCCACAGAATGGGAGTAAATATTTGCAAGTCATGTAACTGATAAGGGACTAGCATCCAGAATATATAAACAACTCTTACAACTTGGCAATTAAAAAAAAACAACAACCCAATTTAAAACTGGGCCAAGGATTTAAATAGACATTTTTTGAAAGAAGAAATACAAATGGCCAAATAAGCACATGAAAAGATGCTCACCATTATTTGTCATTAGGGAAATGCAAATAGAAACAACAATGAAATACCACTTTATAGCCACCAGGATGGCTATAATCAAAAGAACAAGTGTTAGCGAGGATACGGAGAATTTGGCACCTTCGTGCATGGCTGGTGAGAATGTAAAATGGTACCTTTGCTTTGGAAAACAATCTGGCAGTCCTTCAGAAAGTTAAACCAAGAGTTACCATATGACCCAACAATTCCACTCCTCGTTATAAACCCAAGAGAAAACGTGTTTATACTGTTCACATAAAACCTGCACACAAATGTTGGTAATGGCGTTATTCATAATATCCAAGAAGTGGAAACAACCCATATGTCCATTAATTGATGAATGGATAAACAAAATGTGGTATATCCATACATAAAGAAAATGAAGTACTGATACATGCTACCTCATGGATGAATCTTTAAAACATTACAAAGGGGCTTCCCCGGTGGCACAGTGCTTAAGAATCCACCTGCCAATGCAGGGGACACGCGTTCGAGCCCCGGTCCGGGAAGATCCCACATGCCGCAGAGCAAGTAAGCCCATGTGCCACAACTACTGAGCCTTGCGCTCTAGAGCCCGCGAGCCACAACTACTGAAGCCTGTGCGCCTACAGCCCGTGCTCCTCAACAAGAGAAACCAACTCAAGGAGAAGCCCGCGCACCTCGACAAAAAGTAGCCCCCGCTCACCGCAACTAGAGAAAGCCCGCGCGCAGCAATGAAGACCCAATGCAGCAAAAAAAAAAAAAAGTTCTTCCTCACTTCTGGAGATGGGACGTGGAATGAGGAATGGCAGTCGGGGGGATTTTACCATTACCTGCACTTGGATTTTTTATAGGTATTACCTGCGTAATTAAAAATAATTTTCTTAAATAATGTTAACTGTTACCAAAGGATATCCATTTAAAATAAATCCCTTTCGGTACTTTCCTGGTGGTCCACTGGGTAAGACCCCGCGCCCCCAATGCAGGGAGCCGGGTTCAATCCCTGGTTGGGGAAATAGATCCCGCATGCATGCCACAACTAAGAGCCTGCATGCCGCAACTAAGACCCAGCGCAGCCAATAATTAATTAATTAATTAATATTTTAAAAATAATTTCAGGTGGATTTCAGATCTAAATTTAAAGGCAAAACAGTAAAACTTTAAAATAATACAAAGGAGAACATTTTAAAAATTAAATAAAATAAAATAGACCCCTTTTGTAGTTACATGGCTTTCAAATGGAGAGTCTACAAAAAGCCTGCCATCACACCATTATAAATAGCCTCCAAAATGCCAATTTTCACTTTCAAATAAAATTCACAGTTTAATCAAGGTCAAAGCAATGTTCTGTTGGAATTGTGAGAGTGTTATACTGAAGGGGAAAAAACACAACAGCTGAATTATTCTGACACTGTTCTATCATAAGAAAGGGAATCTCATGGAGGTTGTACAAAATTGGTCATTTAAAACTAGCTTTAAAAACTAAATTCAGTCTGCTCCTTCTAATTTTATCATGAACAGGCTCTTAAAACAAAATAAAAGTGCTGAAATAAACTGGTAAACTAAAAAAACAACCTATCTAGGGCTTCCCTGGTGGCGCAGTGGTTGAGAGTCCGCCTGCTGATGCAGGGGACACGGGTTTGTGCCCCGGTCCGGGAAAATCCCACATGCCGTGGAGCAGCTGGGCCCGTGAGCCATGGCCACTGAGCCTGCGCGTCCAGAGCCTGTGCTCCGCAACGGGAGAGGCCACAACAGTGAGAGGCCCGCCTACCGCAAAAAACAAACAAACAAACAAAAACAGCCTATCTAAAAATATAGGTAATTAATTTAGCAAGCCCCAAATGAGCAAGTCTCAACAAACGGAGAAGGCATGCTTATGAAAGATACACTACTGCTGTAGAAAAACAGAATCCCATACATGACAGTTTAAGATAAAAACAAAAAATTTTAAGTAGAGCCATCTGAATCATTAGGTGCTTTTGTTAGACCATGCAAAGGAGGAAGGCATGTGGTCAAAGTGCCAGTGCAATTACAAAGCAAGAAGCACTTTCCACAAAAGAACCACAGCAATACAGAAGTCAGTGTAAAATGGCTCAAGAACAGAGTTAAGAAATTCTACTCCTGCTTTTTTCTTTGAAAAATAACTTCCTTCCAGTCACGCAATTATCCATTTTAATAACAAAATAGTTCCTCAGTTTCCACTGAAATATACCTACCAAAGTTTTTTTTTTTTCCCCCTACTGAAGTATTTTAACTTGCCTGTTTACCCACCTTTTTCTAAAGTCTAAGTCAGTCTGAAATTTGGACTGAGACTACAAGGTGTGGCAGCAGGGGGTACTATTTGGACTGACAGTATTCTATTTCTTGAGTTAAGGTGTGGGTATACAGGTGCCTATTTTACTGTTCCTTAAACTTACATTCATAATTCATGTAACACATGCATGAAAGATATCACAACTTTTAAAAATGTTTTTAACCAGAATAATTAATGAAAGATGTGCCAGGGCAAAAGTGGAACACTGTGCATCTTAAAATTACTACCTAGTCACCTCTTAGTTTTTTCCATTGCTCTCATCACGTATTCTCTTATCTACTCCCCTGAAATACAGGTAAACCTCAGCTACCAGGGCTTCGAGGAATAAGTGATTTTTTAAAGATTTATTATTTTTATTTATTTTTTTGCTGTACGTGGGCCGCTCACTGTTGTGGCCTCTCCCGTTGCGGAGCACAGGCTCCGGATGCGCAGGCTCAGCGGCCATGGCTCACGGGCCCAGCCGCTTCGCGGGATGTGGGATCTTCCCGGACCGGGGCGCGAACTCGTGTCCCCTGCATCGGCAGGCGGACTCTCAACCACTGCGCCACCAGGGAAGCCCTATTTATTTATTTTATTTATTTTTGGCTGTGCTGGGTCTTAGATGCGGCACGAGGGCTCTTCACTGTGGTGCGTGAGCTTCTCTCCAGTTGTGGCATGCGCGTTTTCTCTTCTCCGGTTGTGGCACACAGGCTCCAGGGCACGTGGGCTCTGTAATTGTGGTGCAGGGGTTCCAGAGCGCGTGGGCTCTGTAGTTTGCGGCATGCCTGCTCTACTTGAGGCCCACAAGCTCAGTAGTTGTGGCACTCGGGCTTAGTCTCCCCCCGGCATGTGGGACCTTAGTTCCCTGACCAGGGATCGAACCCACGTCCCCTGCATTGCAAGGTGGATTCTTTACCACTGAACCACCAGGGAAGTCCTGGAATGAGTGATTCTTGACAGCCATGTGTTCACAGTTGAAAGATTCCTTACCTCATTTAAACCATTCCGGACTGAAACATTCACACTGAGGATAATACAAAGTTTCTTGGCTACCTTAAAGCCTTTCATTTTAGGCACTACACCCATATTCTCAGGGCCTCTGAAAGGTAGCTGAAGGTCTGCTCCTGCACTGAGGGCTCCAGATTAAGACAGTGCTTTTTACTTATTGCTTTTCTGTGTTGTCCCATACAGTCTGCCATGTCACTATATATGCACCCTTCTAACTGGGTCATTCTAAACTGCTGAGAAAACTACTGGTAGGTAGTTTCTCACAATGTACAGAAAGTTTCCCTTGAACTATCTGTAACAACTGAATGTCTGAATCCTACATCAATGCTCATGAAGAGTGCCGGTCCTGCTCTCTTCCAAGGGTCCCACTGCCACACTACATCTGCTTCTCTTTGAACATATGCTTTGTACTTTCCCAAGTGGTAAGCTCTGTAACTGTGGCTTGCACACGGAATATAAAAGTATGCCAGGTGGGCTTCCCTGGTGGTGCAGTAGTTGAGAGTCAGCCTGCCGATGCAGGGGACACGGGTTCGTGCCCCGGTCCGGGAAGATCCCACATGCCGCGGAGCGGCTGGGCCCGTGAGCCATGGCCGCTGAGCCTGCGCGTCCGGAGCCTGTGCTCCGCAGTGGGAGAGGCCACAACAGTGAGAGGCCCGCATACCGCAAAAAAAAAAAAAAAAAAAAATAGTATGCCAGGCTCCTCTGTATTACAATGGCAACATTAACCCTTGCTTTGTATTATGAGGGCAATTTGACAGGGATTACGTATGCATCTTCATAAAAACACTATGAGGTAGATACAAACATCAGCTCGATTTTATAGATGAGTAAAGGAGGGTAAAAGCCTAAAATATAAGGTAACATGTTTAAAGTCACCCAGCTATTAAGTGGCTGACACAGAACTTGGCCCTAGGTCTATAAAACTCTGAACTCAATGCTATTATTATCTACAGTAATATACTGACACTCCCAAACTGACCTAATCTCTCAGTTTCAGAAATCCAAATTCCTGAGGTAGCGATTACACTATTCCAATTCATCTTTTTCTAGCCAGGCTACCCCATCCACAAGATGCTAGACCACCTGCACTGGGGTCACGATGCACACCTAATCCAATCCCTTCAGGGGACAAAGCACACAACAGAGCCACATCCAACAGGGCTGCCGGGGGGCACCTCCAGTCTCCACGTGTGCTCCGACTTCCTGACAGCCCAAGAAGTTGGAAGAGTGTGTGACTGACATACATCAGGCCCAAACCCCAGAGTTCAAAGAATGGGAATGCAAAGGAAAAATTCCAGTTTGGGTAAGAGTTTTCATCAAGCCCTACGGCACCCACTGCAAATTTCTGTTCCAGTTCACCTCATTATTCAAATTTTTCTACTCAAAATGTTAATTACCTAATGTTTACCAGCACTGTATTTAGGACGGTGTGAATCAAATAAAAAATCCTGTCAAGAGTTCCTTAGGTTTTCTCACCAGAGGTTCTGGTGGAAAAAAAATTCACAGTGAAATATTTCTTCCTCTAAAGGTTCCTATGTTGTGTGAGATCTGAAACAAAGGAAGAGCTATGCCTGGACCTCCATCATTTTTGTAAAACCCTTTTTTTCTACAGCTGATGACTAAAATCTCTAATACTGTGTTTCAGCAAATATTCTTCTTTAAAAAAAGTTTGTGCTGCCTAACAATCTTAAGTAATCCTTCCCTTATCTAGACTTACGCTGCCCAGTGCAGCAGTCACTAGCGACCGTTAGCTACCAAGCACTTGAAATGCGGCAAACCTGAACAGATGCTTAGCACAAAACAGAATGAAAAGTATTTCATTAATACTTTTATGCAGATTACATGCTGATATGATACTATTTTGGATATGCTGGGTTAAACATATTATTAAATTATATTATTGGATTCATGGAATACTATTCAGCTATAAAAAAGAATGAAATTTGGACACATGCTACACATGCATGAACTTTCAAAACATGCTAAATGAAGCAAGCCAGACACATTAGGACAAATACTGTATAATTTCACTTACATGAAATACCTAGAATAAGCAAATTAAGAGAAAATAGAGCAGAGATTACCAGGCACTGGGAAGGGGAAATGGAGAGTTATGGTTCAGAGTCCACGGGGAAAGCGCCTCACTCAAGGTAGTAAGAGGGACTGCAAGAGTTACCTCAAATTCTCAGTACAGAGGACATAAACGCTGCTAGCAAATCAGTTCAAGGTTTTTTAAAGTGCCTCTAATGAACCCTACTGAATTTAACCCCACAAATAGAAAAGTCTAGTAAACTGGTTTACTACCATCAAGCTTAAAAGACAAGTCTTATTTTTTCCTACTGAAGAATGAATTTGAAGAGCACGAGAACACTCTGAAACCTCATAGCCATTTCCACAAACCATTCCACAACTGCTTCCTAACAAACGTCTTCAAAATACTCTGACAAACAGAGCTTTGTGCGGAGAGCACTTCTCTATATAAAAGACACAATTTTACAGAGGTGACACAGTACACACAGAAGCAAACAAGTTGATGTTCTTCTGATTTACAGTATTCAGTCCTCTAAATTTAACAAGGTTTCCAAATCTCAATTTAAAACCACATTCCCTGGCTTCTAACTTAAGAGATACATTTACTTTTGTCTCATACTTCTTAAGGCAATGAACTAGTGTTGTACCTCTAAACACAGAAGAGGGTATGTTGTAAGAAATTATTTCCAATTAGTTTATATAAGAGTACTTAGGAGGCAGATCCCAAATGTATAAAGCGTGTTTCCTAAAAATCCAATATGCAATGAAATATAAGATAGAGGAATTTCAGGGAAATAAGAACAAAAAGTAGGATTTAAGTCAGCTGACTTTACCAGAACTAAATCTACTCTCAGGAAGCCAAAGGAGAAACAGCATCATAGTCACCCTCGTATTTCAACATTTAAGGAATGCTTATGCGGCTACTCACTGACACAGAATAAAAATAATAACAACTACAACAATAATAACAGCAGCTAACACTGATATCAAGCTCCCTGCCTGCTACCTGTTGTGAGGACTTTCCCTTTATTAGCTCATTTCATCCACACAAACCTTCCACGGAGTCAGTATTGTAATTATCACCCTTGTTTACTGATGAGGAAACAGAGGCGTAAGAGAAGGTAGATAACTTTGCCCGAGGTCACACAGCTAGTAAACAAATGGCAGAGACAAACCCAGGCAACCTGGCTCCAGAAGCCACTACTACATACTGCTTCTCATAATAGTTACAGGGGGGTCACAATAACATTTATGGTGGGTTGGGGCTCAAGTGTCATAAACTAACTTAAAAAATGTACAGACTAAGAATACTTATTGAGCCCCTCCCTCATCCACTGGGCAAACTCTAGGGAAACTTCAGGAACAATAACTCACTAGTGTGACAAAACTATCAAAATGAAACAAACCAATTTTATTTTAGAAATAAAAAAAACAAATGGACTGTTAGAAATAGCAAACCAACTGCCAATCACAGATCTTTAGTTTTACAGAGTTCAGTAACATACTGGCAGAAACCACACACCGTGGTAACAACTGCTGGAAACACAAGGTAGGGTGCAGAGCAACACATTTATGTCTTGCTGCACTTTCCTCAATAAACTTCACTAAATGTCGTCCTATTCAACATTTGTGGATTTTTCAAAAGACCCTGGCTTCCCCTGACAGAGGGACCATCTCATTCCACAAGCTGTGCCAACACCCTGTGCCTGCGGCTCCAGCTGTAGAAGATTTGGTACACAGAGGACCTCGCCAGCAGTCACCTGAAGGGCCTTCAGAGATTGTCACATTCTGGCAAACTGTTGTCACCTCCAAGCCAGCAAAGTTTTATCAAGCTTCAATAGAGTCAACAAAACCTTTACTAAATCATCTGTACAATTGCTTTTCGTTTTTAATTAAGTTAAAATTTACATACAGTAAAATCCACCCTTTAGTGTTCAGTGCTGCAGGCTGTGAGAAACAGACAGTTGTTGGAGCCAGCCCCACAAGGAGACACAGAAGAGTTCCATGGCCCAGAGCAATTCCCCCAGGCCGCTCTAAGTCCAGCCTCCCCTCCCCCAGCTCCCAGCATCTTGCCCTCTCCAATACACACACAGACTGTACAGTCTCCGTGCTTCTGTATCTGGCTTCTTTCACTAAGCATAATACATGTTGGATCCATCCATTTGTTGCAACAGTTTTATTTATTTTTAGTAGCTCATTTATTTTTATTGCTCAGCAATATTCCACTGCATGGAATGTGTCACAGTTGGTTTATCCATTTACCAGTTGAGAGAAATCTGAACAGTTCCCGTCTTTGGCACTTGTAAACAAAACCAAAAACTAACAAAAAAGCTGCTATAAAACTCGAGCGCATGTTTCTGTATGAACATATAAGTTTTTACTTCGTTTGGGTAAAACGCAGGAGTGGGTCACACAGTCTGGCACGTGAGGGGTGGAACGTCTCCTCGTCCTCTCCAGCACTTGGCACAGTTTCTCTTTATGTTAAGAACCACTACGAACCTGGGGAGAAGTATCTCCTGGTAATTTACATTTCCCTAATGACTGATAAAATGCACCATCTTTTATGTGCTTGTCTAAATACCTTCTTTAGTAAAATGTCAGATCTTTCATCCACCTTTTCATTGGGGTCTTTTTCTTTTGCCCATTCTTTAACTGAGTTTGCAAAGTTCTATATATATTCTGGATAAAAGCCCTTTATCAGATATGTGATTTGCAAGTATTTTCTGTCAGTTTGTGACTTCTCTTTTTGTTATCTTAAGAGCATCTTTTAAAAAGCAGAAGACTTTGATGGAAGTCCAATTTTTTTTAATAAATCTTGCTTTTCGTATCCTATATAAGAAATTTTTGCCTAATTCAAGTCACAAAGATTTTTTTTCCTGTTTTCTTCTAGTAGTCTGTAGTTTTACATTTAAGCCTATAATCCATTTTGAGTTAATTTTTGTGTATTGTGCACCAAAGTATCAATTACTTTTTTATTTTTATAGCTTGATCCAAAGTTCTGGCCCTTATCACAGTATTTATTTGACAAGTGTTTTCTAAGCACCTATATTTGGCCTAGGGATGTAAGAGTAAATAAGAGAACACAACATAATCAACTCACTAAAAATACATAGTTAGCAGTATGAAAACAGAGTAAGTCCACGCACAATGGCAGGAGAAGGGACTCAGCACCTAACAGCTAGGAGGGGTGGTATTTATACTGAGCAGCAGTTCACCGGGCAGAGAACAACATTCTAGGAAGAAGAAATAACACAAGCAATATACAAAGATGTTAAAGAATAAGGGCTGTTCAGGGGGAGGGAATTCTTCTTGACCATTTTTTATTCATAGCAGACACTACCGCATGCTAGCATTTTGGGCAGGATGTTTTAAGGGACTAAAAAGCTAAAAACCCCATTAAACACGAAAGCAACAAAACTCAACCCAATCACTACTACAGTATAATAATCTTTCTGCACCTATAAAAGCAAACAAAATTACCAAATAAACAGGCCTTCAGAATAAGCTGACAACCCCCAGCCTAGGAGTCGCCCTAGCCCCTTCCCCAGCTGACTCTCCACCAGCCCTGCTGAAGAGAGAGGAGACAAAGGCACCCAACAGAGCCTGCCTCCCTCAGGGGGCCTTCACTTGGCCCTCCATCACACCCTTCATCACCACCAAGGAACCAGCAACAGCACCTGTTCAGCTTAGAACTGCCACCTTCACAGACCCTGTTCAGCCCGCTGAGATCGGGTTATTCACATCACCAGCACCACTAATCTGCCCTATTTTCCCAGCCCCTGGCCCAACCCTCGGGGACCCCTCCTCAATGCCCACTGGAACTTAAGAATCCTCAGCAATTCTCTACATCCTCTGCCAACTCTCTAAAAGAATTGTTTCTTGCCCTAACAGGACTGGCTGCCCCTGAGGACTTTTCCTGCAGGCCCCGGGAATGGAGGCCCTTGTTCCTCCAACGTCCCTCTTCTGCAGGGACAGGTGGGGCTACTATTCTCACTGTCCCCAGAGGTTGACTTTCCCATTCTTAAGAGTGACTACTGGGTTCAGATGGGAGAGCACCATACTACCAAGTAAAGTGCAAATTTCGCATAAGCCCCTTCAACTAAAGGCTTCCTCCCATCTCAACATTTTGAACAGCATTACATAATTTTTTTGGTAACATCTTTATTGGAGTATAATTGCTTTACAATGGTGTTAGTTTCTGCTGTATAACAAAGTGAATCAGCTATACATATATCCCCATATCTCCTCCCTCTTGCATCTCCCTCCCACCTTCCCTATCCCACCCCTCTAGGTGGTCACAAAGCACCGAGCTGATCTCCCTGTGCTACGTGGCTGCTTCCTGCTAGCTATTTTACATTTGGTAGTGTATGTATGTCCATGCCACTCTCTCATAAATTTTTTACAAAAGCAAAAGAAATATATGTGTGTGATAAAAATACACTTAAAAATCAAGCAAACATTAAACAAATTAAAGACACGTTTCCACTTCACCTACATAATTTTTTGAATGACATCTTTTCCATATACCCCGTAAGTAGGATGATGGATAAAACTCCTGTTTTAAGAATTTCACATTTTATTAACCATTTTGAAAAAGATATTGGGGGATTTCCCTGATGGCGCACTGGTTAAGAATCTGCCTGCCAATGCAGGAGACACGGGTTCGAGCCCTGATCCAGGAAGATCCCACATGCCGCGGAGCAATTAAGCCCGTGTGCCACAACTACTGAGTCCACACACCTCAACTACTGAAGCCTGCGCACCTAAGCCCGTGCTCTGCAACAAGAGAAGCCACCGCAATGAGAAGCCCGCGCACCGCAATGACGTGCAGGCTCCGCTTGCCACAGCTAGAGGAAGCCCACGCGCAGCAACGAAGACCCAACGCAGCCCGCAAGAAACAAAAAAAAGATTTTGGTAAAATAACTTTTCAGAAATTAAGAATAAAGAAAAGTAATAAACCTTGTAAATATAAAGTCAACTGCTGACTGGATAAAACTGCATCTATATTCATTACTGTGAAGCTTTACATTTATTATTTGCAGGACAAATAAAACTTTCTTTAACTGAAACCCTAGTACTTTTTTCTATCATACCTCACACTTTGAAGAAAACCTCACCTATCCCACATGCCAAAACACACTGCCACAGTTTCTACCCTGAGAGAGTAGTCCAGAGACTGGCATCTTGCAAAACAGTCACAGATTCTTAGGAAATTCCCTGGTGGTCCAGTGGTTATGACTCCACGTTTTCACTGCCAGGGCCCAGGTTCAATCCCTGGTTGGGGAACTAAGATCTCGCAAACTGCGTGGTGAGGCCAAAAAAAAGAAAAGAAAAAATAATAATAATAATCACAGATTCTTAGAGGTGAAGGAGACCTGAGAGGTCATTTGATCATGCCTATCACTTCTAATTTTTGCAAAGGTTCATCTTCCCTTCTCTCTCCCATTGGCCACAAGTCCTTGATGGCAAGGTCTTCCTCTCTCTACTCCTAAGAAGTGAAACACAAGGCCCCTGACACAGCAGGCATGCAACAAAAGCTGCTGATAACAATACCAGATTAAGAGGTAGCTCTCAATCATCATTCTTCCCAACTCCTGTACCATCTGACAAAGGGTACACCCTTCTCTTCTAGCTTACTCCTCCTTCCACAACCTAAGTATCAAGCATCTTCTCTCCATAATTTCAGTAATAATCTCAGGACTGAACCTGGAGCTATAAAACCTGGGTTGAATCCCAAGCCCTTGTTAGTTTTGGGGAAAGATGCTGAAACTTGTTAGGTCTCAGTTTTCTGATCTTTAAAATATGAGATTCAGTGCTCTGATGTTCTATAATTTTTTCTATTTAACTAAATCTTAATGATTTCTTTGTGATATTACCCTTTACCCTGTCATTTTTTTAAGGCCTACCAAAAAAATCAGAACCTAAAAGAACACTACAGCTAACCTATCTATTTCTAGTTAAGGAAAATCAGTACACTATAATTACCTTAAAGAGGAACTTTTAAAAATTAGAAATATTAACCTTTTCTTATGTTGTACCATGGACCAGGAGAGATGTAATGGCCCCTTCATCCCACAAGAAGCATAACCCATTTTGATACAATGCCTTTCAGGAATGCGGGTCACCAAAATGGCTTAGTTTAATACAATCATAAAATTTAGAATATGACAGAATGGATGGGCAGCCAACACACAACCCTTCATATAAATATTCCCACTGAGCTTTTGAGCATTTGTGTGTGGCAGAGAGTTTAATGGGACACTTGCTTATAAGAGCTTGGAGCACAGCTATTAAACTCTTTCTTATCAGCAGGCAGTGACAGGTCACAGGAAACTCCTGGTAAAAACCAGCCCCCTTTCCCACAAGTATTCTAATTTTTATATGGGGACCTACTGCTCTCCAACACTCACTCTTTCCAATGAAACTGCCACCAACAGAGGCGTCGAGGTGACCGCCCATATCACATTCCCCTGGGAACGAATTCAGTGGCAGGTGACCTAAGCACCTCCAATCCAAACTTAGAATACAACACAAACATTTATACAGGTCTAAAACATTTCAAAAATAAAACTGATCACTTCTTCAACTCACAAGCACATGACGATACCATCATACATGAAATATAATATTTAACGAACTCTTTATGCTTCAACCTAATTTTAATGTACAAATTAATTTAAAAGACAAACTATTAGAACACTAAATACTTTTACGTAGTAAACTTTTTTTCTTAATTTATTTATTTTTGGCTGCGTTGGGTCTTTGTTGCTGAGCGCAGGCTTTCTCTAGTTGCAGTGAGCAGGGGCTACTCTTCATTGCGGTGCATGGACTTCTCACTGCGGTGGCTTCTCTTGTTGTGGAGCACAGGCTATAGGCACGCAGGCTGCAGTAGTTGGGACTCGGCGGCTCTAGAGTGCAGGCTCAGTAGTTGTGGTGCACGGGCTTAGGTGCTCCGCGGCACGTGGGATCTTCCCAGACCAGGGTTCGAACCCGTGTTCCCTGAACTGGCAGGCAGATTCTTAACCACTGCACCACCAGGAAAGCCCCTTACATAGTAAACTTTTAAGTGTGACTTTTACAGCTACATTATGATCATCATGACTAACATTGTTAACAAACTAATGTTTCAATACAAACACAAAATATGACTATAAAATGTAATTAATTTTCTGGCAAACAACAAAGGCACAGGCGCAGGAGGAATGTATTGTTACTTTTTCATATGCAACAATTATTTTCAAGGCCAAAACACAATCGGTTGAGACGAATATATGTATAAGCTCCATGTCAATATAAAATTTAAAACTACCTCATTGAGAAAAAAATTAACATTTAATTTTGTGTGGCATTAAATCCAAAAGTAAAATATATGGAAATAAAGGGGAGAAACTCATAATTTTCACATTACTATAAGAAAATTAAAGAAAGTATAACCGATTCCATCATGACAGCATTATGTACTAAAGAAATCCTCAGTCAGAAAATTCAGATTTGAATTTTGACTCCTTAGTATCTGCAATTCCTCAAATTTAAGTAAGTCTCATCTTTCATTAAGTCTGTTTCCTCATCTATAAAATGCTGTCAAAGTAATAATCTGATTCATCCAACTGAATGATTACACAGGAAAATCAGAAGACAGGAAAAGTTGGCATGGGGGGAGGCGTGGTGGTGGTGAGCAGACAGTGGCAAATAAATAAATATAAAGTTGGTGAAGACTGTTCCAAACATTTTCACTAAGTGACAAAGCTACAAGCTGTTCTCTACCTTGGATCTTTCACGAATAGCTTTTAAAAATGACGTTTTAAGAAAATTACTAGAGCTAACAATAAAAGTTTTCATTATAACCTGAAAACATGAAATTTGCAATTGAAAACTTTGTTACAGTCCAAACCCAAGAAAACATTCATATCAAAATCACAAGTGAGGACAATGTTAACTTGTTTATTTGATCTCAATGGCACTGCTAACGTAGGAGCATCCCACAAAGACCAAGAGTCAATCGGACCCATTGTTCAAGGCTGCTGGATATAACCAGGAGTTAACTGTGGCTCAGAAGCCGTGCTGGCTCACAGTTCATGAGTCAAAAACAATAAACCAAAAGCTCTAACAACCCAGACTGCCTATCCAGGTTATTCACCAGGCTTGGCACTCAATGACTTTTAGGCAAGGCCAA
Source organism: Monodon monoceros (assembly GCF_005190385.1). Taxonomy (NCBI): domain Eukaryota; kingdom Metazoa; phylum Chordata; class Mammalia; order Artiodactyla; family Monodontidae; genus Monodon; species Monodon monoceros. The sequence continues at coordinate 17,685,295 of NW_021703776.1, read as the reverse complement.
AAATTGATTCTAACATCAAAGGATAAAGATTTATGACCAGTGAGCATATTCAAACCCTAAAGGTGTAACAAGACCTTGTGGTACAGTGGCAGGATTGCTGGAATAAGTACATACCATTTGGAAGCCAGATTCATTACAACTTGAGACTGCTAAGTGTATGTTTAAGTAAGTCTTACTCAGACCATAAAAACTACAGAAAATTAAATTCTTTTTGGAACAAGGCAGGCTATGCATGTATGCATACTAAAGTAAATAGAAATGTGTTACTCAAAGACTTGAAGCTGACTTTTGTCTTTACCCTTCATTTTCCATTAGGTAATATCCTAATATGACTAATGGTAAGAAAAACTGATAAACCGAAAAACCAAAATATTTGGTCTACCTTTTCTTTTTACTATTGTGACTCTAGGAATCTAGAGAAGAGTGATACATAGAGCAATCTATTCTGGGCACCTCAGGACTGCCCTAGCCTCAACTTGCTATTAGCAATTGCTATGTGAGGCCTACAGATGTCCGCAGACTAGGAACACAAACCTCCTTGCTAAAAGAAAAACTAAAAGCCTTCCTAGAATGATTTTTTTTTTTGCGGTACGCGGGCCTCTCACTGTTGTGGCCTCTCCCGTTACGGAGCACAGGCTTCAGACGCGCAGGCTCAGCGGCCATGGCTCACGGGCCCAGCCGCTCCAGGGCATATGGGATCTTCCCGGACCGGGGCACAAATCCGTGTCCCCTGCATCGGCAGGCGGACTCTCAACCACTGTGCCACCAGGGAAGTCCCCTAGAATGATTTTAAAACCAAACTACCACACAGCTAAAAAAGATCCCTGACCTAAATGAAAAATGTAAACTATCACTCCAGTCTATTTCCCAGAAGCATCTACACTGTGGCAATAAATAACTATTGTTGAAAATGCTTTAGCTCAGGTACCTATTTTAATAAATTTCTATGTTCTCTGGGATTTTAAAGCCTTGGAGAGGATATGGACATTTACTTAACAAAAATCCTGTTGCCTGTTACTTCATCACAGTAGTATACAAAAGACCATGAAAAGGAATTAATATTTAGCTCATTTTAGAGAAGTAACATTTAAAAACAAAAACTTTCTTCCACATAAAATATGCTCTCTTGCTCATTCTTGTGTTATTCTAGTTGTCTTTTGTACAATTTATGGGAGAGTGAGTGCTGAATTACCCAAAAGGAAGAAGATGAAGCACATGTTAAGGAGAAAAACAAAAAACAAAAAACCTTCCGCTACCCTCTTAGATTCAGTGAATGGGATCTGCAACTCAAACTGATAAAAGACAGATTAATAGGAGAAAAAAGTTTATTTACCCACAGAATGAGAATACATGCTGAAAAACTCACTGATGAGTAACTCAAAAAGATGGATAGAATTTGGGGCTTATATATCATCTTAACGAAAGGTGATAAAGTATGAAAAGGCTAAACAAAGGAAAGGGGGTTTGGGGCTTCTGGGTGGGGAGGAAGGAGTTGTGAGAGGGTGACTAAGAGATGTAGTAAATAAGGATTGTTCAGTAAGGTTTGTTATGCAGATAAGAGTCATTCTCCTCTTCCAGGTAGGGGAAAAGGAAATGCTTTTATAAATGGAAATTTATGTACTGCTTTTAGACAGAAAGTAGGAACGCAGAGAGCTGACCGCCTCTAGCTCAAAACAATCTTTCTGCCAAAGTGGCATATTTTGGGGTGACTTATACTCTCCCCTATGCTCCCCTTCAACAATAAAAAAGGGGTACCAAAAAATAAGAATACTTCTCTCTTTAAGATTGATACTTTATTTCCTTTTTTTTTTTTTTTTTTTTTTTTTTTTTGCGGTATGCGGGCTTCTCACTTTTGTGGCCTCTCCCATTGCGGAGCCCAGGCTCCGGACGCGCAGGCTCAGCGGCCATGGCTCATGGGCCCAGCCGCTCTGCGGCATGTGGGATCTTCCCAGACCGGGGCACGAACCCGGGTCCCCTGCATATCGGCAGGCGGACTCTCAACCACTGCGCCACCAGGGAAGCCCTTTATTTCCTTTTTAAAGCCACAGGTAACAGTGAGAATTGTGCTGGACTTCTTCTCTTTAGTTTGCATTTCAGTATTGTCATATTTCATTTTTCAGGGAGAGAACAGAGGCAGCGCTTTCGGCTTTTAAAAGACTTAATCAGGCCCTGGAGGGTCATCTGTCTCTGTACTCTCACTCTGTGTCTTTAAATACCAAAAATACCATATATAGTTTCAAAATATTAATGCAAGTCATAACAACTATGAATTATTACTGCAAAGGACATACAGCTAGAACCAAACTGTTTGAGTAGAAATTTTTAAGCTCAAAGTACCACACCACAGTCATCTTCTGGTCAACTCTTTAAAACCAAGCAACAGCATTCTTTTAAAAACTCATCTACCCTTAAAGTAGAAGGATATTACTCTGCCTAAACAAAGGGAAAAAGTCATGTAGAAAGACATGCTGGCTAACTGCCGCCCTCTGGCTGGCAAGATGCCACCTTCAGTTGGAAAAGCATTTAACCAAAACACTCATCTACAAATGTCTCTATCTGCAATCCATTTTAATGCTATATACATCTATAACTTAAGTAGAAAATAACTTTTAGGAAGAAAATGAGGAACAAAGTCATAAATTTCTCAGAATTAGAACTAAAACACTATCACAGGAACATTTATGTAAAAGAAAATAATACCAAGAAGGGGAAGATGTAGTTACAATACTGAAAAAAGAAATGTTTGGACACAAACGCCGTGATTATGGAAATGCAAATGTACATTTATGGTCAGGTATCAAATCATCACACCATCCTAGTTCTGAAAAAGGAATACAATCCTTTCCCTCTCTGCTTACCGGAGAGAAAGAACTGAATATCAGGCAGGTGCAACTCAACAAGGCCTGGAAACACAAAGGCCTCAGCTCAAAAGGAGGTTTTAGTGTAAGGGCTGGAATGTATAATGTAAAAGGGATCACTGAACTATTTTGGAGGAAGACTTAACCGTGACTTCCCCAGTAGAGAAAAGGAGGGATCAACTAAAGTAATTAATTTTAGTGCTACTTTAGTAGTCTTACTACTGAAAAATTTAGAAGTAGAAATGCCATTCCATCTGCCATGGTGGATACAAAGAGGCTTTTCTCTTCATGCAAGAAAGCCTTATTGTTATATATAAAAAAAAATTCCATGATCTTTTAAAAAGGATAAACAAATGATAAACTAAACCAAGTATATAGAATCAAACAATTTCCAATGTGTAATAAGTAAATAGTTTATTTATTTTTTGGTTGTGTTGGGTTTTTGTTGCTGCACATGGGCTTTCTCTAGTTGCAGTGAGCGAAGGCTACTCTTCGTTGTGGTTCGCGGGCGTCTCACTGTGGTGGCTTCTCTTGTTGCGGAGCACGGGCTCTAGGCACGCAGGCTCAGTGGTTGTGGCTTGCAGGCTTTAGAGCTCAGGCTCAGTAATTGTGGCACACGGGCTTAGCTGCTCCGCGGCATGTGGGATCTTTCCGGACCAGGGATCGAACCTGTGTCCGCTGCACTGGGAGGCGGATTCTTACCACCGTGCCACTAGGGAAGTCCCAGTAAATAGTTTACTTTAGAACTCAGTCTGTTAAGTTGGTGACCTAGGACTCCTACAAATACGAACAAGGATAGACAGGTGAGAAAAGCCTCCTAACACCTTGCAGCACTCACAGGCAGTGCCATCCACGTGGCAACAGACTGTGATTTTTTTATTCTCTCCTGTTGTTTCAAAGTATTACTTAAATTTTACTTTTTACTTTTACACTTAAAAAGACTCCTTGAGGGGGCTTCCCTGGTGGCGCAGTGGTTGAGAGTCTGCCTGTCAATGCAGGGGACGCGGGTTCGTGCCCCGGTCCGGGAGGATCCCACATGCCGCGGAGCGGCTGGGCCCGTGAGCCATGGCCGCTGAGCCTGCGCGTCCGGAGCCTGTGCTCCGCAACGGGAGAGGCCACAACAGTGATAGGCCCGCGTACCGCAAAAAAAAAAAGACTCCTTGAGAAAAAGTATCAAAGATATACCTGTATGATGCCACAACACAGTGTCTTGCAGAAGTCTTTAATATCAGTAAACATGAGGCAATACAGAATCCAGATGAATTTATATTCAAAGTGATTGTATAAGTGGTAAGACTATGAGATTTTTTCTACATTTCTAAATTTCCTACATTTAACTATAAATATATATTAAGTATAAATTTATTTAAGCATAAATAGATACTTCATTTTTTATAATCATGATAATAATTTAACAATGAAGTGGTCTATACCATGGTGATTAAGAGTATGAGCCAACTGCCTGGACTTAAATGACCACTCCTAAAATTTAAATTACTTACTATCCCTAACCATCATCTACAAAAACAGAATATAGTAAGAATATGCACCTCAGGACTTCCTGGAGGTCCAGTGGTTAAGACTCTGTGCTCCCAATGCAGGGGGCCAGGGGGTTCCTCTGGTCAGGGAATTACATTCCACATGCTGCAACTAAGAGCCCGCATGCTGCACCTAAAGATCCTACGTTCCGCAACTAAAGATCCCGAGTGCTGCAACTGTAAGGTCCCGCATGCCGCAACTAAGACCTGGTGCAGCCAAATTAATAAATATTAAAAGAAAAAACCAAAGAAAGAATACCCATCTCAAAATTGTTGTGAGGATGACACAAGATAATACAAGCAAAAGTGCATGGCAAAGTAGAAAGCCTTAATACCTATTAGCCAACAGCTTCACTACTAAAGTCGTGGGCTTATCACCTGAATATGTCCCAATGTTACAAGTTTGGGGTTAGAGTTTTTGCTGCGCAACCTGTAGGTCATAACACTTTATATACTGTTTTCATAAAAAATTAATTCTGCATGAAGGGGAATTAAAAAATACACCGGAAAGAAGCCCTGTCCTTTCACCATCAACCAACCAGCTGTGAAAAAGACTGCGACGGCACTTCAACACTCCTTCTGCTCCCCTCCTGAGCACGCACAGGGCTATGTTCTCACACGGCTCTGGAAAACCCATTCTGGGGCATGCTGGCTGCTTCCACATGTAAAACGTTCATACAGTTTGTATGGAAAGTACTGTATTACTAGAACTTCTATTCAAGAGCAATCAACAGGGGTGGTTACCTTAAGGGATGGTGGACATGTACAGACTTCTAATTGTATGGACTTTAATCTCCATTCTGATGGCCAACAAAAAGGCTACAATGCAAGCCAAAGAGTATTCTTTTTTTTTTTTTTTTTTTTTTTTTTTGCGGTACGCGGGCCTCTCACTATTGTGGCCTCTCCCGTTGCGGAGCACAGGCTCCGGACACGCAGGCTCAGCGGCCATGGCTCATGGGCCCAGCCGCTCCCCGGCATGTGGGATCTTCCTGGACCGGGGCACGAACCTGTGTCCCCCACATCGGCAGGCGGACTCCCAACCACTGCGCCACCAGGGAAGCCCTATTGTTCTATTTTTGAACAGCATTTCTATGACAATATTTCTACTTACAATAACTACACATAATGTAATAGAAAGTTCACTCCAAAGAACTCTTATTTGGGAATCTCTCCATTAATAAAAACAGTAACAGCAATAGTAGAAGCAATGTATACTAAGTACTTACTGAATACCAGACACTGTTGTAAACATTTTACATGCAGTACTTTAGTTTTTGCAACAACGCTTTGAGGTAGATACTTTTAGGGTTCCCAGGTACAACTGAGGGAACAGAAGCACAGAGAGGGAAAGTGGTGAATCTCATGACTGAAACCCAGACAGTATCTCTTCTCTTAAACTGTCAGACTAATCTCAGTTTGGTGGCTGGTACCACTGACTACTTCCTACTGGCAGGACCACATCTGTGGTGCCTAAAGCACCTGACACCTACACCTTGAATGCATCACAGGGCAGAAAGGTGTAATCATGAGCATCTGCTTATTCAACTAATAGATTCTTTTCCTACAGAGAGCTATGAGATGATCTTAGCCCTTCTTTATTCAATCTGCATAGGAGCTTACTAAGAGGATACTGTCAGGCACAGTACTCCCAATATTCACTCATCTTTATCTGAAAAGCAGTTTCAAAATTAACCTAAGTACTTATAACTTCATCAAAAATAAACAGGTGGAATTTCTCCCTCCCTAACCGTTCATCCTAGTTGAAGCCCTCACCATTTCTTCCCCCGCCAGAATCCCTGCCCCTGATGTCTCACACCTCTCTAACCCTCGACCCACACTGCTGCAGTCAAGTTTCAAAAACAGCAAACTGATCCCACTACTGCCCTGCTTAAAGCCCTTCAGCACTGCCCCATTTCCTACGGCCACAGTACTTTGCTTTGGGGTTTGTGACCAGTCTCTTATAAAAATATAATGGGAATTATGGGCCACATGTCTCCCCAAAAGGCGCACACAAATTTTGCATACAGTCACACCAAGAAAACAATTTATTTAATGCCTTAAAATTCCAAACATAAGTAACAAAATTCCATCTCTAATTTCATAGAGAAATTAAAGGTTTCTCCAGGCAGGTCCACAACTATTTCCTGAAGGTAAGCAAAGTTTATTTTAACCAAAAAGCCATACATCAACATACAGATTATATATCCAAAAAAATTTTAAGGAATTTAGGAACTTCAGAATGATAAACTTTCCCAGTAACTAAACATTTCATTTTATTCAAGCTTGTGCCATTAGCACAGTCATTCTGCTAATGTTCTTGGAAATTCAATTCATCAGCACTTTGTATATGTTTTAGTTGTATATGTATGTATCAAAGTTTTAGGCTGTATCCTTAACCAGTCTCATAGAAATATAAAATTGCAGAAACATGCCAGAAGCCAAAACCTCAAACTGTCTGCTGTCCACCTTCTACCAAAAGGCCAATCAGAGACAGATATAGAGAGAACGGGGCGAGGCAGCACGCAGTCCATCCTTCCACTAAATCGGGGTTCTAATCCCAGGTGTCTCAAGGGGATAGCAGGCCTCCTGTAAGATGAGTGGGGTGGGAACAGCCATCACAAAAGAATGCTGACACACGGTGGCCAGAGAGTCTCATTTTTTCAGAATACAGAAATAAGGAATTTTGGGCTTCCCTGGTGGCGCAGTGGTTGAGAGTCCGCCTGCCGATGCAGGGGACATGGGTTCGTGCCCCGGTCTGGGAAGATCCCACATGCCGTGGAGCGGCTGGGCCCATGAGCCATGGCCGCTGAGCCTGCGTGTCCGGAGCCTGTGCTCCGCAACAGGAGAGGCCAAAGCAGTGAGAGGCCCGTGTACCGCAAAAAAAAAGAAGGAATTTTATGTGAAACGTTCCAAGTTTCCAAGCATCATGAGGCACACAAACACATCCACAGGTGTGATCCGGCCCACATGCACCATTTTGCGCCTCATGATAGTGTAGGTCTTATTTATTCACTTAACAGAAAGGTATGGCACCATGGTGCCAACCCTGCACCACCCTTTGCTAGGCGTGGGGACAAACAATGAAGAAGTCTCAGTCTACGTCCTCATCCAGTGGAGGAGAAAAGCACACAGACATACATAATGCCATAAACACTGTGGTCAGCGTAATTACAGAACAGGTAGAGGCCAGGAAGCAGTGAGAAAAGAATCCTGAATCAGCAGAGAAAGAGTGAAAGAGGTCATGGCAGTCTTCTCCCGAGGGGACATTTGGCTAGTAGGACTGAGCCAAACAGCAAAAAAGTAGAGGCCAGGCTGCAGCTTTACATTTCTGATATAAAGAAATGTAAAGTGTGAGGCTAGGGAGGTGAGGCTGGAAGGTGCCCTGCTGGGTCCATGACCCGGATAGGACTGTGTGTGTGTGTGTTGGGTGGGGGGGTGGGGGGGGATGCCAGCTGAATCACCTGAAGTTCAGGGCAGAGGGATGGACTGAACACAAACACAGAAAGCAGATCAAACCCTGAGGACGGATCATGTATCAATGTAGAGAAAGTGTATCAGCAAGTCTGAAAAATGCACTCAGGATTTTAATAATGTAGTAAAATTTTCTCCTTACTAAAGTAATGCATGTTAAATGGAAAAAATAGAAACCATCACATAAAAGAAGAAAATTTTACATCACCCATAATCCTACACCAACTGCTATGCATTTTCTTGCCATCTAGAAATATCCAATGACATTCTTCTGCCCAATCTTTAATCTACTTATTTTTCCCTTGATTCTCATTTTTATCGGCTTAGACTTCTGTTTTGTCACATCCATTATAAGCTTCCTCAAACCTTTTGAGGAATGAAATGGAGCATAAAAAAACTAAGTTTAGAAAGCCAAACCCACCTTGCCACAAATAAGCAATATTTATGTCAACTGCTTCAGCCTTTTCACATAGCACAGGCCAAAAAGAGAGATATCTTTTATTCTTTTCCATCAGAGAACCCATGCACTAGGAGAGGCTTGGCTCTGCACATAGTATGACCCTGCTTAACTGCCTTAGTTGACAAAAAAAACTTCAACAGAAGTGAAGAGCTTTTTTGTGCATCAAAGAACGTTATCAAGAGAGTGAAGACAATCTATAGAATGGGAAAAAATATTTGCAAATCATATATCTGATAAGGGTCTACTACCCCAAATATATAAAGAACTCCTACAACTCAACAAAAAGACAACCCAATTAAAAGACGAGCAACAGACATTTCTGAAAAAAAGATAGAAATACGGCCAATGAGCATATGAAAAGAAGTTTAACATCACTAGTCATTAGGATAATGCAAATAAAAACTACAAATACTCCTTCACACCTATTAAGCTATCATCAAAAATATGGAAAATACGTGTTATAAAACAGCGGTCCCCAACCTTTTTGGCACCAGGGACCGGTTTCGTGGAAGACAGTTTCTCCAAGACCGGGGCCAGGGGAGCGGGGGCGGTTCCATTGGTAATGCCAGCGATGGGGGAGCAGCAGATGCAGCTTCGCTCGCTCACCTGCTGCTCACCTCCTGCTGTGTGGTCCGGTTCCTCGCCCACGGCCCAGTACCGGTCCCCGGCCGGCGGGTTGGGGACCCCTGTTATAAAAGATGTGGAGACACTGGAACTCTTGTATATGGCTGGTGGGAATGTAAAATGGTTTAGTCACTGTGAAAAGCGGTGTGGCCATTCCTCAAAAAGTTAAACACAGAATTCTCCCATGACCCAGAAATTCCATTCCATTCCTATATTCCATTCCATATACCCTCAAAGACCTGACAACAGCTACTCAAACAAATCTTTGTACATACACGAATGTTCACAGTAGCACTATTCTCAACAGCCAACAAGTGGAAACAACCCAAGTGTGCATCAACAGATGAATAAACAAACTGCGGTGTGTATATATGCAGTGGAATATTATTCAGCCGTAAAAAGGAATGAAGTCTGACACATGCTACAAATGGAACCTTGAGGACATTCTGCTAAGTGAAATAAGCCAGTCACAAAAAGTCAAATACTGTATGATTCTACCTACGTCAGGTAATTTGATTTGTTTCAAATTCATAGAAACAAAAAGTAGAAGGGTGGCTGCCAGAGACTGTGGGAAGAGGGGAATGAGGAATTATTGTTTAATGGGTACAGAATTTCAGTTTTGCAACATGAAGAGTTCTGGAGACTGGTTACACAAGAAAGTGAACGTATTTAACTGCACACTTAAAAATGGTTAAGATGACAAATCTTATGTGTATTTTGCCAATTTTTAAAAAAAATTTTTAAAGGAATGAAGTACTGATACATGCTACAAAGTGGGTAAACCTTAAAAACATTATCCTAAGTCAAAGAAGCCAGACACAAAGGTCACACATTGTATGCAATGTCCAAAACAGGCAAATCCACAGAGACAGACCGCAGACTGGTGGCTGCCAGAAGCTGAGGGGAGCAACCGCTAATGGGTGTGGGTTTCTTTACGGGGTGATGAAAATGTGCTGGGATTAGATCACAGCGATGCTGGCCCAACTGTGTGAGATCCTAAAAGCCACGAAATTATGCACTTTCAATGGATGAATTTTACAGTATGTGAATTATACCTAAATAAAAAAGTGGGTTGGTTGGTTTGTTTTTTTAATGTAAGAAGCTGTTCTTTTGAATCTCGATGCCATATAAGACAATGAAATCAAAACTCTACTGGTCAAATGATATTACCCCACATTTCCACCTCTGTGAGTAACTGGCAGGTATCAGTTTTCTTAACACATAGTCTTTACCTTTTACTAGAGGAAACAGCAAAATGAGGTGGTGTGGAAGCAGCTTTGCCGCATGTGCACCCTGGCGCTCCCCGACACTCCCGGGGACCACGTGTGTGTGCGTGTGTCCACGCACCTGGGATCCACCCTCACTGCCCACACAGCTGCTCTACTTTGCCTCATCCAACGCCACAGACCTACCTCACCGCTGCGCCTCATCTCTGCTATGTTCTTCCACCCTGCTGTCAACTTTCCTTTTATATCTCTGCAGCCAGGGCCCTATATATCAGGGCCCAGATACAATCTCTGCCTTTTTATTTCCAATGGTGCTTGTTCTCAGGAGTTGCTCTAGTTACTGACAAGTTTTATGACCTGTGATACTAGAAGAAGGGGTTAAAAAAGAAAGAAAAAACAAAGGAGGCAGTGAAAGAAAGACAAGGAAGGGATAGGAAGAAGAAACTGTTTCAAGTTACCACAAAAATAGAATCAAAGTCCAAAGATTAGGGGACACTCTGTTCAGCCAGCCAAAACAAAGCAAGAGTACTCTAAGTGACTAAGGAATATAAAAGGCCAGCTACTGGGTGTCAGAGTCAAGCAGCTCAAAGAGAAGCAACAAGAAACAGAAAAAAGGGAGAAGCGAAAAAAGGCCTGGGGAAAGGCAACCCTCAAGGAAGCAAGTTCTCACGGTCAGAACAAATTCTACCCTGTGCCTACACCAGGGGACTTAGTCACAATGACAACTCAGCAGAGGCAGAGTATCACCCAAGACAAGCGGGAGTCAGGAAGAAAAATCTCAAGTGGTAGAGAAGCACACAGGGTAGTTCAGAGAGCTTCGAATCACTGAAAATGTAACATTCTGATGTTCCAAGGAGGACTACTTGTGTTACTCTAGACAAGTCGAAGCCTTGCTGCAGCTATGCCACTGGGACTATCAAAGCACCTTATATTTGTATGGTCCTTTCCAGTTTGCAAAGTATGTCTAATGTGCTCCTCACAATTACTCCAGGCAAAAGAGAATATCACCACCTTCAACTTCCAGATGGAAGGTCTTCTGACTGTACTAACCTCTCCATTACATAATACTGTGTGACTCATCCTCTGACTGATGTCAGAGGAAGTATGCAGAGTAGGTCCACAAACTATGAATAGAAAAAAAAAAAAAAAACTGGAGTGGAAGGCAGGAGAAACCAATGAGGAATGAACGTGGAGAGTATAAACAAAGAGCTTACGCTCTAAAAAATATGTAATATCTGCTATATACAGAAGAATATGTGCGTGTATATATATACACACATACACACACACACACACAAACACACACACATACAGATGCAAGTTAAACAGCACAATCGTAAAGCTAAAAATACTGGACCCCCAATATAAGAACTAAAACATTATTAATACTGTAAAAGGTATCCATCAGATTATCCTTGCCAAGACAATGAAGGGAGGGAGAGTAATAACTGTGGGACCAGACAGGAAGGAAAGAAGGTCTTGAGTTTTGTTTTTCTCTTAAATGGGGAAAGTATGAACAGAAAAAAAAGACAGTGAAAAGGGAAAGACTAAAGGTGTGAACTTCATCATCTACTGTAGCATGGTTAAAGTAATTTCCTTAAAATAGTTATTGAGCTCTTGACCATCCATTCAGGTATATCCATGATACTGATGATGATCTTACTATGTCTCTCTATCTTGGAGAGTGAAATCCTCATTAGAAGTAGCATGGACCCAGGTTCCAGACCATGAATTATGGTATGGATTTTTAAAAGCTCAATGAGCAATGCTTCCACCAAAATGATAACTTGTCCAAATTTGTAATAGAGGTATTTTTCTTTCCCAAAAGAAAGTAGTACCTTGCCCCTCTCCATGCCCCCAGTAAAATTCTAACAACCATCACCTCAGGGAAGAGCGCCAGAGAAGGTGCTTCTTCAAAGACCACAAAGCTTAGATTGAAAATTTGGGGCCTTTTACTTCAGAGCCAAGAGATTTCTTTCCTGCAGGTTTCACTGTAGGATAGGTTGAGATTTTAAGCACGGAATTATTTTTATCATATGTAATTAGAGGAATTAGAAGTACACAGTCTCCCAAATCTTCATAAACTTAATTCCACCTTAAAGCTTTAAACACACAATCCTGAGCTTCATTTTCAACTGCTCTTTTAGGAGATGGTTCCTTCTCTACGCACAAAGTCATGTAACACAGCTCTACTCAATAACTTCATGCTTTGTTTGGGGGCCATAAAAGGCAAGATTTTTATCTTAGACTCCAGGTACACAACAGCTAAAAACTATTCTGTTCACTGATGTCTAAACTAGTACATTCACTCACTATCATATCACCCTGTTTCATATTCTCAGAGCATTTACCTGAAATTAATTATTCATGGTCACTACTATATCCCTGGCATGTATTTGTTGTGCTGATCAATAACAAGTTAACTCTATTCCCCAGGAGTCTTCAGTGAGCCTCCCCTCTCTTCTAGACATCTCAGAATACGTGGCTCAATTCTACAGAGTGCATGTGGGTTCTGAAAGCAAGAGCTGAGGTCAGAACAGATGAACTCAGCCCTGTCACTTAACAGCTGTGCTGAAGGAGCTCCTGCTGGCCATAGATGGAACAATTTATGCATCAATAAATATAATAATACACAAACATGTTTAAATCCGTAATTAATTCTTTTAGTCCTTTTGGAAGAAGCTAGTAAAATCAACTATTTCAAAAACGTTAAATAAAATTAGAGAATCAAGCATGTATACTGACTTGCCTATATGAACTGCACCTGATGTATCCAAACAGTTGAAATGGGGACCCTTTTCTATAAAATATTCCAGGAAAATAAAGAAAGAATGACAAAATTACAACATCAGCATTTTGGAACACCTAATGAATTAATGGATGTGGTAATGGTCATCAGTGGCTGATAACATCACAAAAGAAGAGATAATCAGATATTACACGCTTTGAAAAATTTTAAAGTTAAAACTTATTTTTGCCAAAAATTAATAATTTTTTCTAAACATGAGTAAAAAAATGGCAACAGACATGACAGGGATTGTGGGCATGGGGAGGCGCGGAGTAGTGAGTCATAAGAATATGTGTTTCTTGAACTCTTATTTTTTTATATAAATTTATTTATTTATTTTTGGCCGTGTTGGGTCTTCGTGGCTGCACCCAGTCTTTCTCTAGTTGCGGCGAGCAGGGGCTACTCTTTGTTGCGGTGCGCGGGCTTGTCATTGCGGCGGCTTCTCTTGTTGTGGAGCACAGGCTCTAGGTGTGCAGGCTCAGCAGTTGTGGCACACGGGCTCAGTAGTTGTGGCTTGTGGGCTCTAGAGCGCAGGCTCAGTAGTTGTGGCCCACCGGCGTAGTTGCACTGCGGCATGTGGGATCTTCCTGGACCAGGGTTTGAACCCGTGTCTCCTGCATTGGCAGGTGGATTCTTAACCACTGTGCCACCAGGGAAGTCTGAACTCTTATTTTTTAAAAGAGAAAAAACATCCAAATAGAAAGACAAAGTAAAAATACAGGGATTTACAAATAAAAAAAGAGAAACCGCTGATAAATATAAAGAAGGAAAGTTTGACCTCATTTATAATCAAAGAAATGCAGATTTAAATAATGGCTTATTTGTTTCAATGGCATTGTCCAGAACTCAAGAATTTAATTGTATGACTTGTGAAAGTATAAGCTAGCAAGATGTTCCAAAGATCAATATGGAAATATGTTTCAAGATATATTTTTTAAATGATCCACTAACTTGAAATATAGAAGTTTATGTTCCAGAAATGTTATGCTCATTACAGCATTAAATAAAATGGGGGGGGGGGGACACACATCATAAATGTCCAACAATAGGAACAATAAACTGTTCAACATTAGTAAAATTTCATTAAATAATCATTCTCACAAAGAGTATTTAGAAAAAATATGCTTTAGAATATATTGTAAGACTCATAACAAAATGGTGTGACGGGTATATTAATTTTCTAATAAAGAAATAATTTATAAAGGAGACTAGAAAGATCAATACCAAAATATAATTAATCCCTAAATACTGAAGTATTTTTTTTCCCTTTTACACTCCTTTGTAAGTCCAATTTTCTTTCTTTTTTTTTTTTTTTGCAATGAACACGTATTACTTTCACATCTGGGAAAATAACACACCACACACACATACCATTAGCTAAAATGACTAAAAGGATTTTAATAACACTAACTCTACTATAAACTAGTTTCAGACCCTGGGCAATTCATTTAAGTTCTAGGGGCCTGCTTCTTCAGAGATAAAATTCAGAAACTTAACTAGGTGAATGGTTTTTCAACTGTGAAATCATGCATGTCAAGTGTTTCAGTACTTGGCCCAGAATGAACACTCAGTACATGTAATGCTGTCTATTACTATTAACCAAGGGCTCTCAGCAGTGGCAAACAGAACTTGCCAAGCAAGTCTGAGAATTCCAGACCCACGGCTCTCATTTCAATCATTTGCCTTTTATGCTTTAAAAATTAGACTCCTGGATACGATTTCAATTCAAGAAAAGGTTTTACTGTTCTAAAACCTGACCAGATAGATGATCCTTACAGTTTCTTGCAGTATTATGTCATTCTAAACATTACACAACTGTATTCTCATCCCTACAGCAAGCCTAGAAATATTCTTGATGAACACACAAATAAAAAACCAGTTTAACTGTATTTGGCATGATTTAAATATACTGTACCGTACTGTAATTCTGAGATTCTTTGATCATTTTCCTCCAACCTGTGTTCAAATTACAGACATTAGTTACTAAAACGTTTCTGAAATTACTTCCTAGTTGATATCCTGTAACTCCCAGCCTTTTTACACAGAGCAAACTGGTGTACGCTAAATAAAAAGGTATCTTTTAGGTAATCTTTAAAAGTGTGTCTCTTAACTTGACAGGAAAGCATTCTTTAAGCAGTGGAAACAACCTCTCAAATAACTATTCAGAAAGGACTGGAAAGCAGCATTAACTTGAGTAGTCTATCTGCTACTCAATCGAGACACTCTCAAGGACTAGGTAAAACACAATTATTTATTCACTTGTACAACTTTCCCTCCGTGTTAAGTCAGTCCTTCAGTACAAACTAGTACAAATAACTCTAAAAACCAGACAGCCCACCAGGTAAACTATGTTTCTGACTTCTAGTTTTGACAATATTTTATTCCTTGACCTTATTCCAATTTTACAAATGAGATCAAAGGTCAAGTAAATATCAGTTGTTTCCATGGGCATCTTTCTAATTAAGATCCCTATTATTCTTAATATCAAAATGTTAATGACGAGATAAGAAACTGATACAAGGATAGGGCAACAGTTAACCTGACCTTTGGATTAGACTTCCTCATTCCAGGATCCATTACATCCATTTGGAGACATGTTTGGCTTACGGAAGAGCATATGGACTCTGATTTCACCCAGAGTTTAGTTCCAGCCCATTGGCCACTATTTACTAGCTCTATGACATTAGGCAAGCTATTTAACCTCTCAGGATCTGGTTACCCAATATTCAAATAAGGGAAAACAATATCTAGAATTACAGGGCAGTCAAGAGTCTTAAATGATAATAAATAATAGTAAAGTCGTAAGTATTTGTTCCCTCCCCTTCTCCATTATAGTTGAAAATTCGACTCGGATTTGACTCTCTCTTTTTTCTGGGGGGAGGAAGAGCTACCACAGCAATTCAATAGTGGGGGTGTCCATCCCTCCCAGCAATTCTCAAAGTACGGTTCACAAATCCGAAGAAATCCACGAGATCAAACCACTTTCATAATGATACCAAGATACTGCCTTTTTCACTGCTGACATGTGCACTGACAATGTAAAAGCAACAGCAGGTAAAAGCGGTGATACCGTAGCACCAGTCAAGGCAGTGGCCCCGAACTGCACTAGGAGTCACTGTATTCTTCACTGACAAGGACTTGCAGCTAAGGCAATGCCAGTTTCACTTAGGAGTGTTCTTAATGAAGGAGTAAAACATATCAATTTTTATTAAATCTCAACCCTGTATACATATTCTCTTATAAAATAGGAAGCACTTGCACTGCATCAATGGATGTTTTTAGGAAAAACACTTGGCAGTTGTTTTAGATTTGAGTAGAACTAGTCCCTTTTTCCAGGGAACACCTTTCTTACTTGACTGACAGACAAGCAATGGTTATTCAAACTTGGGTACCTGGCAGACACATCCTCAAAAATGAATGAAATGAAGCTGTCGCTTTAAAGAACACAACTGACACAAGGACACAGCATGGGTTTAAGAATTTTTGCATATATTTTAGCCAAAGTAACATATTCCAACAGACTAAAGGCAGAAGTGTAAGAATCTAGCTTTTAGTAAGCCAAACATTAAAGAAATTTTTAAAATGTAAAACAATGTCATTCTAATTTTTGTTTTGAAAAACTTCTATTTCTTCATTTAAAAGTACGCTATTTGGGGCTTCCCTGGTGGCACAGTGGTTAAGAATCCGCCTGCCAATGCAGGAGACACGGGGGTTCGAGCCCTTGTCCAGGAAGATCCCACATGCCATGGAGCAACTAAGCCTGTGCACCAACTACTGAGCGTGCGCTCTAGAACCCCCGAGCCACAATTAATGAAGCCGGCGTGCCTAGAGCCCGTGCTCCGCTACAAGAGAAGCCACCGCAGTGAGAAGCCCGCGCACCGCAATGAAGAGTAGCCCCCGCTCGCTGAAACTAGAGAAAGCCCGTTCACAGCAACGAAGATCCAATGCAGCCAAAAATAAAAAATAAATTTAAATAAATAAATAAATTTATTTTTTAAGTATGCTATTTATGTTAACATGGAATGGGTTTACTATTTATTCTTTTAAATGAATTAATTTTTCTCAATTTTAATTTCTAATACAGTAACTATAATAGATATAAACCAAATCAAAAGCTCTCTGATATCAATCTTTAAGAGTCTAAAAGAGTCCTGAGAGCAAAATGTTTAAGAATAACTGTAAAAAAAAAAAAAAAAAAAGAATAACTGTAAAGTTCCTTAATTCAAGCTATTTAAATAATCAAAAATGTCACTTAACACTTTAGCCTTTTATATTCTTTCTGTCACATCCTTAATAAAAAGAACTTTACTAACTTTACGTTTAGTTTACCCTTCAGCTGTCAATATGCTCTAGCTTAATGAACCTTTTTATTGGAGATATGCTTCCCCATCTCTTTTGAGAACGTAAGTAAAGCTCTGACTCTAGAAAACAGAACTCGAGCACTACAGAACGCATGCAATTTCTGGGCTCAAGGATGTCCTTCAGGCTCTGTCACTAGACCTTGGTATAAAATCCTGGCACTGGACAGCTGTGAGGTATCAGTATTTCACATGTCCAGTTTTTAACTACTGTACTCCAAAGAGAGTCACAAATCAAATGATTGCTAGCCAATTTATAAAAGATTAATTTACATGCATGAGTCAAATTCATGTTTTAAAACAAAAGCCAGGCAATATTTTCAAGTAGACCAGGAGTCAAATCTCAACTAAAATAAAACACAAATCCAAAAGAGTGAAAATGAAATGTGTCATATATAAAAGACTAATTCACAGTATTTCAAAACTGACTGAATGCCAGTCAAGAAAAATGTTCACAGTATCACCTTTACATATCTCTAATTTCTGGGAAAATGCAACTAATATATTATTTAAAAATTCTACACATGTAAATCTAAGACAAAAGTTTTCATCACTGCAAACGGCCTTTTCAATATAGCAAAGAGTTACAATCAAAATAGAATTACCTACTATTAAACACTAGGCACTCAGAATACAGGGATTTAAGTACAACAGCCTCCAGGTATTTGTGGCTTTATGAAAAAATTTTAATATTCATTAGCAATATTATTAAGGTTTAAAATTACCTTCTGTCTTTTCTACATTCTTAAAATCTTTTTAAGAAACATATTAATGATTAATTTTAACAAGCTTTGGTTTTGAATTTCAACATGCACTCCCCCCCACCCCCACCCCCCACGCCATGAGGCATGTAGGATCTTAGTTCCCTGACCAGGGATGGAACCCGTGCGCTCTGGAATGGAAGCATGGAGTCTTAACCACTGGACCACCAGGAAAGTCCCTCAATATGCACTCAAATTTAATCCAAGAAGGGGAGAGACATAAGCTGCTTTTTACACTTTTTCCAGTTTTTTCCCCCCAAATAATCAATGTCTTTTTCTAGTAATCCAGTTCATCAAATCTTTACATAGTTATATATTTTTTTATTTGCAATGTTGTCTGCTGCTTGGTTTTGCTGTTTAAAACAAATTATTTTTCAAAAGAGTAAAGCAACATCTATGCTTTAAAACACACACACACACACACATTCACTCTCTCTCACAATCACACAAACACCCACACACGTCCCTAACAAGGTACAAGAATAAACCTTTTAAGCCAATATTCGTATTTTGCTCAGCACCTCTCTCCTTAATTCCTTAAATTCCGCCAACACAAAAATTTTGCGAACTTAATTATTTGGAAGACAAAAGGGAGGAGCTACATATGCAAAATGTTTGTTAAACAAAACATAAAGCAAATGTATCAGTATAATTTCTTTACTGTTTCTCACTTTAAAAAGCACACACACACACAAAAAAAAAGCACACTAATTACCCTGAGAATAAATTACAGAATAAACTATAAGTTTTCAGAAAAGGGAGCCAGTAAGCTCACTTCCACATTACTCATCTACAAAAGGCATACTAAATAGAGCTTATAAGAGGACTCAATGGCCAAAATAAAGTCAGAACTAATTTAACTATCTAATTTAAAATAGTTATAGTTAAAACTAATTTTTAATTAATTAATTAATTTATTTATATTTTTGGCTGCGTTGGGTCTTCGTTGCTGCACACGGGCTTTCTCTAGTTGCAGCGAGCGGGGGCTACTCTTCGTTGCGGTGTGCGGGCTTCTCATTGTGGTGGCTTCTCTTGTTGCAGAGCATGGGCTCTAGAGCGCAGGCTCAGTAGTTGTGGCACACGGGCTTAGTTGCTCCACGTCATGTGGGATCTTCCCAGACCAGGGATCGAGGGCCTCTCACTGTTGTGGCCTCTCCCGTTGCTGAGCACAGGCTCCGGACGCGCAGGCTCGGCGGCCATGGCTCACGGGCCTAGCGGCTCCGCGGCATGTGGGATCCTCCCGGACCGGGGCACGAACCCATGTCCCCTGCATCGGCAGGCGGACTCTCAACCACTGTGCCACCAGGGAAACCCCGGCAGGAGGAATCTTAAGCACTGCGCCACCAGGGAAGTAGGGAAGTCCCTAAAGCTAATTTTACTTTCAAGTGAGAAATCCCCATTTATCACCCAAAATGAGACTGTGTCCCTCCGCAAAACCTTCTCATATACAGCTCCTAGTTGGAAGTAAATTCTAGATAAGCCTATACACATACACACAGAAGTAAAAGTTTGCACCCAAGCCCATTCAATGGAGAGAGAAGTCTCTTCAATAACTGGTACCTGGGCAACTGGATACACACATTCCAAAAAAACTTAAGCTGGACTCCAACCTTACACCATAAACATAAATTAACGCAAAATGGATCAACAACCTAAATATAAGAATTAAAACCATAAAACTCATAGAAGAAAACGTGGTGGGGGGGCAGGGCAGACACTCAGGGCCTTGATTCTGGCAACAGATTCTGAGATTATAAAAACAAAAGCATGTTCCAGAAAGGAAAAATAGATCAACTGGACTTTATCAAAATTTAAAACTTTTCTGCATCAAAGGAAATTATCAAAAAAGTGGAAGACAACATACAGAAGAGAAAATATTAACAAACCTCATATGTGATAAGGGTCTGATACCTAGAATATATAACAAACACAACCACCAAAAGACAATCCAGTGAAAAACTGGGTAAAGGACTTGAAGAGACATTTCTCCCAAGAGGTGCAAGTGATCAACAAGCACATGAAAAGATGCTCAACATCATTAATCATTAAGAGACTGCAAATAAAAACCACAGTGAGGTGTCACTTCACACCCACAAAGATGGCTATAAATTAAAAAAAAAAAAGAAAAAGGAAAAGGAAACCAACAAGTGTTGGTAAATGTGTAGAGAAAACCCTCACACATTGCTGGGAGGAATACCAAATGGCACAGCCTCTGGGGAAAAGTTTGTGATTCCTCAAAAAAATTAAACACAGAATCACAACATGACCCCAGCAGTTCCACTCTTAGGTATATAACCCAAAGAAGTGAAAACTGGTACTCAAATACATATACACATGTTCATAGCAGCACTATTCGTAACAGCCAAAAGGTGGAAACAACCCAAATATACATCAATGGATGAACGGATAAACTCTGGCATATACAAATAATGGAATATTATTCAGTAATAAAAAGGAATAAAGTACTGATTCATGCTACAATGGGACGACTCTCGGAAACATTAAGCAACGTGAAAGCAGCCAGACACAGATGCTCGCGTATTTTATGATTCTACCATATAAAACATCCAGAATAGGTAGACCCAGAGAGACAAAATGCAGACGAGCGGCAGCCATGGGTTGGGCGGCGGCGGGCGAGGGGTGGGAGCACCTGTTTAATGCATACAGGATTTCTCTTGAGGTTGATGAGACGTTTGGGAACTAGAAAGAACTGGTGGCTGCACAACACTGTGAATGTACCAACTGCCACGGTTCACCTTAAAATGGTTACTTTAATGTTTTGTGATGTTCACCTCAATTTTTTTAAAGTTTGCACAGATATCTCACTTGTTAGTCACATATCTCCACCTCAGCCAGGAATGCTTTCCCTAGCTCCGTGGTCTCCTCTCAACGCCTTCGGAGACCCTAGCGCATAGCATGGATGCAGCTGGAGAAAAAAACTCAGTCAAAAAGACCTATGAAAAGAAATAGTAAGAATGTACATTTACAAAAAGATTGAAATTTTATGCCAGGGAAAACACTAGAGAAACACTAGAGAAAAGTATACACTAAAACTTCCTTAATAAAATTCAAAAACAAACGAAGGTGAAGCCTCTGTGAGCCCAGGCAGTGACAACTGTTCAAGTCTGCATTACCAGCAAAACATTAGAAACCGCAGGCAGCAAAGGACTTCCTCCTAACTTTTCAACTTCAAACCACAAGGCAGAACTGCCCATATCTCATATTTGAGACATTGCAGGCAGTCTATTACTTTTTGTAAGGGCTGATCTTTGGGGCAAACAAAACATTACTGGCACTGTTCAGAATGTTAAGAACAATGAAGTCCTTCTTCTCATTTACTTACTATGTAACTTACTGAGCACCAAAGTATACAAGATGCTACATACTAATACAACGGAGGGGAACAGTGTTTCTTGCCTTTAGAGTGAATATTTTAAGAAGAACAAAATAGAATAATAGTACATTAATTTCCAAGTGGTGAAAATACCTCTACATTATGCGTAGTATTATATATCTATATCTTTATACTACAGTAGTGATTTGAGGACACATCACTTCACTCACACCTTTCCATAGTGGAGCCAAGCTAACTGGCTGAAAATTTCACCTAAGAAAGCTTTTCTCAAGAAAGCCAACTCAAGTATGCACAATAGAAACAAATTTTTGAAAGGATTCAAACTGTCTTTCCTTAAAAGCACTGACTAAATGATTCATAACCGAAAAACTAATGAATGTACAGTATGAAAAGCAAGGCTGTTACACCCCCTTTGACTGGGGAGGAATGTTACTGACGTTTAACAGGTGTGTGGATCAGGCATCATGCCTTGAGTTTTCCCATCTACTACCATTTAATATCCTGTAATCCTATTATGCCTATTGTAAAGTCTACCATGTACACTGAAGTAGGTACCTCAGGAAGTTAACTGAAGGTATTCATCATTAATAATTACTCGGTGGTGGTTTCATTCAAGCAAGACTTTTATGAATCCCAACTGTATCCTCTCCAAAAGGGCAGCTCTCAAGATCCCTACATATACTAATTTAATAATCAGGTAATCTAGGTCTTCATCCAAGTCAATGATAAAAATATTTAACAAAATAGTTCCAAAGTATTTCACCTCACCACTAACAAGCTCTTTGGAAGTTAGTACTTAATTCATTAATCACTAATTTTGGAGAATAGGTGTTCTATTATATAAACCACATCTAGCTCTTCAGCAAAGTATCATGAGAGAAGATCATATGCCTTGTTGAAATCAAGACCTCCCATGGCTAAAGTAGCCTGCTGGGCCCACGGTAAACATTCTATACCATGCTACCCACATGAAGCAACCAAGAACCAGAAATGTCAAGGCAGAACTTAAGTTCACACACCATCTCAATGGGTGAGCTAAGACAAGAAACCAGTTCTTTTCACAAACCCTATTATTTTTTAAATGAATTCATGCATTATTTAATGGCATCATCTTTCCCTACTTCCTCAAGCCTTAAAAAAACGAAGAAACTATCTTGACTCTTATCTCATACCTCATCAGCAAATCCAGTCAGCTCCACCTTCAGAATAAACCTGCAATCTGACAATTCTCACCTCCTCCACTAAGACCACCTGCCCACTCCACCATCACAACCCGCCCAGACCAGACTGCAGCAGCCTCCTCCCTGGTCTTCATACTTTCACTCCTGCCACTCTACAGTCCATTCCCCATACAGTGGCCAGAGGGACATTGTTGGGTTTTCTTTTTTTCAGTTTTGAAACAACAGAATTACAGTAAAGTGCAGTACAAAGAAATGTTTGTTTTCCCCAAACCACCTGAGAGTTAGCTGCCAACATGATGTTCCATCATCTTCAAATGCTAAGAACAAGGATGGTCTAGATAACTACAAGAAAATGATCAAGATCAGAAAATTGAGCCTGACAGATTACTATGGCTCAATCCTCACACTCCACCCGCGCCACCCCCTACACATGGTGGAGGCAACGGGCAACTCCCCATGCAGTCTGCTCCCCGCTTGGCACACTCGCCTAACTGACTGAGCTGCAGCATCCCGCACCAGGCCACCAGGTCAAAGAGATCCCCTCTTCACCCTGCTTGGGCTCTGACTCTTCCAGGCCCTCACAACATGGACACTCTGTCCCAGGCCACCCTTCTCATCCCACCTGGGTCCAAATAAGCTGCTCGGGGCCAACAGCTCCTCACACCCCCTCCTCACACTGTGAGTACCCACCTTGTTATGCATCACATAATGGCTTTAGGTCATAACTGTCGAGGAGGAAGGGGAAAAGATTTATCACTTTTAAATGGACTTAGGTTATTTCAATCCTTTGCTCAAAATCTTCCAAGAGCCTTTTAATCTTTCTCAGAATAAAATCCAAACTCAACTCCATGGTCTACTAGGTCCTATAAATCTGTCCCCTACCTCCTTACATCACTTGGTCTCATATATGCGTGCTGGCCTTTATTCTGTTTTCAAGTACACTAAACCCTTTCTTACCTCAGGATCTTTGCACTGTATGTTCTCCTTGAAAGCTCCTCCACTCCCCAAATCTTCAAGGTCTTGGTTCACACCTCATTTCTAGAGGTTTTCTCCCAGTTCCCTCCTCATCCACCGTCCCCACACTCCCTACCTATCCCCTTGCCTTTATTTTCTCTAAAGCACTTATGACTGGTATGATATATCTATTTATTTATAACCCACAAGAACAGAACAATTTCTGTTTATTGTGTATCCCCATACCTAGAACAATACCTGAACATCTGCATGATGCCTAAATTCTTCAAGAACACATCTTGGTGACACAAAGTAATCAATCATAATGCCATCTTACATCTAAACGTTATATGTGAAGATGCCAGAAATGGCTGTGTAATTTTAAGATATTAATGTTGACACTGCATGGTGCTTTGAAGTATACTATTATTTGCAGTAATACTGAGCAGTATCTATGTTGTTTATTTTCTCTTTCACAAACGAGGCACAGAAAAGTGCAATGATCTGCCCAACACTGAAGAGCCAATGATTGACAAGATCACGACTAGAATTTGAGCCCTCCAAGTTTACTATTAATTGCACCAGGCAAGCCCCTCTGCGTGTACACCCTCATAATCCCCAACATCCTTTACTTTCACCTTCCAGAATTACGGGAATATTTCAAAAGAACAGCTAGAGGTGCAGAAATACTATAATTTTCAACCCTACCTACAAATGTGTGTCTTACTAAAAGCATAATACATGCATTGACTACAGGTCTATTACACAACAGCTTCATTTTTATGAAGAGTTGATAATGGGATTTTTAGCACCATATCCTAGGACTCAGGAAACTACAGCCCACCACCTGCTTTTCTTATATGTAAGCTAAAAATGGTTTTTATATTTTTAAATGGTTGCAGGAGGAAAAAAAAAATCAAAAGAATAATATTTCATGACACCTGAAAATTATATGTAATTCAAAGTTCAGTGTCCATAAATAAAGTCTGATTCCAACACCACCACACTCATTCATTTATTTACTGTCCATGGCTGCTTCTGCACTACAATCACAGGGTTAAGTAGCTGCAACAGAGATGTGGCCAGAAAAACCAAAAGTACTATCTGGTACTTCACAGAAAAAGTTTGTCAACCACTGCCACAGTCTCCTGATTTTTCATCTCTCCCCAGCATCCTGACCTTCAAGAAATGTTCCTTTTCCCTGCCAAATCCGGGTAAAGTTTTTCCCATAGCACCTGATGCTTCTCCCATCACTCTGCATTCATTCTGACATGTATAATTGTCTGTTATATATCTGACTCCCCAACTAGATTACAAAATGCTAGAGGAAGAGGCCCACATCTGCTTGTTCATTATTGTATCCCTGGTGTTTAGCAATGCCCATTTATACTAGGTGCCCAATACTTGCTGAATGAATGGAAGACAGAGGCACTAAATTTGAATGAGCGAATTTAAGGAACTCTCAAACATACAAGTTTCTTCTAGAAGATACCAGAAATACAGATTGCCTGACTTTCCAAAGGAGCCACACAAATGACTCTATCTACCCCTGGCTCATTCCAGTCATAAACCACAACATCATACAAAATGGACTGGGATCATATAGGGGATTGGGTGTGAGGAGTGGGGAGCTTTAAATTAACCTGCAGTCCAGCAGTAAAGGGTATTAACAGCAACAACAGCAAAGGATGACACAGGGCCCCAAGCTCAGATATGAGCTTACATGATACTGATCACAGAACAGGCTGCTTCCCAGTTTCAACCACCCCCTCCAAAGTTTTCTTTACTCCCACACTGCCTGAATCTTTATATATTTCACCATGTCATACCGCCTGTTAGTCATCTAATTTATTCACTCACCTTACAAGGAATCTCTTCTTAAAATACAAATAGATTTGAAAAGCTAAAAAAATAGGAAAACTTCATGCAATAACAAAAAACCCCCAAAACTAAATTTTTCTGGTTTCAACAGAAAAGACGTTAATCAATGGACTAAAACAGTATCTCTACAGATTTACACTTTAAATCCTTAGTAACCACAAATAACAATAAGAAATGCACAATAAATGTAGTTTAAGGCAAATGGATATTACACAATTACTTTGGATTATACTTCACATGATATTACACAATAAATTTCAGATGTGTCAAAAAGTTAAATATAAAGAATAATCCATAAAAACAAAACCTTTTTTTTGCACTTAATTTTGTTTTGTTTTGTTTTGTTTGCAGTACACGGGCCTCTCACTGCTGTGGCCTCTCCCGTTGCGGAGCACAGGCTCCGGACGCGCAGGCTCAATGGCCATGGCTCACGGGCCTAGGCACCCCGCGGTATGTGGGATCTTCCCAGACCGGGGCACGAACCCGTGTCCCCTGCATCGGCAGGCGGACTCTCAACCACTGCGCCACCAGGGAAGCCCCAAAACCTTTTTTTTAAATACATCTTCACTGGAGTATAATTGCTTCACAATACTTTGTTAGTTTCTGTTGCACAACAAAGAGAATCAGCCATATGCATACACATGTTCCCATATCCCCTCCCTCTTGAACCTCCCTCCCATCCTCCCTAGCCCACCCTTCCAGGTCATCACAAAGCACCCAGCCCTGTGCTATGCTGCTGCTTCCCACCAGCCAACTATTTTACATTCAGTAGAATATATATGTCAATGCTACTCTTATTTACTTCGCCCCAGCTTCGCCCTCCCACCCCATGTCCTCAAGTCCATTTTC
Source organism: Monodon monoceros (assembly GCF_005190385.1). Classification (NCBI taxonomy): domain Eukaryota; kingdom Metazoa; phylum Chordata; class Mammalia; order Artiodactyla; family Monodontidae; genus Monodon; species Monodon monoceros. The sequence goes on along the minus strand of NW_021703776.1, from coordinate 17,658,991 downwards.
TATGTGTACTTCTTTATTCCTCCCTGCCACTAAGTACATCATGACAATATTTTTTTTTAGGTTCCATATATACACATTAGCATACAGTATTTGCTTTTCTCTTTCTGACTTACTTCACTCTGTATGACAGACTCTAGGTCCATCCACCTCACTACAAATAACTCAATTTCGTTTCTTTTTATGGCTGAGTAATATTCCATTGTATATATGTGCCACATCTTCTTTATCCATTCATCCGATGATGGACACTTAGGTTGCTTCCTTGTCCTGGCTATTGTAAATAGAGCTGCAGTGAACATTGTGGTACATGACTCTTTTTGAATTATGGTTTTCTCAGGGTATATGCCCAGTAGTGGGATTGCTGAGTCATACGGTAGTTCTATTTTTAGTTTTTTAAGGAACCTCCATACTGTTTCTCCATAGTTGTTCAATTTACATTCCCACCAACAGTGCAGGAGGGTTCCCTTTTCGCCACACCCTTTCCAGTATTTATCGTTTCTAGATTTTTTGATGATGGCCATTCTGAACAGCATGAGGTGTTACCTCATTGTAGTTTTGATTTGCATTTCTCTAATAATTAGTGATGTTGAGCATCTTTTCATGTGCCTCTTGGCCATCTGTATGTCTTGGTGAAATGTCTAGGTCTTCTGCCCATTTTTTAACTGGATTGTTTTGATATTGAGCTCCATATATTTTCGTATATTTTGGAGATGAATCCTTTGTCTGTTGTTTTATTTGCAAATATTTTCTCCCATTCTGAGGGTTGTCTTTTTGTCTTGTTTACTGTTTCCTTTGCTGTGCAAAAGCTTTTAAGTTTAATTAAGTCCCATTTGTTTATTTTTATTTCCATTACTCTAGGAGGTGGGTCACAAAAGATCTTGCTGTGGTTTATGTCAAAGAGTGTTCTTCCTATGTTTTCCTCTAACAGTTTTATAGTATCTGGTCTTACATTTAAGTCTTTAATCCATCTGGAGTTGATTTTTGTGTATGGTGTTGGGTAGTGTTCCAATTTCATTCTTTTACATGTAGCTGTCCAGTTTTCCCAGCACCACTTACTAAAGAGGCTGCCTTTTCTCCATTGTACGTTCTTGCCTCCTTTGTCATAAATTAGGTGCCCATATGTGTGTGGGTTGATCTCTGGGCATTCTATCCTGTACCATTGATCTATCTTTCTGTTTTTGTGCCAGTACCATACTGTCTTGATTACTGTAGCTTTATGGTATAGTTTGAAGTCAGGGAGCTTGATTCCTCCAACTCCGTTTTTCTTTCTCAAGATTGCTTTGGCTATTCGGGGTCTTTTGTGTTTCCATACGAATTGTAAAATTTTTTGTTCTAATTCTGTGAAGAATGCCATTGGTAGTTTGATAGGGATTGCACTGAATCTATAGATTGCTTTGGGTAGTATAGTCATTTTCACAATATTGATTCTTCCAATCCAAGAAAACAAAATCTTGATCCAGAAAGCATACTCTAGCTTTGGAGTATCATTACTACAGAACGAACAGAAGAAAGTTAAACGAGTTCTGACATGTAAAACTTAAGTCTTTAAATTTAGAGTTCATTCATTCAACAACTATTTAAAATGCACATAACATTCTAAGCACTGATGTAGGCCCTGAATTTTCAGAATGTTTGAATAGAGCACACAAGGCCCCTGATCTCACAGAGCTAAAGTCTAGTAGGGAGATGAGCAAAAAGCACAAAAGGCAATGGAAACTTCCTGTAAGCACTTAAGAGGAAAAGACACACTGTTCCAAGAGAACACAACCGAGGAGGCACTGTAGATGGGATGGTCATGAAAAAATTCTCTGAGGCACAACATCAAAGCCAATGGCTTAAGGAAGAACAAGAAACCAGCCAAATGAAGAGTAGGGAAAACAGCGGCACAAGGCCACAGGCAGCCAAGAGTCCAGGGCCACCGTGAATGAGAAAATGAAACAAGAGCAAGTGATGAAAGATGGTATTTTAAAGTACTAAGAAGCACACGTATTCCTACACAATACATCATTACATGGGAAAAGTACGTTCTTCACAGCCACCTACGTTTATCCACCTAACAAAACTAAATCAAACATGAAGCCAAAAGTTGCCAGGGAGGAGGAAGGGGAAGTACATACATACTATCAACAGAACTGTACATTAGTTTGCTCTTTTTAAAGACAATCTAAATGTAAGCTTTTATGTACAGAATGGATAAACAAGGACCTACTTATAACACAGAGAATTACATTCAACATCCTATGATCAACTGTAAAGGAAAAGAATATTTTAAAAAGGATGTATAGGGCTTCCCTGGTGGCGCAGTGGTTAAGAATCCGCCTGCCAATGCAGGGGACACGCGTTCAAGCCCTGGTCTGGGAAGATCCCACATGCCACAGAGCAACTAAGCCCATGCGCCACAACTACTGCGCCTGCAAGCCACGACTCCTGAAGCCTGGGCGCCTAGAGCCCATGCTCTGCAACAAGAGATGCTACCGCAATGAGAAGCCCACACACAGCAACAAAGACCCAACACAGCCAAAAATAAATAAATAAATAAAAAAAAATAAATTTTAAATAAACAAATAAAAAGGATGTATACATATATAACTGAATAACTTTGCTGGACAGCAGAAATTAACAGAACGTTGTACATCAACTAAACTGCAATTTTATTATTGTAAATATTAAAAAAAAGTCTTCTATTGAATTTTTAAAGACTTCTTAAAGTCTTTTATTGAATTTTTGTTACAATATTGCTACTTCTTTTTTTTTATGTTTTTTGGGGGTTTTTTTGGCCATGACGCAGGTAGGATCCCAGCTATCCGACCAGGGATTGAACTCACAACCCCCTGCCCTGACCCCCCCCCCCAACATTGGAAGGCAAAGTCTTAACCACTGGACCGCCAGGGAACTCCCAAAGTTCAATTAAAAAAGAAAATCCCGATAAAAATAAAGACAATCTAAAAATAAATAATAGAAACTATAGCATTGCTCTTACCTTTAGACTCAATAGACTCTTATTTACCAAAAATTAACTCTTCCTCCTCTCAGAACTAACTGCACAAAAGATATCTGCCAAAGGGACGTTTATAAAATAAGAAACCACCAAAAGGCCTACAAATATGTAACTATATAAATTGTGATGCATTAAGTTTACATCAGAAAGATGAGTATAGATTAAATAATACCTAAAATGTTTACTTTATCAAGTAATAAATAATGACATTTAGTTTGTATATATGGACAAAATGCAAAATGTATATATTGTTAAATTTTTTAACTTGAAGTCACAAATAATTAACATTTTGTAATCACTAGCTGCTCTGCTCAGGATTATTTATGTTCAGTTGTGTCTATTTTAATTCAAAAGATACAGAAAAGAACAAAAAGTATTGTTAACAAAGATTCATTCCGGCTTTTCAGAATTAACAACTGCTAATATTACAAAAAATAGCTAAATTAACCCTTTAAAACAAACTCAAGTCCCAATTTCCTCTCCTACTTCCAAACAGCAGTAACATTCTGGTGTAGCCCTGCCAGTCCGTTTTCATAAACTTTTATAAGAGACAGAGAAACAGAGAGAGAATATACACATATCCATCAACAATATATAGTACTGAGTTGTTGGAAAACTTCACAAAGGTGCTACTCTTTTGTGTCAGGTATCAAACTTTCTGATGCAATGCTGTGTGTATAGTTGATAAAAATACCAACAGATCTACAGCATTTACACAGCATTACAATAATCATGGAAATATAACCCATACTGATAAACACAGATTTTTCCCAATTTTTTCTATCACACAGTTCTACAGTTTGTTTTCTTAAAAAGTATAAACTTATTTTTATTAAGTTAAATAACATTACTTACTAACTAGATGATTATTAAACTTCTAATAAAGCAAGGCAAATAAAAATAATTCCCACTCTTCCGCCTCCTCGCTTCCAAGATGACCAAGAAAATAAGGAACAATGGTCGTGCCAAAAAGGGCCGCGGCCATGTTCAGCCTATTCGCTGTCCCAACTGTACCCGTTGCATGCCCAAGGATAAGGCCATTAAGAAGTTCGTCATTCGGAACATCGTAGAGGCCGCAGCCGTCAGGGACATTTCCGAAGCGAGTGTTTTCGACGCCTATGTGCTTCGCAAGCTGTATGTGAAAGTGCATTACTGCGTGAGTTGTGCCATTCAGAGCAAGGTAGTCAAGCATCGTTCTCGGGAAGCCCGGAAGGACCGAACAGCTCCACCCCGATTTAGACCTGCTGGTGCTGCCCCACGACCTCCACCAAAGCCCATGTAAGGAGCTAAGTTCTTAAAGACTAAAGAAATACTGTCCCCTGGAAAGACAATAAAATGGAAATTATACTTTAAAAAATAAATAAATAATTCCCCAAATCACCACTGATTACTAGCTTCTACCAACTAATAAACCAAATAACTGCAGTAATGCTCAGTTTTTAAATACAACTATAATCATCCAACTATCAAAAATCAATCACGGCTTTAAAATGAACAATGCATATCACATAAAAAGAAAATCTATATTAATTTTTCTAATTAAAAAGCAAATATTGGGGGCTTCCCTGGTGGTGCAGTGGTTGAGAGTCCGCCTGCCGATGCAGGGGACACAGGTTCGTGCCCAGGCCTGGGAAGATCCCACATGCCACGGAGCAACTGGGCCCGTGAGCCATGGCCGCTGAGCCTGCACGTCCGGAGCCTGTGCTCCGCAACGGGAGAGGCCACGGCAGTGAGAGGCCCGCGTACCGCAAAAAAAAAAAAAAAAAAGAAAATTCCACCTGTTAATGCAGGGGACACGGTTCGATCCCTGGTCCGGGAAGATCCCACATGCCACAAAGCAACGAGCCCATGTGCCACAACTACTGAGCCTGCGCTCTAGAGACCATCAGCCACAACTACTGAGCCCATGTGCCACAACCGTTTAAGCCCGCGCACCTAGACCCTGTGCTTTGCAACAAGAGAAGTCACCACAATGAGAAGCCTGCTCACCGCAACGAAGAGTAGCCCCCGCTCACCACAGCTAGAGAAAGCCCGCACGCAGCAACTACGACCCAATGCAGCAATAAATAAATAAATAAGCAAGCAAGCAAGCATATATTAAAGACATAAGCACAAAATGTTTATTTGTGGAAAAAAATCTAATGTACCTTGTTGATGACTTATACTATTTCTCCTGCAATTTTCTTAAAACTACATTCAGATATTGATTTGTTGCCATCTACTGGTTAAAATCATATTTCAATAATGTTATTTCACCTCAAATATTTACTACAGTCAAAAATATCTTAGCAGGGACTTCCCTGGTGGTCCAGTGGTTAAGAATCTGCCTTCCGGGCTTCCCTGGTGGCGCAGTGGTTGAGAGTCCGCCTGCCGATGCAGGGGACATGGGTTCGTGCCCCAGTCTGGGAAGATCCCACACGCTGCGGAACGGCTAGGCCCGTGAGCCATGGCCACTGAGCCTGCGCATACAGAGCCTGTGCTCCACAACAGGAGAGGCCACAACAGTGAGAGGGCCGCATACCGCAAAAAAAAAAAAAAAAAAGAAAGAATCTGCCTTCCGATGCAGGGGACGTAGGTTTGATCCCTGGTAGGGGAACTAAGATCCCACATGCTGCAGGGCAACTAAGCCCAAGCACCACAACTACTGAGCCCACGTGCCACAACTAGAGAAGCCCTCGTGCCACAACGAAAGATCCTGCATGCCGCAACGAAAGACCCCACGTGCTGCAACTAAGACCCAATGCAGCCAAATAAATTAAAAAAATTTTTTTAAATCTTAGTAGTGTTCTTTGCAAACTTTTATAAAACTACCGTGATGAATTCAGTTTTGGAGAAGTTTTTAAAGCTGTATCATGAGTTAACTGTATCTTGAGTTCTAACAATATCCTCACATAAAATTTTCATTCATGTGTTAAGACTGTTTTAAAACTAAAATACAATGGTAATTTGTGAGAACTATAAAAATCTTCATTTAATTAAAATACATTTGGAATTTTTTTTTCTTTAAAATTCAAATGTTTACACGCCCCTATTTTCTAGAATATTGGAGCTAAAGAATTCAGGATATTCCCACCTTTTTACAGCCGAGTTGTTAGAATAAGGATCCAAAAAAAAAAATCCATATACTACATTTGTTTATTTTGCACTTTAAGTTACTTTTACTCTACAGCAGTCCCTCCCCTCTCCTTCTTCCCTTTTTTTCTTTATTTTTTTCTCCTTCACTTTTTTTTTTACACAATTATTTTTGAAAGAAAAAGCCACTGCACTGCTTTTTAAAACCACCCTTTTAGCTACCCAGATTTAAAAAGCATAACAAACAAATGTAACACATGGACTTATTTTTGGATCCCAATTCTAACAAATCAACTGTAAAATGACTAAGTACCTGTGGAAATGTGTATATAGATTGGGTTTTAGATGACAACAAAGAATTTTATTAATTCTGTTGGATATAATATGGCACTGTGATTATGCACAAGAAAATGTACAAATCTTGTAGACACTGCTATGAACTGAATTGTATCCCCTCTCCCCAGTCCAAAATTCATACACTGAAGTCTTAAACCAACAATGTGATAGTATTTGGAGATGGGGCCTTTGGTAAGTAATTAGGTTTAGATGACATTATGAGGGTAGGGCCCTTGTGATGGGATTAGTGCCCTTATAAGAAGATATATCAGAGAATTTACTCTCTCTCCAAGTGAGAACTCTGCCAGAAAGCTGTCTGCAAACCAGGAGGATGGCCCTCACAAGAACCCGACCTTGCTGGCAACATGATCTCAGACTTCTAGCCTCCGGAACTGTGAGAAAATAAATTTCTGTTGTTCATGCCACCCAGTCTATGGTATTTTCTTATGGCAGCCCATGCTGAAACAGTCATGCATATGGAAGTATGTAGAAGTGAAATAATGTATCCTATCTATGCTTTAAAACGTATTCACAAAAAGGGAAAAAAATAGAAGAAATGGAGCAAAACTAATAATTTTTTAATTTAGGTGACAGGTGCTGGGGATTTAATATGCTACTGGCTCAACTTCTAAGTTTCAAGTTTCTCGTAACTAAAAAAAAAAAAACTTTAAAAAAGAAATAAGAAAATGCTTTTCAATGTAATTCCTACAGCTGAAACCTGAAAATGCTTTAAGATAAACACAGTACTCATCTGAAATTATTATGAGGCAAAAATAAAAGTTGACTTGAAACTTTATCTTTGAATAAATTTGGGGGAAATTGTTACAGGATTTTTTTAAATAATCTGTCTCACCTAAGAGTCACAAGTTAAAAGCACTGACCTTAACTGTTCATGTTCTAATTATGTAACTTGTCCAAATTATTTACCTGCTTAAATGTCAATACAAAAGAGAAATCATAATTTTGGTATTCTTCTGTAAACAGAGGTTTTCATTATTGTTGAAATACTTTTAAATTACTGATTTTTTTGTTTAGAAGTTAACTTTAACTCTTATTGATTATAATTTTCAAAATACATATTATTCTCAGATTTCAAGTAGACAACATAGTAATCTGAAAATAATAAGCTTTGCTTCTTTCTAATTTGTATATGTTTTGTTTAGTTTTTATATCTGACTGCACCAACATTTACAGAATTAACACCAAGCAACAATGAGGGAGAACTGTCAACCAATCTAGTTCCTGATTTTAATGGAAATGGTAATATACATAACATTTACCATGATCAAGACTATCATTAAGACTGATTTTTTTTTTTTTGCGGTACGCGGGCCTCTCACTGTTGTGGCCTCTCCTGTTGCGGACGCACAGGCTCAGCGGCCATGGCTCACGGGCCCAGCCACTTCGTGGCACGTGGGATCTTCTCGGACCGGGGCACGAACCCGCATCCCCTGCATCAACAGACGGACTCTCAACCACTGTGCCACCAGGGAAGCCCTGATTTTTTTTTTTTTTTTAATGATTTTAAGGAAAGGTCTTTCTATTCCTATTTCCTATTTTACAAAGGGTTTTCAACAAAGACAGACATTCAAACTTGCTCCTTTGATCCATTTTTGCATTAATTAGTCATGGAAATCCTGTTCTCACACAAAGACCAATAAGTATAATTTTATCTTTTATGATAACTCTGGGTCATCATTATAAATAATATTTAATGTTCTGTGCCCAAAAAACATTCCCTCAGGAATTTTAAATACAGGTATACAGGGCCATTTTTTCTTTTAGTAAAGATCCCAGGCTAGGTTTGGCGTTGTTAGATGTCTGTTTCAATCACCTCCTTCATTCCACAAGCATTTACTGGTCATGTACTGTGATCTAGGTACTATGCATCAAGAATAGGAGAATATGATGAGATTAATAGACAGTTCTCATCTTCAAGAAGCTCACACCATCACATTGTGCTAAATACTGTAACAAAATGCTGAAGGAAGAAATACCATCAAACTGAGATTTCCAGAAAAATTCAGTAATAACTAAGTCTTGAATGCTGAGTGACACTGTTCATTCAAAGCAGGGCCCAAATAAAACATACACAAATTAGAAAGAAGCAAAGCTGATTATGTTCAGATGGTATATTTTCAAGGACTTCTGTGGCCCCTGAGAATACTACTAAAATACTGTTTGCTTTCTTCCACTGATGGTGCAATAATAATGGTGGGTAAAAGTGCTGGTGCCTTAGCAGGAATCAAAGCAATGATCCCTACCTGTACCAGTCAGTGTATACTTCACCACTATCTTAAAAAAAAGGGGGGGGGCTTTTCACTTAAGAAGGTCCTTAATGAGGAAGTAAAATTTATTTTTACTAATCTCCATGCTTATACTTTAAAAATTCTGTGTAACAAAATGCACATAAAAACTACTGCTGCCCACCAAAATATGATACCTCTCTCAAGAAAAAGCACTCGGACAACTGTCTGAGTTGTGAGCTGAACGAGCCACGTTTTTCATGAAACATCATTTTTACTTGAAAGAACATATATACAAATTATGCTTACTCAGACTTGGGTATATGGCAGACATTTTCTTAAAAATGGGTGAAGAGAACCTATCAATTAAAGAAAAACAGATGAAAGTATTTGTTGCTGATGATAAAATTTAAGGTTGCAAGAGAATATTAGAAATCTATAAAACTTATACCTGCCACCCTAAGTGTGACCGGTCTCAATAATTAAACACTTTCTGATAAGATGTTAACAAGTGTTAATTTTGATTACTGTATGTGTCAACATTTGGAAGATCTGCATAACTCGGTAAGCTAATATTTTCCACATGATATTACATAATCATGTATGGAGGGAAAAGTCATTTAAATTGCAAGAAAATCAACAGATTTTAAAGCAACAGTTATGTTAAAGTCCATCATTATGGGTTCAGATTCCACAATACAACCTTTCTTCTACCAACCTTTCTTCTAACATTTGCCAAGTTTTAGTGTAGTAATAAAAAATATCCACAATTGGGCTTCCCGGGTGGCGCAGTGGTTGAGAGTACGCCTGCCGATGCAGGGGATGCGGGTTCGTGCCCCGGTCCGCGAAGATCCCACATGCCGCGGAGCGGCTGGGCCCGTGAGCCATGGCCGCTGAGCCTGTGCTCCGCAGCGGGAGAGGCCGTGAGAGGCCCGCGTACCGCAAAAAAAAAAAAAAAAAAAAATCCACAATTATGTGAAAAGGCTATAAAAACACTGTTCTCCTAACAGTAAACCTATCCAAGGCCAGATTTCCTTCATATATACTTCAACGCAGCGGTCCCCAACCTTTTTGGCACCAGAGACGGTGTCTTCATGGAAGACAATTTTTCCACGGACGGGGTGGGGGGAGGGGATGGTTCGGACGGTAATGTGAGCAATGGTTCAGGAGGTAATGCAAGCAATGGGGAGCGCGATGGGGAACGGCAGATGCAGCTTTGTTCACTCCCCCCGCCGCTCACCTCCTGCTGTGCCGCCAGGTTCCTAAAAGGCCGAGGACGGGTAGTAGTCCTCAGCCCGGGGGTTGGGGACCCCTGCTTCAATGCAAACAGTACATCACAATAGACAGAACAAAGAAGTAAATATGTGAATCCAACTGTCTTCTGTTAAGTCAGACATTTAAAGACTCTTACAAAAAATGTAAAGCAATGCAATTTTCTCAGTAAATGTTTGTTTTGGAAAAGCTATTTTTCATTTAAAAAATGTTATTTATGTGACCATGATGTGATCATTTTAAATAACAATAAATTTACTTACAAATAATTTTTAACTTAAGTTAAATTTCTAATAAATATTGATAAATCTAATATAGTAAATATTGATAAGATATAGCCCACATAAACAAAAGCTATTTGGTAGTCCTCCATGATTTTTAAGTGCATAAAGCGGTCCTGAGACAAAAATGTTTGAGAACTGCTGATACATAAGTTGAAGAAAAGAGTAATGAGAACATTTCAAATACAAGCTACAACATATAGAGAGCAGTTTTATTATCTTTCACTATAAATGGCATATGTACCCCCAGCCATCCCAGCCTACTCTACATTTTCCCACAATCTAATGTATAGCTACTAATCTATTATAAACTATGAAGAAAACAACCATGACAGTGTTTTTCCAGTGGCTTTCCTGTGATTAAAGGATATGAATTTTTATCAACAATTTTTAACAGCACAGGGGGTTTCTACTGAGATCACCTGCTAATCTTCTTTGAAATTCCAGATACTGTGATTCGCAAACAAGCAAAGCACAACCACTGCCCTCCTTTAAAAGGGCATAACAGATATTTTCAGAACTCATGTTATATTTTCAATACTAATTTCCCAACCATAAAACAAATCAAACAAACAAAACACCTTGATGTTAGTTAAAACTTTCTGGGAGTGAATAAAACTTTCACGTGTGAATAAACATTCACACGTGAACAGTACAAAGACAGTTATGTCTAAAAGAACAAAGTTAAAACTGTACTATATAATCTTAATAGACTAAATACTAACACTTTAAATACCAGTTTCCAACCAATGATGGAACTCTTTCCTAAAATGGAAGCTTCAAGTCTATCTTTAAAACAAGATCCTTTAAGCACAGTAATTTACTTCTAATCTAAGTAAAGTTAAATAGTAAACAAAGCCTAACAAATGCCTTCTGCTTTAATTTCCCAAGAAATGTTAAACTGCCATTGAAAGGGACGCCCTGGAAGCTGGCACTGGCCATCTTTCTATTTTAATTAACAAGCTTACCAACTTCTACCTAACCTCATCCACTTCCCAAGACTGCAATTCCTCAAACTATATCTTGGCCTAAAACTCATCAGGCAATCACAAGATTAGCCATGTCCTAATCAATCTCCTTCTAAATATCCAGAAAGGCCATCTGCATCCAAGACAAGAGACAGGAAAGACAACAAACGTCAGTTTTCATCATTCCCTCCATAGGATGAACCATGGACTTCTACAACCTCTGCCTGGTATTCAGTCTGAGACAGAGATGTTCATCCCTACAATTAAACATACTAAAACTATTCCAACCTATGAAGGAATAACAGTCTTTTAAAAATGGGAAATGAGAGGCTTTCTTGAATGTAAAACATTTCCTACTCTCTGGCTTACTAGTGTTAAAATTACTTCACTGTGTCAGTCATAGAAGTCTATAGCACCGAACACAGACCTAAGAAAATTTACTCAAAAGGGTTGGACAGGGCTTCCCTGGTGGCGCAGTGATTGAGAGTCCGCCTGCTGATGCAGGGGACATGGGTTCGTGCCCCGGTCCAGGAAGATCCCACATGCCGCGGAGGGGCTGGGCCCGTGAGCCATGGCCACTGAGCTTGCGCGTGCGGAGCATGTCCTCCGCAACGGGAGAGGCCACAACAGCGAGAGGCCCGCATATCGGGAAAAAAAAGGTTGGACATTCCCAGATGACATTTTTTTTTTTTTTCAGATGACATTTTTTTGTAGATCAGATTTATTCTCACAAAACAGCCCTCCACTGGTAGGAAAATCAAAGAAATGAAGACAAAGAAATATGATGTTAAAATCAGATAAGATAGTATGTATGAAAAGTACATACTTATATATCAGTTTTCAAAGCAATTCTGGGCCCTTTGCAGATTTTATCTATGCTCTTTGAGAGAAGGGGTAAACATCAATTTGTTATAACCAACTCCATTCAGAAAAAAGGGGAAGGAGAGTTGTTAGAAAGTTACAGGGAACCTCACAGGGTCTCCAGTCACTGGGCACAGGATGCAAATTCCAGGGAGGAAACTCCAGGTTTAGACTGTGTCCAGTGCCTATCTCTTGGCTAAGGCAAGATCCCCCCAGCTGCACTTCCACTAACACTCTCAATACTGTACGATTTTGCAAAATGAAATTAGGGTGCTCTTTTCATAGATGATGAAATGAATGATGAACAGCAAAGAAACAACACATGCCCATCAGGCAAGGTGAAGCTAACGGCATTTTGAAACACACTTGATTTTTATAACTGATATTCTGGAGATCCACAACCTTTGACATAATATAATAAAACCACACCAGGAAGATGTGACACAAGAGAAAGTAGACAACAGTTTAACTTCTTAATGATTCTCCATTTCTTTCTGACTGCCACGCAGACATGTAATTAGATACACCTTCTCAAACTAGTATAAAACACCCACACCAAATTATTTCTTTATCAAATTTTCCCTGGGGACTTCCCTGGTAGTCCAATGGTTAAGAATCCATCTTGCAATGCAGAGGACGCCAGTTGGATCCCTGGTTGGGGAACTAAGATCCCATACACGGGGCAAATGAGGCCGCGCAGCACAGCCAGAGAGCCCACACACCACAACTACTGAGCCCGCCCACTCCGGAGCCCACACACCCGCTGCAACTAATGAGCCTGCACGCTCTGGAGCCCGTGCACCACAACTAGAGAGAAGACTCGTTCCGCAACAGAAGATCCCGCATGCCGCAACTAAGATCCAAAGCAGCAAATAAATAAATATTTTTCTTAAAAATGTTCCCTAGGACTTCCCTGGTGGTGCAATGGATAAGACTCTATGCTCCCAACGCAGGGGGCCCGGGTTCAATCCCTGGTCAGGGAACCAGATCCCACATGAATGCCGCAACTAAGACCCAGTGAAACCAAATAAATAAAATCAGTAAATAAATTTTGGGGCTTCCCTGGTGGCGCAGTGGTTGAGAGTCCGCCTGTCGATGCAGGGGACATGGGTTCGTGCCCCGGTCCGGGAGGATTCCACATGCCGGGGAGTGGCTAGGCCCGTGGCCGCTGAGCCTGCGCGTCCGGAGTGGGAGAGGCCACAACAGTGAGAGGCCCGCGTACGTTCCCTGGACTCTAAGACATAATTAAATAATTTCTTTCCAGAGACTGTCTATTCTGAGCTTATTTAGAGTAAACAAAATACCTTAAGTTGCCAAAACAACTTGAAGAATGTGTGATATAGTATCACTCAATCACCACCTGCCATGGATAAGTCCTCTAAACTTTCCATACATATCAAGTTAACCCTCACAGTAATCTCATGAAGTTAGAACAACCAATGGTTCTCAATCAGGGGTGATTTTTATATCCTGTCCGTCTCACCCCTACCCAGGGACATCTGGCAATGTCTGAAGACATTTTTCATTTGTCAGTCTGAGCAGCTGTGACTGGAATCTACACTGTCAAGGTTAAGAAACCCCATCTATAAGCATTCTCCGTTTTACTGATGAAAACAAGTTCAGAGAGACTGAATGACTTTTGCTTAATTCATGTCACACAAGAAGTGGCAGGGACTTCCCTGGTGGTCCAACAGTTAAGACTTCGCGCTCCCAATGCAGGGGGCCCTGGTTCGATCCCTGATCGGGGAACTAAGATCCCACATACTGCAACTAAACAGGCGCGCCTCAGCTACTGAGCCCACACGCTGTAGAGCCCGCGCACCGCAACTAGAGAGCCCGCGCACCGCACTAGAGAAGCCTGTATGCCACAACAAAGACCCAGCTCAGCTAAAATAAATAAATAAATTAAATAAATAAATAAAATGAAATAAATTAAAAAAAATAAAGTTAGTTAAAAAAAAAAGTGGCAGGGACTTCCCTGGTAGTCCAGTGGTGAATAATCTACCTTACGATGCAGGGAACTCAGATTCGATCCGTGGTCAGGGAACTAAGATCCAACATGCCGTGGGGCAACTAAGCCTGCGTGCCACAACTACTGAGCTCACGCACCTCAACTAGAGATCCTGGGTGCCGCACACTACAGAGCCCACGGACCCTGGAACCTGTGCGCCATAACTAGAGAAGAGAAAACCTACACGCCACAACTAGAGAGAAGCCTGTGAGCCACAACAAACAGCCCTCATGCCTCAACGAAGATTCCATGTGCCGCAACTAAGAGCCAATGCAGCCAAAAATAAATAAAATAAATAATAAATCTTTTAAAAAAACGTGGCAAAGCTGCATTTTAAATCCAAGTCTAATTCCAGAATCCATAATCATAAACATGATTTATGTAAGTGCTAACTATAATAAAGTAAAATTCTGAAATTTAAAAATATATACCACTGGTGACAGCATCAAAAGTATTAAATTCTCAGGGATAAATCTGACAAAAGATGTGCAAGACCAACACACTGAAAACTATAAAATGTTGCTGAAAGAAATTAAAGACAACCTAAATGAACACAGAATTATCAGGCTCATGGAGTAAACACTCAATATCGTTAAGATGTCATTTATCACAAATTTATTTATAGATTCAATGCAATCCCAATCAAAATAGGCATTTTTTGGTAGAAACTGACAAGGTGATCCTACAATTCATATAAAAATACAAAGGACTGGGCTTCCCTGGTGGCGCAGTGGTTGAGAGTCCGCCTGCCAATGCAGGGGACATGGGTTCATGCTCCGGGCCGGGAAGATCCCACGTGCCGCGGAGCGGCTGGGCCCGTTAGCCATGGCCAAAGGACTTAGAATAACCAAAAGAACTTAGAAAACCAACAAATTTTGAGGACTTACACCACCTGACTTCAAGTCATTATTAAATCTACAGTAATCAAGACAGTGTGACAAGACAGACAAATCAATAGAGTCCAAAAATAGAAACAGTCCACATATATGGTCAACTAATTTTCGACAAAGGTGCAAAAGCAATTCAGCGGAGAAAGAATAATCTTTTCTACAAAAAGTGCTGGAAAAACTGGATAGTCATTTGTTTAAAAAAAAAAAAACGAACTTTGATCCACAAAATTTATGTATTTGATGCACAAAAATTAGCTCAAAATGGAAAAAGTAAAAACTATAAAACATCTAGAAAAAAACATAAGAAGGCGATCTTTGTGAAATAGCATGTATATAAAAAGGAAATTTTGGGGCTTCCCTGGTGGCACAGTGGTTGAGAGTCCGCCTGCCGATGCAGGGGACACGGGTTCGTGCCCTGGTCCGGGAAGATCCCACACGCCGCGGAGCGGCTGGGCCCATGAGCCATGGCCGCTGAGCCTGCGTGTCCAGAGCCTGTGCTCCGCAATGGGAGAGGCCACAACAGTGAGAGGCCCACGTACCACAAAAAAAAAAAAAAAAGGAAATTTTTGTAAACTGGACTTGATCAAAATTAAGAACTTCTGTTCTTCAAAACATGTCAGAAAATGGGGACTTCCCTGGTGGTACCGTGGTTAAGAATCTGCCTGCCAATGCAGGGGACACAGGTTCAATCCCTAGTCCAGGAAGATCTCACATGCCGCGGAGCAACTAACCCCATGCACCACAACTACTGAGCCTGCGCTCTAGAGCCCGCAAGCCACAACTCCTGAAGCCCGCGCACCTAGAGCCCGTGCTCCGCAACAAGAGAAGGCACCGCAAGGAGAAGCCTGCACACCGCAATGAAAAGTAGCCCCCACTCGCCGCAACTAGCGAAAGCCCGTGCGCAGCAACGAAGACCCAACGCAGCCAAAAATAAATTAAAAAAAAAAATTACATAAAAAAAATGTCAGGGCTTCCCTGGTGGCGCAGTGGTTGAGAGTCCGCCTGCCGATGCAGGGGACGCAGGTTCGTGCCCTGGTCCGGGAGGATCCCACATGCCGCGGAGCGGCTGGGCCCGTGAGCCATGGCCGCTGAGCCTGCGCGTCCAGAGCCTGTGCTCCGCAACGGGAAAGGCCACAACAGTAAGAGGCCCGCGTACCGCAACAAAAAAAAGTCAGAAAATGAAAAGACAAGCCACAGAATGGGAGAAAATATTTGTAAATCATATAACTGATTAAGGACTTGTACCCAGAATATATAAAAGAAGTCTCAAAGCTCAATAATAAGCAAACAACCCAATATATTTTAATTGTTAAAAGATTTAACCAGACACTTCACCAAACAGGGAATTCCCTGGCGGTCCAGTGATTAGGACTCTGCGCTTTCACTGATGAGGGCCCAGGTTCAATCCCTGGTGGGGGAACTAAGATCCTGCAAACTGCACATCGCGCTCCCCACCACTCCCAAAAGACAGACACTTCACCAAAGACAATCTAGGGATGACAAATAAGAACATGAAAAGATGCTCAACAGCATTAGTCACCAGAAAATGAAAATTAACACCATGAGATGTCACCACATACCTGTTAGAATGCCAAAATATTAAAAGAGACTGGCCATGCCAAGTATTGACAGGGATATGGAGGAACTGGATGTCTTAAATAAGCTGGTGGGAAAAAATGGTAGAGGCTCTTGGGGAAATACTTGGCACTTTCTTAAAAACCTAAAGATACACCTATTATATGATCCAGTCATCACACATTTACCCAAGAGAAATGAAAGCATATGCCCACAGAAAGACCTATACACAAATGTTCACCACAGGTTCTTTATAAAAGCAAAAACTGAAAATAAATATCCATCAACAAATAACAAATATAAACAAACTGTGGTATATCCATACAATGGGATCCTACTC
Source organism: Monodon monoceros (assembly GCF_005190385.1). Lineage (NCBI taxonomy): Eukaryota > Metazoa > Chordata > Mammalia > Artiodactyla > Monodontidae > Monodon > Monodon monoceros. Next base: position 17,642,141 of record NW_021703776.1, on the reverse strand, counting down.
AGCAATAAAAAGGAATGAAATACGGATACACTCAACAAGATGGACAAATCTCAAAATAGGTATGCTGACTAAAAGAAACAAGACACAGCAGGATACATGCTGTATGGCTCCATTTATATAAATTTAGAAAATGCAAACTAATCTACATGATAGAAGATCAACAGGGACAGAAGGGAAGGATTACAACTTGGCAGAAAGAAACTTCTGTGGGTTATGGATATGTTTATAATTAAGACTGTAATGATGGTTTCACAGGTGTATACATACATCAAAAACCTAACAAATGGGGACTTCCCTGGTGGTCCAGCAGGTTAGGCTCTGAACTCCCAAAGCAGGGGGCCCGGGTTCAATCCCTGGTCAGGGAAGCAGATCCCACGTGCATGCTGCAACTCAGAGTCGGCATGCCGCGACTAGGAAGTCCCCATACTGCAACTAAAAAGATCCTGCATGCCACAATGAAGATTCCATGTGCTGCAACTAAGACCTGGCACAGTCAAAATAAAATAAATAAATAACTTTAAAAAAATGTTTTAAAACCTATCAAATGTGTGCAGTTTATTGTATGTCCATTATACCTCAATAAAGTTGGCAAAAATCCTAAACAAAAAAAGAATGCAAATGGAAATACATACAGAAATCAAAATAGTAATGGGAGTAAGGGTTCATTTTCAATATCTTCATTTTTGAAATATGCCAACTAAAGAAAACATGTATCATTTTTTATCTCATGTCATTCCAAAAGGGTCTGCAGTAGTATACAATAAAAGTAGAATAATAAAACCATCAAGCAAGACAGTAAAACTGTAACCAATAAGATTTTAAGAGGTAACTGCAAAAGGAAAGCGAAGTCTTCTGTGAAACTTACTCCTTTCCTGAAGTAAAGCTAATCTTAATTTCGTTCATCAAAACATCAGGTAATATCACTCTGTATTCTCCAAAATTTAAGACAACTTATTTTATATTCTCTCATTTTTCATCCTCTTTATCCCATGTATCAGATTTGTTTCCAATTTCAAATTCTCTTTCAAATTCTTTCTTTTTCTGCTGCTGTTGCCTTAAGTCTGAAGTCTCACCAATTCAAATCATTTCTGGAATGAGAATGAATGCATATTAATTGCTATAACAGTCCCCTAGCTTACCTCACTGCCTCGAATTCCTCCTCATTCCAATGCATTCTGAATAATTCTTTTGGAAACTGCTTTCCCAGGGTCACTTTCCTGATGAAGAATCTCAAAATATTAGCTACCTTACTAACAAAAGTCGAAGCTCAAACAAGACCTCAAGACCTTCCACAACCTGCTCTCACCCCAGCCATGCTTGTATCCCACCTGTCATCACCTACCCTGGATCCTATGCAGTTGAGACTCAGGATCTCCGGGGGTGGGGTCAGGGAAGTGGTAGCCTGGATGAATCTCACACTAAGATTTGAAAACCTACTGGTGTAAGAGAGGGTCATTCCATAATAAATTCTCCCTCCCTCCCTGGCTGCACCTCCCAACACTTTCCCAGAAAGATGTTAAATCCTAGACATACCAAATTATCTGTGGAACCCATCTTGTTCCCTTCCCACCTCCCTGCCTCCTCTCTAAGGGGAGTATCATTCTCCTCCCACACAGTTCCCACAAACCCTAACTATGGATCTGACCCGGATGGGTAAAAGCAGGTAAGCTTCAAGTAAACAAAGGGGAAAGGAGGGATAATGAGATGAAATACAGAAAAGTAGGCCATGGGGAAAGTGCAGACAGAGCCAAAAAGAAGCAAGGGAACAAACTGCGGGGCTGGGGCCCAAATACAAATGACCTTAAAAAAAAAAAAAAATGTAACCAGTCAGCCTTTGCTAAGGAGCTGAAAAATAATTTCTCTAAGCTCAAACTTACTCTCAGGGAGTCTCGAGGGCAGGATGTGTTCACAAGTTCATAAACAAAAGACTGTAGGAAAAAGTAAGAGGGACGCTTACAGTAGGTGGGTAGAAGAAGCCTGTGAGGAGGCCTTGGACGCCAGATACGCCTCCAAGGAGCTACTGCAAAATAGCAAACATGCATAAAATTTGTTATTATTAGGAAGAACACAATATTTTAGCAGTACCAGAGTCCATAAAATCTGCAGAAATTTGCCTTCAGCTGTCAAGTTCACTACCAGAGCTCAGGCTCTCTGAAGGAAAAAACCCGTATTTATCTCTCACTTCATACACATTTCTTGACTCACCATAATGAGCGTATTTCCATTTTAGCCCTTAAGCACTGGTTATGAGTTTCCTACTTTTCAAAAAACTATACTTCTTAGCTTACAATGTCATATTCCTCCATCTTTCAGTAACATTCTCACCAGAGGCTGGCTAACTTTTTCTGCCAAAAGCCAGATAAATATTTCAGACTTTGTAAGCAAATGGTCTCTGTTGTAGCACAAAAGCACATAGATATGTAAACAAATGAATGTGACTGCTTCAATAAAACTTTACTTGTGGACACTGAAATGTGAATTTCATATAATTTCCATATGTCACAAAATTTTCTTTTGAATTTTTTTCAATCATTTAAAAACATAAAAACCATCTTACATGACAGGCCATGCAAACACAGGTGGCAGGGCTGTATTTGGCCAGCCTGCTACAGTTTGCAGACTCCTGCTTACACCCTCTTAAAGGTTCAACAGTACAACCATTCCATTATTCCTTATTTCTACAGCACTACAATTAACTTTATTTGCAAGTCTTTTTGCTAAGCCCCAACTGTGTGATGGCCTCTAGGTAATGAACAATTAAGCATTCTTCTGACCTGAACACATTCCGTTTCACCCAAATTCGCACTTTGGAAGAAATAAAAACAACTTGCTTATCTAGTTTCTGATTTAAAACACTGAAGGAAGGAAAAGGGGATTTTAAGTAATTGTGTAAATGGAACAAAGAACAATGACAACACTTATATTGATGTCAAGTGTTAAAAAGAGAGTCCATTATGATGAATCTCAATTGTCAGTCTTAATTTCTCTCCCACAGTTTCAAAGCTAAAAACTAAAATGTAGCTTTTGAGTTTGCTAATGAGATATTCTAAACTCATCTCACATTTTAAAGAAATGCACAAGACCAGACTAAAGAAATGAATAATATGACCAAGTATATTGCAACAAATGAGAAAATACTATATATAAGGAAAAGACATTCTATTGTTTAACAATTAGAAGTTATAATGGAAATAAGGTAGAAAATATCTGAAACAACATATCTTTTGAAGGATGAAAACTTTTCTCACATTCATTCATACATATTTATTTTATGCATGAAGAAACTAATGTGTTTGGAACACAAAGTCAGGTAAGAAACAGGTGTCCAAAACAGAAATGGCCTGTGACCACATGGGCCTAAGTTCTCTATCTGCTCTGGCCAATAACACAGCCACTAGCTGCATGTGACTATTGACATTTTAATTAACTAATATTAAACAAAATTAAAACTTCAGTTCCTCAATCGAACTAGCCACACTTCAAGTGCTCAAGAGATTTCTTGTGGCTACCATATTGGACAAGACAAAGAACATCTCCACCATCACACAAAGTTTTGTTGGACAGAGTTGGTTTACAATACGTTACATACTTCCCTTTCTCCACTGACTGAAACATAAAAATGAAACTTAACTTCGCCCTTTCATCAAAAGGAAAGTGTAAAATGTTTACCACCTGCCACCTACCACATGGGAAGTACCATGTAAGTCTTTCTGTACAAGTATTTACTATATTAAGAGCTGAAAAAAACTTCTTCCTAGGATAACTCATACAGCAAAGTCATCATCTTGAATGCTTCTACCAGGGTTCTAAAACTTTTACAGCATTCTGGAAATGAGTATTTCATCAGTAACTATTTCAACCTCCTTATTAGCTTTAAACCACCCTCAACTGTAACTTTAATATCCTCAACTACAGTATTCTCATTGTCCCGTAAGGTGAAGAATTCTCAATATCACTCTGATTATCAAACGATTCTCTTTCAAGTGGAAAACAGCTCCTCCTTGTCACCTCTGACCTATGCCTAGAATACAGAAATCACTCCAATAATTGTTGCATGAAAGGTCAAAGAACTCTAAGTCTTTCTGGTATTGACAAAAACAACACAAAAGCCAGATTCCATTTCATAACTACTGGTATTCGAGAAGCTTTAAGTCTTTTTAAAAAAATTTTATTGGAGTATGGTTTATTTACAATGTTGTATTAGTTTCTGCTGTACAGCAAAGTGAATCATGCATACGTGTGTGTGTGTGTGTGTGTATCCACTTTTTTAGATTCTTTTCCAATAAAGGTCATTACAGAGTATTGAGTAGCGTTCCCCGTGCTAAACAGTAGGTCCTTATTAGTTATCTATTATATATATAGCAGTGTGTATATGTCAATCCAATCTCCCAATTTATCTCTCCCTCCTCTTTCCCCCCTGGTAACGTTAAGTTTGTTTTCTACATCTGTGGGTCTATTTCTGTTTGTAAATAAGTTCATTTGTACCATTTTTTTAGATTCCACATATAAGCAATTTCATAGGCTATCTGTCTTTCTCTTTCTTCACTCAGTATGATAATCTCTAGGTCCATCCATGTTGCTGCAAATGGCATTATTTCATTCTTTTGTATGGCTGAGTAATACTCCATCGTATATATGTACTACACCTTCTTTATCCATTCCTTTGTCGATGGACATTTAGGGTGTTTCCATGTCTTGGCTATTGTAAATAGTGCTGCAATGAACATCAAGGTGCATGTATCCTTTCAGATTATGGTTTTCTCTGGATATATTCCCTGGAGTGGGACTGCTGGATCATATGGCAGTTCTATTTTTAGCTCTTTAAGGAACCTCCATACTGTTCTCCGTAATGATTATACCAATCAAGCAGCTTTAAGTCTTTGCTGCTCCTTATTTTTTATGGCACTTAGTTGACTGTAGGATTTAAATGGCACCACACATTGGTGGACACAAATTTTCTGGTTCCTAAAAATCAAGGACTTAGGGGCTTCCCTGGTGGTGCAGTGGTTAAGAATCTGCCTGCCAATGCAGGGGACATGGGTTCAGGCCCTGGTCCAGGAAGATCCCACATGCTGTGGAGCAACTAAGCCCATGTGCCACAACTACTGAAGCCCGTGCACCTAGAGCCCATGCTCCACAACAGAGCACAAGAGAAGCCGCTGCAATGAGAAGCCCATGCACCGCAATGAATAAGTAGCCCCTGCTCGCCGCAACTAGAGAAAGCCCGCGCACAGCAACAAAGACCCAACACAGCCAAAAATAAATAAATAAAACTAATTAATTTTAAAAAATCAAGGACTTACTAAAAAGTGAAGTCTACAAGGGGAAAGAAAGTATTACACACCACCCCAGAACTATAAAATTAATCTAAAATTTTCAGTTACTTAGCTATGAAATAGAGTAGATTTAAAATAAATATATGTAAATACAATGGAATATTATTCAAACTTAATAAAGAAGGAAATCTTGTCACATGCTACAACATGGATGAACCTTGAGGACATTATGCTAAGTGAAATAAGCCAGTCACAAAAAGACAAATATTGCATGATCCATTTATATAAAGTAGCTAAAGTTGTCAAACTCTTAGAAACAGAAAGTCAATGGTGATTGGTAAGGGTAGGGTGAGGAGGAGCTGCTGTTTAATGAGTAGAGAATTTCAGTTTTCTAAAGTGAAAAAACAAGTTCTAGAGTTGTATTACACGTGCTATAGTTATTAACACTACTGGACTGTACACATAAAAAGGTTAAGATAGGGCTTCCCTGGTGGTGCAGTTGTTGAGAGTCCACCTGCCGATGCTGGGGACACGGGTTCGTGCCCCGGTCCGGGAAGATCCCACATGCCGCGGAGCGGCTGGGCCCGTGAGCCATGGCTGCTGAGCCTGCGCATCTGGAGCCTGTGCTCCGCAACGTGAGAGGCCACAACAGTGAGAGGCCCGCGTACCGGGGGGGGGGAAAAAAAAAGGTTAAGACAATAAATTTTTTATGCTGTGTTTTTTTTACCACAATAAAAAAGTGAACATGTATGAACCACAGTTAACCCTTGAACAACGCAGGGGTTAGGGGCGCGGAGCCCTCCAAGTCTCGGCTACTGTAAATATGTAGTGCTGCTATAAACACTAGAGCACATGTATCTTTTTGAATTAATAGTTTTCATCTTTTCCAGATATATACCCAGGAGAGGGACTGCTGGATCATGTGGTAGCTCTGTTTTTAGTTTTTTAAGGAATCTCCATACTGTTTTCCTTAGCAGCTACACCAACTTACATTCCCACCAACAGCACAGGAGGGTTCTCTTTCCTCCACACCCTCTCCAGCATTTATTATTTGTAGACTTTTTGATGATGGCCATTCTGACTAGTGTGAGGTGATAACTCATTGTGGTTTTGAGTTTCATTTCTCTAATAATTAGCAATGTTGAGCATCCTTTCATGTGCCTACTGGCCATCTGTATGTCTTCTTGGGAGAAATGTCTATTTAAGTCTTTTGCCTATTTATTTTTTTTTTATTTGGATTTTATTTTATTTTTTTATTTGGATATTGAGTTGTATGAGCTGTCTGTATATTTTGGTCACACCAGTTGCAAATATTTTCCCCCTTTCTGTAGGCTATCTTTTTGTTTTGTTGATGGTTTCCTTTGCTGTTTTTAAGTTTGATATGGTCCCATTTATTATTGCTTTTATTTCTTTTGCTTGGGAGATTGACCTAAGAAAACACTGCTATGATTTATGTCAGAGAATGCTTTGCCTATATTCTCTTCTTCAAGTTTTATGGTGTCATGTCCTATACTTAGGCCTTTAAACCATTTTGAGTTTATTTTTGTGTATGGAGTGAGGGAGTGTTCTAATTTCACTGATTTACATGTAGCTGTCCAGCTTTCCCAACACCACTGGTCGAAGAGACTGTCTTTTCTCCGTTGTATATTCTTGCCTCCTCTTCCAAGATTAACTGGACCACAGCAATGAGGCTGGGTTTATTTCTGGGCTCTCTATTCTGTTCCATTGATCTATATTGTCTGTTTTTGTGCCAATACCACATTGTTTTGATTACTGTAGCTTTGGAGTGTAGTCTGAAGTCTGGAAGGATTATGCCTCCAGGTTCGATCTTTTCCCTCAGAATTCCTTTGGCAGTTCTGGGTCTTTTGTGGTTCCATATAAATTTTAGGATTTTCCTTGTTCTGTAAAAAATGTTATGGGTAATCTGATAGGGATTGCGTTAAACCTGTAGATTGCTTTGGGTGATATGGCCATTTTTAACAATATTAATTCCTCCAATCCAAGAACATGGGATATCTTTCCATTTCTTTGAATCATCTTCAATTTCCTTTATCAATGATTTATAGCTTTCAACATATAGGTCTTTCACCTCCTTGGTTAAGTTTATTCCTAGGTTTTGGGTTTTTTTTTTTTCTTTCTGGCATGATTTTAAACAAGTTTGTTTGTTTTTTTGTTTGACTTTCTCTTTCTGGTATTTCATTGTTAGTGTACAAAAACACAACAGATTTCTCTACATTAATCTTATATCCTGCTATCTTGCTGAATTCATTTATTAGTTCTAATTTTTGTGTGGAGATTTTAGGGTTCTCTATATAGAGTAACTGTCACTTGCAAATAGTGACACTCTGACCCATTCCCTTCCAATTTGAATACCTTTTGTTTCTTTTTCTTGTCTGACTGCTGTCGATAGGACTTCCAATACGACATTAAATAGAAGTAGTGAGAGGGACTTCCCTGGTGGCACAGTGGTTAAGAGTCCACCTGCCGATGCAGGGGACGCGGGTTTGTGCCCCGGTCCGGGAAGATCCCACATGCCGCGGAGCGGCTGGGCCCGTGAGCCATGGCCGCTGAGCCTGCGCGTCCGGAGCCTGTGCTCTGCAACGGGAGAGGCCACAACAGCGAGAGGCCCGTGTACCGCAAAAAAAAATAATAATAAAATAAAGAATCCGCCTGCCAAGGCAGGAGACATGGGTTCGAGCCCTGGTCCAGGAAGATCCCACATGCCGTGGAGCAACTAAGCCCGTGTGCCACAACTACTGAGCCTGCGCTCTAGAGCCCGTGAGTCACAACTGCTGACGCCCGTCGCACCCTAGAGCCTGCACTCCGCAACAAGAGAAGCCACCACAATGAGAAGCCCGCCACACCACAACGAAGAGTAGCCCCCACTCACCGCAACTAAAGGAAGCCCGTGCACAGCAACAAAGACCCAACCCAGCCAATAAATAAACAAATATTTAAAAAAAAAAAAAAAAAGTGGTGAGAGTGGGGATCCTTGTCTTGTTCCTGAATTTCGCAGAAAGGCTTTCAGCTTTTCATCTCAACCATATTTCTTACACATGACAGAAAACCGGCTCTAGAGCAAACGTGATATAAATTTTTCTAAAGAGAACATAAAACAAAACTGTTATGTATTAAATTATTTACAATCATCTCCAAAGAGATAACCATAATATTTTGCTGCTATTGAAACTTTCTTTTAACTCTTATATAAAATAAGCTATCTAAGACCTTCACAAAGACATTTTACTACAAATATACTTTAACAATACTGTATGTAGGTAGTGTCCAAACAGCAGTGCAATAAATCTTGTCTCATTTTATCTTATTCATTTATTTATTTTTCAAAGTCAGTTTTGGGTTGTTTTTTTTTTTAATATTTATTTATTTTTGGCTGTGTTAACACGCTCAGGGCATGTGGGATCTTCCTTGCAGCGCGGGCTTAGTTGCTCCGCAGGATGTGGGATCCTAGTTCCTCGACCAGGGATTGAACCCGCGTCCCCTGCACTGGAAGGCGGATTCTTAACCACTGGACCACCAGGTAAACCCCTCTCAGTCATTTTAAAAATTAAAAAATCAAATGGTTTTCATAATAGCACCTAGTAGAAAAAAATGAAAATCCTAGTTTCTAATGAGTAACAATGTTTCAATTTGGGATAATGAAAAAGTTCTGGAGATGGATGGTGGTGATGATTGCACAACAATGCGAATGTACTTAATGCCACTGAACTGTATGTACAATTAAAAATGGTTACAATGGTTTATGATATATATATTTTACCATAATAAAATCTCTGGTTTCAATAAGAAGAGGTTATATGTATGTCATCTGCAACAGTTTATGAACCACTATTAAGAAAAGTCATATGTGATGATTTGCACAATTAATCCTAACCCACCACTAACAAAGATATCTCAGAGGTCTCAATTATTCACTAAAGATAGAATTACATCACAACTGGAAATTTCCCTTGAAAAAGAAAGCTGAGAAAACCAAAACAGTTTCAAATTGGTCCATACAAATGACATATATTAATGAGACTATAATCACTTGGCAAACTTACTTATTAGTAAGTCACACTACGTGGTACAGAATAGTTTGAAATATTTTCTAACCAAACTAGTTCCTTACAATCAGGTGATCTATTTTTCAAGAGTTTTATTTAAAGAAATATACTTGAGCTTGCCAAAAACACAAGATGTAACATGTGAAACAGGGAGTAATAATAGCAGCATTAAACTATAATCATACTTTAATACCTTATATAATCAGGGATTCTTCATAAATATCCATGTGAAAGTCCTAGGGCCAAGTACTGGGTAAAGGCCAAGAAAGATAACAGAATGGACACAAGCAGAAAGAGAAGAGTATTGAAGTCACTATTTATTAAGTTAACACCTGGCTTAATATGTGCAAGCATCACGCTAAATATGTCACATGAATTCTCAATTAATGCTCACAGTAACCTTGTGGGATACTTTCATTAATCCTGTTCCACAAATGAGGAAACTGAGGCACCAATGGGTTAAATCAGAGGTCCCCTACCCCCGGGCCACAGACTGGTACCAGTCTGCGGCCTGTTAGGAACCAGGCTGCACAGCTGGAGGTGAGCGGCGGGCGAGGGAGTGAAGCTTCATCTGCATTTACAACCGCTCCCCAATGCTTGCATTACTGCCTAAGCTCAGCCTCCTGTCAGATCAGTGGTGGCAGAGCACGAACTCTACTGTGAAGTGCGCATGCGAGGGATCTAGGTTGCTCGCTCCTTATGAGAATCTATCTAATGCCTGATGATCTGAGGTGGAGCTGAGGTGATGCTAGCTCTGCGGAGCGGCGACAAACACAGATTATCATTAGCAGAGAGGTTTGACTGCACAGAGACCATAATAAATCAACTGCTTGCAGACTCATAATCAAAGCCCTATCAGTGAGTAGCAAGTGAAAACAAGCTCAGGGCTCCCAATGATTCTTCATTATGGTGAGTTGTATAATTATTTCATTACATATTACAATGCAATAATAACAGAAAATAAAGTGCACAATAAATGTAATGCACTTGAATCAACGCAAAACCATCCCCCCACCCCCCCCACAGTTCCGCGGAAAAATTGTCTTCCATGAAACCAGTCCCTGGTGCCAAAAAGGTGGGGGACCACTGGGTTAAACAACATGCTCAAGATCACACAGTCACTAAGCAGCAGGACTGGGACACGAAGCCCACACCACTCTGAAGTGCACAGAGCCCATCTCAGGTGCTGTCTTACTTGCTATCACCTTTAAGACACACTGTGCAGTAGACCGCAGTGTTATGACCCCTGGTTCCCTAGAGAGAACAAACATTCAGGAAAGATAAACCACGTTCTCAGCGGACACGGCAGCAAGCTGGCTGGAACCCAAGTCTTCTGACTTCTCAGCCAGGGCCTTTCCTCTTCAGTGTACCTGACACGTGTGATAGTTTTAAAAATATGTTCATCACAAATTATTTAATACAACTCTCTTCAAAGGGCAGAACCTAACACTCCCCTCAGTAACTCACTTTTTTTTTCGATACATTTTATTTTATTTATTTTTAACTGTGTTCCAGTTTCAAGTACCTCACTTCTAACAAATACAATGTGGCAGAAGTGACAGGTGTGAGACTTGCCAGAGTAGGTCATAAAAAGCACTGCAGCGTCCTCCTTGTTCTCTTGGCTCCTCACTCTGGATGAAGCCAGCTGACATGTTGTGAGGACACTCAAGGAGAGGTGCACACGGCGAGGAAGCAAGGCCTCCTGCCGCCAGCCACGTGAGCAAGCCCGCGTGGAAGCGGCTCCTGCAGCCCCAGCCCAGCCTTAGAGTGAATGAAACCTGAGTCAGAGCCGCCCAGCTACGCTGCTTCTGAATGCCCAACCCTCAGCACAACTACGTGGCAATAAATGTTCGTTTTATTAAGGCACCATGGTTTGTGGGGGTTTCTTTTTCAGCTTTAAGTATAACAGACAAAACTGTAAGATATTTAATGTGTACATTCCGGTAATTAAGCCACTATGTTTTAAGGCAATTTGTTACACAGTAATAATACAACCAGGAAGGAAAACAAGTATCTCACACGTGACCCACACCTTGCCATCAAAATAACAGTGAAACTCAACTATACTTCAATTTAAAAAAAACCTAACAGAAAAAAGTGTAGGTTCAGCAGGTCGCCTGTCAAAAGAAATTGTGGACTAAGGGGCAATTTCTCAGATTCAGTTTTGCCCTGTGTAATATGGTACATGATAATTTTTTTCTTATTTTAAAAATCCTCCCCATTTTACAATAATCTTTCCATTACCTTACCTCTTGGAGTCACTATGAGGATTACGTGGAAGAATGTGTCCAGCACTTGGCATGATGCCCAATATGCAGTGAAAGTTCAGTAAATACTCACTGTAACTAATCTTATTTCTTTAATCTGCCCTTCAGTAGCAGCTTCCCTTAGACTTCTTAAAAATTCCCAATTCTCAGTAGGGAGCACCTCCATTACAAACCTAAGTTGTCCAAGAGCCTTTTTCACTGGTCTTCATTTACTTCACTTACTCCCCTGCTTTATCTAAAACTCATCCACAACTGACCCCTCCTTTGGCTCCCAGAGAATGAACTAATAATAACAGGGTCTCTTCTGGCCTCTACTGTTGCTGCTGCTCTCCCTGCCCCTTCGAAATGCAGGTTATCCTCAGAGGTCTCTCCTTGGTCCTCTCCTCTTCATTCTCATACCCTCAATGATGACTTTTGCAGATGCTCTCTGACTCCGAAACATATCACAGCCTCTACTTCTCATCTGAGTCACAGATCCCAATTTCCCCAGCTCAAGAGCCCCACGTGAATGTCTCACAAAAACCTCAAACTCAACAAAATCTGATTTTTTTGCATCTCCCCTTACTCCTCACTTTTTCCCCCTTCTTCCCATGCCCAGCCCTGCTTCTCCTCCTGTGTTAACAGACCAAAATCTGTGAAGTCAGAGGATGAGATGTCCAAAGTGTTATTAAAATCTTTCCCCTTCTGCTTTCAGTAAATGTATGAGGCACTGTGTTAGGTGCCAGGGATACATGGCAAGCTGGACACACCACCCACCAAGAGCTCACAGGCTAGCAAGCTTCCAGTCAGCTGCTAAGCCCTAACGATTCCTCTGTGCAGACTTTTGTGTCCATCCCCGCCTTTCCATTCCTACCGCAGCCACCCCTCCTCTGGCACCTGGACCACCGTGATAATGTGGCCACGTTTCTCCCTTCAGTCTCTGCCCCCACCTCAACCCATCCTTCACAGAGCTGCCTATTCTCTTTCTCAAGCATGTGATCCTGCCCTTCAGCCCCTCAAAAGTCTGCAGTGGTTCCCACTGCTTACAGCGAAAGTCAGAATTCCCTCACATTACCTCGACGGCACTCCATGATTATTCCACTCAAATCACCTTCTGCACCCTGCTATACACTCCACGGGTACACTGACATTTAGGACATCTCATTCTCTCCCTAACACTTGCGCCTGTTTACTAGCTATTCCCTCAGAATGTCATGGCCTCTATGAAAATTCCCTTGTGTAGCCATCCGAATTAACTGATCCTTCCCTTATTTTACACAGCACAATGCCTGTACCTCTATTTGCTATCAACCTCTTCCACTTTCTATCACTGTTAGTTGTTTACTTGCCTGTCTCTTTAAGTACTTCATAAATCCCTGACTGCCACTAATTAACTTGGCAATCCTGATAAATCATTGCATTATCTAAGGTTTAACTTTCTCATCAGTAAAATGAAGGGTTAGATTAACTAATTGCTAAGTAACCCCCAACTCCAAAGTTCCATAAGGATGAGTCTTATTTATCTTTGAAAAAGACAGAATAGCACAGCTCTTAAGCTTGGTCTTGGTAGTCAGACAGGTGGTTCCGAATCCCAGCTCTACAACCTACCAGCTCTCAACAATGCGCCTGCTACTTAACATTTCTGGGCCTGTTTCTCATCTGTAAAATAGAGAATAATTAGAATTCTTACAGTTTAAAAATTTTTTTTACTAACTGCTTTAGTCAGATATAATTCACAGATCACACAATTCACCCGTTTAAAATACACGACACAATGACTTTTGGTACATTCACGTAGTTGTACAACCATCACCACAATCAATTTTAGAATATTTTCACTACCCCAAAAAGAAACTCATAGCCATCAACAATCACTCCCCGTTCCCCCCAGCCCTAGGCAATCACTATTTTACTTTCCATCTCTATAGATTTGCCTCTTCTAGGTATTTCATATCAATGGAATAATATAACGTGGTCGTTTATCACTGGCTTCTTTCATTTAGCAAAATGTTTTCAAGGTAAACGTATGTTGTAGTAAGAGAACTTCATTTTATTGCTAAATAATATTCCATTGTGGGATATACTACATTTTTAAAAAATTTATTTATTTATCTATTTATGGCTGTGTTGGGTCTTGGTTGCTGTGCGAGGGCTTTCTCCAGCTGTGGTAGGCGGGGGCCACTCTTCATCGCGGTGCGCGGGCCTCTCACTATCGCGGCCTCTCTTGTTGCGGAGCACAGGCTCCAGACGCGCAGGCTCAGTAACTGTGGCTCACGGGCCTAGCTGCTCTGCGGCATGTGGGATCTTCCCGGACCAGGGCTCGAAATTGTGTCCCCTGCATTGGCGGGCAGACTCTCAACCACTGCGCCACCAGGGAAGCCCAGGATATACTACATTTTGTTTATCCCTTCAGATGGACATTGAGTTGTTTCCACCTGGCCATTAAGAATAATGCTGCTCTTTCAGTTTTAAGTAATAAGAAAATGCAACTCCACCTGGCTGAAGCAAAAAACTAAAAGTCCAGCAGGCAGCCCTTGCTTCAGCACAGGTTTAAACATCATCATTAGGACTGACTTTTTCTCCATTTCTTGGCTAGGCTCTGTTCTCCGCTCGGTTTTGGTGACAAAATGGCTTCAATAACTCCATTTCACATCCTCTCACAGTCATGCCAACAGGAGAAAGCAAAAGCCCTGGGGTTAGCTCTGTGTGGGCTGCCTCACTGTGGCCCAAGAGTATAAAACACTAAGTGAAATAGGCTGTGATCTATCCTTGGGAAATGGGGAAGGGACACAAAGGATGTGAACCAAAAACAGATAAGAGATAAACACCACACAAAACTGAGGCCTCTTTCTGGGAGGATAAATGGATTCTGAACAGCTGAAAAATTTTAAAGCCCAATTTTTAAAAACAAAAAAACAAATTTTAAATGATAAAAACCCAACTTAAGGTTGTGGTGAAAATGAAAAATAAATGCATATTAAGCATTTAGGAGAATGCTTAACACACAGTAAGTACTTAATAAACGTTAGCTGTTATATTAGCTATTATCTGTATTAGATGAACCACATGGAATTTGATGGAATTTGACATTTAAGAAAAAAAGCCAATTTCATATAGCCCCGTGTCACATATACTCAGCTTAAAATTAAGTCATGTTCAGCCTGCTCTTCCATAATGAAATGTAAAACTGCATCTCAACAGAAGGAATGAGGCTTATTTTCAAAATTTTTTAAACTTCAGTTTATAGAGTCAGAGGAATTTCTCTGCTCTTGTGGAAAATATGAGAGGCAAAGTATGGGAAAGGGAAGTCTCTGAGACCAGTAGTCTGTAAAGCATTTCCTACACTAACAACAATACATACTGTGGTTCAGGCCTGACAGCCACCTTAATCCTTTATTAGCCAAAGCTCTCAACTCAGTCTATTAAGAAATCTTTTCATAGGAAAACATCACTTTGATTTCTTAATATAAGCTAACAGGAAACTAGCACTCCTTTAATAAAATGTAATTTTTCAATCTTGCCCAAAATACATTTATCTCGTAAAACAAGGGTTACCAAATGGTTATTTCCCTCTTGGACAGTCTAAACATGATTAAAAAATAATTTTTAAAACTACTACCAGGATCACCTATTCCTTTTATCACGTCTTAGTCTCCTCCCTGTCCCCTTGGTCTAGTTTCAAATTATAGACCTAGATAGAGATCACCTGTTATGAACAATGAATACTTTCTTCATGATTTCTATATCTGATGGTAATTTTGTTGCTCTAATTCACTGTGAGGGCCTATGCTTACACAACATTATCTCCTATCAATATTAGAGCATGAGCCCTTCCTTCCTTATTCCTGATCAACAGTAAAGTCTCTGCTCTGCTTTGCCCCAAAGAATAAATAAATAAATAACTACAGCAGTTATTACTGAGAAAAATAAAGATTTAAGCTGGCTAAAATAACTGAAAACATATTCATGTTTAGATGCTTAAGAAAATTTTATAATAATTCCAGTTTTCCTTTTTGCCTATTATAAAAATTCCTAAAATACAACTGAAGCACCATAAAATAACTAATAGCTGCCACTTACCATTTACTATGCGCCACACACATATTACTTTATTTAATCCTTACATTTATTCTCTGAGACGTATGATTAGCTCTATTTTAAGGAAAAAAAATTGAGACTTAGAAAAATTAAATAATTTATCCAACCCCACTGAGAAAAGTGATGCCTTCAAAACTTGAACCCTGGTCAGCTGCCTCTGACAACAATATCAGCCTCAGCAAAGAATATTCCAAGACTGATCAAACTTTAGGAAACGGGGAAACTATTACTTCTGCTCAGCTAAGTTGGGGAAGTGAGATAGCCTTTGCCTACACCAAGTAAGAGGATTCAAACGTTAAGAGTAAAATTATACAGCTCAGGATCCTCTGAAAGGTAAATGTATCCTCGAGTGTCCCTCAACTTGATCGCAATGACACTGCAGGTAGTGAGCATCAGTGGAGCCAAGGGGAAGAGAAGAACAGTTCTACTATTACGGTTATACCTACAGGGTGCTGATGACTACAAAAGGATATGGAAAGCCTCAGCCTTGTAGCTACTGAAAAACAAAAACGAGTTTTTAAAGCTAAGATAGAAAACACAGTTAAACCTTTTTTTAAAAAACTGTCTTACTGTATACTAAAAGTGCCTACATAAAGCAACTTCTATCTCACTCCTACCATACATGCACATGATAAAACAGTCCAGGCCCTTGTGACATACTAAAAGTAGTCTCGGGCTTCCCTGGTGGCGCAGTGGTTGAGAATCTGCCTGCTAATGCAGGGGACATGGGTTTGAGCCCTGGTCTGGGAAGATCCCACATGCCGTGGAGCAACTAGGCCTGTGAGCCACAACTACTGAGCCTGCGCGTCTGGAGCCTGTGCTCCGCAACAAGAGAGGCCGCGACAGTGAGAGGCCCGCGCACCGCAATGAAGAGTGGCCCCTGCTTGCCACAACTAGAGAAAGCCCTCGCACAGAAACGAAGACCCAACACAGGCAAAAATTAATTAATTAATTAATTAAAGAAAAAAAGTAACAAATGTTCAAGTACAATTGGTGTCTTAAAAAAAAAAGTAGTCTCCATTCAGAGAAAGAGAATATATTTCCTTCCTTTTCTTTTTTTTTAATTTATTTTTATTTTTGGCTGCATTGGGTCTTCGTTGCTGTGTGGGCTTTCACTAGTTGCAGTGAGCGGGGGCTCCTCACTGCAGCGGCTTCTCTTGTTGCAGAGCATGGGCTCCAGGTATGCGGGCTTCAGTAGTTGTGGCACGCAGGCTCAGCAGTTGTGGCTCACAGGCTTAGCTGCTCTGAGGCATGTGGGATCTTCCCAGACCAGGGATCGAACCCACGTCCCCTGCACTGGCAGGCAGATTCTTAACCACTGCGCCACCAGGGAAGTCCCAAGAGAATATATTTTTGCCTTTTTCTGACAGTAAAGGGAGGAATTTAAAAATAAAAATTTAAAAGTAAGGTTCTTGGGCTTCCCTGGTGGTGCAGTGGTTGAGATCCGCCTGCCGATGCAGGGGACATGGGTTCGTGCCCCGGTCTGGGAGGATCCCACATGCCGCAGAGCGGCTGGGCCCATAAGCCATGGCCGCCGAGCCTGCGCGTCCAGAGCCTGTGCTCCGCAACGGGAGAGGCCATAAGAGTGAGAGGCCCGTGTACCACAAAAAAGTAAAAAATAAAAAAAAATAAAATAAAAGTAAGGTTCTTGGCTTCCCTGGTGGCACAGTGGTTAAGAATCTGCCTGCCAATGCAGAGGACACGGGTTCGAGCCCTGGTCCGGGAAGATCCCACATGCCGCGGAGCAACTAAGCCCGTGTGCCGCAACTACTGAGCCCGCAAGCCACAACTAGTGAAGCCCACGTGCCTAGGGCCCGTGCTCCGCAACAAGAGAAGTCACTGCAATGAGAAGCCCATGCACCACAATGAGTAGTCGTCCCCGCTCGCAACGACTAGAGAAAGCTCATGTGCAGCAACAAAGACCCAACGCAGCCAAAAATAAAATAAATGAAATAAATAAAATTATTTTTAAAATTAAATAAATAAAATAAAAATAAGGTTCTTGGGAATTTCCTGGCAGTCCAGTGATTAGGATTCCGTGCTTCCACTGCAGGGGGCCGAGTGGCAAGGTCAAAAAATTAAAATTAAAAATTAAAAACAAATGAACAAAAAAACCCCACAACTCAAGAATGACCTTTGGCTCCCACTGAATTGCCTTCTTCCCACTTTCTGGACAAATCCTGAGTTTCCCTACTGACTTCGCTCAACCAATCCCAGTCAGGCAGTCCCCCAGCCTAAGAGACGGCTGATACAACAAAAAGTGCCTCAAGTGCTTTGAAACCCCACAAATGCGTAATCTGCTTTAACAAATCTGTAAAGTCATGTAGTTTCTGCCTCTAGGAAGGTATGAAACAAAGGAACTTTGGATCACAAAATGTTCATCACCTTCTGTGGTGATAAAACTTCCAGATGACCCCACAGTTGAAACACTGCCATAGCATTTAACAAACTAATAAACAAACAAAAACAAAACAAAAAAAGGTTCTTGCAATAATCTCTTTAGGGGCTAAAAACTTTACCTTCTGTTTAGTCCCAGAATGGCTTGCTTTCTGCAGACTAAATGGTAGTTTCAAAAGCCAGTGAATCAGAAGCCAGGACTCTAAACCAGCACTGTAAACTGGCTCAGGAACTGAAAGATAATTGACTGTAATCAAGTAACTGCTTCTTCAGTCACCCTCACTGCTCCTTCACTGAAACTTCTCTACTGAGAGAGAAAAAGAGAAATAAAGGCCTGAAGAATTTTAAGCTCTGTTCCAAGAAGCTGCCTTGGGAAGCACTACAGTGGATGAGGGAAAGACCAGGTGGTTAGGACCAAGCCCTCACCTGCCAATTCTCCCAGAATAGAGCCACTTTTTCCTCTTTACATATAATGGAGTTCTATGTAAAATTTTATCTAAAAAGCATTCTGCAGGAATTCCCTGGTGGTCCAGTGATTAGGCCTCTGTGCTTTCACTGCCAAGGGCCCAGGTTCAATCCCTGGTGGGGGCAGGGGGGGAAGCATTTTGCTACTACAAAGCAAGAGTGAAAAACACTTGTTCAGGTGCTCTCTAAAGTCCTGGCTACTTCACTGCATTCTCAGATTCACAGCCTTATGCAATAAATTTCAGGTGTGAAAGACACAGTCAATTTTATATCAGTGCTGCAATTAATGTTCACTTACATCCCATTTTAGGATAAAACACATCACGCACGCACCCCCCACCAAAAAAAACTTTCAACGGGATATTCTAAAAATAAAAATAATCAATAGGATAAGATTCCCTGTGTAAGTGGTGGCAACAGCTGACTGACAGCAGAAACAATAGCAGCAAGCTGTGTTCCGTGGACATCAGAAGCAACAACAGCACCTGCCGACCAAAGCAAGCAGCCAGGCACAGGAGTCCCAAGAGCCAGGCAGCGCTTTTCAGTGCATTGTCTGTCTTATCTCTTCCACATCTCAAACTTCTGTTTCCTGGGGTTACAGAGGTATCCCTGGGCTGCAGTCTGTCTTTACTCCTTCTCCCACCCTGCCTAGTTCACACAGTCATCTCGGGGCACATCTACTACACTGAGGTACCACAGGGGACGTGACACCCACACACCACGCTCAGCTAAGGTGAGTAACAGTCTCGTGTGTCACAACCAAATTTAAAGCCATCAATAATCTCATCCACATGTTCCCTTTTGTCTCTATCCTTTTAGGCTCCACATTCTAAGACCCTAACTAGAGAATTCTAATGCCTAAAAATACTTACATTAAGAATATGTCCAAGAATTAGCTGAAATAAATGCACTCTGGAATTGATAGGCCAATTATTAATTTTAAACTTATCAGCAAAGCAGTTTGACTATAAAGATATTCAATGTGGAAGTGAATTCAAACACCAGGGACAAAACATTACATTTTGTAGGATTTATCCAGTAAGGCTAAGAACTCAGCATAAAGTATCATATATGCCCAAGTATAAACCATGGTCTTTTCCCAAAAATTATCCCGCAAAAAAGAAGTAGTTCCCTTAGATTCTAGTCCTTATAAAGCCTTTATAATGATAGACTGCTCTCTCAAGTACCTTATTTTTAACATAATAAGGCAAAAAAAAAATCTTCAAAAGGAAATGAACAATCAGGATTACGGTAATGCTGGGCTTGATGGCAGAGGGTAATAGAATGACCATTCCTAGAGGACCCTGACTCGGAGGAGTCTTGGTGAGACCTAGAAGAGAGGGGAGGAGGGATGAAACACTCTTCACTGACTGACGATTGATTAGGGAACTGTCCGAAATCACTTTAATCAATACTAATTTGGGAGACATCAACCCAATAAAATTAATTTTAGAAGAGGCAAATAGGGCTTCCCTGGTGGCGCAGTGGTTGAGAGTCTGCCTGCTGATGCAAGGGACAAGGGTTCGTGCCCTGGTGCGGGAAGATCCCACATGCCGCGGAGCGGCTGGGCCCGTGAGCCATGGCTGCTGAGCCTGCGCGTCCGGAGCCGGTGCTCCGCAACGGGGGAGGCCACAACAGTAAGAGGCCCACGTACCGCAAAAAAAAAAAAAAGAGGCAAATAATTTCAACACATTTTTGGAATTATTCCTCCTCATTAATGCTGTACACAGCCTTTTAAAAAGCAAGTCAAGGGCTTCCCTGGTGGCGCAGTGGTTGAGAATCCGCCTGTCAATGCAGGGGACATGGATTCGAGTCCTGGTCCGGGAAGATCCCACATGCCGCAGAGCAACTAAGCCCCTGTGCCACAACTACTGAAGCCTGCACTCTAGAGCCCGTAAGCCACAACTACTGAAGCGGGCGTGCCTGGAGCCCGTGCTCCACAACAAGAGAAGCCACCGCAATGAGAAGCCCGCGCACCGCAACGAAGAGTAGCCCCCCCTCGCCGCAACTAGAGAAAGCCCGTGTGCAGCAACGAAGAGCCCATGCAGCCAAAAATAAATAAATAAATTTATAAAAAAAGAAACTAAATATCATAACTAAACATTTGACTACTCCATCTATATCTCTAAAATTTATACTTTCAAGTTGTATAGAATTTTAAACTTTTCATTGGGGAGTTAGGGGACTTACAACCAAGGCTATCTTATATTTGGGTACATAAAGTATCTGATAATACAAACTCAATGTGAAATGTTCCCCTGGAGACATACACAACGGAATAGAGCACGCCCGCCAAAACAAAGGAAAGAAAGAAAAAAGACCTGCTAATAGCCAGCCACACAAATCACTCTAAGGCCACCAGCCTAGATTAGACCGTACTACCTTTAACCTTGGCTGACAGCGCTCCTGGAATCAAGGCAGGGTACAAGCTTAAAAACCTGGCAACTGCAGGTAATAACTTTTTTTTCTTTCTTTGAAAACAGAACACAAGATTTGGTGGTAAAAATCTGGGGACCTGTTAGACCTTTGATACAAACACAGAGCAAGACAAAAATCTCTTTAATTCTTAGTCATCAACACAAAAAATACTTTATCTACCTGGACCAGATGATGAGACAAAGATAAGTAATTTCTTTACAAACTGTCAAGTTTAAAAAAAGAAAGAGCGAGGGAGGGAAGAAATACTAACCCCTGAAATATAAAGGCCATCAATGATGAACTAAATTTAAAAATCTAATGAACTCTTCTCAAATCTTATTCTCCTTAAAATTCCCTATCCCATATATTGCTATTTACCCTCTTTAAGCTGATCTTTAGCTTCCCTTCTCTTATTCTGTCCAATGGCACTTTCCAAGTTTCAGGCTCCAGCCCTCTTCTCTCCTCCCCCTTCTCTTCAGTAAGCTGATATTGCCATCCTAATTGTCCTCAAAGGTGTATTCTAATCCCAGCCTCCCACCTCCAAACCAACTCTCCTTATCCTCCTTTAGGATATGTCACTTCAAATACAGTGTGCCTAAAACAAAATCTCTATCCCATCTCCAACCAACTTCTCCCAACTTTCTTAGTCTTCATTAAGTGTAACATTTTCAGTAAAACTGCCATTGTTTTTATTGCTTTCCTGTTCATGTCCCATAATTAGTTAGTTCTAGCCCTGCTGACTCTTCTTTAAAAGAACTTTTCAAAACTGGAAGTCTTAAACAGGTTCACTGTCTTTGACTCAATATTTCCATTTCTAAGATTCCACATAATCTGAGAAAATCTGAAATGCAGACAAAGATATTCGCTGAAGTATTATAATGCCTGAAACAGTAAACATGTTTCCAGCAATAAAGAAATATTTAAACAAATTAAGCAGTTAAGTAAATCAGAACATTACTCAGTCACTAATAATTGGTTATGAGAAAAAAATTTTTAACTTCTTTTTAAAAAATATTTATTTATTTGCCACACCACACGGCATGTGGGATCTTAGCTCCCGGACCAGGGATCGAACCCAAGACCCCTGCATTGGAAGCCCAAAATCTTAACCACTGGACCGCTAGGAAGTCCCAGTTATGAGAAAATTTTAAGGACATTAAAAATGTTAATGACAAAATGTTAAATAAGGAAAGCAGCATACAAAATCATACATGAGATGATTAAGTAACAAAAAACAGAGGGATGAAAAAAAGACTAGAAGGAAAAATAACAAAATATTAATAATGTCCCATTTGTATCGTGCTGGATGGTGACAATGTGAGTCATTTTTGTTTTCTTCTTCTTTTTTTTTTTTTGGCCTGGCCACAAGGGATCTTAGTTCCCCAACCAGGGATTGAACCCAGGGCCCAGGCACTGAAAACACCAAGTCATACCCAATGGACCACCAGGAAATCCCTTTGTTTTCTTCTTTACATATTTCTATAGTTTCCAGATATGGTACATAATATTTTAAAAATCAGGAAAAAAGGGGACTTCCCTGGTGGTGCAGTGGTTGAGACTCTGCGCTTCCAATGCAGGGGGCCTGGGTTTGATCCCTAGTCAGGGAACTAGATCCCACATGCTGCAACTAAGAGTTCACATGCCACAAGTGAGGAGCACACTGGCTGCAACTAAGGAGCTGGCGACCCATAAGTAAGAAGCTGGCCTGCTGCAACTAACACCCAGCGCAAATAAATCTACATTAAAAAAATAAATAAAATCAGAAAAAAGGTAATTTTTTAAATGTGTTTCCAATTCAAGACTTGTCAGGTCTCCCTAAATTAATCCTCAAAGTCAATATTATTTTAAACTAAATAGCAAAAATAAACTGGAGAAGGAACTCAGAAATATAATCTTAATAATATGTAAGAAATGCCCCAAAAATTCTGAAAACAAGAGTGACAAGGTGGGGGAAAAAAAAGAAAAAGAGTGACAAGGTGTATATAGGAGATGTGGGAGAGCCCTTGCCCTACCAAAACCTAAAACGTACTCAGAACTACAGTAAATTAAAAAATAGGGAACTAAAGCGGAAACAGAGTAATCAACACCTCAATACTCATACATGGAGAGATGCAATAGCGTTGGGGTGACCAGCCAAATCATTTAGAAAAAAATAAGACAGCAATAACCAAAGCCTAATAACCACAGCCAACCTTTACTGCACACTTACCACGGGTCCAAAACCTTGGGGCCAGATGTCACTGCATTTCAGTTTCTTGGGTTTTCCAAAGACACTATGATATTGGTGCCTATTTCATGTACTATGTAAGACTGCAGCAAGGTCTAGGAGCATGTTTTTAAAACATGCAGCCTACAGCCTTCCTGTTTTCAGAGGAAGAAGAGATCCCCCTTCCGTACAATACAAACCTGTGCTCTGATCACATCCCCTCCTGTCAACTTAGGGCGTTTGCTCCAAATTCCCCTTCTTGTCAGTATTTTCAACCTCTCCCTTTCTACTAGCTCCTTGCCATTCGCTTACATTTGAGAGGGAAAAAAAACACTCCTCAGGAACCACTCCCTTGCTACCTTTTCTCCTTTACACAAAGAAAGCTTATTCAATTAGTAACCTTTTAAAAAGAAAAAAAAAAAAGACTACAGTGTCATCCCATTCACTCATAGGGCTGCAGGCTCCCTGTGGCCAAAAGCACTGTGCTGAGACTACTCCAGGTGTGGGCTCTAATGATTTCCTAACTGCCAAAGTCAAAGGCCACCATCAGGGTTCATCTCACTTGAATTATTTTGCAGACTGTGCTCTTCCCTTCTTGAAATGCCCTTGGTTTCTGTGAATCAACTTTGTCCTGATTCTCCTATCCCTCTGGCTCCTCCCTTACCCTACCTATGGCTTTCTTCTCTTCACATTCAACACCTTCAGCCAGCTGCCACCAACACTATACCCAACAACTCCCATTTGCATTTCTAACCAGAGCTCTTCCCAGCGCTCTAGCGGTTAACACTCACCAATGTCTCTAACTGGAAGTGAACCACACACCTGTAACTGCCTAACAAAAGCCATCATTAGCTTTTCCCAAAGCTGCTGTGCATTCTCTTGAGGAATGGCAACACCATCCACAAATTCAGCTAATTCAGAAACCTGGGATTCATCCTAGACCCCTCCCACTCTCCTCCCACATTAAATTGGACACTAAATGCAGTGAATTCTACCCCCTTAATACCCATCAGTCACCTGAAGCTGGATCTCTTTCCTCTAAGCCATTCTCTACACAGCAGATAGAGTAACCTTTCTAAACATCTCAATCTGTACCCACAGCAATGAGCCCCACTCAATGCTCACCACATCCTGCACCCCAGCCACACTTCCCTGCTTGACATTCCAAGAACACAATCATGCCACTTACACCTCCACGTGTTTACACCAACTGCAGCACTGCTTTTGCTTGGAAGGCCCTCACCCTGCCACCTATTTACTTGGGAAATTATTATTGGCTCTTCAAGATTCAGTTTAACACAACTCTGTGAATCTACTAAAACCTATTGAACTGTACACTTTAAGTAGATGAAATGTATGGTATGTAAATTATATCTCAACAAAACTCAATTTTCTGTGAGAAAAAAGACTTACCATCCGATTTTTTAAAAATGGGCAAAAGACAAAACAGGCACTTCACAAAATAAAAAATTTCAAATGACCAATAGACATACGAAAAGATCTTCGAAACCATCACTCAGGCAAATGCAAATTAAAACCACAGTAAGGTATCAGTACATATCCAGAAGAGCTAAAATTAAAAAGAATGACATGATCAAGTATTACAAAGATGCGGAACAATCGAAACTTCATACACTGCAGGTGGGAGTGTAAGGCAGTTCAATCAAAACTATTTCATAATATAACTGGGAAAAAAATCTCTGCAATTACTACTAAGACTAAGCATACACCTCTTCTATAACCTAGCAATCCCACTGCTAGAGTATACCCCCAAAAGAAATAAGTGCTAATGTCCACAAAAGGACATGTACAAGAATGCTAACAGGGGCTTCCCTGGTGGCGCAGTGGCTGAGAGTCCGCCTGCCGATGCAGGGGACACGGGTTCTTGCACCGGTCCGGGAAGATCTCACTTGCCGCGGAGTGGCTGCGCCCGTGAGCCATGGCCGCTGAGCCTGCGCATCCGGAGCCTGTGCTCCGCAACGGGAGAGGCCACAGCCGTGAGAGGCCCGTGTACCGCAAAAGCAAAACAAACAAACAAAAACCAAAAAAAAGAATGCTAACAGGGACTTCCCTGGTGGTGCAGTGGTTAAGAATCCGCCTGCCAAGGCAGGGGACACAGGTTAGAGCCCTGGTCCCAGAAGATCCCACACGCTGCGGAGAAACTAAGCCCGTGCGCCACAACTACTGAAGCCCCCGCGCCTAGAGCCCGCGAGCCACAACCACTGAAGCCCGCGCACCTAGAGCTCGTGCTTCGCAACAGAAGCCACCGCAATGGGAAGCCAGCGCACCACAACGAAGTGTAGCCTCCGCTAGCTGCAACTAGAAAAAGCCCGCGCACAGCAACGAAGACCCAATGCAGCCAAAAATAAAGTAAAATAAATTTTAAAAAAGATTTTTAAAAAAAAGGTGTTAAAAAAGTAATTTATAACCAAAAAGTGTAAAGAACCCAAATGTCCATCAATGAATGGATAACTACAACACAGTAATATCAACACAATGAAATGTTACTTGGCAATATAAAGGAATGAAGTACCCATACATACTACAACATGGATGAACCTTGAAAGCATTATGCTAAGAGAAAGAAACCAGACAGAAGATCATATGCTGTATGATTCCATTTATATGGAACATCCAGAATAGATAAGTTTATAGAAAGAGAAAATAAATTAATGAATGCTGGGGTCAAGGGAGAAATGGGGAATGACAAACAAGTACAGGGTTTTTTTGGGGGGTGATGAAAATATTCTGGAATTAGATAACAGTTGCACAACTTTGTGAATATACTAAAAAAACCAGCAAGTTACACACTTTAAAAACTAAATTCTTAAAAAACCAATTTTACAGTACGTGAATTATGTTTCAAGAAAAAAGTTACATGTGAGGAAAAAAAATCAATAAAAACCAAAAAAATTCTTTAAAACATTTTATACATATGCACAGGCCCCAAAGCAAAAATCTATCCCAAGCCATGTGATTTAGCTAATTCTTAAGAATTAGGTCTTCCCTGCTAGTTCTTCCCTGCTGCCTGTTACAAAGCAGCACAATTAATAATTAGCAAACTAAACTCACTGGAACAATCTGACAAGCTAACAATCTCAGTTCAGAAATCTTAATCTTATTTCTGACAACTACAAATTCTAGTGTTCTAAAAAAGCTGCCTATAGGAACTGGCGCAATTCACAAAAGCTCACAGAATTGAACTGAATTAAAATGAATGAAGTGCCACTTGCACATACAAGCATATGACAAAAGTAGATCATATTACATCAAGCCAGGCCCATGTAGTCACATAATGCAAGTCTGCCAGTCATTATATTAATATAGTGTAAAATTAGATCTATTACTCTCTTTCCTCCTCTGGAGAATTAATCAAAAAGCAAAAACACTGGGCATCAGGAGACCTGAATTCTGGTCCAAACTAAGCTAGTTGTGTGACCTTACCCTCTATTAGAGCTGTCTGTAAAATGAGGAATACCTCCGAGGCTATGAGTCTCCTGAAGTCCCTCTACCATCACCTCTCCCCCGTGCCACTCTGCGCACCCAGAGTCAAGTCATCATGGTTTCCCCACGTACTATGGAAGGCCAGCTCTCGGTTTCTACTTCTCCCCACCCCCTATAATCCATTCTCTACATTGACAGCCAGTACTCTTTTCAAAACAGGAATCAGATCCTGCCACTCCCATCCATATGCCTCCCAGCGGCCTACAAGGCCAGGCCCTACCCGTTCTGACTCCTCCCCCCTCACCATCCTCTTGGGTAGCACTCTAGCCACTCTGACCTTTGGGTTCCTCCAGCATTCCTAGCCCATTCCTCCCCAGGGCCTTTGCCACACTCCCATCTCCTCCGCCTTATTCTAACTTCTGTTCAAATGTCACCTCCTCAGAGAACTGAGTGTGGATTCTGGTCCCAGCCTGCTTAGATTCAACTTAATAGCTGGACATGTTACTTACTCATGCTGTACCCCCATTTCATCTGTAAAGTGGTATCAACAGTGCCTACCTCACAGAATTATCACAAGGGATAAACGCATGTAAAGCAAGCAGCAAATAGACTGGAACGGTTTTCAAATGTCATCTATCACTATACTTAAGGCACCCCATCTTCATTTTCTCCCTCTCCCTGAGCACTGTCTGGAACTGCCTTCTTTGTCATTCGCTTTAGGGTTCCAAAACCCCCATAGAATGTAAGCTTCGTGAGGAGCTTGCCTTGCCTTGTTCAAAGCTCTACCACCATTTCCTAGGAAAGGCATGCACACACTTGTTGAATATATGAATAAATCAATCACATCAAGGATTCCTTTAAAATAATACTGGCTTGATTCAAAGAATTAAGTGAAAAACTGCCTCAAACAGTTATGTAATGGGGCTGGTCTCCTCCTGGTCCTTGCAGACTGACCAGTTCATTTAGTCACTGGCTGAGGGGTTTCTGTCAAATCTAGTCACATAAGTACAACAGACAACGAAAAAAGCTAATAGATTAACCTGTGAGAGTAGAAGTTGAATACTGTGGATATATGCTAATTCTCTGTAAACATACCACATAAATCCAAACTGCAGCACACCAAAAAAGGCTCTGGCCATTAGGAAAGTCATACCCTGAAATATGAAAATATGAAACAGTGACTTTAACTAAAACTGTTTTTCTACATGTACACATATATATAAAAAACATACACAGTTACATATATCCACCTACACACACACACAGAGCCATCCCCAAAACTAGGGGGATGCTTTTTTCAACTCCTTCTAACTTTTCTTAACAAAATGGGCTATGTGGGAATAAATGTTTTGAACTGAAAGTTGTGACCCAACTCAGGAGCCTAAACATTACAGTTCTCCTTACTTATGGACTAAATTTCCGTCATTCACCAAAGAAAATCCCAAATATAAGGTTCTGATTACTAGTATTAATTTTTAAAGCATCTAAAACTAACAAATATCCATTGAGATTTAACATCTTAAGACTCCAACATCTAATTTTTACCCACCAGGTCAAGCCCTTAATAAATATTTTTCCCTCGCTCTAGTAGTTTTTTTTTAATTGTTTTTTTAAGAAAGGCTTTATTATGTCGGTATCTACATTTTGTGAAATCCTTAACATAGTTTCAAGTTATATTCCGTTTTGAATGAACACAAATCCTGTCATGATACATCACATTAGTAATGACTTAGGTAGTTTTCATAGACGCCACCAACGGTTATGAAATTCGCCAGGCTGAGACCAAAGCGAAGAAGGGAAAAAGCCTAGGAATGCTGCAGGCTAGTCCCCCAAAGAAAACAAACCAACCAAAAATGCTTCGTGATTTTATTTAAAGATGATCACGGACGATCCCCATGATACCAAATATATACCACAGAGTTATTTCTTTCTCAAATGGAAGAGTGAAGCCACAAATCTAGGAGGAGGAGTAATCTACGCTGGTAGATTCTTCAAAATTAGGAAAGAAAGGGAAAGGAGACGCGGCGGCGCTCTGCGGTCTCGGAGCCACTCTCCAGGAAAGGCTTCCCGGGCGCCGGCCGCTCCCACTCCGGTCCGCGGCCAGGCTGGAGGTGGCTGGCGGCTGGCATGTTTCAAATATCACCACCCTATTCATCGCCTCCCGGCACAATGAGGCGCTGGGCAGCCGCGCCGAGGACCGCCCGCGCACACGCCCACCCGCCCCGCGCAGCCCGAGACCCGGGCGCAGCCGCGTCGCAGCGAAGTCACGCTCGGCCCGGGCAGAAAGTTTCGGAAAAAAAACCAAGCGCCGAAACGCACAGGTTTCAGAGCTTGAACTCGTGCCAGGAACACGCCCGAGGCAAACCACTTGACAACCAGCTCCGGTTTTCAGCAGAAAGGCCGAGAGGCGGGGGCCGGAGAGGAAGAGGAGGCAACACACACACACATACACACTGTCTCTCTCTCTCTCTCTCACACTCGGCTCCTCTTCCTCTAGGGCCTCGGCGCCCAGGTGGGAGCGATACCGCAGCCTCACGCCCGCACGCGGCGCCGGGGCCCGGGCAGCGGGCGCCAGCTTCTCTCCCAGGAAGGCCCGGGACCCCCGGGTCACCTCGGCGCGCAGGGGAGGGTGCGCACGCCTGGCGCTTCCTTCCCCGTCCGCCCCCAACGGCCGCGGAGACTGGGGGCCCCAGGGGCCCGGGGTCAGGGGATGCTCGGCGGGCCGGCCGCGGGCTCGCGCGCGCCCCTCCCCCCGCCCCTCCCCCCGGGCCGCCCGCGGGGCGCGCAGGAGGCGAGAGCCGGCGTCCCGGGGGATCAGCTCGCCCGCCCGCCCGCCCCGGGAATCCGGGCAACTTTCCCCTGCGCGGTCTCGGGCTAACCCCGACCGGGCGGCGGCGGGGGTCCGGGGGCTAGCGCGGCGTGGACTCACTTTTTCGGATGTTTCTCTCTTTTCGGCCTCCGCTTTCGGGCCTGAATGGCCAGCACTGAGGAAAGAAGACACACATTAACGGTCGGGCAGGCCGGCGCGGGGCCGCGTGGCGGGGAGAAGGGGACGCCGCGGGCCACTCACCTTTCCGGGAGCTCATCCCGACGCGGGGGAAGTGGGGCGGGGGGCTTCGCGGCGGCGGCGGCGGCGGCGGCAGCGGCAGCGGCAGCAGCTGCACCAGCAGCAGCGTCGCGGGAGCCGAGGCGAGCCGAGCTGCAGCCTCCACTCACTCCGCCGGCCGGGAGGAGGCGGGAACCGCGCCTGCGCCGCCGCCGCAGCCGCCGCTCCCGCGGGGGGCCCGGCAAAACCCGCCCCCGGCCGGCCCCGCCCCCGCCCCGCCCCCCCCGCCGCCCGCCCTGAACGCCCAACACGAAAGAAAGAAGACACAC
>NW_021703776.1:17381226-17611752 GCF_005190385.1 Monodon monoceros | reverse complement strand
CCCCCCCCCACGACCACCGCCACTCCCTCCCATGCCTCCTCCACCCCAGCCTGCAGCCCGGGCCTTCGCCTCCTGCGCCCCTGCGGCTGGCCCAGGCCTCCCGTCCCTCCTGGGCACGCGGCCTGCGCGACCCTCCCTCTCCAGCCTCTCTCCTACCCACCCCGGCGGGTCGCGCCGCCCGCTTCTCCATGCGCCCTTCCTTGGCCGGCGCCTCCGCGGGTCTCACACCACCTCTCCTCACGGGGCCTCTTCTCCCCCTTTGCTCCTCTACATCCTTGCATCCCCATGAGCGCCGCTTCCTCTCTGGCGGGTGTGGAAAGGGCACAGGACCAAGAGCTGGGAAACCTGGGTCTTTCACTAGCCGTGTGACCTTGGAAAAGTCATCTTATCTCTCACCTTTATCTACCCCACAGGATTGCTTGAGTGTAATGAAGGAAAAGATGCAAATAGCACAGATAGTAGGATTAAGCTTTTGCACATGAATTAAGGTCCAGTTCAATAAATTCCATGTGTCTAACAATCTAGCACAACAACCCACCAAGGAGTTATTTCTTACAAAGAGGAAACTGAGTCCTGAAGAGGTTAAACAGTTTACCCAGCAATGATTCAAATTTAGGCCTACCTGACTCTAATCAAGTTGATTGGGGGATAAAATAACTGCAGTGATCCGTTGTTTATTTAAATAATTATAATATTTTTGAAAAATATTCATCCTGACCATTTACCCTCTCGACGATATTCTTAACTGATCAGAGTAGCTAACCTTACTATAAAGATCCTAAACCCACTAGAACAGTGCTGCTTGAACTTGAAGAGCTTTTTACTTTCTCGATTTTTTTTATTTTCAAACATATCAAACGTACAGAAAGGTTATGAGAAAAATACAGTGGACACCCATATTACCCCATATTCACCAATTTTGAATATTTCACCACATTTGCCTTCCCCGTGTGTACGGGTTTTTGGTTTTGTTTCGTTTATGATCAATCATTTGAGCTTTTTGCAGGCTTTTACCCTTTACCCCTAAGTACTTCTTTAAGTATCTACTAAGAACAAAGATACTCTCCTATATAATCAGAATTCCATTATCCAAGAAAATTTCATATCATTTTACTATTATCTGTAACATACAGCGGCCATATTCAAATTTTCGAAATGTCCTTTTTAGCTGACTTTTTTCTCAATCCGGAATACAATCAAGGATCATGCATTGCATTTAATTGTCATGTCTTTTTAAGCTCCTTTACTCTAGAATGACCCGTTTTTTATCTTGTTTTTTTTTCTTTTGTAACATTCATTTTTTTGAAGAATTCAATTGTTTGCAGAATGTTCCTCAGTTCGTATTCATCTGTTCCCTATTAGATTCAAGTTAAATAATTTTGTCATGTACACTGTATAGATGAGGTTGTGTTCATCATAGTATGCTGCATCAAGAGGGATACGATGTCAGTTTGTACTATTATTGGTGATGTTATATGTAATCATTTCTCCATGGTAAAGGTACCTTTTTTCCTTTGTATTTAAAAAGTAGTCTGTGTAAAAAATGGGCAAAAGACTTGAACAGACATTTCTCCAAAGAAGATATACAAATGGCCAACAGGTACATGAAAAGATGCCCAGCATCATTAGAGAAATGCAAAGCAAAACCAAAATGAGATATCACTTCACACCTACTAGGATGGCTATAATTTTTTTTTTTTAATGAAAAATAAGAGTTAGTGAGGATTTGCAGACATTGGAATACTCATACATTACTGCTGGGAATGTAAAATGGTGCAATCACTGTGGAAAACAGTTCCACAATTCCTCCAAAACCTGAACATGGAATTATCAGCAGTTCCACTCCTAGGTGTATATCCAAAAGAATTGAAAACAGGTACTCAAATCCTTGTACCCAAATGTTCATAGCATCACTAATCATACTAGCCAAAAGTTTAGAAACAAATATCCACCAATGTATAAACAAACTGTGGTATAGACATACAAAGAAATATTTTTCAGCCATAAAAAGGAATGAAGTACTGGTAGGTGCTACAATATGGATGAACCTCAAAAACCTTATGCGAAGTGAAAGAAGCCAGACACAAAAGGTCATCTATTGTTCTATTCCATTTATATGAAACATCCAGAATAAGCCAATCCATAGAAAGCAGGTTAGTGGTGGCCCATGGCTGGGGGGAGGGGAGATAAGGAGCAACTGCTTAATGGATAAGGGGTTCTATTTTGTACCAATGAAAATGTTTTGGAGCTCGGTAGAGCTGGTGGTGGCACAATACTGGAAATGTACTAAATGCTACTGAATTCTTCTCTCTAAAATGATTAACATGTTAGATGAATTTCACCTTAATTTTTTAAAAAAGTAACCTGTGGGGTAATACTTTGAGATTGTGTGAGTATCCTCCCCCAAGAATCCTTCACTCCATGGGCTAGCATCCGTCCATGTTTGCTTGAATCAAGTATTACTATAGTGGTTGGAGAATAATGACAATATAATCCTATCCTTCCATCTCTTCCAACTATGTTAATTAGGTGAGCTTTCATTTCTCCTGCCACCCCTTTGTTTTCTGTTTATTTGGGGCTTGATTTTTGTGGGGTTTTTTGTCTTTAGTATCAATATTGACAGTAAACACTGTCACTTTGAGTTTTGATTCTTGAATTGTCCCACATTTGACCAGGGAAGATGCTTTCAACTTGCAGTGTCTTTGGACATGTCCCAATCCATTTTTGAGCACCTCTTTACTTCCTGGCACAAGATATTCCAGGAAACCTTGTGCTTTCCCTAACTGAGTCTTAGAACAAGCCATTTCTCCTGTTTTTGCTCCTTCTAAAAGTTGATCAGAAGCTTTGAAGCCAAAGAAATCTGAGTTTGAAACCATTTTCCTTTACTATTTTTAACAGCTTAAGATATAACTCACACGCCACACAATTCACCCATTTGAAGTACAAAATTCAATGGTTTTTAATATATTCACATGGCTATGAAACCACCACCACAATCTAATTTCAAAACATTTTTGTCACCCCTAAAAGAATCTCCATACCCATTAGTTGTCACCCCCCATTTCCCCCAACCTCCCTTTGCCTAAGCCCTGGCCAACCATCTCCCTTCTGTCTCTATAGACTTGCCTATTCTGGACAGATCATAAAAATGCAATCCTACCATTGTGGCCTTGTGACTGGCTTCTTTCTCAGCTTAATGTTGAAACCAATTTCTGCTGCTTAGTGGCTTTTTTTTTTTTTTTTGTCCCGCTTTGTTTTTCTTTCGGCAGGCAGGCTCCTTAGTTGCGGCTTGCCAGCTCCTTAGTTGTGGCATGCAAACTCTTAGTTGCGGCATGCATGTGGGATCTAGTTCCCTGACCAGGGATTGAACCCCGGCCCCCTGCATTGAGAGCGTGTAGTCTTAACCACTGTGGCACTGGGGAAGTCCCTCTGCTGCTTAATTTTTGCATAACCTTGAGTATGTTACTTAATTACAACATCTGGAAAACAGTAATAGTATCAATACCAATCATCCCAGATCAATATGATAATCTACTAAGATAATATTCAATAAATAGTAATTATCATGAACATTAGTTGGGAGACACATACCCAATCTGCTGGATCTTTTGCATTCATTTATTCTCAACAAATACTTATCAAACACCTGTTGTATAGCAGGCATTAGTCTAGATATTGAGTCTACAGCATGCAAAACATACAAAAATCCTGCCCTCATGAAGCTTACATTCTACTGCCAGAAGACAGAAAATAAACAAAATAAATATGCAAAAATATATGCTCTGTTTACTAGATGGTGATAGCGTCTAGGAAAAGAAAAACAAAACAAAACAAAACAGCAATCTGTTGGGAAGGTGTTTAGGAAAGGCCTCACTGAGGAGGTAACACTTATTTAAAGACCTTAAGGTGATCTTTTTTTTTTTTTTTTTTTGGCCATGACGTGTGGCATGAGGGATCTTAGTTCCCTGACCAGGGATCCAACCCAGGCCCAAGGCAGTGAGAGCAAGGAGTCCTGACCACTGGACCACCAGCGAATTCCCCACCTTAAGGTGATCTTGCCAGGCTTTTTACTTCTATAAATTAGGAGAGAACTATATTTGCCACCTAGAATATTTGTGAATTTATTGAATTAAAATACACCAACCTAATTATTAATGAACAGCTTTACACATACTATATTAGATGCTTAAAGAATAAATTATAAACCCAGTCCCTGCTGATTTGGAAATTAAAAATTTCTTTGAGATGCATCAAAACGTAAAATGACATTTTGAAGGAAATACAAAAAAGAAGAAACACAATAACAGGAGTTTAATTTTTTCTACCATCATTTATTTATACATATATTAATTATGTGAATATTATAATTAAGAAGGGAAAGTATTAAAACTAGATGTAGGTTTCTGTAGCAGTCCAAAATAAATGAAAAGGGCAGTACGTATGCATTTTTCCCCAACCTCGCACAATGGAATTCAAGATGAACACATCATATTAATTTTTATCAAATATAAAATAAAATTAAAGAATGCTATAAATCCAACTGCACTCCAATATTTCCAAGTAGAGTTACTAAATCATGTTGTATCTTAGAAGGTATATTTATTATGTCATAGAATTGGAATCAGACTTGAGAGGTCATATAATGCATCTTGGGGCCTTTGGCCTCCTTCTAATGGTCCCCCAACACTTTTAAATTTTTAGAAAAGTTTCCTTATATCTTATGTACACCTTCTATTATGAAAATTAAGCCTGTTGCTTGTTATTTCATTACAGTGTGTTTCTCAGTGGCACTAGCACCATTATAACAGTGTAACACAGAAGTCAGTGCACAGAATAGTAGAGCCAAACGGTCAGAGTTCAAATCCTTGTTCTGTCGTTAGCTGGCTAACCATGGACAAGTTTCTCAGTTTCTTTGTGCCTCGGTTTCCTGATCTGCAAAATGCAGAGTAATATTACCTACCTTATACGTTTGTTGTGAGGATTAAATGAGTTATTTCACATAGAACGCTTAGAGAAGGATCTAAGTGTTCCCCCCAAAATTAGGTATTCATATTTATATGCATATTAAGACAGGTATTACTTATCTATTGCTGCACACCAAACCTCTCCCAAATTTAGCAACTTAAAACGACAAGAATTTATTATCTCACAATTTCTGTGGTCCAGGAACTTGGGAGCAGTCTAGCTGGAAAATGATGCTATCTGGGGCTGCAGTCATCTGAAGGCTTGCAGAAGGCTGAGAGATCTGTCACCAAGATGGTTCACTCACATGGCTGTCAGCAGGGGTCCTCAGGTCCTTGCTGGCTGTTTCAGAGAGGACTTACTCGCCCTCCTGGATCTTTCCATAGGGCTACTGGAGTGTCTGGCTCCCCCAGAGTGAGTGGCCCCAAAGAAAGCAAGGAAGAAACTGCAATGCC
Source organism: Monodon monoceros (assembly GCF_005190385.1). Taxonomy (NCBI): domain Eukaryota; kingdom Metazoa; phylum Chordata; class Mammalia; order Artiodactyla; family Monodontidae; genus Monodon; species Monodon monoceros. The sequence goes on along the minus strand of NW_021703776.1, from coordinate 17,606,335 downwards.
TTCTATGACCTACTCTCAGATGTCACAATCCACCATTTCCACCACATTCTATCCATTAGAAACAAGTAGGGCACACGCTCAAAGGAGGGGAATGAAGCCACTTCTTATAGGGAGAATTATCAGCGAGTGTGTGGACACATTTTTAAACCACCACAAGGGCTCATTCCTTCTTTCCTTTAGTGCCTCCGATTTGCAAGTGAGAAACCTTCGAGACCTCTCATTCATACTGTCTAAATACTAGACATGAAACGGAATTTTCAGTCTAACATTCAGACTGAAGAAAAAGGAATGTAGATTAGAAAGATTATCTAGAGAAAATCATCAATAGTAATAAATTTATTATAAATAAAATGCCTTCTCTATGTGACTCTTACATAAACCAGCTAAGAAATGACTCCTGGGACTTCCCTGGTGGCGCAGTGGTTAAGAATCCACCTGCCAATGCAGGGGCCATGGGTTTGAGCCCTGGTCTGGGAAGATCCCACATGCCGCGGAGAAACTAAGCCCATGCACCACAGCTACTGAGCCTGTGCTCTAGAGCCCGCGAGCCACAACTACTGAGCCCGCGTGCCTAGAGCCCGTGCTCCGCAACAAGAAGCCACCGCCATGAGAAGCCTGTGCACCCCAACAAAGAGTAGCCCCCGCTCGCCGCAACTAGAGAAAGCCCGCCGCCCACAGCAACGAAGAACCAACGCAGCCAAAAATTAATAAATAAAATATTTTTAAAAAATGACTCCTGAAGATGTGCCCAGGGCTGGATTAGGATGGATTTAGAATACTGACTAATATGTCCACACATATGTAAATAGATGAAATGGTCTGTCCATAATGACTATGTTGAACTTCCCCACCCTGGGCTCCATTTCTTTCAAGCTTTTAGACATGGATAAAGCCATGACAGAATACTCATTTCTCAAATATTTGAACTCTCTGAGTATAAGAATTTGGTTTTCCATTTTACTGTAACTGGTTTAAAAATCCAATATAAAATCTAACATAAAAAAAATCTAATAGAAACTGAAGATGATCTTGCTCACAGTTAAACACATATTCTGTTCAAGCATAATTCATAATCAGTCCTTCAACACGTGTATTTGTCACCTTCAGGTAGGTTTAGTCATTGTATCTGGAAATAAGATATACTTTTACCATTAAAAAGCAGCTTTAAAAAAAAAAGCAGCTTTATAATCCTCATTATTATAGTGTTTAATTGAACTTGCTTTTTAAACTTTTTTATTGTTACATAATATACATACAGAAACATGCATAAATCACAAGGGTACAATAGAGCAAAGACACCTATGTTTAAAAATATTGAAGGTTACCAGTACCTTGAAAGCCCCCTTTGTCTCTCCTTAGTAACTGCTCCCCCCAAGGTTACCTCTATTCTAACTTCTAACACTGCTGATTAACGCTAACTGGCTTTTAGTTTTATGGGAAATGGAATCATACACCAGGTACTCTTTTGCATCTGGTCTCTTTTGCTCAATATTATATTGTGAGCCTGAGCCATGTGTTGTGTTTAATCATCTTTTCACTGTTGTATAGTATTCCATTTTATGCATACACCGCTTTTTTAATTCACTGGTGCTATTTATTAAACTACTGTCTCAACCCCAAACTCACCCTTCTACTCTCAGCTTTGTAATGAGGGAGCTGTGACTCAGCTAACATTTCTCCGTTGCCAGCGGATGCCCATTAATTCTGCCAGATGGGGGAGCTAGAGGGAAACTGGAAGGCTGGAAAAGAGAGAAGGGACTTGCTCCCTCCTGTTCGCTGGCTGTTCCTGTCACTATCATCTTGGCACAGGCCCTTTACAGAAGCAGTTGGCTGCAGTCTCAAGTTTCAGTGGTGCTCCTCAAACCGGCTACATTGTCTCTCCTTAGAAGGACAATCAAGGCCAGGCCATACCCCCTCCTGACATCTGGGTCCCAGCTCCCTCCTCTAAGCTTCTGAGGTCTACTAACCTACCTCTGCACTTTGTTCCCCAGCCCTAGGAGTGGACGCTGATTCCTGCATTATCACTGTATTATCTGTGTCCCCTTTACTCTTTTTCAGTTCTCCAATACCTCTTCAACCAATCAATACCTTATATTTTTTGTGGTTATTAAAACAATCTAACTGCCATACAAAAGTAAATAGTCCCTGCTTTCTCTCTAATGGGTACAATAGATGATTGGGTTGTCTCCAGTTTGGACTACTATGAATAGTGCTGCTATGCATATTCTCCTACCTGTCTTTTGGTGAAATGTGTATATACCTGAAATGGAATTGCTAGGTCATAGGGGAGGTGTGTGTTCACTTTCAGCAGGCACTGCCTGAAAGTTTTCCAAAGTGGTTGTACCAATAATTGCATTGATTCTAAGACACTCCCAGGATCTCATACCTGATCCTCAGAACTTTTAAAAGTTAGAGAGCTGAGCTTCCATGGTGGCGCAGTGGTTGAGAGTCCGCCTGCCGATGCAGGGGACGGGGGTTCGTGCCCCGGACCGGGAGGATCCCACGTGCCGCGGAGCGGCTGGGCCCGTGAGCCATGCCGCTGAGCCTGCGTGTCCGGAGCCTGTGCTCCGCAACGGGAGAGGCCACAACAGTGAGAGGCCCGCATACCACAAAAAAAAAAAAAAAAAAAGTTACAGAGAGCCAATAAACTCCACACTATTGTAATTTAATCTCAGCTTCAGAATTTTTATGTTGCAGTGCTAAAGAAAACGAGACTCTGTTGCTTGAGGACAGACTTTGTGTCCTTAATTCCTCTATCAGTGCCTGGTACATAGTAGGTGATGTTGAATAGATAATAAGGGGAAGTTTAAATCTGTTCTTCTGTACAGTTGAACTAATGTGAAACAGCAATGTAAATTGAGGTCAGTCCCATCTAGGGGATACTGTCACCCCAGCACATATTCCACTGGGCAGCTGTGTCCCATCTAGGGGATACTCAGTCACCCCAGCACATATTCCTCCGGGCAGCTGGAGATAAACAGGCCTCTGTTTCCCCAGGTTGCTTCTATTGCCCTGCAAGACCCATTTCTCTCCTCACCATAGGTTTAAATGACTTGATTCAGGAACAGACGCAACACAACACTGGCTGCTTATGGACTAGGGCAGCCTCATATCCGGCACATCGACCTCATCATTCCAACCCTCTCCCAAGAATCTTTGGTGGAGATCCCAAACTGAATTAAATCCCTTTGAGATTTATTCTTAGAGTGACTCAAACTTCAGGGTGCTCCTGTCCAACCTCTGGGATGTCTTAAGAATCACCTACAGAAAACGCAAGGCAAACAACCCGCTTCTTCACACCCTACCTGAAACCATCACAAGCCGAACTCTCAAGAATGAATGGGTTACTAGCACCTGCTGGGAACTCAGGGTTCCTGATGTGAGCGCACCATGGAGAAAAAGTAGCAGCTTGCTAGATGTTAATATAGGAAGCTGACTGCCATCGAGTGCTCTGAAATCCACTCAACAATTAAGGTGGGGGAAGGAGGAGAAGGAGTGAAGGCAACACATACACTTGTTAATAAAATATATTCATGCTTTCTACAACACAGTTTCCAATTGCATAAGTCTGCTTTTCTTTTTTTGCTTTCTTTTTTTTTTTTGTGGTACGCGGGCCTCTCACTGTTGCGGCCTCTCCCTTAGCGGAGCACAGGCTCCGGACGCGCAGGCTCAGTGGCCATGGCTCACGGGCCCAGCAGCTCCGCGGCACGTGGGATCCTCCCGGTCCGGGGCACGAACCCCCATCCCCTGCATCGGCAGGCGGACTCTCAACCACTGCGCCACCAGGGAAGCCCCATAAGTTTGCTTTTATACGATACAGATTGTTAACGTGACATCATTCTGATTTTACAAGTAATATAACCTGAATGACAAAATGGTGAGGAAGCAGATATACCTAATTATGAATTATAGACAATTATATTTTTTAATCTCTGGGTATGTAAGGCATATTTTTCTGACTCATCACAGGCAGTGACATAACAAATTAATGTCTCTTCTCATGCACTGTTTGTCACCAAAGAGGAAGCCAGCATGTTCTGATGTCATCACACAAGGTGATATAAGTACCTCCTGTCTCTGACTCCTCAGACATTTCTTTAGTTCTCATCCTTTCCCTCTCCAATCCCCCTCCTAACGCTACATTCATCATCACCTAACATCTAAAGAATCTGGTCATCACAAGCTGGGTGTTGCCTCAGTTGCCTATGCTGTAAAACAACCCAAAATTAGTAGCTTAAAACAATGGTTTATTTCTCACACTTCTGTGGGTTCTTCTGATCTCACCTGGGTCATTCATGCTGCTGCATTCATCCGCTGGGTCAGCTAGAGCTGGAGGCCCAAGGTGGCCATATCTGTATATCTGGGGCCTTGAAGGGACTAGAGGGCTAGGACTTCTCTCTCCCCATGTTATCTTTCATCATTAACTAATTTATCCAAGCTTCTTTACACAGCAAGTCCCAGGAGAGTGAAGGCACAAGCTGTGTAGAGTCCAGAACTCACACAATGTCATTTCAACAATATTCTATTGGTTTAGGCAAATCCTAAGGCCAGATTCATTGTGAAAGGCAACCACACAAGGGCATGAATTCAGGGAGACAGTATTCATCAGGGTCATTTTACAACTATCTACCATATGTGTATAGCTATATAATCCCGTCAGACTTCATTTTAGGCATGCTTCCCAATGCACCTAAGCCTCTGCAAGGTCAGTCAGTCAACAATTTTTTTTTGAGCAACCACAAGGAACAAAGTAATAGGCTAGGAATATATATTTATCATACAATTTCTGGCTAAAAGAGTGCTTTCAAGACCATTAAAAAAATTTTTCTCGGGGCTCCTCTGGTGGCACAGTGGTTGAGAGTCTGCCTGCTGATGCAGGGGACATGGGTTCATGCCCTGGTCTGGGAAGATCCCACATGCCGCGGAGCGGCTGGGCCCATGAGCCATGGCCGCTGAGCCTGCACGTCCGAAGCCTGTGCTCTGCAATGGGAGAGGCCACGACAGTGAGAGGCCCATGTACTGCAAAAAGAAAAAATTTTTTTTTCTCAATTCCACCCTGTGAAATAGGTAAGGGTGTATGTGCTGGTGATATAGTAAATATATTTGGTCTTTGATCCCCATCCCTGGCACAGAACTTCTAAAACCTTTGGGATTTCCTGAGTAATAGGAACGTCTTTTGTTGTTCATAATAAGCGCCCCCCACCCCTTGGGCTTCCCTGGTGGCGCAGTGGTTGAGAGTCCGCCTGCCGATGCAAGGGACACGGGTTAATGCCCCGGTCTGGGAAGATCCCACATGCCGCAGAGCGGCTGGGCCCGTGAGTCGTGGCCGCTGAGCCTGCGTGTCCGGAGCCTGTGCTCCGCAACGGGAGAGGCCACAACAGTGATAGGCCCGCGTACCGCAAAAAAAAAAATAATAATAAGCGCCCCCCTTTTAAATTTTATGTATGTATGTATGTATGTATGTATGTATGTATGTGTGCACTGAGTCTTCGTTGCTGCGCGCAGGCTTTCTCTAGTTGCGGCGACCGGGGGCTACTACTCTTCTTTGCTGTGCGTGGGCTTCTCATTGCAGTGGCTTCTCTTGTTGCGGAGCGCGGGCTCTAGGTTGGTGGGCTTCAGTAGTTGTGGCTCGCGGGCTCTAGAGTGCAGGCTCAGTAGTTGTGGCGCACGGGCTTAGTTGCCCTGCGACATGTGGGATCTTCCCGGACCGGGGCTCCAACCCGTGTCCCCTGCATTGGCAGGCGGATTCTTAACCACTGCGCTACAAGGGAAGTCCCAGTAAGCCCCTTTAGATGACACCTGGCCAACTTAGGTAGGGCCCCTAGGGCCCCTCAAGATGAGGCTGGTCACCAGAACGACCAAATGATGAGAAAGTTGGAACTTTCAACCCCACGCCTGACCTTCCAGGAGGGGAGGAGAGCTGGAAACTGAACTGTTCTATAAAAACTCTCAAAGGAGATTTGAGCTCCCAGGCAATGAAGCCTCAAGGTGCTGGGAGGTGGGGAGCCCAGAGAGGGCATGGAAACTGCACCCCACCACCCCACCACCCAGTACCATGTCCTACACATGTCTTCTATTTGGCTGTTCTTGAGTTGTATCCTTTATAATAAATCAGTAAAATGCCTTCCTGAGTTCTGTGAGCTGTTCTGAGGAGGGGTTGTGGGAAGCCCTCGTTTAGAGCCAATCAGTCAGAAGCATGGGTGGCCTCTCCAGGACATGCAACTGGTGTCTGAAGCTGGGAGAGGGGCAGTCTTGTGGGACTGAGCCCTAAACTTTGGGGTGTGCCCTAACTCTGGATAACTGGTATCAAAACTGAATTGAACTGTTGAATATTCAGTTGGTGTCCTAAGAATCAGAGAATTGGTTGTTGGCTTTGGAAAACACTCCAGAGTCCCCACTGTGCAGTAGATAGGAGAGCTAGGACACACACTCATTTCTACCAACATATACTTCTTTCTCCACATTGGTTGCTCCTCTCCAAAAAAAATTGTTTTTCATGAATCATAAGACGTTGCGCCTGCCCTCTTTGTATGTGTGAAAGAACTAGAGAACATTAAACCTAAAGCCAAAGAGAGAAATTGGAGAGTAAGAGCTCCTGTGATAGCTACATCAGTAGGCAGACTCTCCAGCTGCAGCAAAACTTTCTGGAGGGAATCAAAGCTCTCATAACCCAATCCAAAGTTCCAAGGAGAAAATTGAGTTGACAGTCACATATTTATGTATATGCACATACAGCACCACTAGAAATGAGGCATCTAAGCTGTCTGAAAACAAATAAACTGAGTATCACAACAGCAAACATATCTGCCAATAGTTCCTGGCAAGCATTAAAATCAATTTACAGGAGATAGTGATGCTGGAAGTATCCAGGAAATGAGTTATGTTGAGATATTTAAAACAAACAAAAAAATGCTTACTATGACTATTATCAGCGGGATACGGTCTGCAAATAGACCAATGTCTTCTAAAAGTATAAAAAAATTCTATAATGGCAAGCTGCGATTACAGAGTATCATCCTGCACGTTAACGTCTAAGGCAGTTTGGGCCCCTCTTCCCTGTCCCTTGCAGCACCTTGGACAGGGGATAAGGTGGTTTTTGTTGGCCTCAGCAGTTTTCCGGGGCTCTTGTTTAGGATTCCATCTTAGAGCCTCCAAGGTCTACGAACACACTCCCCCACTTCTTCTTGGAGTGCAAATGTCTTCTAAACAGTTTTCCCCATGGATTGTTCTGTTTGACTATATAAAATTGTGGTTTTAAAAAATGTAAATGTGGTACTTCCCTGGTGGTGCAGTGGTTAAGAATCCGCCTGCCAATGCAGGGGACACGGGTTCAAGCCCTGGTCCTGAAAGATCCCACATGCCGTGGAGCAACTAAGCCTGTGCACCACAACTACTGAGCCTGCACTCTAGAGCCCGTGAGCCACAGCTACTGAAGCCCACGTGCCTAAAGCCCGCGCTCCGCAACAAGAGAAGCCACCGCAATGAGAAGCCCGTGACCACAACAAACAGTAGCCCCCGTTGGCCTCAACTAGAGAAAGCCCGCGCGCAGCAACGAAGACCCAACGTAGCCAAAAATAAAAATAAAATAAATAAATTTATTAAATAAAAATAAACTTTATAAAGACTTTAGCACATATTTAGTGCTCAACAAATATTTACTAAGTGATTTAAATAACAATAATGTTTTGATACCCTGCAAATTTAGTGATTTTTTAAAAATAGGTCTAGTTAAACTTACACTTAGAACTTTACTGGAATTGAATTATTGTGGAAGAGTAGCCCCCGCTCTCTACAACTAGAGAAAGCCCACGCACAGCAACAAAGACCCAATGCAGCCAAAAATAAATAAATAAATTAGAAAAAAAAAGTTCTCTTTCATGCTGGAGAGGATGTGGAGAAAAGGGAACCCTCCTATACTGTTGGTGAAAATGTAAATTGGTACAGTCACTACGGAGAACAGTATGGAGGTTCCTCAAAAAATTAAAAATAGAGCTACCATACGATCCAGCAATCCCACTCCTGGGCATATACCTGGAAAAAACAAAAACTAATTTAAGAAGATACACGCACCCCAATGTTCACAGTAGCACTATTTACAATAGCTAAGACATGGAAACAACCTAAATGTCCATCGACAGATGAATGGATAAAGAAAATGTGGTATATACATACAATGGAATATTACTTGGGCATAAAAAGAATGAAATATTGCTATTTGCAGCAACATGGATGGGCCTAGAAAATGTTATACTTAATGAAGTAAATCAGACAGAGAAAGACAAACACAATATGCTATCACTTATATGCAGAATCTAAAAAATAATACAAATGAATGTATATACAAAACAGACTCATGAACACAGAAAACAAACTTAAGGTAACCAAAGGGGAGAAGGAGGGACGAGGGAACAAATCAGGAGTATGGGATTTAACAGATACAAACTACTATACATAAAATAGATAAGGAACAAGGACTTACTATATGACCCAGGGAATCGTATTCAATACCTTACAAAAACCTATAACGTAATATAATCTAAAAAGAAACTGAATCACTTTGCTTTATACCTGAAACTAACACAATATTACAAATCAATTATACTTCAATTAAAAAGTTCTTTTATGCTGAATATGTGTTAATTTAATATTTCTCATCAATAAATTTGAGTAGAAGCACTTTGCAACTGATAAGAATCTTTACCTATTACTTTTTTTGCTTACGGTATTTCAAAATGGCTTAAATGGTGTAAATCACTTCATTGTTTATATCATATCTGGCATTTTCTGAATGAAATGAAGTGTTTAAACAAGTTTCATTACTATTACAGCCCAAAACACAAAGACTTGTTCTTTTCTCCTACTTTTATATATGTAATCTGAAGACATTAAATTAATTGTTCAAAAGAGGTTTTTAAGAACAAAGTGGCAAATCTCTGATGATTTTTGCGTGTGTGTGAGTTAAGCCTAAACTTTTTACCAGAAAGGGCAAATAAATTCAGACAAATTCCTGTAAATAGTTGTGGCTGTATTCATTTTTAAGTCTGTGCTACATTAAATATTTATTTAATAAGTTCATAGCCTAAGTATATTTATAATAAAATGGTAGTGGGAATTAAAACTAGGAAGAAAGTGTCATTTAAATAATCATACTGAATTCAACACTGTGTCCAAATCCTGGCCAGTAGAAAGCAACCTGATTTCCCATCCCAGCTCTGCCACTCCCTAGCAGTGACTGTGAACAAGTAATTCAATCTTTCTAGGTCTTAGAGTCTCCTCTGTAACATGAGATTGACAATACTTGCCTCATGGGGTTTTGCGGTTTTGTAAAGAACGGAGTCAACATGCGACAGGCATCTAGCGCAGTGCCTAACACATAGCAAGTGACCATGATAGGACGTTACTAATAACAATATTAATTTAACTAGAAGTAACGTTCCAAGACAAGATAAGATGTGACATTCTTAAAGTGCCACACGACTTGAGAACAATGACTGATTTGGCTAGTGACGATATTTCTCCTAACACTGCAACAAGGACATTACATACAACACTTGCCAGGCCTTTCCCTCAAACGGTTAATCACATTTACAGTTTTGGGATCTCTTATAATTAACTTTCTTGAGTTTTTCATCCATTTATATGGACTCCTGATCATAATACTATCCCTAGTAGTAATATGCTCCATAAATGTACCTGCTTTGTAAAGTAGCACTGTTTTTTTATCCCTAAACAAATCCTTTCAAGTTCTGAAATTTTTCTTTCTTATTCTGCCACTGAAATAATTATAAAATGATGTACTGAAGCAAAAAGAAAAGCAAGCTCAAAAGAAGAAATAAAGTAGGCTCAGATTAATAATATATGAACTGTCTTCCATTAAAATTATTATTATACATAAGAATAGCAAAATGACCTCTTGAATTTTTACTTGAATAGTGGTCTTTGGTTTGAAATAGAAGTGTTTGTAATTTTTAGAGGAATATACATTTTATAGTATACAATGCATATATATACATAGGTACATGTAGGCATATATAATAATACACATATAATATGTAATTCTTAGAGGCAGAAAACATTTTAACCAGAATGAGGTGGTAGTCTTTATTACTTAAACTTACGACAAAAGCAACCTGTAAATGGAGAATATTTGAATGAATGATGTTAAAAGATAAACTGTGGTATACTAACACTTGGAAGAGTTCATCCGAGCAAACATGAGTTTGACTTAGTACCAGAACAAGAATGGTTAGGAGCTCTCTGTTGACCGTAGCTAGGGGAAAGACTTTGACAGAGCAGGCCTGGAAGCAAAGCAAGGAACTTACCTGAACGGCTAAGCAGTTGCCTTATTTAGGAAAGCCTACTTGGCTTTGTAATTGCTTGTTCTTAGGTTTTGATTTCTTATGCTTGAGACATTTAAGGAATTTACTCTGGCTTAGGTTTGCCTAAGAAGGCCACCAAGACATTAGAGCCACCTCAGTCTAATGGCGGACTTGTTTGATTACATAAAATATCTAAAAATCTGTTCTTCTTTAACCAAAGGAACATTTATAATGACAAGTAATTTGGATGGAACAAAATTATATTTTCTTCTGACACCTGAAATTGAAGTTCCTCATAATCCTTGAGAATGAATAAAACAGTGAAAATGGATTTAGTAGGCCTTTATTAGCTGGTAGCTTGGCGTAAAGTTTGTGAACATTTTAAAAGTATAATGACTATAAAAAATGGCAGCTTCAAAAGTATTATATCATCAAAGGTGGGTTACCCCTTAATTTGGGGCAAGCTATGATAGGACCATATTCTACACTGAGTACTGAATTGAGAAGCTGCTTAAAGACCAGTATTATTCAGATGAGGAATTACTTAAACAAAATAGCATGAGAGTTTTTTGAAAATATGGTGGTTAGGGCAGAAGGAATGCAAATTAGTTCATTATAGTTTTAGTTCTAATTGTGAAAAAATATTGTCCAAAACACAGAAATAAGGCAGAGAGAGAGCAGCATGTCTTGACAATGTCACATCCAAGCATTGTTTAACAGGCCCATCAAAGCATTATTTAATTATCTACAATCTAAGGGTCAGCTAACTTTTTCTGTAAAGACACAGATAGTAAGTTTTCAGGTTTTGTTTTTTTCCGTTTTTTTTTTTTAATCAAAGACTGTTTTATTTCAGTAATGGAGAGAATTTTAGAGGTTCTCTACAGATGGAGAGAACTTTAAAAAAAATTTTATTCATTTATTTATTTTTGCCTGCGTTGGTCTTTGTTGCTGCACACGGGCTTTCTCTACTTGCAGTGAGCAGGGGCTACTCTTATTTGTAGTGCGAGGGCTTCTCATTGCGGTGGCTTCTCTTGTCGCAGAACATGGGCTCTAGGTGCGTAGGCTGAGTAGTTGTGGCTCACAGGCTCTAGAGCGCAGGCTCAGTAGTTGTGGTACACAGGCTTACTTGCTCCTTGACATGTGGGATCTTCCCAGACCAGGGCTTGAACCCGTGTTCCCTGCATTGGCAGGCGGATTCTTAACCACTGCGCCACCAGGGAAGTCCTTCTGTTTCTGTTTTTTTTACAATCCTTTAAAAATGTAAGAGTCATTCTTAATTCATGGATTACACCAAAACAGACCAGCAGCTAAATGTGGCCTGCTGACCCTATTCTAGAAGAAGTCCCTTTGTCTGTCTCACTATTCACTATTGATTAAAGGCCTAGATTTTATGAATTCACATGTTAACTTGCAGATTTTTGTCCAGTAAAGGCAAAATTAATTTGGTAAAAACACCAAAGTTATTGTTTTATTGTCATATGATATTAACTAGTTTTGTGTCTAACAGAAGAATCTTTTTTTTCATTAAACTTTTAATTTTGAGATTATTTTAGATTAACATTCAGTTGAAAGAATACAGAGAGATGCTGTGTACCCTTTACCCAATCTCCCCATTGGTTACATCTTGCAAAACTATTAATACAGTATCACAGCCAGGATATTGACATGGATGGAGTCAAGATGCAGAGCATTTCCATCATTACTGGTTTCCTCATGTAGCCATTTTATAAGTCACACCACTTTTCTCAAGCCCCCCGCCACACCTCCTTCTCAACCCCTGGCAACTGTTAATCTATTCTCCGTTTCTGTAAATTTGTCATCTCAAGAATATTGTATAAAGGCATCATATAGTATGTAACCTTTTGGGATTGGCTTTTTTCACACAGCACAATTCTCTGGAGATTCATCCAGGTGAAAGATGAACAATCTTACTTAAAATTTCCTTTCTGAAAGGGCTAACAATACTCTGCTCCTCAAACACTCTTTGAATCAGCCTTATCATTCTGTTTGTTCCTTCACTGAGTTGAAAAAAATATTTTCCAAGTGTTCATTCTGTTTGTATGAGTCATACTTCAAACTTTTTGAAAATGATACTTTGATATAATTGTTTAGCTTGTTTGTCCCCAAGAGACAGTTTCCAGTTGGCTCAGTTTTTTATTTAGAAAACTTGTATGTAGTCAGAAAAGATCAGACCACATGTATTCTCCTCCAGTCACAATAAAAATGTAATTTGCTTTGTTTGAGTTTCAAAGAATGATAAGATGTTCTCTCTCCAGTGATAGGTTATTTCTGTGAGATTTTTGGGTGAGTTAAGAAGAAATAAGTTTTAAAATAGCATTTTTATCCTATGCCACTGGATCTTTCTTTCATCTCTAAAGCAATGCTTCCAACAGTAGATCAGCATAGAGATTTATGAGTAATTGGTCAAAAAACCCCATGGGCCCCTTCAGACTTCAATTTTCTGCTTCTAGTGAGAAGTATATAGTTTTATGATAGAGATTATCACTTAATAGAAAAGGTATGTTTTCTCAGATGGGAAGATCAGATGCCACTTAGACCACTCCACTGTTTTGGAGCATGACTAAAGTAAACTTTTCTTTTAAAAAAACAAACAACAACTTAACAGGGAAAATCTCAAACATACACATATGTAGAAAGAATAGTATAACAAACCCCCACATAACCATCATTTAAATTCAGTATTAGTAATATTTGGATAATCTTGCTTCATACATACCCATCATTTCCCCCAATTCAGCAAATCGCAGACACCATATAATTTCATCCATAAATACTTCAATATATATCTGTAAGAGATAAGGCAGTTTCTAATATAACAACTCCATTATCACACCAAAAAATATTAATAATTCCTTAACATAATCTAATAACCAGTCAGTATTCAAATGTTTCCCATTGTTTCAAGCATCTTTTTACAAATGATTTGAAACAGGATCTGAACAAGGCCTGTGTATATATTTGGTTGATTCATTTTTTTAAAACATTATTTATTTATTTATTACAGCTTTACTATGGTAAAATTGACTTACAATAAACTGTTCATGTTAAAGTGTACAATTTGATAACTTTTGACATATTATCCACCTGAAAAATTATTACCACAACCCAGGTGATGAACATATCCATCACCCCTAAAAGTTTTCTCATGCCCCTTGGTAATCCCTCCTTCCCAGTCTCCCCACACACTCCCCTTCCTAAGGAATCGCTGATCTTCTTTCTACAGATTAGTTTGCATTTTCTAAAACTTCTTAAAAATGGAATCATACAGTATGCATACTTTTTGGGTCTGGCTTCTTTCCCTCAGTATAACTATTTTGAGACACATAATATTGTTGCATGTACCAACAGTTTATTCCTGAATACAACCGCCCGTTGTATGGATGTATCACAATTTGTATCTCCGTTCACCTGCAGATGGATATTTGGGTCGTTTCTAGTTTTTGGCTATTACAAATAAAGCTGTTATGAACATTTGTGTAAAATATTTTGTATATACTGTGCTTTCAATTCTTTTTGGTGAATACATAGGAATAGGATCACTGGGTCATATGGTAGGTATATGTTTACCTTTTAAGAAACCACCAACTTGTTTTCCAAACCGGTTGTACCAATTTACAATCTCTCCAATAAACTATGAAGCTCCACATCTCACCAACGTTTGGTCATTCTTTTAAATTTTAAATATTCAAATTTTAAACATTCTACAGATGAACTCCCACTTTTCCAACTACATTTCTGTTTAAGGCCAGATACTCTTCAACCAAAACAACATAATGCAACAGATTGAATGTAAAAGCAGATATGAAATCCAACTATTTTCTATTAGACCAGACATCAAAGAGACTTGCCAAAATGTAAAACAATGCCCTTCTCACTATCCTTTTATCTTGGAAAATATAGTTGTTTCCATTAAAGTATAACATGTAATGCGTTTGTTATTATTATTAAAAAATTTTAAAGGTAAAATTCACATAAAATAAAATTCACCATTTTAACCCTTTTCAAGTGCACAACTCAGTGGTTTTTTATTATATTCACAGTGTTGTGTAGCTATCAAACACCAGAACATTTCTATCAACCCAAAAAAAGCTCCCATAACTTCCAACTCTCCCTTCTCCCATCTCCTGGAAACCACTACTGTACTTTCTGTCTCTACGGATTTGTCTAGACTGGACATTTCATATAAATGAAATCATATAATATGTGGCATTTTATATCCCAAATCTTTCACTCAGCATTGTTTTCGAGGTTTATCCATATGGTAACATGTATCAGTACTTCATCCCCTTTTCGTTTATCCATTCATCAGCTTATGGAAACTTAGGTTGTTTCCACTTTTTTGCTGTTATAATAAGTAATACTTCTATTAAATTCATGTACAAGTTTTTGTGTGAAATGTTTTCATTTCTCGTGGGTCTATAGCTAGAAATAGAATTTCTGGGTCATGTGGTAACTCTTGTGTTTAACAGTTTGAGAAATGTCAGATTGTTTATCAAAGCAGCTGTGCCATTTTACCTTCCCCCCCCAGCAATATATGACGGTTCAAATTTCTTCACAACTGTGCCAGCACTTGTTGTTGTTGTTATATAACTATAGCCATCCTAGGGGGTGTAAAGTGTTATCACACTGTGGATTTGCTTTGCATTTTCCGGATGGCTAATGATGTTGCGCATCTTTTCATGCGTGTTTTGGTAATTTGTATTTCTTTGGAAAAATGTCTATTCGAATCCTTTGCCCATTTTTCAATTGTCTTTGTTGTTCAGTTGTGAGAGTTCTTTATATGTTCTGGATACCAGACCCTTATCAGATATATGATTTACAAGTATTTTCTCCCATTCTGTGGGTTTTCTTTTGACAATCTTGATGGTGCCCTATAACACACCAAAGTTTGAAAAATTGGACAAAGTCCAATTTATCTTTTTCTTTTATTCTTGTGCTTTTGGTGTCCTATCTAGGAAACTGTTGCCTAATGCAAGTTAATAGAAATCTACACATATGCTTTCTTCTAAGAGTTTTTACTCTTACATTTATATCTTTAATCCATTTTGAGTTAATTTTTGTATATGGTGTGAGGTAGGGGTCCAAATACATGCTTTTGCATGTCGATACTGTCAAAGAAAAAATTATTCTGAAACTTGTTAAAGATGATAAGGTGATACGGTGTTCTGAAATGGCGAAAAACTCTTGCTAAGGAACAGTACATAACACAGTCACATCGCCCTTTCACATTCATGATACCTGTTTTCTTGGAAAATTCAGGGTATATTATAAAACGTGTAAAAAAATACTTGTGTTTATTTGTAAAATGAAGTTTTTTTCTAGGGTCAGATAATTATAAAGAGGTTTTCAACCTACATCTGATAGGACATTTGAAAAACAGGGGTGGATGACAAGACTTCATTAGGCGTGAATATCCCTGTATGGCAGACATCTTATATCTTTGGTCTCCATGTGGTAAAATGCCAGTAAAGCCACCCAGTTATTGTGACAATCAACAATACCTTCACACATTTTCAATATGTTGAGAGGGCACTACTGCCCCCTTTGAGAATACAGGGTAAAGGAAAGAGCACTGAACCAGGTGTTGGAGATCAGAGGGGTGCTCACTATGACCCAAGTCAATATGTTGCTCTGGGTCTCATTTTCCTCATCTGGAAAATGGTCTCCAAGATCTTTCTGATGATTCCTTGTAGACTGGTATCACCTTTCTTATTGCTAGCTGAAGAGTATAATGTAAAAGAATGAAATTAGAACATTTCTCTAACACCATGCACAAAAATAAGCTCAAAATGGGGCTTCCCTGGTGGCGCAGTGGTTGAGGGTCCGCCTGCCGATGCAGGGGACACAGGTTCGTGCCCCAGTCTGGGAAGATCCCACATGCCACAGAGCGGCTGGGCCCGTGAGCCATGGCCGCTGAGCCTGCACCTCCAGAGCCTGTGCTCTGCAACGGGAGAGGCCACAACAGTGAGAGGCCCGTGTATAGCAAACAAACAAACAAACAAAAAAAGCTCAAAATGGATTAAAGACCTAAATGTAAGACTGGATACTATAAAACTCCTAGAGGAAAACATAGGCAAACACTTTTTGACATAAATTGCAGTATTATCTTTTTCGATCCATTTCCTAGAATAACAGAAATAAGAACAAAAATAAACAACTGGGAACTAATTAAACTTAAAAGCTTTTGCACAGCAAAGGAAACCATAAATAAAATGAAAAGACCTACAGAATGGGAGAAAATATTTGCAAACGACACAACAAACAAGGGATTAATCTCCAAAATATACAAACAGCTCATATAGCTCAATAACAAAAAAACAAACCCAATTAAAAAAATGGGCAGAAGATCTAAATAGACACTTCTCCAAAGAAGACACACAGATGGCCAAAAGGCACATGAAAAGATGCTCAACATCACTAATTATTAGAGAAATGCAAATCAAAACTACAATGAGGTATCACCTCACACTGGTCAGAATGGCCATCATCCAAAAGTCTACAAATAATAAATGCTGGAAAGGGTGTGAAGGAAAGGGAACCCTCTTACACTGTTGGTGGGAACGTAAATGGGTACAGCCACTATGGAGAACAGTATGGAGGTTCCTTAAATAACTAAAAATAGAGCTACCATATGACCCAGCAATCCCACTCCTGGGCATACATCCGGAGGAAAGCCAAAATTTGAAAAGATACATGCACCCCTATGTTCACAGCAGCGCTGTTTACAATAGCCAAGACATGGAAGCAACCTAAATGTCCAGTGACAGATGAATGGATAAAGAAGATATGATATATATATACAATAGAATATTAATCAGCCATAAGAAAGAATGAAATAATGCTATGTGCAGCAACATGGATGGACCCAGAGATTACCATACTGAGTGAAGTAAGCCAGACAGAGAAAGACAAATATCATATGATATTGCTTATATGTAGAATCTTAAAAAAATGATACAAACGAACTTATTTACAAAACAGAAAGAGACTCACAAACAGAAAACAAACTTACGGTTACCAAAGGGGAAATGGGCGTGGAGGGAGGGATAAATTAGGAGGTTGGGACTAACATATACACACTACTATATATAAAATAGATAACCAACAAGGACCTACTATATAGCACAGGGAAATATACTCAATATTTTGTAATAACCTATAAGGGAAAAGAATATGAAAAGGAATATATATATTTGTGTGTGTGTGTATACACACACACACACACACACATATAATCACTGTGCTGTACACCTGAAACTAACATGATATTGTAAATCAATTATACTTCAATTAAAAAAAAAAGGAAAGAAGGAAAAAGAAGTGTAGCTGCTAAAACCTGTATAGCCTTGTCTCCCTCTGCTGGCTGAGTAACATGTCATAAATGTCAAAGAAACATTTTTGTTCTTTTCAGTGCTGAAGTTATCATCTTTCAGAATTTATAAACCACACACAAAATGCTGACCAACTAAAAAAGACAGACAGCATTCAAATCCTGGTTACCATCTTCAGTTTTCTAGGTCCTTTATAAATATATGTATCACAACAAAGTCTCTATCTTCTCATCAGGTAATTAAGTTTAGAAAAGCAGGTCAGATTTCAAATAAAACTGACATATTGTGCTGGTCAAGGATTTCTGGCTGGAATAATTTGGCTTATTCCCTCAGATGTCTCCAATGGATCATTATCTACAAAGAGGGGATTTTCTGTTGGAGTTAACAGAACTCCGAGAAATATTCAGCAGAGCATTAATCTTTTTCTTTTTTTTTTTTTTTTTGCAGTACGTGGGCCTCTCACTGCTGTGGCCTCTCCCGTTGTGGAGCACAGGCTCCGGACACGCAGGTTCAGCGGCCATGGCTCACGGGCCCAGCCGCTGCACAGTATGTGGGATCTTCCTGGACCGGGGCACAAACCCGTGTCCCCTGCATCGGCAGGCAGACGCTCAACCACTGCGCCACCAGGGAAGCCTGCATTAATCTTTTAATGGCTAAGCCATGAGAACTCTGTCACATATATTTTTGTTTTTAAAAAAATTATTTATTTTTGGCTGCCTTGGGTCTTCGTCGCTGTGCGCGGGCTTTCTCTAGTTGCGGCGAGCGGGGGCTACTCTTTGTTGCGGTGAGCGGGCTTCTTGTAACGGTGGCTTCTCTTTTTGCAGAGCAGAGGCTCTAGGCACACGGGCTTCAGTAGTTGTGGTACGTGGGCTCGGTACTTGTGGCTCGTGGGCTCTAGAGCGCAGGCTCAGTAGTTGTGGTGCACGGGCTTTGTTGCTCCATGGCATGTGGGAACTTCCCTGACCAGGGCTCGAACCCGTGCCCCCTGCATTGGCAGGCGGATTTCTTAACCACTGCGCCACCAGGGAAGTTCTACCTTTTTGTCTTTATTGTATGAAGTCATCTATTTCTTCTTTATTTTTTAATATTTATTTATTTGTCTGTGCTGGGCCTTAGTTGCGGCATGTGGGATCATCGTTGAGGCGTGCAGGATCTTTTACCTGTGGCATGTGTGCTGTTAGTTGAGGCATACCCGGGCCCCCTGCATTGGAAGCACGGAGTCTTAACGACTGGACCACCAGGGAAGTCCCGAAGTCATCTATTTCTTAAATAAGCAATGTCGTATTTATTGATCTCTCTCTGAAAAGCAGTAACTTAAGGCTTTTGTTTTTAATTTCCTCTCTTTTCGTTATAATATTATCTTACTTTGTTGACATAATTTTATAGTTTATCTACTTAAACCTACAGCTAGGGACTTCCCTGGAATTTCTGGATTTCTGAAATGTCATCAGAATGTGTGCACCTTTCTAATTAGTCCTGCTTGATACTTGGTGAGTCATACTTTTCTTCAGTTAGGGAATATGTTCTATGATTTATTTCTCCACTCTCCTGTCTTCGTTCTCTCCTTCTTTACATTGACATATCCTCCATCTGCTGTCTTTTTTATTTCTATTCTGAGAGGCTTCCTCTACTTTGTCCTCCCAATTACTTGGCCTTCAGCTTTCCACTTTTATCATTTTTCTAATCCAGTATGTCGTCTTGGCAATCACTCTTTCAGTTGTCCGATTAATTCCCTTTCATTGCAGACTTTTTGTTTGATAGATGCACTATCCCCTGAGTATGCTAATTAGGACAATTTGAAAGCCTCTTCTGTTTTTAGAGTTATCTATGTCTCCGATGGGGCTTGTTACTCAGTTTGTTCATCTGGGTCCTTCTCTTCCATGTTACTGCTGCCTTTCCTCTTGTCTGGTAAGCCCTGACATTCACTCAGATGTAGGAACAAAGGCCTCCATTGGTTAGTCTAGGCAGTGGTGGGTGTGGGTTTCTTCAGTAGTGAAGTTCTCTGTTCCCCAGCTGGCCTCCCCAAGGGGAAAGCGGGTTGCTTGTAAGTGGCAGAGCTTGCCTGCCAGCATGCCTCACCAGATGTGTAGGTACAGAGCCAGCAGACAGGCTGGGGAACCCCACAATCGCTTAATTAAGGAGGGCTGTACTTTGCATGGAACAGGTTTAGCGTGTTTCTCTCCTAGGCAGAGCTGCCTTTCCCTCCTCCCCACCCACGGCTGTTGTGGACTTCCGAAGTAGGCTCAGGCTCTGCTCTCCTTCGCCCAGGCTTGAAGCACTTCGCTGGGTGCCCTCCTCAGGCCACCTGCCCACTTTCTTTAGGAAAAAGCACTTGGAACAGGGCCTAGTGCTTTGCAATGCGCTCAACAAATACTTGTTGAATAAATGATGGAAGAGAAGTGGGGAGGGACCTAAACGTCCCTGCAATTCCAAACATGCTTCGGTAATGAATTATCCTAAAGAGGGCTTCCTGGTCCAGCCCTGCTCTTTGTATTGAGCTCAAACTAGCCGACTGCCAGCGCCAGGATTTCCTTCATTACATACGGTGTGTTGGACTAAGTGCAATTCCCTCCTCTTTTTCTCTATCAATGTGACCCCACCTGCTCACTCTCTTCTATAATTCCATAATTCAATGAGAGAAAGAAGAGAGATGTGTGTGTTCTGTCTGCCATATTAAACCAGAAATATATGGGATAAAGCTACAGAAAAAAATTTATTTTCAAACTTTTGTTGAACCCTCACAAGATGAAAAATAGAAAAACTTATTTCAGCTTTTTCTATTTATTATATGTTGATGTTTTATTTGGAAATTAGGAAATAATTATATAATTGAATACTTGCATAAAAAGTAGTGGGAAATGAATTAAAATTTTCTGGCCTGTTTTTAATAGAATCACAACATTTTAATATAGTATGAATACAGTGTATATACTATATATAATATATACCATATTAATAATATAAATGAAATTTCAGGACTCCTGAGGAAAAGTACAGTTTCATCAGTTGAATATAAATCTCATCTGAAATAAATTCAGCTTTTAAAGAAAACGAAGTACAGAGAACATTAAGTGGAAAAAGAAGTTACAGCATAGTATGATACACACATTACAGCCACATTAAAAATGTGTGTATATATGTGTATATATATATATAAATATATATATGTGAGTATATAGAGGTGTATAGATACACACACACATAGAGACACAGATATATACACACATATAAACGGAGAAACAATTAGAAATCACAGCAAAGTGTTAAGTTATTTTAGGAGGTTTGGGGTTAATACAATGGCGATTGAGAAGCACTAGTGTCATGTAATTTATTCCAAGTAAGAGGGATTAATTACATATACATTAATTAATTTAAAAATACACACTGGGGGACTTCCAGAGTCAGTTCTGATATAGAAAGA
The DNA here is from genome assembly GCF_005190385.1 of Monodon monoceros. Taxonomy (NCBI): domain Eukaryota; kingdom Metazoa; phylum Chordata; class Mammalia; order Artiodactyla; family Monodontidae; genus Monodon; species Monodon monoceros. The sequence goes on along the minus strand of NW_021703776.1, from coordinate 17,585,243 downwards.
GTTTGGAAGTTGTTTCTCATGTCGAGTCAGTTCTGATATATAAAGAGTTTGGAAGTTGTTTCTCATGTCCTTAAAAGAAAAAGGCTAGGGCTTCCCTGGTGGCGCAGTGGTTGAGAGTCCGCCTGCCGATGCAGGGGAACACGGGTTTGTGCCCCGGTCTGGGAAGATCCCACATGCCGCGGAGCGGCTGGGCCCGTCAGCCATGGCCGCTGAGCCTGCATGTCCGGAGCCTGTGCTCCGCAACGGGAGAGGCCACAACAGTGAGAGGCCCGTGTACCACAAAAAAAAAAAAAAGAAAGAAAAATACTAAACAAACTGAAAAATCAATGACTTTAATGGCTTTTCTCGGAGCAATAGTAGAATTGAGGTTGCAGGACAAACTGTCACATCAGAATCTAGAGACAGGAGAACACAGAGTCACAGGTGAGATCAGCTTACCTGAAACAGAAGTTTCTGGAGCCATAAAGCAGTAGGAAGTTACATGGTAACTTCGATGAACTGCTAAAGACTGGGTGTGGACTAGCATTAGAGAGAGAAACTCTGAGGGGCTGTAGTCTAACTGAGGTCTCCATACTTCAGTGGGTTTTACTTCCAGGAACCCCACTAGGTTCTCATTATGAAGAGCCAAGACGGAACACTTGTGTTTCTGGCAGGGGGAGGGGAAAAGTAACCATTTTGAAATATGCCCAGTGTTCTCCTTAACAAAGACCTATTCAGTAGAGAGAAGAGACTTCACCAGAGCCTTAGTTCATTTGGGGGAAGGGAAATTACCCAAACCAGCCCTCTCTAGCTTTATTCTCTCACCTAAGGGGGAAAAATACTGAGAAACACTTGTGAAAGTTCAGGGACACAGGCCTATTAAAAGACTGAGATTTACACCTAGGATTATAGAACATCTCCTCTCTCCCCAATACATTACCACATCAACAGGGCCACAGTATAACAGTGGATTACAGCTGAAGGAACTGCAAGGTGCAGATTCTATTCAACCACAAAGCCAACAGGGGAGACAGAAACAAGGACACTAGAGGAAATGAAAGTCTCTGACACCTACAGCTACAGCAAATATGAAACACGGTCCAACTCCTAGCCAGATTAACATAAGACCGCACACGGAACACCTACTGATCTCAGTCTCTATTACCTAATATACCTTAGTATGGCTAAAACAAGACATACTAAGTTTTAAGGCAAGAGACAAAGCAAGCATCAGAATCAGATTCAGACATGGCATGGAATTTAAAATAACTATGATTACTGTTAAAGGTTCTAATGAAAAAAGTAGGTAACATGCAAGAACAGATGGGTAAACAGAGATGGAAACAATAAGAAAGAATTTTTAAAAATACGAGAAATTAAAAACCCAGTGTAACAGAAATGAAGAATGCCTTTGATGGGCTCATCAACAGACTGGACATAATCAAGGAAACAATCAGTGAGCTTGAAAATATTACCGTATCGTAAATATGGCTATATCCCAGGAGCTCCTGGGATATAGTAAATGTCTTCTCAAGCTCACAAGGAACATTCACCAAGACAAACCACATTCTGGGCCATAAAACACACTTGAAGGAATTGAAGAAAAAAATAAACCAAAGTATATTCTCAGACCACAATGAATTAAACTAGAAATCAAGAACAGAAAGATAGCTGGAAAACCCCAATATATTTTTATTTATTTATTTATTTTGCGGTACACAGGCCTCTCACTACTGTGGCCTCTCCCGTCGCGGAGCACAGGCTCCGGATGCGCAGGCTCAGTGGCCATGGCTCACGGACCCATCCGCTCCGCAGCACGTGGGATCCTCCCGGACCGGGGCACGAACCCGCGTCCCCTGCATCAGCAGGCGGACCCCCAACCACTGCGCCACCAGGGAAGCCCCAATATATTTTTAAATTGAAGTACAGTTGATTTACAATATTGTGTTTATAGTTTCTGCTGTAAAGTGATTCAGTTTTACATATATATGTATACATATATATACTTTTCCATATTCTTTTCCATTATGGTTTATTACAGGATATTGAATATAGCTCCCAGTGCTACACAGTAGGATCTTGTTGTTTATCCATTCTATATTTAATAGTTTGCACCTGCTAGTCCCAAACTCCCAGTCCATTCCTCTCCTGACCCCCTCCCTTGGCAACCACAAGTCTGTTCAATGTCTTGGAGTCTGTTTCTGTTTTGTAAATAAGCCGGTTTGTGTCTTATTTTAGATTCCACATATAAGTGATATCATATGGTATTTGTCTTTCTCTTTCTGACTTACTTCACTTAGTATGATAATCTCTAGTTGCATCCATATTGCTGTAAATGGCATTATTTCCTTCTTTTTTTTTATGGCTGAGTGATATTCCATTGTATATATGTAGCACATCTTCTTTATCCATTCATCTGTCAATGGACACTGAGGTTGTTTCCATGTGTTGGCTATTGTGAATAGTGCTGCCATGAAATAGGGGTGCATGTATCTTCTAATAGTTTTGTCTAAATATATGCCCAGGAGTGGGACTGCTGGATCATATGGCAACTCTATTTTTAGTTTAGTTTTTTCTTTTTTTTGCGGTATGCGGTCCTCTCACTGTTGTGGCCTCTCCCGTTGCGGACCACAGGCTCCAGACGCGCAGGCTCAGCAGCCATGGCTCACGGGCCCAGCCGCTCCGCGGCATGTGGGATCTTCCCGGACCGGGGCACGAACCTGCGTCCCCTGCATCGGCAGGCGGACTCTCAACCACTGCGCCACCAGGGAAGCCCTATTTTTAGTTTTTTGAGGAACTTCCACACTGTTCTCCATACTGTCTATACCAATTTACTTTCCCACCAACAGTGTAGGAGGATTCCCTTTTCTCCATACTCTCTCCAGCATTTGTCATTTGTAGACTATTTTTTTTTGGCTGCACAGTGCGGCTTCCTGGGTCTTAGTTCCCCAAACAGGGATCGAACCCACACCCTCTGCAATGAAAGCAGAGTCCTAACCACTGGACCACCAGGGAATTCCCATGTAGACTTTTTAATGATGGTCACTCTGACCAGTGTGAGGTGGTACCTCATTGTAGTTTTGATTTGCATTTCTCTAATAATTAGCGATGTTCAGCATCTTTTCATGTGCCTCTTGGCCATCTGTATGTCTGCTTTGGAGAAATGTCCATTTAGGTTTTCTGCCTATTTTTTTTTTTTGGCTGTATTGGGTCTTCATCGCGGTGTGCAGGCTTCTCATTGTGGTGGCGTCTCTTGTTGCGGAGCACAGGCTCTAGGCACGTGGGCTTCAGTAGTTGTGGCGCACGGGCTTAGCTGCTCTGCGGCATGTGGCATCTTCCCGGACCAGGGCTTGAACCCGTGTCCCCTGCATTGGCGGGCGGATTCTTAACCACTGTGCCACTAGGGAAGCCCCTCTGCCTATTTTTTGATTGGGTTGTTTGCTTCTTTGTTATTGAGTTATATGAGCTGTTTGTATACTTTGGAAATTAAGCCCTTGTCAGTTGCATCATTTGCAAATATTTTCTCCCAGTCCATAGGCTGTCTTTTCATTTTGTTTATGAAAATCCCCAAATATTTGGAGATTAAACAAGACTCTCTAAATAAAATACCAGTCAAAAAAGAAGTCACAAGAAAAAAAACTTTAATATTTGGAACTTAAATGAAAGTGAAAATACAACTTATCAAAATTTGTAGGATGCAGCAAAATCAGTGCTTTAGCAGAAAATTTATAACATTAAATGTGCATTTCAGAAAAGATCTGAAGTCAATAATCTAAGCTTCCATCAAAAACTAGAGAAAGAAGAGCAACTTATGCCTAGAGCAAGCAGAGAAAAACAATTTAAAAATTAGAGCAGAGGGCTTCCCTGGTGGCACAGCGGTTGAGGGTCCGCCTGCCGATGCAGGGGACACAGGTTCGTGTCCCGGTCCGGGAAGATCCCACATGCCGCACAGCGGCTAGGCCCGTGAGCCATGGCCGCTGGGCCTGCGCGTCCGGAGCCTGTGCTCCACAACGGGAGAGGCCACAACAGTGAGAGGCCCGCATACCAAGAAAAAAAAAAATTAGAGCAGAAATCAGTGAAATCAAAAACAGAAAAACAATAGAGAAAAGCAATGAAATCAGTCCTTCCCTGGTGGCTCAGTGGTTAAGAATCAGCCTGCCAACGCAGGGGACACGGGTTCGAGCCCTGGTCCGGGAAGATCCCACATGCCGCGGAGTAACTAAGCCCGTGCACCGCAACTACTGAGCCTGCGAGCCTAGAGCCCGTGCTCTGCAACAAGAGAAGCCACTGCAATGAGAAGCCCACGCACCACAACAAAGAGTAGCCCCTGCTCGCTACAACTAGAGAAAGCCTGCAAGCAGCAACGAAGACCCAGCACAGCGAAAAATAAATAAATAAAATAAATAATGAAAAAGAAAAGTTTGCCATGAAAAGCAATGATATCAAAAGCTTGTTCTTTTAAAAGAAATAAAATACATTGTGAAGGGGTGGGATAGGGAGGCTGGGGTATGGGGATATATGTATACATGTAGCTGATTCACTTTGTTGTACAGCAGAAACTAACACAACACTGTAAAGCAATTATATTCCAATAAAGATATAATAAAATAAAACAAAATAAAATGCACTGTGAATTTTTAAAGATTAGCTTTGGTGATTTTTGTTAGAAATACGTATCAGAAAATCCCTTAGAAGATAAGATGTGAGAAAAAAATCATTTGCAGTTTTTCACATTAACATTAATTTTGCCATTAATATTTTATTGGACCATAAATTCTCTGGTTTTGTTAGTATAGCTGGTAAGTGTAGTTATGTCTTTATAATTACCTGTCTGTTGAGTATAAAATTAGGAAATTGTACATCTAAAGAGAAATATATTCTTTTACTCATTAATTTTTTAATTCTATAAAAATTGAAATATAGTTTATTTACAATATTGTGTTAGTTTCGGGTGTACAGCATAGTGATTCAGTATCATTGCAGATTATATCTCATTACAGGTTATTTCAAAATAATTGATATAATTCCTTGTGCTATGCAGTATATCCTTGTTTCTTATCTATTTATATACAGTAATTTGTGGAAGAAATATATTCTTAATCTGTCTAGTGTTAAAAACTTTACATTCAAAATTTTCTGAAAAGTAACTATCTCCAGTTTTGTGACTATCCATTATAAAGAATTTTCCATTTTCTGATTTATTTCCAGTTTTATTAGGCAGCCAGGCTTCCCTTTCTAGCATGCTTTTGGACTGTTTTTCTCCTGCCATCAGTTGGTATATGTACAGGAAGGAAGTACTGGACAAAGTAATTTCAAGAGCTCCCCGAGGGCAAGGTCTACTTAAGGATATAACAACACAGTGCTTTCTGTATACAGGCATACTTCACAGATATTGTGGGTTCGAGTCAGACCACCACAATTAAGTGAGTATTGCAATAAAGCGAGTCACATGAATTTTTTGGGTTCCCAATGCATATAAAAGTGTTTTACGTTATACTATCTGTGAAGTGTGCAATAGCATTATATATATAAGAAAACAATGGAAATACCTTAATTAGAAAAATGGTTTATTGCTAAAAACTGCTAACCATCATCTGAGCCTTCAGCAAGTCATAATTTTATTGCTGGTGGAGGGTCTTGCCTCAATGTCGATGGCTGCTGACTTCAGGGAGGTGGCTGCTGAAGGCTGGGAAGGCTATGGCAACTTCTTAAAATAAGACAACGATGAAGTTTGCCACATCAATTGACTCTTCCTTTAATGAACAATTTCTCATTGGTGTTTGACGGTATTTTACCCACAGAACTTCATTCAAAATTGGAGTCATTCCTCTCAAACCTTGCCACTGCTTTACCATCTATTTATTATTTAGAATATTTATGTAATATTCTAAATCCATTGTTGTCATTTCAACAGTCTTCTCGGTATCCTCGCCAGGAGTAGATTCCATCTCAAGAAACCACTTTCTTTGCTCACCCATAAGAAGCAATTCCTCAACTGTTAAGTTTTATGAGATTGCAGGAATTCAGTCACATCTTTCAGCTCCTCTTCTAATTCTAGCTCTCTTGCTATTTCCACCACATCTGCAGTTACTTCCTCCACTGAAGTCTTGAATGCTCTCAAAAGTCACCCATGAGGGTTGGAATCAATTTCTTCCAAACTCCTGTGAATGTTGATATTTTGACCTCTCCCCATGAATCATGAATGTTCTCAATGGCATCTAGAATGGTGAATCCAGGTGTTCAATTCATTTTGCCCAGATGCATCAGAGGAATCTCAACCTGTATTAGTTATAGCCTTACAAAATGTATTTCTTAAATAAGACTTTAAAGTTGAAATTATTCCTTGAACCATGGGCTACAGAATGGATGTTCTGTTAGCAGGCACAAAAACATTTAATTTTGCTGCACATCTCCAACAGGGCTCTTGGATGACCAAGTGTATTGTAAATGAGCAGTAATATTTTGAAAGGAATCCTTTTTCTCTGAGCAGTAGGACTCCACAGTGAGCTTAAAATATCCAGTAAACCATGCTGTAAACAGAAGTGCTACTATCCAGGCTTTGTTGTTCCATTTATAAAGCACAGGCTAAGTAGACTGAGCATAGTTCTTAAGGGCCCTAGGATTTCTGGAATGGTAAATGAGCACTGGCTTCAAATTAAAGACACCAGCTGCATTAGCCCCTAATAAGTCTTCAACCTGTCCTTTGAAGCCAGGCAATGACTTCTCCTCTTTAGCTACGACAGTTCCAGATGGCAACTTCTTTCAATAAAAGGCTGTTTGTCTACACTGAGTATCTGTTGTTTAGTGTAGCCATCTTCATTAATTACCTCAGCTAGATCTTCTGGAGAACTTCCTGGAGCTTCTACATTAGCACTAGCTGCTTCACCTTGAACTTCTACGCTATGGAGATGGGTTTTTCCCTTAAACCTCATGAACCAACCTCTGCTAGCTTCAAGATTTTCTTCTGAAGCTTCCTCACCTCTCACAGCCTTCAAAGAATTGGAGAGAGTTAGGACCTTGCTCTGGATTAGACTTGGCTTAAGGGAATGCTGGGGCTGGTCTGATCTTCCATCCGCACCTCTAAAACTTTCTCCATATCAGCAATAAGGCTGTTTCACTTTCTTATCATTCATGTGTTCACTGGAGGAGCACTTTTAATTTCCTTCGAGAACTTTTCCTTTGTGTTCACAACTTGGCTAACTCGCCTCTTGGCACAAGAGGTGTAGCTTTCAGCCCACCTTGGCTTTCAACATACTTTCCTCACTAGGTGCAACATTTCTAGCTTTTGATTTAAAGTGAGACATATGACTCTTCCTTTCACTTGAACACTTAGAAGCCAATGCGGGGTTATTAATTGGCCAATTTTCAATTTTGTTGTGTCTCAGGGAATAGGGAGGCTGAGGAGAGGGAGAGAGACTGGGGAACAGCTGGTCAGTGGAGCAGTCAGAATACATACAGCATTTATTATGTTCACCGTCTTACATGGTTGCGGTTTGTGGTGCCCCAAAACAATTACAAGAGTAACATCAGAGGTTACAGGTCACCATAACAAATAATGAAAAAATTTGAAATACTGTTAAGAATTACCAAAATGTGACAGAGGCGTGAAATGAGCAGATGCTGTAGGAAAAATGATGCCAATAGACTTGCTCAACCCAGGGTTGCCACACACCTTTAATTTGTAAAAATCACAGTATCTGTGAAGTGCAGGAAAATGAGGTATGCCTGTACCAGGAATGCAATAAACATTTGTGGAATGAATGATGCATATTTTTTTCTTTGTAGAATTACAGATATCAATAAGCTGTGCTGTATTTAAAGTACACTATATCTAGGGCTTCCCTGGCGCAGTGGTTAACAATCTGCCTGCCAATGCAGGGGACACCGGTTCGAGCACTGTTCCGGGAAGATCCCACATGCCGCAGAGCAACTAAGCCCCTGCGCCACAACTACTGAGCCTGCGCGCCACAACTACTGAGCCTGCGTGCCACCACTACTGAAGCCCGCACACCTAGAGCCCGTGCTCTGCAACAAGAGAAGCCACCCAATGAGAGGCCCGCGCACTGCAACGAAGAGCAGCCCCCACTTGCCGCAACTAGAGAAAGCCCATTTCAAAAATAAATAAATAAATTTATTTATTTTAAAAAAGTAAACTATATCTAATTTTGGATTTTCACTTTTTGGAGTTATCTATATCATGACTTCCTCCTAATTAAAGCACAAGGGCCCAGCCCTAAGTAGCCAGGGTGGCTCAGGAAAGAAACAGACTTTAACTCCACATTATTAGACAGAGAGTGGTATTAGGATCAACTAAGACAATATCATCTTTCCAAAGGGTCGAGTCAATGGAAGATGGCTTCCTTGTCAAATGAAGCAACTGAGTCCTCGAGACCAGGGTTTTTCAGAGTGAAACCTTTTGTCTTGGTCAAAACAGGCATCAGATCTTCCATAGCGAAAACTATTTTTGTAAATAGAAAAAAAATGTAGAAACAGGATGAATGTGGCCAATAAAGAGCAGAAGTGGGTTGGGGGCGTCTAAAGAGAGTAGCAGGGGTGCTTTTACCCACATGCTATTTGTGCCAACACAGATCTCAGAGGCTACAAGTGGAGTTGATCAGAGTTGAAAGAGAAGTGCTCCCAGGTGTGCCTAAGTGCCTTTCATTCCAGAGAGTTAAGGTTGAGGAATTCTTGCACTTAACCTCGAGCCCTCCCTGTTATGAAAATCCATTTTGGGGTTACTGTGGACTAGTTTACAAACAAAATCTCAACAAAGAATATCTCCTGCAACCTTTAAAACCCATTCCCCAAGAAAGTGATAAAACACAGGGACTGGGAGAAAATATATGCCAACTGTATATCTGATAACGTATCTAGAAAATATAAAAGAGGCCTTAAAACTCAACCACAAAAAGACGAATAACTCAATTTTAAAATGGACCAAGGATCTGAATAGACATTTCTCCAAAAAACATAGAAAAAAGACCAATAAGCACACAAAAAGATGTTCAACATAATTAGTCATTAGGAAAATGCAAGTCAAAACCACAATGAGATACAACTTCACAACCACTAGGGTGGCTATAATCAGACAGATATCAAGTGTTGGTGAGGATGTGGAGAAACTGGAACCTTCATACACTCCTGGTAAGAATGTAAAATGGTGCAGATGCTTTGAAAAACATTCTGGCAGTTCCTTAGAAGATTAAACACAGAGTTATGACCCAGTAATTCCACTCCTAGTTATATGCCCAAAAGAAATAACATATATCCACACAGAAACCTGAACAAAACTGTTTCTAGGAGCATTATTCATGACAGCCAAAAGGTGGAAACAACCCAAACATCCGTCAAATGGACGAATGGATAAACAAAATGTGGTATATTCATACATGGAATATTACGTGGCAATAGAAAGGAATGAAGCACTGACACCTACTACACCATGGATGAAAGTTGAAAACATTATGCTAAGTGAAAGAAGTCACAGAAGACCACACCTTGTATAACTGCATTTATACGAATGATCAGAATAGACAAATCTATAGAGACTGAAAGTAGTTCTTGCCAGGGGCTGGGTATGGAAAGTGACTGCTGATGGGTAAGGGGTTTCTTTTTTGGGGTGATACAGGTGGTGTAAAATTCATTGTGGTGATGGTTGCACAGCTCTGAATACACTGAAAAACCTCTGAATTACATACTTTAAATAAGTGAATTGTACAACATATGAAATTTATCTCAACAAAGCTATTAATAAAAAAAAAACAAGGCAGAAACTTCAGCCCTGCTTCAATCGCCTTACCCCGCCTGCACAAACAACTTGGGTTCCCAGCTTTGGGTGCTAACCAGTCACAAAATCCTATCATCCCTAAAACCTCAATTTACATTCCATGAATTTGGAATCCAAAATCTAAACAGAAGCTGCACCAAAGATCAGCTCTGCATTATTTAGAGGAGAGAAAATTGCAGAGCGTCATCGGAACAGCTTAAGGAAAATTTCAGCATCCTGAAATATTTCCCATCTATTAACAGCCATGTTTGCTATGTGCTCCCATAGTAAAAACATTTAGTCCCAATAACTATAAAATGTAATAATCAAGTAAGCATTTTAAAATCACATTTAACTAGCCTTAATCCCAACTTACATATTCACAGTATGACAAATTAAACCTTAATACTGAAGGAATATTTACCATTATACCAATGACATGCAATAAAGAAGTGCTCTTTCAAAACCTTACGGTCGGGCTTCCCTGGTGGCGCAGTGGTTGAGAGTCCGCCTGCCGATGCAGGGGACACGGGTTCGTGCTCCGGTCCGGGAGGATCCCACATGCCGCGGAGCCGCTAGGCCCGTGAGCCATGGCCGCTGAGCCTGCGCGTCTGGAGCTTGTGCTCCACAATGGGAGAGGCCACAACAGCGAGAGGCCCGCGTACCGGAAAAAAAAACAAAAAACCGTACTGTCCAACACAGTAGCCACTGGCCACATGTGGCTACTGAACACTGGAAATGTGACTAGTCCAAACTGAGATGTGTTGTAAGTGTAAAATACACAGTGTATTTTAAAGACTTACTAAAAAAAGGAGACTGAAAAATATTTAGCTTTGCATATTACATGTTGAAATTATCTTTTAGATATATTGGTTTAGATAAAATATATACTATTAATCCCACCTGTCTCTTTTTAAACAGACTCAATGTGGGGGCTCAGGGCCCCCACCCGGACGAGAACATTTCAAATTACATACGCAGCTCACATGATATTTCTATTGGAAAGAGTTGTTCTAAAAAAACATTTAGAGCTTTTGAGGGAAAGGTAAGTATGCATCAGAAGACAGGGCTCTGAATAACTTCTATTATAGTTCCCTGTCGCCATCTCTTTTATATACTGGTCACTTTGCAGGAGTCTTTAGTATGGGTGGAAAAGCTGTAACACAAAGTCATCACCGTACTTTCGAGACAACACAATCATATGGACCCTCCAACCATGCTTGCTTTCTGCAGCTGTTGCTTTCATAAGAAGCTACAGCATGTGCCAGCCAAGAAGGAAAGTTTTAAATGACATCAGTTAAGGATAATTATAATTATCCAGCAGTTCTGGATAATTTCCCCCTGTGGAGCAAAACGGCCTCAGAGCTTTAAGTATGGTTTGATTGAACCTTTGGACAAGGTATCTAGATGAAAGCAAGGGCAGAAAAAAGGATCACAGGTGATCCAGGAGGAAACCAGAACATGAGAAGCATTGAACTGAGTTTAAGGAAGACCCCTAGGGTCATCTACTTCAAGTGGGAACTCTTAAGCCATCAGTGTGAGCCCTGGATCTAATCTCAACGTAACCCCACCTGCACCTGTGGAATGCGTGTTACCTGAGCATTTGACTTTAATCATTAGCATCGCTGGATGTCACACCTCCTGTGTACTGGAATATTTCTGGTGACGGATTTGTTATCCAGAGCAGTGCTGTCCAATACAGCAGCCACTAACCACACAGATGGCTATGGGGCTGTTGAACTGTGGCTAGTGTGACTGGGAAGCTCAACTTCATTTTAGTTAACTTAAATTTAAATTAACACGCGTGGCTAGGGCTGCTGTACTGGCCGGCAAAGGTCTAGAGCCTTGCTTCCCCAAGTGTGGTGTGCAGACCAGCAGCACAAGTACCTCTGGGAGTTTGTTAGAAACACAAGGTATTTCTGACTCCATCTGAACTTCCTGAAATACATCCTGCAGTAACAGCATCTCCAGGTGATTCCTATGCACATTAACGTCTGGAAAGCACTGACCCAGAGTAGAGGGTCTTAGCTGAATACTACACTGTATAAAAAGTTAGCACATATGTGTATGTATAGGTGTACGTATGTGTATATACATGCTTTACCCCTTTCCTTCCCCTGAAGACAATGTCCACACTTTTTCCTTAGATTTTCCAAGGAGTTTGTGATCCAAAACAGAAGTTTTATCCTATAGAAATGTAGCCCCGTAAAGTAGGAAAGCAGATTTCATTGAACAAAGAAAAACTTTTAAATCACCCTTTGTTATGCAGGCATACTCTTCAATTCATGAAGGGCAGAACCTGGCCATCCACGGCTTTGAGGTTCTTCTGCTGTGTTCTCACTTCTTCACCCATGCTACCCACACAGTTCATTCTCCTAGACTGTTTTTATGTTTCAAAATACCACATGTACACGCATTAGCACAGATAAGTAGTATAACATTTATATATATTCTATTTTGTATTATACACCCATACCCACACCCTGATTTTTTAGTGCAAAATTGGCCACAAAATGCACTTTAGTGCAAATACATACCGGTTTGTGCTAATTTGTACAGCCTGGAACAACTGGTGGAGTTTTAAGTACTGATGTGCTGTTGCAGCTGCTACCAATTTTTCGGTTGATTCAGGAATCAACCAGGAAAAAAAAAATTTTTATTAGTATCATAGAAGTCTAGTTGTTATCTGCAACATGTAACCATGAAGATTTGGGAATCAACCAGGTATCTTTTTAATTAGTATAATGGCAGTCTAGTTATAATCTACTACATGAAACCATGAAAAAAAACAGTTGATGGTCAGCTGGTGGTTATTTAGCTTACTTTTCCATCAGTAGATAGCGCTGGTTTTATATTATAATAAAAAACACTCATCCTTTATTATTTGTCTGGCAAAAATTTAGGAAACAAAGATTTCTTTTTTCAAAGATACTTTTATATGTTGAGGATGCGACTGCCGGCAGGCTTCGTAAACCTGCCTTACAGTATTCCTGCCCCCCGCCCCACACCTCCACTTTGTTAACAACAAGATGCTACGGCAATGATTTATTCCCAGTTGACTAAGTCCCTAGCATTAGATATGTCCCCAAGTCTCAAAATGGCTCTAAGAATCTACCTTGAATCATTATCCTCCGCTGCTGTTTAAGAGGAGACATGCACAAACTGGTAGTCAGCTAATGCAGCCAGGAAAATTAACTCGTCACAAAGAGCCACAAGTACCAATACTTCAAAAATGAAGAAAACATAAGTTTAGCCTCACTTTTTTTTTTTTGTAATATAAATTTATAAATGCAGAAGTATGGAATGCACTTGCAACATGAAGAGTTAGGTTCCCTCAATAAATACTTTCTCACTCATCAGTCTGGTGAAGAATAACTTGCTAGCACTGGAAAGTACAAACAGACATCATACATTTAATACATTTGGCCCTGGTGGGGCAAAAGATTCTTTAGAAATTAGCCAGCTGAAAGGGTAATTTACCAGGAGGGTTCTAATCTTTTTTTAACCTCTGCAATGTGATAGACATCATTAAAATACCAGGGCTAAAATACAATTTTCCACCTTGTTTCCACTGCCAGATACAGGACGAATGTCATCCGCATTCCCGTGGTGGAGTAGGGTGGCTTTTCTCTATCCCTTTCTTTTCCATCCAGAAAGCACGCTGGAAGGCAAGTGAGTGGTGCTACTGTAAGAATAACCTTGATGCCAGTCTAACATGGTCAATCAGTCATACAATTGGACACGCCATCATATTATCTCACGCCCAGTCACGACACACCTTTTCTGAGGATCTCTCATTCACTTAGTTTCTCGCCTTCAGCAGGGCCAACATTCTCATTTGCATTCAGTTTAAGTATTTATTTCATTTATTAACATAACCAGAAGAACTGAGTGTTTTAAAATATTTATTATATTTCGTTCTAGAAATGATGGTACAATTACGTCACACACCTTTGGGAAGGCATATTTATGCTTTCACACCAGAGCAAAGTTTTATGCATGGCCAGAACTGGAAATACCTAAGCCGTGAATAACAAAGGATAATGCTGTTGATAGGAGGAGCCCTTGTAAGTTTTCAAAAGCTTTCTTCTCTATCATTTATTTTCGGGCAGATATCAATCAGTCCAGTGGAAGGAGTTCTGAACATAAGAGGCACCTAGAATAAAAATTAGACCTTAACTAACAAAAAGAGGTGCACATGTTTACATCAAGAAACAAAAAGCCCTATTGATGCAACTCTCCTGCAAGCCAATGATAATAATAAATGCAAAAGCTATTGCAACTGAAAAGTCTATAAACACTTACCTGAACCTGGTTCATGAGCCGGATAATGACAATCACTTTGTGTTTTTAAACTTGTGGATGTTTTATCACCATTTAAACAAGCATGAGTACTGTTATTTATATTCACAGGTTCTAGGGGGAAGGCTCACTCTAATTATTTATCCATAGCCAAGATTTGTTTTGTTTTCTCTTAAAATCCATTGCTATGTACTCCATTCATGGATGCGTTAAAAATTACTGTTGCCAAAAAAAAAAAAAATTACTGTTGTCCTTCGAAGAATGTAGCAAAACCTAAAACTGCTACTTTAAACCAAATTCCTTTAAATGATTATAAAGCCAGTAAAGCTGACGTTTTACTATGATTTAAGCACCTGAAATATATTCTAACCAACTGATATTCTCTGAGCTAGAATTAGGATCCTCAAAATTTGTATGTATGTACAAATATTGCAAATTAAGCTAATAAAAACTTGGAAAAATACAAATAGCTTTTTTAGTACAAAGATCCAAAATCCACATAGGGGTCTGTACTAAGAGGAAAATGAACAGGAAGCCAGCAAACGTGTCTGCATTTTCTAATCTGGAGACAAAGGCCTCAGCGGAGCCAGGTGGTATTCAGCTGGGTCTGGTTCTTGATGCTGGTATCCATTTTTAGCACTTCGCGAATGGCCATGGTCGCGTAGGTAGAAGGAGGGAGAGAAAAATCCATCTTCAGAGCTCTGTATTTGCCTTCTGCCAGGCAAGAAAGAACAGTCAGAAAGTAAGGCAGCTGCAGACAGACTGGGGCGAGTCACATAATCTCTATACAGATAAAAGAACTGTGCTCCTTTCTTCAGCCTACTTCCCATGGGGCCTCAGAAAATGAGGCATGGAAGTAAGAGATCTGTGAGTGAAGGATCCACCCGAATCCCTATAGTAATTCTACCTGGAACCTTCATAGAAAGGGTAGGTGACAGAAGAGCATAGGATAGAAACACATATAAAATGAAAAAAAAAAAAAAAAAATTTACACTACAGGGTGAAAACAGACAAAGGAATGGCAACAAGAATTTGACAATGAAAAGGCATTTTAGACTCTCTTGCTGGGTTTTCACTTAACTTTGTTAACTGTCTATGGGAGTGGGGAGGATATCCAATCACCTAACATCACAACCTTCTATAATGTTCATTCATTTTCAGTGGGAAATACTCTTTTAATCACTGACCTCCAACTGTAATCATAAAACTAAGATGACAAAACACAAAACAGAACTCACAGAGTGGGCTGGGAGATGGTGGTGATTATAAGATTTTTTTTTTTAAATATGTTTTGGTATGAGAAAACATTTCAAAGTTGACACAGAACTGATGGCTGAGTAAACTTACCAGAAGCAAACACTGGTGGTGGTTTCCCTTCTAGGTTGTCCACATCTGTGTTGAAGAGTGGAATTTTAGGATCATCATATGCAACGACTTCCCTTTGAAACATATAAAGAAAAGTGTGAATGTGAATTTCCGTAACAGGCACTAAGTTACTCATCACCATTTGTTTAGCAAGGAAAACACACAGGCCTAGTGTAAATAATTCCAGGTAGGAGTATTCAATAACAGGATACGGCCATATTTTATACAGAAATACTATATAGCAAGGTGACAGATGATGCCAGCCTATGGTAAAAATAAAAAATGCTTCCCTAGGATGGAAATTCCTTTTGTATGTAGTTGGTAAGTAGTAAACTTCACTTGGCAGAGATGCAAGTGAATTAATCACAGCATCTGTACTTTCTCCAGGGCAGTTATCACCACTAACACCACCATGTTGCTGTGAGAAACTGCTCTCTGGCAAGATGGAGGCCAACTCTGTCAGCCTCTTCCCACAATCCAGAGAAGAGGAGGGAAAAGGAAAAGGGAGAAGAGATGGAGAGAAGGAAGAGAACTTCCTGACAGTGGGCAACTAGTCCAGGGTTTAATTTTTTTAATTATCAAATAAAGCTTTACATAATACTAGGTATTAAAGTATTTTAAAATGGGTAATACAAGTATCTTTTTCTCTCTAGAAACATGATAATGAAACAACCATATCAGTGTGGAACTCACAGCTAATTCTGAGTAAGGTATCTTGAAAATCTCAGTTTTTTAGGAATAGGGGAAAAGTTCATTCTCTGCACATCTCTTCAATAATTTAGCAATGTCAGTAAGATGTAAACTTAGCCACTTTCACTATATATTTGAATTCATTTATCTCCTGATAATTTGAAAATTACCAGGTAGTAGCAGTAATGAGAATAGTATTCAATAACAGCAATAACACTTTTATGCCAGGCTGTAAGCAATGAAAAATATTTATATAATGAAAAAGGTTAAAATCTAGTAGTTCAGTTCTATTTCATTCCAGACTATTACTCACCAGCTGACATTCTGCGGACGAATAATGATCTTTCGGTAGGCCCCTGATAAGGAATAATCTCTAATTTTGTGTCTCATGTTGTCAATATCAAGATTGTCCGCTGTGAGCATTTCCCTGTAGGCTTCACTAACTAATATAAAACAAAATCAGTTGGAATGCAGCATGTCAGCAAGCTACCTTGAACTATAGAGAGTAACATAAATTCTGTCACCTTAACAAAATCAATCATCTCAATTTACAATCCAATCTGTTCTATGGAATTAAAACGTACTGACTTACTAACTAGTACTAGGTGTCTCCAGTTTAGGTTTGGCCGACTTGTAGGTTATTTTTGCAACCAGGCACAGTATCTGGGGTTAAGGGTCCCAAGATGGCTACAAAAGGCCATTTCATCAGAAGTTACTCAACTACAATGGATATGTACTCAGAGTTGGAAGAGACCATATACAGAGCCTCTAACTCCTTCCGGAAGAAGGTAGTTATAAATAAATGTATAAAAATAAGAGACCTGGGAACACCATCTGGCTCACCCTCGCACCTGATGTAGAAACTTTTTTACAACACCAGAGAGAGACAGTCATCCAGCCTTTGCTTTCACGTTGCCATTTACAAGGAGCTACCACTTTGTGAGGCACGCAATTATTGGAAAATTTTTTCTGTGCCATGCTGAAATATGTCTTCGTGTGACTCCTGTCAACTGCTTTCGAACACAGATTAATTGCTTTCTTCCACATGTGTTTGTAAGTACTGGGCCTTTAAGCCATGATCTCCTCTAGACCAACAAGTTCCTCCAACTGTCCCTCCTTTGATATTTCTGTACTCCCCACCGACCCCTCATCTGCCTTGGGTAACAGGCTTACGTTAATAGTAACACCAGATACTTTTCATGTAGACTAACACCAAACTGGCCTTTTCCATCTGTACACTTGATCTTTGAACGTAAACATGAGAATTTACATTTAACCCTATTAAATGCCCTCTGCAGTTCTTTTTAAATACTTATTTTCCATATAATTAATATTAACTATTTTGGGTTATACTACTTGCAAATATGATAAGCAGATTTCTTTACTCACGTCATTCGTAAAAAACGTTGGTTAGACCAGGGTCAAGGAAAGACTCCCTCACGACCCACTTGTGAGGACAGCAGGGATCCCTAACTGAGCACTGCTGACACCAAGTGTGCCTACGTCATGAATCCACATGACTGAACCACCACCCAGCCAGTCTGTGAGCCCCTGTCTTGGCCACGAGGTCTCCACAGTCGGCTCTGTCAAAGGCTAAGCTGAATGTATGTTTTAACTGATACTAACTAGCCCAAAGTTTCTGACCTTGAGAGGTACCAGAGAGTAGAAAAGAATGCTTTCTTTTTCTCTCCTGGAAAGAGGGCAAGTGTGGCTCCAAGCATCTCAGTGCCTTCCTTCTCTACCTCCTGGTACTGGTCTCCGGTTCCTCACTGCACCATCTGTGCCATCCACGCAGCACAGGCAGGCCACCCCACCCTTGTCTACCGCCCTTATTCATTCTCCCTCCTCTTGTCTAATCCTTTTCCCTCCATGAGGCCAACCTCACACAGCAGTCTGATTAGTCAACATGTAAATGGCAGGCTACCACTCCACTCTTTTATAAGTATTTGCCTTATCAAAGAAGGGTGTTAATCCTAATCATTTTGTAATTTCAAGAAATATAACGTTGATAAGTAAACTAATTCTGGGCTCTTGAGAGAAAAGATGTTTTAACAGGAAAACACCTCCGACAGACCAGCCCTGGTGAGGAGTAAACTTCCAGGGTCAGTTCCACCAGGGTAGTCCCAGGCTCAGGGCTGCTTTCTGTTTTACAATTTCTGAATCCTTCAACAGTAAAAGTTCCAATTCCCCTGTCAAAATGGCATCCATGAAGGTACAGAAGTAATTCTTATCAGCCTCTGGGGAGTGGGAAATAAGGGTAGGGAATGCTAAGTTTCCAGTTTATAAACTTCTGAGCCCACTGACTCTTGAAACACAATGAACAGATATTACTTAACGCGGTTTAAAAAAAAAAAAAGGTTAAAAAAAGCAATGTTAAAGTATAATTATCCATTCTCTTTCTCAATGACTCTTTCCAAACCCTCCCATCCTTAGTAAGAATTAGTGAATTTCAGAAATTTTAAATAACAGTGCCAATAATAACAGCCACAACAATAAGGATACCAACACTATCACCATCACCACCACCTCCACCACCTGGTTTCTTAATTTAAATCATCCATCTGAATGCATCTATTTCAGGGAGACTTTTATAAGCAAACACGGCTTATGCATGTTTGAAATCTAAACATTTTTTTTCAAGTCGGATGGAAATTAAGGTTCTAAAATCATATTTAAAATACTGATTTTTTTTCCCTCTCTCGACTCTTGGCTGCCAGTGGCTTAATTATGTCCGACTTCAACTATCTTCCCCGGAGGGAACTTACTTTTATGCTGGGGGTAGATAACATCAAAACCAGGCAAGGGCATTACCACATCATGGATGGAGTAATTATTAACATCGTCTTCCCCAATACAGGTAACTGCAGCTGAAAATATACCAATGGATAAATTAAGAAGAATTAAGAAAACAGGTCCACAAGTCCGACCTTCTAAAATTACACATCTAAGCAATCAGAAATGCAAGCTTGCCCAGGTTCAGTGCCCCATGGAGCTTAGAGAAATTAATTTGCCTTTCTGTCTTTTCTATTCCACCCAAAAAATAAATATCGTGGATTCAGAAAAAGTAGAAAACTAAAAATAATCTGTTTCTCAGCTGCACCCTCACGTTTTAGGACTCCTGGCTTTTAGCTTCTTTTTCCTCATCAAACAACACTACAAAATACTATTTGGAAAGTTATCACAGATGAATACATTTTGCTAAAAGCATAAACAATGGGGAAAAAAACCCCGTCTGTATTTAGAGGATGAAATGTGGTGGCACAGGGGACATTAAAATACACCAGATGTGATCAATATTGAGTGAGGAAAAATTAAATCAGGAAGAGATTAATTAAATTTCCATACAAATGAAAAGCTTTAGTTCAGTTACTGGGCACACCTGCAGATGAGCAGACTGTCTCCAGGAAGCAGCCAGGAAGAAATGGACTTTGGAAACAGACTTGATTTGATTCCCAGACTTCTCTCTCTCTTTTTAATTTTTTTAAAAAATTAATGTTTATTTATTTACTTATTTTTGGCCACACTGAGTGGCATGTGGAATCTTAGTTCCCTGACCAGGGATAGAATCCACGTCCCCAGCAGTGGAAGCGCGGAGTCTTAACCACTGGCCCACCAGGGAAGTCCTAGCCTTCTCTTTTTTTTTTTAACCAGCTGTGGAAACTTGGGGTAAGTGACTGAACCTCGTGTGAGGAACAGACAGAATGCTTCACAGTAATACTGAGCTTTAAACTAGAAGATGCAGGTAAAGGGCTTACTTAGCAGAAGGCCCAGCACACAGTAAGGGCTCAACAGCAGATGGGACTGTTTGCATGTCTTATGAACATTTCAGGCACAGAGTGTGCACTAAATGTCTACGATATCACAGCCCCATGTAAAGTGCACTCCAGTCTTGTGCTGACTTAAAGAAACTCTTTAAGACTGGCCAACGACAGCAGGGAGGCTGAAGTATACCCAGAAGTGTAGAGAAGTATTAGCTAGACCCAGATTAGGGTTTGCAAAGGGATCTTAGGCAACACTTAGTCCAAATCTTATCCTAGTTGAGAAAATGGAAGCCCGGAGAGAGTCAGGTGCATATTTTCGAATCAGATGCCTATTTTTCATTACATATGACAGATCCATACCAGTCAGTCTGAGCTTACAATGTCTTTCCCTTTCAAGCTTACCAGACAGCTATCTTAACCAGCAGCCAGGCTGGATGTTAAGCACTAGTGTCAAATAACTGAACCCAAGTTTGGGTGAGCAAGGATGGTGTCTGCCCTTTTACCTCCTTTGAGAACAAGGTCCCCCGGGACAGGGTTCAGTCCGTACTCTTCAATCCTCTTGCTCACCATGTTGTTCCACACATAGCTCTGATAGCTATGAATATACATTAAGCGATTATTTCTTGGTATCTGACGGGAGAAAAATAAAAAACAGGCAAGAGAAAAAAAAATACATTCCAAATATTAAAAGTACTGTACTTTCCAAGACATCCCACTTGTTTAGTGGTGCCCCTAGTACAAGAAACTCGTAACTTCAATCTCCCATTTTTCTAACAGTCTATAGAAACAGTAACTGACACACAGCCACCAATTTTAGAGACGGAAGCCCTCAGACTAGGGGGTGTTCATGATCAGCAGCAGCTGCAGCGGCTCCCGTTCTGTACCCACAGTTCAGACGCTCATGTGAAGAAAGCAAGTGCTTTGGAATTTATACCCTCAATCAAAGATACAGACTTCAAACTCAAGGAATTTATACCTCAATCATAGAGCTAACAGTGCTTTCTAATTCTATGGAAGGAGAAAGCCTGTATGACTGAACTGACAACTAATTTCCTACAGCAGGAATCCTGATTTTTTTGTACATCTGGGGGAGAGTAACCAAGACTTACAGTTAGGAGTTAAACTTTAGTCTATCTGTACTATAGTATGCAAACACCAGTATAGGCTACACTTACCATGATGCAACCCAGTCTTGAATCACCACAGAGAAACCACACTAAAATGTAGTCATTTAGATCACTTACTGTGCAACCCTCTCACTGAAGCAGGTTACAGCTCTGATGCTACAGAGACTAAGAAATGAACTCTATGATGGGTTCTGAATTTCTCAAATACCAAGATACTTAATTTAAACTTCCTTGTAGGTATTTTCCACACAGATGCTTTCCTTGTGCCTTGCATGTTAACAACCACTGCCCCACTGCCTGCACCCACCACCCTCCCCTATCACCACCCAGGGTCTCAGCAAGGATCCCGCAGGCAACACCCCTCTCAGAGATTGCCAAAGGATCCTTATTTACCTTCTGTTCTTCCAAAATTTAGTAAAATATTTAAAGATAAAAAGTTCAAAGCATTGAGCCACCTCGAGTCAGTGCCTGACTTCACAAATTGCACTCACTATGCCAAATGCAGAGACTATATTCTTCAGTCCGTATTTTGAAAGTCCTCGGAGAAGCTGCCCTTCCACACACCTTTTGACAGGTAGTTTTCGGAGGGCAGCGGCTGGGTCTTTGGTCTTCGCCCATTCCTCCCTGCATTTAACCAAGTACCCCTTTTCAGCTGGTGGGGGGAAAAAAAGCTGTGTTAACAATTTATCCAAAAGACAGTTCTATAACTTAAAACACTTCACAGAGAACACAAAATTAGAAAGTGCTATTTGTAAGAGAGATACTCTGAAGCGCTTTTGGTCACCTGAGAATCATCATCAGAAAAGTGAAAAGATGGGAAGGGCAGAAAGTTTACAGAACTAGATGGCTTTCAACATGCTACCACCCCAGGACTTAAAGCCAATGACTGTTCATTATCAAGCTGACTCAACATCAGACAAAACCTTGGTAGCCCTTTCTTCCTTCCCTCTCTTTTTCTATTGTATTGTCAAATTTAATGGGTTACTTTCCATAAAATTAGACAACCTTATCTCTTTCAACTTGCAAATGAATAATTATCCAAAGTGGGCATAATTATTTTGCTTATTTGTAAAGTGGTACTTAAATCCTTTTCCATACAGTATGACATTAGTTTTTAACGAACTCTCCAAACTTAAAAATCCTCAGTGTGTTTTTGCCAAGTTTTTATATTGTATTACATTTTGCTTTAACAAATTAACCACCAGTGAAATCTGTTTGGATTCCTATATGTTCAGAGATTTAATACTGCATGGAGAAAAGGAAATGAATGTATTCATTTATGAATTAATAAATTACATGAGCTAAAGACCTGAAAATAAGATATAAATTATAAATCTCAAATATATACATAAAACTTGTGTAAAAAAAGACATAAACTATACTTTTTACTTTAAAAACAGTTTTTAAAATTCTGAAATAATGACCCCAATTTGTACCTATACTTCAATTCAAAGCAATTCCATGAATATCTAGTCATATATTCTTTTTTTTTCTTAAGATTATTTTTATTCTCACCTCCAGAACGGGGTTTCAATATTAAATCCATGACTTCAGCCCAGGAATTTTGTAGTATAGCTCTAAAATTAAACAGCATTTATTTTACTTAATTTTGCATTAAGATGAATTTTATTTGCCCAAGCCTGTGGAGTAACAAACCATATTAACTTTATATATTTTATTAAACTTAAAATAAGCAGAAAAACTAATATAATAACATAGGTTTCAAATGTAAATGTCAAAAGAACTTAAGAGGAGAAAATTAAAAATATAATGTTTACTCATAACATTTAATATCATTTCACAGTTTTAGAAAGCTGTTATAGTATAAATACTACCTAGTCATGCTTTAAGCTGTTATACATGGTATTATCTGTATAAATCAAAGTTGTCTTTATATACTAAAACTTATTTGAAACTTCTCAAAAAAAGTCTCCCATGTTAAATACTTTCTTGCCTAAAGAGAATAAATACAATTTATCCTTCTCTATTATTCTTGCCAAAATGGAAGTATCTTTACATTTGCTGATTATAAGTTATACATGCTTCTTTAAAATTAAACAGTACATAAGAAAGGTTACCTGATATCTAACCTTTAAAAAATAAACACTGTTAACACTTCAGAGAGTAGTTTTCAAGACTGACTTGATCTTTAAGTGTATGCAGTTTTTTCTTTAACTTTTATTATACTCTCTTTTATCACACAGAGGTTGTATTTCATGTATCATATCTGAACATTTTATATAGTTAAGATTTCTGCTCTTGGAGTCATACTGAGAAAGGCCCTCCCTACCATAAGAAAATAAAAATCCCTTCTATTAATTTTTCTGTTTTTCTACTTAACTAGCGTTTTCATTTCTCACGTTTAAGTTAATCTATATATTTCTATGTATTAAATTATATAAAATGATGTTTTATCTACTGATGAGATCATATGGATATTTAACCTACTAATGCAATGAATTAGATTAATAGATATCCCACTGCTGGCCATCCTTAAAGTCCTGGAACAAGCCATGCTCTATCAGTCTTTAAATATACTCCTGAGTGACACATTATTCAGCTGCCTAGGCCTTCAGTAACATTTCCAAAAAGAGTACAGTATTAATTCAAGACTAGGAACTAGTGTGCCAGATTTCATGGAAAAAGACTTCTGTGCTCAAAAACCTTTGTTATCTGGCTGGCCACTTGATTTTGTAAATAGTTTTATTGGAAAACATCCGTGGATCCTTAATTTATGTACTATTTCTGGCTACTTTCACACTGTAACAGCAGTGCTGAGTAGCTACTACACACACTCCATGGCCCACAAAGCCTAAATATTTACCTTTACAGAGAAAGTCTGCCAACATCTGGTGTAATATATTAAAATTTCTCAACTACAGGACTTTTTAACACTTTTAAGATACTACCACACACGTGAAGGTTCAGTATATAGCGCCATATTAAAGATGGATTATATTTGGTTTATAACAAGCCATCCTATCTGGCTCACCACCATTAAAATGTTTTCTATTTTTCTGACATTATCTTTCCTTCTTCCACCTTCTTTTTTTATTTTTTTAATTTTCTAAAAAATAAATTTATTTTATTTATTATTTTTGGCTACGTTGGGTCTTCATCGCTACGTGCGGGTTTTCTCTAGTTGTGGTGAGTGGGGGCTACTCTTCGTTGCGGTGCACGGGCTCCTCATTGCGGTGGCCTCCCTTGCTGCGGAGCACAGAGCTCTAGGCACGCGGGCTCTAGAGCACAGACTCAGTAGCTGTGGCACACGGGTTTAGTTGCTCCGTGGTGCGTGGGATCTTCCCGGACCAGGGCTCGAACGCATGTCCCCTGCATTGGCAGGAGGATTCTTAACCACTGCGCCACCAGGGAAGCCCTAAGTTTTTTAATATGGTGTAAAAGTAAAGTTCCAACTTCATTTTCTTTTTCTTGCAGGTGGACAGTCAGTATCCCCAACACTTACTCGTTGAAAAGTTGTCCCTTCGCCAATTGAATGATCTTGTCATCCTTGTCAAAAATCATCTGACCATATATATTAGGATTTGTTCCACTTTTTTTTTAAACAGTTTTACTGAGGTATAACTCACATACCACATAATTTATCCTTTAAGTGCACAACTCAATGACTTTTAGTATACTACAGAATTTTGCAACATTACACAATCAATTTTAGAACATTTTCATCACCCCGAAAAGAAATCCTAACCCTAACCCATCAGCAGCCACTTATTCTCCATGACCTCTGCCCCATCAACTTTCTGATTCTATGGATTTGCCTAGTCTGGACATTTCATACATAAAGAATCATACACTATGTTGCCGTTTGTGACTAGCTTCTTTCACTGAGCATGTTTTAAAGGTTCATTCAAGTCATAGCATGTATCAGTCCTTCGTTCCCTTTTACTGCTGAATAATGTTCCATTGTATTAATATGCCACATTTTGTTTATCCATCTATCAGCTGATAGACATCTGGGTTGTTTCCATAATTTTGGCTGCTATAAATATCAGTGTAAATTTTCATGTTGGACATATGTATTCGATTCTCTTGAGTATTATTCCTAGGAACGCAATAGCTAGGTCATATGGTAACCCTATTATTTAACCGTGTAGGGAAAACCCAGACTATTTCCCAAAACGGCTGTACCATTTTAGATTCCCACCAGCAGGTCATGAGAGGTCCAAGTTCTCCACATCCTCAACAATACTTTTTTTTTTCTTTTCTGGCTGAATTGGGTCTTCGTTGCTACACGTGGGCTTTCTCTAGTTGCGGCGAGCCAGGTCGTTGCAGTGGCTTCTCTTGTCGCAGAGCATGAGCTCTAGGTGCGCAGGCTTCAGTAGTTGCGGTGCACGGGCTCAGCAGTCGAGGCATGTGGGCTCTAGGGGGCACGGGCTTCAGTAGTTGTGGCTCATGGGCTCTAGAGCACAGGCTCAGTAGTCCTGCCGCATGGGCTTAGTTGCTCCACGGCATGTAGGATCTTCCCGGACCAGGGATTGAACCCATGTCCCCTGCTTTGGCAGGTGGATTCTTTTTTATTTATTTTATTATTTTTATTTTTGGCCGCGTTGGGTGTTGGTTGCTGTGCGCGGGCTCTCTCTAGTTGCTCCTCGCTGCGGTGTGCGGGCCTCTCATTGCAGTGGCCTCTCATGTTGCAGAGCACAGGTTCTAGGCATGAGGGCTTCAGCAGTTGCAGTACGCAGGCTCAGCCGTTGTGGCGCAGGGGCTGAGTTGCTCCGTGGCATGTGGGATCCGCCCAGACCAGAGCTCGAACCCGAGTCCCCTGCATTGGCAGGTGGACTCCTAACCACTGCGCCACCAAGGAAGCCTGGCAGGTGGATTCTTAACCATCACACCACCAAGGAAGTCCCCCACCCATACTTATTTATTGTCTGTCTTTCTGATTTTAGCCATTGTACTGGGTGTGAAGTAGTATCTCATTGTGGTTTTGAACTGCTTTTTCCCAGTGATTAGTGATTCCTTAGTGATGTCAAGCATCTTTTTATGTGCTTATTGGCCATTAGTCTATGTTCTATGGAGAAATGTCTACTCAGATTTTTTGACCATTTTTAGGTTATCTGTCTTTTTGTTTTTGAGTCATAACAGTTCTTTAAATATTTTGGATTCAAGTCATTCTTCCACCTTTAAACTATAAACTGAGGGTTTTTTTCTTTAGGTGGTCCTGTGGTGGTAACAGTGGGCTACTCTGAAACTAGGAAACATTCTTGTGTTTTACAAATTGTTGGTTAGGAATTCTGAATGGATTATATACTGACTTTATACTTGGGCATGTTAATGCAACTTTGGCCCTGAATAAATCTGATAAATCAGATTTATACATTATCTTTGGAGTGCAAAATTTACAGGGTCCCATGGCTGCTGTTCTGCCGAATTAGCTACAAATTCAACGGGTGATACAGCCTTCTCTTAAATATTCTGTCTCACAGTACAATTAGCATCTTCATTATCAATGTCCTCTGAACATTAGCAAGATTGAAAATATTATCTTTTATTATCTAATAATAGTGATTATTATTTATTACAGTGTTCTTCCTGGCAACATTTTTTTTCTCTGGTTAGTATATTCTAATTTTAATATATTACTTTCTATTTATTGAGCACTTCCTATCTGCTAGGCATAGAAACAGGTATTGCATAGACTTCATCTTACTTCATTTTCACCACCCCTGTGAGGTTGGTGTTATCCTTTCCATTTCACAGATGACTAATGTGAGGCTCAGAACTGAAATCTGACTTCAATGCCTGAGGGGTTTTGTTTTGTTTTGCCTTTTTTTTTTTTTTTGGCTGAACTGCAAGGCTTGCGGGATCTTAGTTCCCCCACCAGGGACTGAACCCAGGCCCTAGGCAGCGAAAGCGCACAGTCCTAACCACTGGACGGCCAGGGAATTACCCCCTTCTGCCTGAGCTTTTAACCCTAACACTGCCTCAAAGAGGTAGAGGAAATACTACATGATATTTTTCATTTTGTGCTCTTAAAGATGCATGAACAAATGCAACTTCATGCAGTCAGCTGCTGAACCATGGACTGATTCAAGAAGAGCCCCTCTATTCTCAGTGCTGCACCTGACCAACTAGTGAGCCTGGGCAGGCTCCCTAAGCCGAGATTTCATCTTTGCTAAAATAAAGGATTTGAAGCACCAGGAAGAACATGAACTAAACCTCTCAGATCACTTCCAACCCAGACTTTCACAGTTCTAACTGCCACATGAATAATTATTTAGGTAACACAGTCTCTGCTGGACAGCAGGATAGCATAAGTAAGTTTATAAACCCAAGTATTTATTGATGGGATTCCCACTCTAGCTCGCCATACAGGGATTTCCTGTTATCTCAAAGCTAATCAGAGAGTTCTTAAAATAAATTTTACTTGCTAATTGCACCCTATACCATTTTCTTTAAAGGATGGGGGAAGGGCAGGTACAAGTTTAAGAAACTAGGAAGCACTTGTTAACAGAGATCATAAACTACACCGTCTCCCTCAGGCTACTTTGGGTCTGAGTTACCCAACTGCTACTGTTGGGTCACTTACTGAGCCAAGATTTACCTGTAAAAAAGAAAATAAAACAGAATCCCTGGATGGGCTATCAAGGGAGAGAGAAAAACTTTACTTTTCAAGTTATATCTTTTTGAATTCTGATTTATTTTTTCACCTTGTGCATGTATTATCATAAAACAGAAGGAGGCTGTGGATCAGTTGGTCATCCAAAAGGATGAGACACACTGCTTCGTTTGGCCCAGATTTCCATTTTTTCTAGGAAATCTAGAAATAATTAAAAACACCACCAACAAAAAACATCCTGCTTCTTTTTTTTAAGGAGAGAGCTCTTTTAGACGAAAGTTAAGAAATTAAATACAAACCTTCCAACTTGATATGTGGGGACGGCTGTGGTTCCAAACCTTTGCATTCCATAGTAGTTAATAAATCCAATCTCCTTGAGAGAGTTCATGGCTTGTTCCACTTGGTCATCAGTTCCAGTAATATTTCTGTAGGGGCCCAAATTACCCAGAGAAAAAAATTTACAGGCCAACACATTCAGGGATGCATATCACAAGTGACATGGCTTGGCTTCTGTGCCTTTCCCTTGCCCCCTGCAGCTTTCTACCTCCTGAGGACACTGTCTTTTTAAAAAATTGTGACATATACACAACACTAAATTTACCTTTTTAGCCATTTCTAAGTATGCAATACAGTAGCATTAAGTACATTCACAATGTCGTGCAGCCTTTACCACTATCTTCATCTTCGCAAATCTAAACTCCGCACCTATTAAACAGCAGCTCTCCATCTCCCCGTCCGCACCTTATACCCCAGGTAACTTTTATTCTACGTCCTACGTCTATGAATTTGCCTATTCTAGGTACTGAATATGAGTGGAATCATAGGCCGTCTTTTGTATTTCAAGGAGACGGCTTCTTTCCAAAGGTGGTGCTGAGTTTTTAGAGGGGTGGGCGTGTTGGTACAAACACTGCAGCTGTGTTTGCTCTCCCAGCCTCATTGGGCCCCACCCCGCCTTCCTGGCTGCCACGGGCATCTGCACCAGCTCACTGGGATTAACTGTTCTGAACAGACTCAAGGTGACACAGCAAGACCCTCTCTGGTCTGCATTCATACCCGCAGCTCTTTACCTGAGGACAACAGTGAAGTGATTCCCTTGAAGCTCTCCCAATTTCAGAGGGTTTTTCTGATAGCTGAAATTCCCTAGCTTAAAGTTCATCAAGCACTTATTCAAGTGGGCAAGTCTTTGTGCAGTTATTCTAAAAAATACGAAATAAAAAAAGAAGCAGAAAGAGGGTCATGAGCTATCGCCTGGCTGAAATGGTCTAGGACACTTTACTACAGAAAACGGCAGCTTGAAATGAGACTACACACTATGACGATGCAAAACAAAGGCACCGCAGCTGGTGGGGTGAGTCTACCTTTCATTTGCCTCTGGAATGTTCCTCCAGCATGAGGACACCTGTTCCTATTGGAATGATGTAACCTGGGCAATGTTTATATTCTTAGAGCCTCATGTTACTTACATACTGATAATGGAACAGTATCATCTGTGAAATTTTCTAGTTTTTGTGAGGGAAGAGGGGTGAGAAAGGGAGCAGAGAGCAATCCCTACAGGTAAAAAGATAGTTATTAAGCATTAAAAAAGTCAATTTTCATTTTCGTCCCTCAGAAAAGTATTGTAAACTCACTACAGAAAACTTGGAAAAATACAGAAAAGTACAGAACAAGAAAAAAAAAATTCAGTTTCATCACCTGAAAGAAAAATCTGTTAATATCTAACTTTGAATTTCCTCCCATTCTTTCTTTCTTAAATTCATGTCAGATATATTTATATAATATTTATCTTCATCTGACTATATATATGTAGTCAGAATCCTACCATAATCTGTACCCTCCTGCTGTCATTTAAATGGCATGATAAAATTTTCATGAAAAACTTCTTAACTTCTTTAATAGTAATACACATAGAAAAAGAAATACAGTACTGAAAGGCCTCTGTTCTATCTCTATCCCTCAATACCCCTCCCCACTGGCAGCCAACATTAAAAGTTTCTTGTCTATTCTTCTAGTAACACTTTCTGTACACACAGGTATACCTATTGTCTTCTCTCTTTTTGGAATTTCTTTGTAAGCTTTTAACACATATGTTATATATACAGAAAAGTGCACAGATCGTAAGTGTTCTGCTTGACGGATTTTCACAAAGTGAACACAACCATGTAACTAGCATCCAGATCTTCCCTTTCAAAAAACAATTTTTGTTACATTATAAATTGTTCAGCATCTTGCTTATATTCACTGAAAGAACGCATATTACAGACTGGGCTTATGCATACAGTCCTTCTAGAGCTGCCTCACTCTGTGTACAGCTTCAAAGAATGGCTGCTGCACTGCCTGGATCCTTTCTCTGACCTTTATCTGACCAGTCCCCTGTGATGGGCATTTAAATTGCTACCCATCTTTTGCTATTACAATCCATTCTATAACACATACCCTCATATAGACTTCTTGGTGCATCTACATAAGTGAATGATTCAGATAAGCCCCTAGAATTAGAAGGCAGGGATCTTAAATTTTAACCCCTATTGCCCTCCAAAACAGTTACACCAATTCACACTCACACCATTAATATGTAAGTGCCTACTTCCTCAGGCCTGTGTCTCCTCACACAGCATGTTATAAACCTTTTTGAGCTCTGTCAGGCTGATAAGTTAAAAATGCTATCTTGGGGCTTCCCTAGTGGCGCAGTCGTTAAGAATCCGCCTGTCAATGCAGGGGACACAGGTTCGAGCCCTGGTCTGGGAAGATCCCACATGCCGCGGAGCAACTAAGCCTGTGAGCCACAACTACTGAGCCTGTGCTCTAGAGCCCGAGAGCCACAACTACTGAGCCCATGTGCCACAACTACTAAAGCCCACACATCGACGAAGAGTAGCCCCCCGCTTACCGCAACCAGAGAAAGCCCACACAGCAACGAAGACCCAACGCAGCCAAAAATAAATAAATTTATTTTTTAAAAAATGCTATTTTGATTTTTATCTGAATGCTTCTTACTATGAAACTAAACATTTCTTCATTATCTTGACTGTGAAGTACCTGTTCGTCCTACTACTTATTTTTCTATTGGATTGTTAATATTCTTCTGTTTTCATATATTAAGGAAATCTACCCTTTACCACATAGCTTGCAAATATTATCTCCCATTTTGTGAGTTTATTCATAATATTTTACACTTTAGAAAATTTCCCAACTTCATGTTAAAAAAAATCAAACTGGAGAAAATTGGCACCACTATAACAAAAGGTCTTATACCTCACCTGTAGATTTACCAATTGCTAACCATTTCCCAGATTTACTTTACATATATTTCTAGATATATGAACACCCACACATTACACATATGCACATACATACACACATGCAGGTAAAACCTATGTATTTTTCTGAACCATGTGAGAGTGACCTGCAGACCTAGGGACACCTCACCCCTAAAGTGACTGCAGTGTGTCTCCTAAGAACAGCAGGGTCTCCCGCGTTTCTAACCACCAGTCACCCTCACGAAGCCTATGTGAATTCAAGGCCACTGATGAGCACTCCACATCCAATTCACCCAATTCCCCCAATAACATCACTTAGATTTCTTTTTTTAAACCTCCTTAAATTCAGGATCTAATCAAGAACCAGGACAATCATTGTTTCCTCACGTTAAGATGCCCACATTTTGGTGGGAATTGATGCTGCGGCTTTTTCAGTGTATCGCAGCAAAACGGTACCTCTCTCTCCTTTCCCTTTTTTAGTTGGTAATCTGTGGGGTGACATTTTAAAAATTCTGTGACTATCCTCTTCCCCCATAGTCTTTCATCCAACTGTTTAGGTACCCGAGGATAATTTTTTATTATTATTATTTTTTTGCTGTGCAGCATGTGGGATCCCAGCTCCCAGAACAGGGATGGAACCCGCACTGCCTGCATTGGAAGCACAGAGTCTTAACCACTGGACCAGCAGGGAAGTCCCCCAAGGGTAATTGTTGGCTGAGGCAAGTATTACTGTGTTGACTGCGAAAGACTGTTTTTCTATACCCACCATTCCTCCTATATTAGTTGGCATTCTTCTACAAATAGGACTGTACAGTAAAAAAATTTTTTTTCGTTTTCCCATTTAGGTTGTTAGATAATATAGAGCAGAGTTTTCTGTGCTATACAGTAGGTCCTAGTTGGTTATCTTTTCTTTTTAATTTTTATTTTATTTTGATTTTTTAAAAAATTATTTATTTATTTATTTTTGGCTGTGTTGGGTCTTCATTGTTGAGCATGGGCTTTCTCTAATTGAAGAGAGTGGGGACTACTCTTTGTTGCGGTGCGCAGGCTTCTCGCTGTGGTGGCTTCTCTTGTTGCAGAGCACGGGCTCTAGGCATGCGGGCTTCAGGAGTTGTGGCTCGCAGGCTCTAGAGCACAGGCTCAGTAGTAGTGGCGCTCAGTAGTGGCTGCTCCACAGCATGTGGGATCTCCCCGGACCAGGGCTTGAACCCGTGTACTCTGCACTGGCAGGCGGATTCTTAACCACTGTGCCACCGGGGAAGACCTGGTTATCCATTTTAAATACAGCAGTGTGTACATGTCAATCCCAAACTCCCTAACTATCCCTCCCCCCTACCCTCCACCCCGGTAACCGTAAGTTCGTTCTCTAAGTCTGTGAGTCTGTTGAATTTCAGTTAGTTGAAATTTAGTTAGTTGAATTTTTTTTAAATAGCTCTGGGATTTAAGTCTATTTAGGAAGGGTGTCCCTAGTCAGAGATTATTTTTTTTAAATAGTATCCCCAGGTATAAGTAGAGTACTTTTGCAGCTGTTGTTTTTTTTTAAGAATTTATTTATTTATTTATTTATTTATTTATTAGCTGCATTGGGTCCTCGTCGCTGCGCGCAGGCCTTCTCCAATTGCGGTGAGCGGGGCTACTCTTGGTTGTGGTGGCCTCTACTGTCACGCAGCACGGGCTCTAGGCGCGTGGGCTTAGTAGTTGTGGCTCGCAGGCTCTAGAGTACAGGCTCAGTAGTCGTGGCTCACGGACCTAGCCACTCCATGGCATGTGGGATCCTCCCGGACCAAGGCTCGAACCCGTGTCCCCTGCATTGGCAGGCGCAATCCTAACCACTGAGCCACCAGGGAAGCCCCAGTTATTGTTGTTTTAGAGTCAAAAGGGTACTTTTCCTTTTGTTTCCTTCTGGCCAACAGTAGTGACGCACTTTTCGTCATGTCTCATTTACAGCAGTGCTGGCCTCCATGCTGTCCCTAACACACTAATCTTGACTTACTGGTCTTTTAAAGTCTACAATGGTTGTGGCAAAGAAGAAAAGAACTCTGGTACTGGAGTCCCAGGGGCTTTGACTGGCAGTTTCTGTTTACTCTCCCCAGTCAACTACTGATGCCCAAAGTGGCTCATTTAGAGAGGAATGGGAGGAGGTCAAGTCCTCCTGCTCTGCTTTAAATTATGGACTCTCTTCATCCTAGGCAACAAGGAGGTTAAGGAAAGAAGAGGGGAAAGCTGTTCACACACAAGTCAGTAACAGTGTCAGCTGCTGCTCAGTGGCTTTGGTTCTGCATTTTAAATTATCAGCATACACGTATCTTTTGGCTTTTTGTCTTTTTTTAAAAGGTAGATTGAGGAGTATAAATACTACACCAAGGACCTGGTTACAAAAGATAAATATTCATATTACATGTATCTGTAATATCATATATCTCTCTCTCTCCATCTATCTTCGCAGTGACACTGTGGCTGATACCACCTTTCAAATGGCTTTGTTAATATTTGGCAAAGCTTTGCCTCTTCCAGTGAAGACATATAAAAACGCAGGTAAGGAGTCAATTTAATTTTTTTCAGGTGGCTACTCAGTTATTTCAACAAATTCACTGACTCAAAACTTTTCTTTGGGAGTTCCCTGGTGGCGCAGTGGTTAAGACTCCATGCTCCCAATGCAGGGGGCCAGGGTTTGATCCCTGGTCAGGGAACTATATCCCACATGCATGCCGTAACTAAGAGTTCGCATGCCACAACTAAGGAGCCCACCTGCTGCAACTAATAAATTAAAAAACAAACAAACAAAAACAACCCCAACACTCTTCTTTGCTGATTTTAAATGCTACTTGCTTACACACTAACTCTGTGGATATATCTGGGCCTGTAATTATTCTAATGCTACCTGTTTATGTGCCAGTATCATATTGCTTTAACTGCTATACTTTTTTGGCCATGCCACGCAGCATGTGGGATCTTCGTTCCCCAACCAGGGATCGAACCCGTGCCCCCTGCCTTAGGAGTGTGGAGTCTTAACCAATGGACTGCCAGGGAAGTCCCTACTATACTTCTATAATATGCTTTAAAATATACTGAGGCTGGACAGCTACACGTAAAAGAATGAAATTAGAACATTCTCTAACAACATAAACAAACTCAAAATGGATTAAAGACCTAAATGTAAGACCAGATACTATAAAACTCCTAGAAAAAAATATAGGCAGAACATGCTTTGGGCTTCCCTGGTGGTGCACTGGTTAAGAATCCACCTGCCAATGCAGGGGAGACGGGTTTGAGCCCTGGTCCAGGAAGATTCCACATGTTGCAGAGCAGCTAAGCTCATGCGCCCCAACTACTGAGCCTGCACTCTAGAGCCTGCGAGCCACAACTACTGAGCCCATGCGCCACAACTACTGAAGCCTGCATGCCTAGAGCCCATGCTCCACAACGAGAAGCCACCGCAATGAGAAGGCCGCGCAACAGAACAAAGACTAGGCCCCGCTCGCCACAACTAGAGAAAGCCTGCGCACAGCAATGAAGACCCAACGCAGCCATAAATTAATTAATTAATTATTTGAAAAGAACATGCTTTGACATGAATCATAGCACTGTTTTCTTGTGTCCATCTCCTAGAGTAATGGAAACAAAAGCAAAAATAAACAAATGGGATCTAATTAAACATAAAAGCTTTTGCACGGCAAAGGAAATCATAAACAAAACAAAAAGACAACAGACTGGAAGAAAATATTTGCAAATGATGCAACCAACGAGGGCTTAATTTGCAAAATATACAAACAGTTTATATAGCTCATTATCAAAAAAAAAAACAATCAAAAAATGGGCAGAAGACCTAAATAGACATTTCTCCAAAAAAGACATACAGATGGCCAACAGGTACATGAAAAGATGCTCAATATTGCTAATTATTAAGAGACATGCAAATCAAAACTACAGTGAGGTACCACTTCGCACCAGTCAGAACGACCATTAAAAAGCCTACAAATAACAAATGCTGGAGAGGGTGTAGAGAAAAGGGAACCCTCCTACACTGTTGGTGGGAAGGTTAAATTGGTAACAGCCACTATGGAGAAGAGTATGGAGGTTCCTTAAAAAACTAAAAATAGAGTTGCCATATGATCTAGCAATCCCACTCCTGGGCATATACCCAGAAAAGATGAAAACTCTAATTTAAAAAGATGCATGCGGGCTTCCCTGGTGGTGCAGTGGTTAAGAATCCGCCTGCCAATGCAGGGGACATGGGTTCGAGCCCTGGTCCGGGAAGATCCCACATGCCGTGGAGCAACTAAGCCCGTGCGCCACAACTAATGAGCCTGCGCTCCAGAGCCCATGAGCCACAACTACTGAGCCCACATGCCTACAGCCCATGCTCTGCAACAAGAAAAGCCACCGTAATAAGAAGCCCGCACACCAGAACGAAGACTAGGCCCCGCTAGCTGCAACTAGAGAAAGCCCACGCACAGCAACGGAGACCCAACGCAGCCAAAAATAAATAAATAAATTTATTTTTTTTTAAAAAAAGATACATGCGCCCCAGTGTTCATAGCAGCGCTATTTACAAGAATCAAGACATGGAAACAACCTAAATGTCTACTGAAAGATGAATGGCTACAGAAGATGTGGTACCTACATACAATAGAATATTACTCAGCCATAACAAAGAATGAAATAATGCCATTTGCAGCAACACGGATGGACCTGGAGATTATCATACCAAGTGAAGTAAGTCAGACAAAGACAAATATTATATGCTTTTACTTGTATGTGGTAAAAAATATATATACAAATGAACTTATTTACAAAACAGAAACAGACTCACAGACATAGAAAACAAACTTATGGTTACCACAGGGGAAAGGGGGAAGGGAGGAATAAATTGGGAATGTGAGATTAACATACATACACTACTATATATAAAATATAAAGCAATTATACTCCAATAAAGATATAAAAAAAATAAAAAATAAAATAAAGTTGTACTGTATAGCACAGGGAACTATATTCAGTATCTTGTAAAAATCAATAATGGGAAAGAATCTGAAAAAGAATATATGTGTGTGTGTCTGTGCGTGTATATACATACATATATATATATATATATAAGTATAAAACTGACTTTGTTATACACCTGAAACAATGTAAATCAACTATACTTCAATAAAAATAAATAAAAAATAAATAAAAACAGGTGGTAAGTTAGAGAAATCGATTACTATAAATCCAGAAATATCTTAGGGTGGAAAGTGTAGTTAAAATGTTTTACTAGTCTAAGTGTACAATTTACCCCACAGCAGAAATCATCATGAGAATGTTTCAATAAAAACATTTTAAAAATGAAAATATATATGTATTTATACGTATATTTTTTATTTTTATAGATATGTCATATATATATACTGAGGCTAATACCCCTTTATTAGTCACTTTTTCCAGAATTTTTATGGCTAGCTCTGTGTCTTTCCCACATTATGATCAGCTTGATTACACTGAAACATTCTATTGGAATTTTCATTAGTATCAGCATAAATTTATACATTTATTCATTAGAGAACATTTATATGTATCCAAGAACAGGTTATAGCATTCATTTATTCAAGTCCTTTTACATCGATCAATAGCATTTCAAAGTTTCTTCAGAGAGAGATCTTATACTTTACCAAAATCTTTGTTTCTAGGTATGTTCTTTTCTTTTCTTTTAAACTTTTTCTGTGTAAAAGAGTTTTTTCCATTATAATTTCTAACTGGCTGTCATCTGAATATTGATTTTTGTACATAATCTTTCCTATCTTGTATAACTTTCAGTCAACTCCTTGCATAGAAACAATAATATATCAGTAACAAAAACTGCAATTTGGCCTCCTCCCTTCTAATTTTTACACCACTTATTTCTTAATTTTGTTTTCTGTATTACAGTATGCCTAGAACAATGATAAATAGTGGTAATAGTGTGGTCATCTTTATTTACTTTGTTCCCAGCTCTAATAAAATGCTCTAGTATTTCACCCTTAAACAGGACATTGGCTTTTCATTTGAGACTTTCACACTTTGCCCTTTCCTTTAATCAAGAGCCTTTTTGAAAATTACAAATAATCTAATATGGTCAAAAATAATTCATCAGTTGGAATTTACTTATTTAGCCATTCATTTAAGATTTTCCAGTTTGGGTCACCTGGGTTGTTTACAATTTTTCAAAATTACAAATAATGCTGCACAGTGTATCACTGTGCCTAAGAAAGCCGTTTTAAGTTTTTCTGAATTCAGACTTCCTCTGAAAAGACATCTACGCTGAGAACTACCAGAACAAAGAGCGCTTGTGCTTCACTTTGTTGAATACACTTCTCTCTTTACTACTCTGGACTGTGCAGTGTTTTTCAGCCTTGGTCCTTAAGCACATTCCTGCCGGCTCTTGTTATGAGGAGCCATGTTCCAGCTTTGCCTGGAAATACAGGGGTTGGGAGGACCTGGATGCGGCTCCTGGGCCCGGGGCCTGCACGAGAGGCTGTTCTGCCCCAAAGCGCCTGGTCTATCAACCCAGAGCAGCTAATCATGGAAGCAGCCCCACAGAGGTGTGTGCCCCTGCTCTGCAGCCTCTGAATTTCCAACATTACATGAAAAATTAGTGGGGAAATTTTATCTTATTCCCTTGTTAAAAATATGCTGTTACTGAGTTAAACTGTTTAAAATCCACCGATATAATACCAGTTTGCCATTTCATCTCAGAGAATTCTTGTTTCCTTGCTGAAAATTTCCCCATACTCCCTGAAGACAATCAACTCCTTGATGCGTTATCAATCAGTCTTATCTGTTTCCTGGTTCAATATGCAGAAACAGCCTGACCAAATTTCTTGAGGAAAAAACATTTGTCATTATCCCATTAATTATTATAAAATGTAGGAAGCTAGCCTGAGAAGTGGGCAAAGCTCATACTCCTTTACCCTCTCCCCTGGCTCTGAATGCCCTGTCCAACCCAAGTACCAAAAAGGTGTAAAGTGGGTCTATACCAGCCTGGGCCAGCTGCTCAGAGGCAGCAGATCCAGGAGAAAAAGGGCACCACATCCTTGACTTCAGATATGTAGGGACAATGGTAGAGCCACAGGGCATAAATTAATCCAGAAACAGTATCCTGGAGTCCAGGCAGGAGAGGATGGAGGTGAACAGAGGGAGAACCAGGAGGACAGAACCCCTCTTTGGTCAGTAACTACTGTTGTAGAAATGAATGGAATATTTAATAAGAGTCAGGAGGAAAGAAGGAATCAGATAAGCGACTTGGCAGCTCTGGAGAGAGCTTATGGAGACTGATGCCCAATAGCCATGAAAGACAGCTCTGTTCTTTTTTTTTTTTAAGTCGAGCTAAAATTAACATAACAAAAA
This sequence comes from Monodon monoceros, assembly GCF_005190385.1. NCBI lineage: Eukaryota > Metazoa > Chordata > Mammalia > Artiodactyla > Monodontidae > Monodon > Monodon monoceros. The sequence goes on along the minus strand of NW_021703776.1, from coordinate 17,547,054 downwards.
GGTTATCATTTTAACCATTATAAAGTGTACAATTCAGTGGTCTCTAGTATATTCACAATGTTATGCAACTGTCACCACTACCTAATTCCAGAACATTTCTCTCACCTCCAAAAGAAACCCTACACCTACTGACCCCATGCCCTAGATCTGCGGCTCCTAGCAACCACTAATCTACTTTGTCTCTATAGATTTCCCTATTTGGGACATTTCATACAAATATAATCATATAGTATGTGGCCTTCTGTGTATGACTTCTTTTATTTAGCATAATGTTTTAATCCATGTCATAGTATGTATCAGTACTTCATTCCTTTTCATGGCTGAATCATATTCTACTGTCTATTCTTAAATACACAACATATATTTCTGAAACCCACTAGCACAGCAGAAAGCAAGAGCTACACTCAGTTCTCAGTGGTGTGGGTGCTCCCTGAGAACTGATGGAATGAAGCTGACAATACTTTTCACGATACTGTTCATAGTTTTAACTTTGATGATCCTGGATCAAGCCCTTCGGCTGTCAATTCACAGCAATTCTGTGAGTAACTTGGGATGACCAAAATCTTGCGTTTAAACATCAGGAGCCAACCTAAGCAGCATGTTGCACAAAAAAGCCTTTATTAACAAAGCCAGGGAAATACTGGCCCAGGCTCAGAAAGGAGACTGGCAGGAAGAGGCAGGAAAAGAAACAAATCATGCTGAATGAGGCTGTTCCTGCTTGAGATCCTGTTAAAACTACTAGGTGACTTTGGAGAGTTACATGAAGCTGAAAAGCTGCTTATCCAGAGGATTGGTCAATTCAGCAATAATTAAAATCCTTGTGTGGCGGAGTGGGTTTATCCTGTCCACCAGTTCTCACGGGAAAGGCCAATCTGTCCAGCCCCACGTATCCATTAAGCAAACGAAGGGTGCAGCCTGCATCCGCAAGATAAGTGCTATGTGCTTTCCAAAGGCCAACACTGAGGTGTCTAATATGGTTTCTTACTAAGTCAACAGGAAGATGATAAAGGCAGCAAAGGTCTATGAATAGAGCCGCATTGTGATCAAGTATGACACCTGGTGGCTGACGAAGAAGAGAAATAAATACCTTCACTCTTCAAAGATGTCACATCATAAAATGCAACAGAAAATAACGAGATGCCATTTTTTGACCCTCAAATTAGTAAATTATTTTTTTCTTAGATCGTGATTATGTGTCAGGGAGGATTCTGGAGAAGAATAAAGGTGATAAACTGGTACCACCTTTCTACAGGGCAAGTAAACTCTGCTAACAAAAACCTAAAACCTAGAACTTCACATTCCCTTTAAGGCAGTAATTCCGCTGCTAAGCTTATCTTAATGAAGTTATCACAGATGTGTGCCAAGATTTAACTCCGAATATGTTCATCATGGAACTGCTTATAACAGCAAGAAATGCAAAACTATGTAAACATTCAGAAATAGAACAGTAGTTCATAAATTAGGATGCATCCATATATTTAAATATCTTTTGCTACATATTAACAGGGAAAGAGGTACATCATTTATTGTTTAAAAGAAACGAACACATTTAAAACAAATATTTCGGTTTATAAGGAAAAAAGAGTCCCCTACAAAAATATACCAAGCCGTAAGCAAGGCAATCTCTGAGGGAGTACAATTATGGTGGAACTTTCATTTTCTACCTAGTTCCTTCTGTGTTGAAAAAAAATTGAACCAATCTTTTTTTTTTTTTCTTTTTTTTTTTTTTTTGCGGTACGCGGGCCTCTCACTGGTGTAGCCTCTCCCGTTGCGGAGCACAGGCTCCGGACACGCAGGCCCAATGGCCATGGCTCACGGACCCAGCCGCTCCACAGCATGTGGGATCTTCCCGGACCGGGGCACGAACCCGTGTCCCCTGCATCGGCAGGCGGACTCTCAACCACTGCGTCACCAGGGAAGCCCCTGAACCAATCCATTTTTTAATCTACGTGGAAAAATTCCCAGAGCTGGCCGGCCGGAAAGCACAGGAGTTGACTACAGTGGTATTTCAGGACACCAAAGAGAAGGCAAGAACCTTCTGTGCCCCCCATCCAGAGCATGGAAAGCCCAAGCCCGCAAGTCACTGCTGGTACCCGATTGTCAGGAGCTGCTGACGAGCCCATCACCCACAGAGGCTGTTTCAAATCTTCACACTCTTTTAAAGCTCCCTTCCCCACTCCTGCCCCCTACACTCTCAGGAGACGACCCCACGTTCCATGTATCTCACGGAGAGAGAGACCAGGCCACCAGGAGAGAGCACTGGCATCTTCAGGTGTCTCCTCCCGCTCTCCCTCAAACACAGCGACACCACACCGCCACTAGTGAAGTCGTGGAGAGATGTTCTCACCCTGCCTTTACTATGACATCACGTCACTGTCCCAGGGTCAGTGAAGGAAAGGACCGGAAAATCCATTAGGATGCAACCGGGAGCTCAATCCTGACATTATCTCAAATGAATCAGAGGAGGGGTGGGAAAGGAGCCAGATGGCAGGTGACTGTGGAGCGAAGAGGAGGCGCCACCTCAACTTCTTATGAAAAGATGGAAAAAGTACAAATACATACATGCATTTGTTTTCAGCGGGGATAGCAAGCATAGATGACTTTATTTTTCATGACAAAATTAACATATGGCAAACCATACATATTCAAAATGTACAAGTTTTAACATGTGAATGTTAAAACCTGTGAAACCATCACCACATTCAAGCTAATGAACATCTGCATCACCCCCAAAGTTTTCTCCTGCCCCTTTATTTCTCCCTCCCACCACTCCTTACCTCAGGGGGTGCATGAGGACAGAAGCCTGAGTTTGTCCAACTTCCTCCTTTCCCTCTGACCTTCACTGAACTGACTGGGTTCAGGACCCTGTCCTCCGCCCCAGCATATGGCAGTAGCCCCGATCTCCGTTCCATCCCTCTTGCTCACCAACAACTCCTAAGCCTGTCCCTACACACGACTCCCCCTGTTTAGATTAAGGTCAAGTCCAAGATCCTAACATGACCCTCAGGGCCCTTCAGGATCCGGACCGTGCCTACCCATCAAGCCTTATTTCCTGCTAAGCTCCCACAAAACTCAAACACCTGCCAGGTACCAAATATGCTATGCTCCCCAAATCCTTTCCAGTGTCTTTTCACAAGCTCTTTTCTTGGTGTGGAACCAACAACCCTAGACCCTCCCAGCCCTAGGAAACTCCTACCCATCCTTCTAAAATCTAGACAAGTGATTCTCAACCAGGGGCTATTTTGCCCTTCAAGGGACATTTAGAAATGTCTGGAGACATTTTTGTTTGTCACAATGCTGACATCAGTAGAGGGAATGCTACTGACATCTAGTGGGTAGAGACCAGGGCTGCTGCTAAACGTCCTACAATGCACAGGATGGCCCCTACAACAAAGAATTACCCAGTCCAAAATGCCAGAAGTGAAGAGGCAGAGAAGCCCTCATCTAGATGCCATTTTCTGTGAAAACCTCCCTGGCCTGCCCCCCACAATGAATGCCAAGCTCTGTCGTCAGGTCTACCCTAATACCCCAAATATACCTCTATTTTAGCATTTATCTCACTGTGCGATAAGTTCTGATTTATTTTTCTCTCTGCCATCTTTTTCATCTGTATATCTCCAGCGTGTAACAAAAGACCTCATTCACTGTTCTGTAATTTTAAATAACTTATATTTAATAATGAATGAAAAAGAGAGAGAAAGGAGAGAAAGAGGCACTTATTCTCTTGACTCTACCACAAAAATCCTTTAAAAATTACTGCAAAACATTTTGGCTGCAAAAACATTAGAAAATACAGATAAGGAAGAAGAAAAAAACAAATAGAAAAGCAATCTTTTGAATAGGCAGAGGCACCATCTAAAGATGGAAGAGGTAAACTCCACAAAGCAAATCCAAGAACTCTGAAAGGTGGTGCTAGGAGTTTTGCAGTACGAATCCTGACATGTACTCACTACTTACTTGAGAACAGCAATCTCTTGAACGGTTATGGCCCTTTTATCTTTGGTTCCCATGTAGGAGAATATGTTTGGCTTGACTCTGATAAGACAAAAACAAAATCATCTGAAGTCATGTACCATTAGGAAATCATGCTTCTCATAATTTAAGATTTAAAATAAATATACTTAAAACCGTAATGGAATAAGAGAAGAGTAAGGACAAACTTTATTTTAAAATATACCCAGGAGGGCTTCCCTGGTGGCGTAATGGTTGAGAGTCCGCCTGCCGATGCAGGGGACGCGGGTTCGTGCCCTGGTCCGGGAAGATCCCACATGCCAGAGCGGCTAGGCCCGTGAGCCATGGCCGCTGAGCCTGCGCGTCCGGAGAGCCTGTGCTCCGCAACGGGAGAGGCCACGGCAGTTAGAGGCCCGCGTACCGCAAAAAAAAAACAAAAACCAGGAAAACATAAATTAGTGTGCAAGCTAAGAAAGTAAATGATGCCTGAACAATTGTAAAGCAATTATACTCCAATAAAGGTGTTAAAAAAAAAAATGATGCCTGAACAACCCCCTCCTTAGCTGTGTGTGACTTTTTAAAATTATTTTTTTAATTTAATTGTTGGCTGCATTGGGTCTTCATTGCTGCACACGGGCTTTCTCTAGTTGCAGCGAGAAGGGGCTACTCTTGTTGCGGTGCATGAGCTTCTCATTGCGGTGGCTTCTCTTGCTGTGGAGCCCGGGCTCTAGGCACACAGGCTCAGTAGTTGCGGCTCGCAGGCTCAGTAGTTGCAGCTCACAGGCTCTAGAGCACAGGCTCAGTAGTTGTGGCGCGCGGGCTTAGTTGCTCCACGGCATGTGGGATCTTCCCGGACCAGGGATCGAACCCATGTCCCCTGCACTGGCAGGTGGATTCTTAACCACTGCGCCACCAGGGAAGTCCAGCTGTGTGTGACTCAGAACATTTGTACTAGCCAGCAACAGAGAATGAAGTAATGCACTTCCTGTTGATTACATGCAATTCATTAATTACATAACTGTGAAGGTAAAGAAAAATACATTCTAGATATATCACGTACCACTTCAAAAATTTTATACCTTCAATTTCAAACAAGTTAATAGTAATGTGAATTTTCCATAAATACATGCTATTTCTTTGTATAAAAGCCAAATGCTAAAACAAGGATGGGAATAGTTTTAATATGAAGATATAAGTGAGCCAGTTAACCAAGAAGAATTTTATAAAAACTGCTCCACATGAACAGGAAAGAAACGGGAAGAATTTCTTGAACTCTGAGCAATCCCAACTCCAGATCTCAGGGGAGCTCCCTCCCCAACTTCCTACTCTCCCAGGTTCAGGTACAGACAAGGAATCAGAGAGAGCGAGCAACCAGAGTAAAGTAAAATGCTACTTCAAATGGTACTATGTCCTATGGACTAAATTGTGCTCCCTTAAAATTCCTATGCTGAGGCTGTGACAGCCAGTACGTACCTCAGAACGCAAGTGTATTTGGAGATAGAGCCTTTAAAGAGGTGATTAAGTTAAAATGAGGCCCTAATCCAATTAGACTCGTGTCCTAATATAAGGAGAGGAAACGTGGACACACAGAGAGACTCCGGGTCACAGACACACTCAGAGGGAAGACCATGAAAGAACAGGGGAGGTGGCCATCTGCAAGCCAAGGAGAGGCCTCAGAAAAAACCAAGCCTGCCAACACCCTGAGCTTGGGGCTTCCAGCCTTCGGACTGTGGGAAAATGAATGTCTCTTATTTAAGCCACCCAGTCCGTGGTATCTTGTCAAGGCAGCCATAGCAAACTAACACACTGTGTGCTGTGTTTAAACTAGGTTAAATATATATCAGAAAGCAAATTTCCATGCATACAGATTCGCTATGGTACCTGTACCCATTTCCAAAAATAAAATGGCACCTGGCTCATCCTCAGAGACCCAAACTCTACTATATTCGCATTCCTGTGAGAAAATCTGACTGGTGTCAGGTTTCCAATCTAGTCTATCTCCTGGAGTTAAGAGCTTATGGTTTAGTAGCAGTCCTCTGCAAACACATCAAAGTGTAGGCTTTCAGGGAAGAAAGTTAATTTTTATTTTCAGCTAGGTGAACTGGTAACTCTCAACTACATGTAAACCACTTACTTAAAGAATTTTCATTTTGAATCACTGGCAATATGCAAGGAGGTTAAAAAAAATTAATTCAACTGTTGTCTAAGAAAACTATAATTGGGAATTCCCTGGCAGTCCAGTGGTTAGGACTCGGCGCTTTCACTGCTGTGGCCCATGTTCAATCCCTGGTCGGGGAACTAGGATCCTGCAAGCCATGCAGTGCAGCCAAAAAAAAACCTCCCAAAACAAACAAACAAACAAAAAAACCCCACTATAACTAGGAGGCACATTTGCTACCTATTTGCCTATTTTCCCACTCCCTTTTCATCAGCATGGAAAGAGGAAAATACACTTCTGCGTTTTGATTTTGTATGGGCAAAAGAACAAAATACTAACCTTAAATATTTAGACAGTAGATTAATAGCATCCATGGTGTCTTTGTTTTCCTTGTACAGTACAAAGTGGCAGTAACTTCCCCTAGATTTTGGCCAAGAATGTTTTCTTGGATCTTAAAAAAAAAAAAAATTAACTATTATATACACCATAATAAAAGTTAGCTGAGTTCTTATGAAACCCCACAAGATCATTTTTGCTAGAGAACCTTTGAGAGAGAAATCAGATCTAGTCTGACAAGAAATATGGGTTAAGTGGTTATACCTTGTGGTCTACAGTTATTAAACTTTCTGTGATTGGATACTTATCTGTCTGTATTTAAAATCAAACTCGAGAAATGCAGGTGGTGTGACAAATGACTAAACCTAACCAGCAATCTTCACACAGAGAAACACAGAGGGGTCCACCATTCCCCAGTGGCTTACTTTATAAGCATGTGTCTGAAAGGGGGCCGCCTGGCCCTCCAAAACGTATGCAGGCCAGAGGGAAACAGCAGTCATGGCAGAGCCTACAAGCTTTGCCTCATCTCCCCAGTCAGGTGTTCTCACAACAGGCTGGATGCCCTAGCAGGGTTGGCGATAAAGCTTGTGAGGAGCTGCCTCAGTGACAAGTTCAGATTTTTCAAAGGCCACTTCCATCACAGTTTAGCTAATACTAGATGGTTTGCAAAGGTCTACTGGACAGAGAGAGCAGCTGGCATTCAATACCTAATTGTCATTCTTGGGGGAAGAGGAGACTTTAAAAATTAAGTCAGGTTAAATATTAACTTCTGAGCCACTGTTATGTCGATTGCTCAACTTTTTAGAAACTGGCAAACATTTCGAGACTTTGGAAAATCTGACTTTTAAAACTGTTCTTCCAAACGAACATTAAAATTACACTACAAACTAGAAACATATATTTAAACAATATTAAGATTTTGACTTCAGTTGCCCATAGAGTGTTCTGAAAACTCAACACTTTGGGAGAAATGTGTAAGCCGCAACTGCACGTCCCAGATGTTGTACAATAACGTTTGTGAGTCTTGTGTGACACACAGCTGCAGCTGTTATATGAACGCATCTAACTCAGTTGATTTCTGTAACTCTATGAAAGAAAGACTGTGAAAAAATATTTCATATAATCCCCAGAAGTCTTCTTCTTTTAAAAATGTTCCTTTGTCTTTGTCCCTTTAGCATGAACTCATGAATCCTTCATCTTCAAAGACATAAGAAACTTCTGATACTAAAGTTACTTGTACACCTGCCTTTGCCAAGGGAAAAAGCACTGCTTCACAGGTTAGGGATATAAGCTACAATGTAAAGAACAAATTGACCAATAAGCTGTCTTGGAAAACTGCCATAGCGTGTATGCTTAAAGTATTACAGAAAAAGCACTGCAAGTATTTCTTGGGCTCTTGGTATGAATTCCTCACAACTCATCCTCAGAAAATTGTGAACAGGGATATTATTTTTGGTTTTCCTTCCAGCTCCCTACATTTAAGCAAAACTGTCTACGCTTAGCACTTGTGACAAAAATCATTGGCATTTCATTTTATCTACATGAAACGCCAACCGCTCTTACCTGCTGCAGTTCTGACCTCTGTCCAAATGCACAGCATAAAGAGCACAAGAGAGCAGTATTTAATTTATAATAATATTAAAGTGCTTTAGAAGTGAACATGCAAATGATCGCATGGAAAGTTTCTACTGAGGACTCCTACAGCGCCTGGTGGTTATGTGGTGGGTTAACAGCCATTTAGACATTAACAATGGAATGTCGCAGAGGCAAACAGTGAACAAGCAGAAAACTCACCGACAGGTCCAGGCCTCCCTGTCTCAATCCCCTCACAGTGGCCTGTCCACTCACCCTCAAAAGCTGCACTGTCTGTGCCTACAGGATGTAGCAAAAGGTGTAAGACTGGATGCAAAGTGCCTCCCCATCCAGAGATTTGTTTTCTTAAATATGGGAGGACGTGTACCAAAACGCTACTTGTGATTTATCTTTCAGTTGTGAGACTGCAAGTAATGACTGTTTTGTATTGTGCTTTTCTGTGTTTTATGAGTTTCCTGCACTGATTTATTTGAAAAAAATGCAAAAAATTATTATGGAAAACAGTTCTCAAACTGATAGATTAAAACAGATTTAACAGACTTACCCACCGAATGCAATGTTCTGACCTTGTTTGTATCATGATTTAAACAAGTCATCTGTATGCAAAAGGCATTTCTGAGACAGAGAAAAACTGAACATGCACGGGGTATGAGCTATTAAGAAATTATTGTTGATTTTGTGGGGATGTGATAATGATTTAGGGTTTTAGTTCTTATCTGTCAGATACATACTGAAGTATTTACGAGTGAAATGAAGTACTACGTAGAATTTTCTTTAAAAACACTCCAACAAAGGAAAAAAAAGTGGGAGGAAGAGGTCAAACAAAACAACAGAACATTAATAACATTGAAGATGGTTGATGGGTACACAGGGGTTCAGCATACTACTTCCTTTATTTGTCTGCATGTTTGAAAATGTCCATAATAAAAAGCTTTAAAAAAATTTGTGATAAAAATTGATGAAGTGTAGCTACATTTTCCTCTAACTACCCTTTCAGTCGCTCAAAATTAACTATAGTGGCAAGAAATAAATGAAACCACAAGATTAAAAAACTAAATGCTATTACACCTTAAGAGAAACCATGACAACTGGTATGAGTTTGGCTCACAAGCATGCATCTTTTATTAGCAAATCCAAGCAGTGAGCATGCATTCAATTACCTCCTCTGCAAGTAACAGACATAAGGATTCTTTTACCAAGTGCACTCAGTACACAAACTAGTAATAAGCATATGCATTGATTAACTGGGAATGTTTTGAATAACGGACAATCGGTGAGTCTCAACTTATTTTGGGGAATTTGTTTGACTTCATAAAACTCCAAATCCTTGGAATGCTAGGTAGCATAGGTGGTAGCTTTACAATTTAAGTGAATTTAAAATAACTTTCAAACATTTTTGAGACACTCTGATTTAAAATACGAATGCAAAGAATTCTCAGGCTAGGAAGCAACCTTCTGATGGTCTAATATGGCAGCCCCAGGAGAGGAGAAACAGAAACCAGATAAAAAAAGAAAACCACGTTCAAGAAGATTCATGTATTGAGCACAGAGATCCTCATGAATAAAGAAGGAAAAATGTTTGTAGCTCGAGAAAGATGACAGGATGGGTAGCATGCAGAACATTCTTTCCTTCTTATTCAAGTCCATTTCCCCTGCTGCACCTGCACACCACCCTGCAGCTTCCCCAGGGGTTCTGCTCCAGCCATCATCAGCCCCCTCCCTCTCCACTGGCTCTTTCCCGTCGGCATATCAATATGCTCAGGACTCTTGCATTTTCAAAGTCAAACCTACGTCTCCCTCTCCTTAACCATGTTCCTTTCCTTTCTCCTTCTCTTTACGGTGTATTTATCATCTTCCATCTCAACCTACTGTGTAAACTGGTTTCCAGTCACTCCAGTAGAACTGCTCTGGCAAAGACACTGATGATCTCCATATTGCTAAAAATTGGTGGACATATTTCAGAGTTCCAATCTTGTTGGAACTGTCTGTAATATTTTCCACAGCTAACCACTCTATCATTGAAATCCCCTCTTCCTATGGATTGCGTAACACCAGGCTCTCCCAGAAACTTAACTTTGTATCTGTCTGGCTCTTCTTCCTGAGTCTCTGTGGACTCCTCCATCCAGGTATGCCTCCTGGAAACCATTCATTTCGCACAGTATGGAGAATCTCTACATATTACATGGCACAAAAAAATTTTTTAACTTAAATCTTTAAAAAGGTTTTTGGGGATGTATACTATCTATCTTAAAATGTAAGTTAATTTACCTGAGTATATGGTTTATGATAATTATGGTATTTTCAGAATAATACCATATGTATGCTTTAGTAGGTAAATCAATGTGCCCTATCAGACTGGATTAACACACAAAATAACGTCTGAGTTATACCAGTTGGTAATTTGTGTTTGGCCACCATGATTTAGAATCTACCACACCCGTGTTTTAGGATGCATGGCCCTATCTGAGGTAAAGAATGTTGCAAATCTGCTAGGACTTCCCTGATGGCACAGTGGTTAAGAATCAGCCTGCCAATGCAAAGGACATGGATTCAAGCCCTGCTCCAGGAAGATCCCACATGCCGCGGAGCAACTAAGCCCGTGCGCCACAACTACTGATCCTGCACTCTAGAGCCGGTGAGCCACGACTACTGAGCCCACGTGCCACAACTACTGAAGCCCGCGCGCCTAGAGCCCGTGCTTCGCAACAAGAGAAGCCACCGCAGTGAGAAGCCCGCGAACCGCAATGGAGAGTAGCCCCCCACTTGCCACAACTAGAGAAAGCCCGCGCACAGCAACTAAGACCCAATGCAGGAACCTCCCTAGTGGCGCAGTGGTTAAGAATCCGCCTGCCAATGCAGGGGACACGGATTCAAGCCCTGCTCCGGGAAGATCCCACATGCCATGGGGCAACTAAGCTCGTGTGCCACAGCTACTAAGCCTGCGCTCTAGAGCCCGTAAGCCACAACTACTGAGCCCGCATGCCACAACTACTGAAGTCCACGCGCCTAGAGCCCGTGCTCTGCAACAAAGAGAAGCCACCGCAATGAGAAGCTCACGCACTGCAAAAAAGAGTAGGCCCTGCTCACCTCAACTAGAGAAAGCTCACGCACAGTAACAAAGACCCAATGCAGCCAAAAACAAAATTAATTAATTAATAAAAAAAAAAAAAAAAAGACCCGGGCTTCCCTGGTGGCGCAGTGGTTGAGAGTCCGCCTGCCGATGCAGGGGACACGGGTTCGTGCCCCGGTCTGGGAAGATCCCACATGCCGCGGAGAGGCTAGGCCCGTGACCCATGGCCGCTGAGCCTGCACTCCGCAAAGGGAGAGGCCACAACAGTGAAAGGCCCACATACCGCAAAAAAAAAAAAAAAAAAAAAAACCTAAATGCAGCCAAAAATAAATAAAAATAAAAACTTTAAAAAAAAAAATGTTGGAAATCTGGTAGATAATGCATGACCCACCAGTAACAATTTATGTCAGGGTTTGGTAGTGAGGGAGCTCTAAAAACATTTTATCTTAGCTTTGCAATGAAGCTTTTAAAAGCTAATCCATTCAAATGCTTAGCAAGGCGGCCCAGGAGGATGAGCTGTCACAGGTATTGCATTCTGTTTGCAGAGGCACAAACAGCCGTCTTCAGGCACCAGCTCTCCCTACTTTCTGAATGCTGCTTACTTTAGGCCACTCCCAGATTGCAGGGGGGCAGGGGGGGCCAGATCTGTAGAAGATACTCATAGGCTCTCAGGTGCCCATCTGGGTCCATGAGGAGGTGGGCGGGAACACGCAGATGGCAGACCTCTAGTCCATCTCTGACTAAACGCCACAGCCCCTCGAGCCCGAGAGGTCGCGATCTCCATCCAAGCACTGATTCAAGTGGACCTGCCTTCATGCTTTTTACAGTGAGAAATTCATACTTTACTGAAGATGTGAGAAGGGAAATGGGTGGGGGGCAGCGGTGTTCATGTCACACAGAGCTCAGCACCTCCCTTGGAAAACAGGGAAATTTTTTATTTGGAAAAAAAAGAAAGGTGGGTGTGGAATAAGCACAGAAAATGCAGATAAAGACAGAACACGAGAGATATGGAACCACTCACTTGAGCGGGCAACTGTACTGGCCACCTTGCCCTGCAAATGCCAACATCACAAAAATGCTTAGGTCATCCTCTAAGATAGAACAATCATTTCCAAGAAGTAACCAGTCAAGAAAATAGAAAAAAAAAAATTGCCTTTTCCAATCTGCTTCCTCGTGACCAGTCGTCAGAATGAGACCCTGCCTCCTCTTGCCTTTGCGAGAGGGTAGCTGACCAACGAGGACTACATCTCTATAAAGAACACCTCCCTAGCAGCCCTTCTCAACCTGGGCTCCTCAAGAGAATGAAGACTGAATGCACCAAGGCATCTGCTTTGTGTAGGAAGTCACCTTCTCTCCTCCACAGCTAGATGAGTTACCAGCTACATGCCAATTGTGGGAGAATAGAAAAAAACAGCCATTCACATCATTTCCCACTGGGCTTAATTCGCCTGGACAACCCTGGCTGCAGAAAAGCTGTCAAGGTTATATTTTATTCTGTGACTCAGACATCAAAGAAACATCTAGTACCCAAGCCGTTAGACTGTGGATTGAGAAATGATTAACAATTTGTGCCCTCCATCATTATAGGTCACGATAAAAATAAAAATAATTAGCAAAATTTCTCTTATCAAATAAGGTACAACAAAAGAAGTATTGAATTCCAACTCAGACCTATGCTGGGGCCTAGGACTGTGTTGTCTAATATAGCAGGTACAACCCACATGTGGGTACTAATCCCTTGAAATGTGATTGGTCCAAATTGACATTGTCATAAATATAAGTATACACTGAATTTGAAAGGTTTAACGTCAATAACACAGGATATTTAATATATAATTTTTCATGAATTATATGCTGGAATTATAATTTTTTGTGTATATTTAAATAAATTAACAAAGTTAATTAAAAAACAACAACCAAAAAAAAAAAAACTTGTGCCCTCAAGCAGTCCCAGAACACATCATCTCACTGCCCTTTCTGGTATCCGCTGAGAAGTGACATCCGGCCTCCATCCTCTCCGCCCCACAGCTCAAGGTTTCTCACTATGTCACTAACCAGACTTACTGATTTGATGACATGACTTTCTCAGGCACAGCTAAACCTTATTTCTGCTCCCATTTTTCTCACACCCTCTCCTTTCATTAGAACCATAGTTAGAGACAATTAAGGCTTCATCCACTCACAGCATTAACCTAAGAGAAAACTGACAAAGCACTGATGGCTTGAATGCTCTTTTGTTATATAACAATCATCGAGTTTTACTCCAACAAATATACCTAGAAATAACTCTTCACTAACAGGTGTCATCGATGGTAGGGGAGAAGGTGAGGAAACAATTTTTCCTTCTGTAATTCTCATTAAAATTTTATCTGCTGATTTGACAGGTAAAAGAAGAAAAATTACCCAATTTTTCTTAAGGTTATGTGCAAATAGAAATCTTCATGGCTGGAGAAAACAGAACATAAATATCAACAGGATGCACTGACAACACACCCATTTCCAATGAATGCTACTCAGTGAAAGATGGGCTTGGGCGAAGGGGTGGTTTTCTATATATCCCACGTTTTTATGTGTAGTGAAGAAGGTACTCACGGTTGGAAAGCAGCAGCACTTTCAATAGAGGGACTTTGCAGAATATGCCACTGGGATAGGTGACAGCAGTTTCTGTTCATCTGACAGCTTCCTTACCTCCATTAAGAGCACAGAATGAGCAATATTCCTTCCGTTTTCTTCTTGAATTGCCACTCAGCCTGCTCTGCTCTTCAGGGAACATGTCAAATTCCTAAGACTCTCTCTCAGGCACCACTATCATTTCAGCAAATCCGTACTCACATATAAGACCTACTGTCCCCTTACCAGACACAGTCTGCAGGATTGCTCTGGCATCTGAAATGATATTATTCGCCTTCTTTGAAGGAATGACATGATCAATATCCTCTGAACAACCGCAAAATGACCCTTGAACATGAACAGTCAGAGAGAAGGAGGAGACGGAAGAAATGCCGAGTCACTAGCATACTTACTTGCCAGAGCCTTTTTTCCAGCTGCATGATAGGCTACAATATATTTCTTCCCCTCTCTATCTTCTGTTTTTGTTTCTAATCCTGGAAACAGAGATTTAATCGCTTGATGGATGATGGTTCTTTTCTCTTTGGTGTCCTCAATAACCTATTAAAAACACAGATAATGATACTACTAATTTGACAAACATTAAATAAGGAAATAATACTAAGGAATTAGTAAAAACACTACTCATCTTAAAAATGATGTGAAGTAACCAAAGTACAGGGGTATGATTTCAAAAGTCTTTTTTTCAATTATTTTTTTAAATTGAAGTATAGTTGATTTACAATGTTTCAGGTGTACAGCAAAGTGATTCAGTTATACATATATATATATATTCTTTTTCAGATTCTTTTCCATTATGGTTTATTACAAGATATTGAACATAATTCCCTGTGCTATACAGTAGGTCCTTGTTGTTTATCTATTTTATATACAGTAGCGTGTATCTTTTAATCCCAAATTCCTAATTTATCCTCCCTCCCCCCTTTCCCCTTTGGTAACCATAAGTTTGTTCTCCATGTCTGTGAGTCTGCTTCTATTTTGTAAATAAGTTCATTTCTATCATATTTTAGACTCCACATATAAATGATACCACATTGTATGTCTTTCTCTGTCTTACTTCATTTAGTATAATCATCTCTAGGTCCATCCATGTTGCTGCAAATGGCATTATTTCATTCTTTTTTATGCTGAGTAATATTCCATCGTACATATGTACCACATCTTTACCCATTCATCTTTCAATGGACATTCAGGTTACTTTCCTATCAGAAATCTTTTAGAGCTTCACAATACTGCAAATCCTAAGGGCCCATTTGGGACTTCCCTGGTGGCGCAGTGGTTAAGAATCCACGTGCCAATGCAGGGGACACGGATTCGATCCCTGGTCCAGGAAGATCCCACATGCCGTGGAGCAACTAAGCCCGTGCGCCACAATTAGAGGCTGCACCCTAGAGCCAAAGAGCCACAACTACTGAAGCCCGCGTACCTAGATCCTGTGCTCCAAGATCAGAAGCCACCGCAACGAGAAGCCCATAAACCACAACACAGAGTAGCCCCTGCTAGCCACAAGGAGAGAAAGCCTGCACACAGCAGCGAAGACCCAAAGCAGCCAAAAAAAAAGAAAAAACAGCCCATTTATTGACCTTGTACAGCCGCCAGGCACTGTACCAATCACTTCACAATCACTGTCTTACTTAATCCCAATCAGCTCCCTATCATGCCACCAGTATATCTACTTAAGAGATGAGGAAAGTGAGGCTGAGAGAAGTTAAGGAATGTGTCTAAGATTATATAGTTGTAGGGTGGAAGAGCCAGGTTTGAAATTCAGGCTGTCTGACTCCAGAGCCACCCAGCACAGACGCTCCCCCTTAGGGACTCGGCTGAACAATGAATACCTCAGGGCTCACAGATGGAAAAGCAGGTAAGCTGGGTCTTTGGGGATGTCAGAAACTCATTTCCCCGGATAGTCAAGTCTACTACTGCCTCCAATGAATCCTGTTCTATACTGAGTAACTTTATGATGACATTCTAGTACATCTGTTCACAAAAAAGAAAAATCTACACCAAGAAAATGTAAACTTATTAGTTACAAAACTGTTTTTCAATTTCTGAGCATGTCTTACACTGAGAAATACATTTCATACTTGGAATCAATAGCCAGCAATATGTATGTGTTTGCTCCTTATTAAAAAATCTAACAGAAATTTACAGAACAGTATTTATCCTTACGATGTGCAATGCACTGTTACTTTCTATTTTATTTTATTACATTTTAAAAATGTTGGTGAACAAGAGCTGGTTCTTTAAAAGGGTAAACAAAAATCGACAAACCTCTGGCCACCCCACCAAAACTGAATCAAGAAGAAATAGATAATTTGAACAGACCAATCACTAGAAGTGAAATAGAATCTGTAATTAAAAAACTCCCTGCAAACAAAGGTCCAGGACCAGATGGCTTCACTGGGGAATTCTACCAAACATACAAAGAACAACTTATACCGATCCTTCTCAACCTCTTCCAAAAGACTGAGGAGGAGGGAACACTCCCAAAGTCATTCTATGAAGCCACCATCACCCCATACCAAAACCAGACATAGTCACTATCAAAAAAAATAATATCTTTGATGCAAAAATTCTTAACAAAATATTAGCAAACTGAATCCAACAACAAATAAAAAAGATTATATACCATGATCAAGTTGGATTCATCCCAGGGTCACAAGGATGGTTCAACCTACGCAAATAAATCAATGTGAGGGACTTTCCATTGCAGGGGACACAGGTCGATCCCTAATTGGGGAACTAAGATTCCACATGACACATGACGCAACCAAAAAAAAAAATTCAATGTGACATCAACAAAAGAAAAAACAAAAATCACATGATCATCTCAATAGATGCAGAAAAAGCATTTGATAAAATTCAATATCCAGGGCTTCCCTGGTGGCGCAGTGGTTGAGGGTCCGCCTGCCGATGCAGGGGACGCGGGTTCGTGCCCCGGTCTGGGAAGATCCCACATGCTGTGGAGCTGCTAGGCCCGTGAGCCATGGCCACTGAGCCTGTGCGTCCGGAGCCTGTGCGTCCGGAGCCTGTGCTCCACAACGGGAGAAGCCACAACAGTGAGAGGCCCGCGTACAGCCAAAAAAAAAAAATTCAACATCCATTCATGATGAAAACTCTTATCAAAGTGGGTATAGAGGGAACAAAACTCAACATAATAAAAGCTATTTATGACAAACCCACAGCCAACCTAATACTCAAAAGTGAAAAGCTGAAAGCCTACCCACTAAAATCTGCAATAAGGATGCCCACTCTCACCACTTCTATCCAACATAGTATTGGAAATCCTAGCCATAACAATCAGACAAGAAAAAGAAATAAAAGGTATCGAAATTGGAAGGGAAGGGGTAAAACTGTCATTATATGCAGATGACATGATTTTATATACAGACAACCCTAAAGACTCCACACAAAAACTACTAGAACTGATAAATGAATTCAGCAAGGTAGCAGGATACAAGATTAACATACAGAAATCAGTTGCATTTCTTTACACTAACAATGAAATATCAGAATGGGAAAGCAAAAAGACAATCCTTTGAAAAATCGCATCAAAAAAAAAAAAAAAAAACCCAAAAACTGGGAATTCCCTGGCAGTCCAGTAGTTAGGACTCAGCACTTTCACTGCCATGGTCCCAGGTTCAATTCCCGGTCAGGGAACTTAGATCCTACAAGCTGCACAGTGCAGTGAAAAAAAAAACAACACTGAGGAATAAACCTGACCAACAAGGTAAAAGCCTTACATGCTGAGAACTATAAAACACTGATAAAGGAAACTGAAGATGATTCAAAGAAATGGAAAGATACCCCATGTTCTTGGATTGGAAGAATTAATATTGTTAAAAATGGCCATACAAAAAAAAAAAAAAAAAAAAAAATGGCCATACTACCCAAAGCAATCTATAGATTTAATGTGACCCCTATCAAATTACCCATGACATTTTTCACAGTCCTAGAACAAATAATCCTAAAATTTATATGGAACCATATAAGACGCAAAATTTCCAAAGGAATTCCGAGGAGGAAGAACAAAGCTGGAGGCATAACCCCCCCAGACTTCAAACAATATTACAAAGCTACAGTAAAACAGTGTGGTACTGGCACAAAAACAGACGCATGGATGAATGGAACAGAATAGAGAGCCCAGAAATAAACCCACACACCTATGGCTGATTAATCTTTGACAAAGGGGCAAGAATATGCAATGGGAAAAAGTCTCTTCAGCAAGTGGTGTTGGTAAAGCTGGAGAGCCACATGTAAATCAACAAAGTTAGAACACTCCCTCACACCATACCCAAAAATAAACTCAAAATGGCTTAAAGACTTAAATATAAGACTTGACACCATAAAGCTAGAAGAGAACATAGGCAAAACATTCTCTGACATAAATCGTAGCAATGTTTTCTTAGCTCAGTCTCCCAAGCCAATACATATAAAAGCAAAAATAAACAAATAGGATCTGATCAAACTTGTAAGCTTTTGCACAGCAAAGAAAAGAAAAATGAAAAAACAACTTACCACCTGGGAGAAAATATATGCAAATGATGTGACTAACAACGGATTAATTTCCAAAATACACAAACAGCTCATATAGCTCAACATCAAAAAAAAACCCCAAACAACCTAGTCAAAAAGTGGGCAGAAGACCTAAACAGACATTTCTCCAAAGAAGGTAATACAGATGGCCAATAGGCATATGAAAAGATGCTCAACAATGTTAATTACTAGAGAAATGCAAATCAAAACCACAATGAGGTACCACCTCACACTGGTCAGAATGGCCATCATTAAAAAGTCTACAAATAACAAATGCTGGAGAGGGTGTGAAGGAAAGGGAACACTTCGACACTGTTGGTGGGAATGTAAATTGGTGAAGCCACTATGGAAAACAGTCGGAAGGTTCCTCAAAAAACTAAAAATAGAATTGCCATATGATCTAGCAATCCCACTCCTGGGCATATATTCAGACAAAACTAAAATTTGAAAAGATACATGCACCCTAATGTTCACAACAGCACTATTCGCAATAGCAAAGACATGGAAACAACCATAATGTCCATCGACAGATGAATGGATAAAGATAAATGGATAAAGACGATGTGGTACATATATACAAGGTAATATTACTGAGCCATAAAAAAGAAGGAAATAATACCATTTGCAGTAACATGCATGGACCTAGGGATTATCATACTAAGTGAAGTAAGTCAGACAGAGAAAGACAAATACCATATAATATGTGATATGTGCAGTCTAAAATATGATACAAATAAAGAACTTATTTACAAAATAGAAACAGACTCACAGACGTAGAGAACAAACTTACGGTGACCAAAGGAGAAAGGGGATGGGGGGAGGAATAAATTAGGAGTTTGGGATTAACAGATACAAACTACCATATATAAAGTACATAAACAACAAGGTCCTACTATATAGCACAGGGAACTATCAATATATTCAATATCTTGTAATAAACCCTAATGGAAAAGATTATGAAAAAAGAAAAAAATATATATATATATGTAAACTGAATCACTCTGCTGTACACCAGAAACTAACACAACACTTTAAATCAACTATACTTCAATTAAAAAAAAAAAATGTTGGTTAAGCTACACTAAATTGATTTCATGACCCACTGATGGACTGCAACCTGCAAGCTAAGAAGATGTAACTACTACTAGCTAAACCTAACAATATTCTAGCAAAATTAAAAATGTAAAAGAAAAGTACACTATAATTATAGATAAGTGACATTTTCATATCAAAAAGTGAGCCAGGGAATTCCCTGGAGGTCCAGTGGTTAGGATACAGTGCTCCCACTGCTGGGGGCCTGGGTTCAATCCCTGGTGGGGGAACTAAGATCGCACAAGCGGCACAGCGCAGCATGCCCCCCACACACACCTCCACCAAAAAAGTGAGTCTACATCTAGAATTCACTGAAAGCAATGAGCTGGAATCATAATTAGTGTGTATGAATGAATACATATTCAGACCTCAAAAATTCAGAAAGTCCATCCTCCTATATTTTAGATGAGGACACTTGCCCATGGTTAATACTCTTTAATGTAAAACCTTTCAGTAGATGGCATAACTATAATTTTTAAGGGACAGTAAATCTTGCCATCTCTGTCGGAAAAGTGTATTGTGGGGCTAAGATATGTATCTGCGTTGCACAAGCAACGGAAGCGTGGATCATCCTCCTAGACTGCTCTCAAAACCAATTCTTAGGAATTTTCTCCTTGGCATTGCTGGACATTTTGTCTATGAGTAAATTCAGTAAATTAAAGATCCCTAAAATTTTAACAGTACATATTTTTGGGAAATTTTGGTGGGTAGACGAGGAGATGAGGGTTGGAGGCAAATAATAAATTCTGAAAAGTTACAGTAAACTCTTTTTACCTGGGAGCAATGGAAGGAGAAATTTCAAACAACCCCAAATCCAGCAAGTCGCCAAAATATAGGACAAAATGAATTTAATAAACTTTAAATTCTAATAATCTTGTGCTTCAAGATTCTTAAAATCTTGTAACATATTTGCTTTGCTACAGAGATCACCTAGAGCTGCTCTGTTCCGTATGGTCATCACTAGCCACACGTGGCAACTGAGCACTTGAAATGTGGCTAGTCTGAATAGAGATGTGCTACCAGTATAAAATACCACTGGATTCTGAAGACTTAGTAGGAAAAAAAGAAAGTAAAACATGTCATTAGTAATTTTTAAAATATTGATTACATATTGAAATATTTTGGGTAAATAAAATATACTGTCAAAATTATTTGCCTGTTTTTACTTTTACATTTTTTTTGAAGATTTAAAATTAAAAACATAGCTCGCATCACAGTTCCACTGGACAGGGCACTTCCCTGGCCATCCAGTGGTTGAGACTCTGCACTTCCAATGCAGGGGGCGCAGCTTCGATCCCTGGTCAGGAAACTAAGATCCCACATGCCACAGGGCACAGCCAAAAAAACAAAACAAAACAAACAAAAACAAACAACAAAACAAAAAGAATCCACCACAATTCCACTGGACAGCACTAATCGAGAATAAAATTTTCATAACAAAAAGCTTTTTAAAAGGCATTTACTGTTCTATTTAGTAGCTGAGCTCTCTTTTTCTTGAATAGCAGAAGTAGACTCAAGATGAGCAAAGCAACGCTCCCTTACCTCCTTCCCCCAATTCCTCCCCCTCCCAGAGTCCAATTTGAGACCACGAGGCCTTTGGAGCCAGGGCTTCCCTATCAGGACCATTGTCAGGCTGCGACAGTCCTTTGCAGCAGACACTGTGTGATATAATGGTCACTTTGCAGTTCTAAACAACAGATTTCTTTGTTGATTTGTGGTCACATAAAAAATTTTTTAAGCAGAAACATAACCTTTTTTTGGGGGGGGGGCCACAGCTTATCTGGATACTCGTTATCTGCCACTGATAAAAATATTTTTAGTGCAATGCACTTTTAGATCAAAAAGGGCAAAGCCATCCTTTTGTTAACTACTGTAATTCTTCCAAAAGACATTGATTAACATCCACCCAACAAAAGCAATTCAAACCCTGGGGACTTCCCTGGTGGCCCAGTGGGTAACATTCCGCACTCCCAATGTAGGGGGTCAGAGTTCGACCCCTGGCCAGGGAAGTAGATCCTGCATGCATGCCGTAACTACAAGTCCACATGCCACAACTAAGAAGTCCACACTCGGCAACTACAGATCCCGCATGCCGCAACTAAGAACCGGTGCAGCCAAAATAAATAAAAAAATAAAATTAAAAAAAAATAAAATAAAACCCTAAAAAACGTTTTCATATGTTTTTGTGCTACTTACCTCGATGGCAACACTAGTTTCCTTATTTTTAAAAAGCTGGAGCTCTTCTAAACGCTGCTTTTCTTCAGCTGTTAAAACCGTAAATACATCTTCTGAAGGATCCTTTAAAATAACCATGAGAACTCCCAGTGAGTCACACACAGAATTCAAGGCTGTCAAAGCTCTATATTTCTATGATCTCCAGGAAAGGCTATTTTTATTCAGAAGGTGACTTCTGCTAGAGAGCTGCTCTTACCTCTTCATCTACTGGGACAGACAAGTCACTCAAATGGCTGATCTGTCCATTTTTTCCTATTTCGTGAACAACGAAGTCAGAATATCTGAGGAAAAGAAAACGCAAACTCTCAGCATTAACATTTTGCTGCCTATTAATTTTAGGAGAAAGTTTCTCAACAGTAAGCCTTATCATTGTGCAAAACAGGGATTAAAAATAAAAACCTTCAGTGCAAAGTCACGGAGTTACTGTTTTCTGGTTTCACAATGAATTCTAAGCCACACCTTGGCTTGGTATCAGAATGTACAGAAAAGACCCTCTGAAATTCTAGAATAGTCTTCCAGAAAAATGCCTAAATCAAAGCTTATTAATGTTGCCCTATGATTATACAGTCCATTCTAAAGTAAATCACAAAACACAGTAAATTTAATCAAATCAGAAGCCTGTGTATCTACTGTGAACCACCCGGAAGCTTACCTTTATGCTAAATACTTTACAGACATTATTTAAAATACTCTCAACAACCCTCAGGTAGAATTATGATCCAATTTTGGACAAGGATACTGAAGCTCAGAGGAGTTAAGTAACTATGAAGTGGCTGAACTGGATTCACACCCAGATCCACCTGGCTCCAAAGACCACCTTCTTTCTCCTGCAGATGTGGCCCATTCAGGTGAAAGAGTTTAAGATTTCAAGATCAATTCAAGGGAAAACTTGAAACCATTTAAAGTAATATATTCTAAGGAAATAAACAGCACCCATTCACATATTGACAGGGGATGCCACAGGGAAATTGTTATTTAGTCATTTTATCTTCAGATAGTTTCGTTTACTCATCCAGGCAGCTTTCCTTCATCCTATTCCTTATTGACCATCAGTGTGAACAATCCTTGGGGACAGAAAGCTAAATGGAAATGGAAAAAAGGACTGCTGATTTCTTTCTAGAGAAAAGAACTAATATAACTAAAACAACCTGACATAAACGAAACATACCTTTCTTTTAAGATTCCTGAGAATCCTTGGTGAGAACTCACGAACTTGGTGATGCCCACATCCAGCTCGGTGAGCCCGTGCTTCATCATGCTGGCGAAGCTCTCTGCCTCTTCCTCCTCCTCCCCCTCCTCTGAAAGGCCATCTTCCTCCCCCTCCTCCTCCGACTGGGGGTCAGAATTCTTTTTACCCTCTCCGGCCGTTTCGGGTGGCCCAGGCACCGTTTCACCGCTGGGTAGAGAGTTGTTCTCTAGCCCGTCTTGACCTTTGGTCGGACAGCATTCTGAGACCTTCTGTCTCTTTGCCTCACCTGGGGCCACACTGTCATTATCTTCGACGGCAACGGACCCCCGTTTCAATGACACACCCGTCATATCTGTCATCTCCATTGTCAAGGTTCCAAGAAAACATTTAAGAGAACCTTTTAGAAGCAAGAAAGAGCAGGCAGTAATAATCACTTCAATAAAGAATTGGGTTTCAGCAAATAGAGGCACATTTAACTTTGTTCCTAAGGTCCTAAATATCATTTATGAAAATAATTCTCCCAAATATACTTTTAGTGGCATAGAAAAATGGCAAAATATTTCTGCAGGGAATTTGACAGCAAAAGCCTTAAAAATATGGATGCCTCTTGACCCAGAAATACTACTTTCAGGGATTATCCTAAGAAAATAATTAAGAAAGTGCTTAAAGTTTTAACTGTAAGGATGCTCATCTCAGTGCTTTTACATTAACAAAAAATTAAGAACAATGACATCTAGGTACATAAACTGAACAACATGTAGAAACAATGTGAAAAGAAACCGGGAAAGGCAGTTGCTTCTAGGAGAGGGTGTAGGTGGCTGCGGAGAGCAGGGAGACTTGTGTTTACTGAATACCACAGTTGCAGCACCTGAGTTTTGTTTCACGTATATTGTTATCGTTTAGAAAAGCTGATTAAGTTAAAAGTATATAAATAAATTTACTAACATGAGTCATTTACTAATATGACTGATACCATGTCATTTTTATTTTTTTATTATTATTATTTTTTTTGCGGTACGCGGGCCTCTCACTGCTGTGGCCTCTCCCCTTGAGGAGCACAGGCTCCAGACGCACAGGCTCAGCGGCCACGGCCCACGGGCACAGCCTCCTCCGGGGCATGTGGGATTCTCACGGACCAGGGCACAAACCCTTGTCCCCTGCATCGGCAGGTGGACTCCCAACCACTGCGCCACCAGAGAAGCCCCATGTCATATTTTTTTAAAAAGCAAGGAGAATGGGGAGTTCTTTAATGAGTATAGAGTTTCAGTATTGCAAGATGAAAAAGAGCTCTACATATTGGTTCCATTTTTATTCAGAAGGTGACTTCTGAATAAAAGTACATGTGTATGTACTTAACACTAATGAACTGCACACTTAAAAATGGTTAAAATGATGTGTATTTTGCCACAATTTAAAAAATACAGATTATCATTTAACTGGCCCATACACAATGTACCAAGCAAAAGTCTAGGAAACCATATGCACTTCCTAGTATGGAGCACACACTTATCTAAGACCGCAAGTGCCTGTCTAATTTGATCTTATTTGATGCTCTTGTTGAAATAAGGATAAAGCTTCTTCCTATATTACCTATATAGGGAAATGCTAAAATTAACATACGAACTTGGTAAACATAAAGAACATAAATGAGCAGAATATTCTAGTTCTCCAAGGCTTGGTTAATAAGAAGCCCACCTACAGAAGCATCTACAGTAGAATAATAACGATGAACTAAATTTTAAGAATCCGGGGCTTCCCTGGTGGCGCAGTGGTTGAGAGTCCGCCTGCCAATGCAGGGGACACGGGTTCGTGCCCCGGTCCGGGAAGATCCCACATGCCGCGGAGCGGCTAGGCCCGTGAGCCATGGCCGCTGGGCCTGCGCGTCCGGAGCCTGTGCTCCGCAGTGGGAGAGGCCACAACAGTGAGAGGCCCACGTACCGCAAAAAAAAAAAAAAAAACCCACAAAAAAAAGAATCCGTATTTGATCTTGCCTCATTGTCAAAAGTCAAGAATGGAAAGAAAAGTGAAAAGTGGAAGGCTACAAAAAAAAAAAGAGGGGGGAGTAGAGAAAAATGTCAGTAAAAACAATTTCCTTTGAAAGACAAAAAAAAAAAGACAATGGAAGAAACCAAGAAACAGGAACTGAAGTAGACTACAACTAGTTATACAAAATTATCTCTAATCCAAGTAAGAAAGCACTTATTCTTTATGTGTTCTAAGCAAGGTATAGTAAAAGAGAATGCTAGTTTATGAGATGCTGATGGTGTTTCATTCTCACTTTATATCAACGAAACTGTCCTCAGAGCCTGCACACCAGTGACGGAGGCAGGCAGGGCCCAGGGCTTCCCTGAGACATGGGAACACACAGAAGACCTCAGGGGGCATTGGCGTGAGGGGGTCTGAGAAGACCTCTTCCTAATGGAAGACTAGATGTGAACACCCGAGTCAAGCTTTGGGGAACGAGTAAGAGAGAGGATGTGCAAAAAGCGGTAGGAAGGTGGTACAGCATGTGCAGAGGCACGGGAGAGCATGGAGCGCGGGAGGAACCCCACTGAGCTCACCATGCATCACGAGGGTAAAACACACATGCAGAGAACCTACACTTAAAGCTGGGGAGCTGGCGGAAGCCACACCAAGCTGAACTGAGGAGATTACATCCGAAAAAACAAATCGTCATCTGATGCATAAGTCAGAGAGATTTCGCGGTATCCCTTCAAAGAGAAAAACCGGGGTTAGGCTGGGAGATTAGGTAAGACGGCAACTGAGGTAAGAAATCAGTACAACCTGATCTAAGGCTGAGGCAAAGGTGACAGAAAGGAGGGGTGGATTCAGGGACACTTAAAGAGGTGGTACGGACAGGACTGGGTGGTAAATGTGAGAGGAAAGAGGAAATGCTACAGGATGACTCAGGTTTTCTGTCTCGGGGAACTGAGAGGATAAGGGGAGCTCTTCCTGACACGGGGATCCTAGGAAGAGGCATGGTGGGTAGGAGGGATATAAGCACACGTACAGTCCTGCGGTGTTGCTGGCACCTGGGGTACATTCCATGGCCACTTATTACACTGTGTCACACATATTCTCACCCCAAACCCACAATGGCTTCCCGACGCCCCAGTGGCGGTGTGGACCTCAACCAGGGGCTGGACATGTCCTGTGAGCAGCTGATGCGGATCCGCGGGCTTCGGAGGGAGCGGCGTCACTGCATTAGTGCCTGCACGAGGCCAAGAAGGCGGTGCCGCCCACAGAGAAGCCCCAGGTGGTGAAGAAGCACCTGTGCAGCGTGATCATCCTGCCCGAGATGGTGGGCAGCATGGTGGGCATCTACAATGGCAAGACCTTCAGCCAGGTAGAAATCAGCCTGGGATGATGGACCACTACCTAGGCGAGTTCTCAGTCACCTACAATCCAGCACTGGGGCCACCCGCGCCTCCCGGTTCATCCCCCTCAAGCAGCCTGCTGGCCACTAAAGACACACACAGCTCTAGAAAAAAACGAAAACAAAAAACCCTCACAACGTTCCGAGCTGGCATGACAGGATCTACCAGCAGATCCCGATACCCTTCTTGAGGTGAGAAGAGGAGAGCACGGCCAGTAACAGCCACATCCGCAGCTGGGCTCAGACTTCACGGTCTGCAGGACGTCTACCTCCTACCCAGGACGCAGAGAACTCATCAGCCTCCCTCTCAACAACGTGATGGCCATAAGCCTGGATGGAAACACCAGTTACTTCCTCTGCTCCAACCTTCTGCTTCGGCACCATCCATCATCCAGCACCATGTGCCACTATCTTCCACACAGGCCTCCGACGACCGAGGCCCAGCCCGCACAGGTGCCCACTCCCAGCCTGACCATTCACGGGCTCTCTCTTGTGGGAGGTCCTCCACACCTGTCTCAGCCCTGGGCTCCCTTGTCTTTTGAGACTCATCTGAAGACCACGAGCCCTGACTCCCATGCCTTCCCCTCTGTTAAGTCCATGTCTTCCCATTTTACCTCCCTTCATCTGCACTACCCATGTGGGCAGCCAGATACCATGCTTTCCCTCACTACTTTCTAGCTGTGTAACTGGTCTGAGTAAATTACTTAATCTCTCCAAGCCTCTGTTCTTCAGCTGTAAAACGGGAATGATACGTGCTTCACAGGACTGTGGTGAAGATTAAATGAGATGACAAACACAGAGTGGCTGGCCACAGTAGGGACTAGATAAATGCCAGTCCCCTGTTCTCCCTCAAGAGGTCTGCAGATTCTTTGAGGACAGTAATTCTTTTGTGCCTGCCAGAGAATCCAGAGATGTATAACAAGCATCAATAGATATTTTGAAGAATTATTGAAACAGGTGCCGAAACTGTTCCCCATCTACAGGTATCAAAGACCTACTAAGTAGCAATTCCCTAATGAAATACTGGACCTGGGCAATGACATCCATGGCCACTAACATCACAAAAAATAGACAACCAGGCACTGCAGGTCGCTGAAAGGACACGCTGTTATCTATGAAGTTCTTACTGATTGAAACCCTATGTCTAACTACTAGTTTAGATGGCATACACGGACAGAAGATGTTAAACACCACCACGCAGAAGCAATTAGCAAAAGTGTGAATGTGCGAAACTCAACAAGGACCAGGACAGTCCTTCAACTAATAAACAGCAAGACAAAAAACAGGAAAGGGTAACGTACAGATAAACCTACAAAGAAATGCAATGGGTGGATCCTTCTTTGAATCCAGGTTTAAACAAATCAACTGTTTAAAAAGGTATTTATGAAACAATCAGGTATACTGAAACAGTAAGGATATTTGATGACATTGAGATAGCATGGGGCTTCCCTGGTGGCACAGTGGTTAAGAATCCGCCTGCCAATGCAGGGGACACGGGTTCGAGCCCTGGTCTGGGAAGATCCCACATGCCGCGGAGCAACTAAGCCCGTGAGCCACCACTACTGAGCCTGTGCTCTAGAGCCTGTGCTCTGCAACAAGAGAAGCCACCAGAATGAGAAGCCCACGCACCGCAACAAAGAGTAGCCCCCGCTCTCCACAACTAGAGAAAGCCCACACACAGCAACGGAGACCCAATGCAGCCAAAAATAAATAAAATTAATTAATTAGAAAACAAACAAAAAAAAGTATCTTCATTAAAAGATAACATGGTCAACTTTTTAAGGTATAATAATATCATTGTGGTTACACTTAAAAGTAGAATCTTGGTTTTAGAGATATAGGATGAAATCTTTATGGTTGAAAAGATATGAAGTCTGGACTTCGTTTCAGAATAGTTTACCAGTGATGAATGAAAGTGCAGTGGGGTATAGATTTAAAACAAGACTGGCCATGAGTTGATAATTGTTGAAACAACAATGGGTGATGAGAATATGGGGATGTCATCACATCATTCTCTCTACTTTGCATGTTTGAAATTTTTTATAATAAAAATAAGAGTTCAAGGTATAAAAAGGTACACTAATTATTCTATTCTCATCAAGCCACCACTCTGTCCAGCTCTACTGCTCCCTCTCTCCCATCACCTGTTCTTCAAACACAGAGACCTGCAGTCCCAAGATACCACCCCTTCCATCTTCATTTCTTCAAGCGCCCCAAACCTCAACAGCTCTTAACTCCTAAGCCACACTCAACACTCCTGCTCACTAGCCCAGCTGCACGATCCTTGCTAAACCTCAACCAAGTACCAATCCTACTGTCTCCATCTGTGTTCCTGGCTGCTGCTGGAGAAAACATCACCAGGTGAGGGGACTTCCTCTTGTGACAGCCCTCCATACTGCCTGGCCATCCCTGGTCAGCAGGGTCTTCTCCAAGTCCTGTGTGCCACTCACAAAGAAAACAGGGATCCTGGGACAGACACACCTCCTTCCAGCACATTCACAAGACCCCTTATTATAACCATTCTCCTGCAACTGCACCCCTCTGAAGGGAATTCCAGACTCCTTTTAACAGTCACTCACTCCTCGTCCCTGCACTCCATCCCCTCAGCAAATACTCACCGCGCACCCCTGTACCAGGCGTTATTCCAGGTACTGCATGCGACACCCTAGCAAATCAAATAAACGCCCCGCCAGCGTGGAGCTTACATTCTGGTGGAAGATCTGGCTTCTACTCCGTGCTTTTGTCCTGCTTCTCGGGTGCTCTTTTCCCCTCCTGCTCAACATGCTGCTTAAATTTGGGCTTCCCCAGTCCTGTTCCCTTCTCATTCCCAAGTTTTCCAGCCAAGACGCATCTCCAACTCCCTGATTTACTCAGGGGAGGGGTCCAAGGCAATCATAACGACCGCTAAACAATGATAGTGTACAGGGAGCTCAATCAAGCCTTGCTTCAACCCTGTGACTTAGGCATCATTAATATTCCCATCTTAGCCACTAAAAAACAGAGTATCTTGCTCTAGGTCACACAGTCTGGTAAGAGGTAGAATCAAACATCAAATTCAACATGCCCCAAAGTGATCTCATCATTTCCCACCACAAATGCACTTCTATTATTTATTTTTTAAATTAATTAATTAATTTTGGGGGGCTGTACTGGGTCTCTGTTGCTGCACGCGGGCTTTCCTTAGTTGCATGGGGCAGGGGTTACTCTTCGTTGCGGTGCGCGGGCTTCTCATTGCAGTGGCTTCTCTTGTTTCAGAGCACGGGATCTAGGCGCGTGGGCTTCGGCAGTTGTGGCTCACGGGCTCTAGAGTGCAGGCTCAGTAGTTGCGGCACAGGGCTTAGTTGCTCTGCGGCATGTGGGATCTTCCCAGACCAGGGATCGAACCTGTGTCCCCTGAATTGGCAGGCAGATTCTTAACCACTGCACCACCAGGGAAGCCCTGCACTTCTTTTAAATTGCACCTCTTACTCAAGGAATTTTAGCAACAAACTACCAGTCACCTAAGCCAAAATATGGACATCACCCCATCTCCTCACTCTCCCCTATGTGAATGAAATTCTAGAAGGTTTAGGACAGCATTGTTACACCTAACATACCTGGAATGAGAATACTAGCAGATCATGGATCTGAAGTATCAACCACTGGTTTCAACTCTTGCTTGGCAGTTTGGGCATATGACTTGGAGCCTGATCTAGGTTTTGCCATTTACCACGTGGGTCACCTCTCTTAAGTATCAGTTCCTTTCTCTTTAAAGCTGAAAATGATGACTTGGTCAAAGGTCTGTACTAGCTGCTGCTATTCAACTGTTGGTCATTAATATTTATTATGGATGGTTTCCACTGCAGAACTGTATTGCTGAGTCTGGGGAAAACCAAAGCTTCTTATGCTTCTTTTGTTCTCTGGGCTAATGATTAAACATGGCTTTCTCCTTCAGATACCATTTAATTTTAAGAGACCCTCAAAGCACTGCCAAGAGCACCAAATAAACAGACCTTTAGTATCTTTTGGCAGTCCTTTTCTTGATACTTGTGGGCACTTGCCTGATCTCTTTTTCTTGTTACATTTAGTTGTAAAGACAAGCTCATTAAACAAAAGTATACTTTCCATCTGTTTTAGCCAACGGCCCTAACACAGAGATTATTAAAGTATATATAGCACAAGTGATTATAAATCACTCAATATAAATTTTGCTAAGTTCTGTCTGTGGGCCTAGAAGCCGAGAACATATTTGCTAGAACAGGTATGCAAACGTCTGTGCTAAGGGAGGCAGAACTCAAATCAGTGTTGTTTTCTTAAGCAGAAACTACACCAAAGAAAAGACTGAAATGAAATATAATTTTTAAATGAGAGAGAGAGAGAATGAATCATGTGAACATCCAAGAGGCCAAGAAGAATTCAACCAGAAAAATAAAACAACCCTGACCGCCCCCATTTGATTTCCCTAAGGAAATGAGCTTTGCATTCAGGATAATCTAAATATACATATTCAAGCCTTCTACCTCAAAGCTGTAAAAAGTGACTGGCTTTAAAAAAAAAGGGGGGGCGATGGGGAGTAAAGGGACCAGCTTTATGAGTTTTCTAAATGGTACTAAAATTTTAAAAAAAATTTTAAGAAACATAATGCTGTACAAAAACACTATCCATGATACTAATGAGAGCTTCTCAAATGTCAACTAAAATCTTTATCGACCAGAAACTTGATGCTACGACTGGGAAGAGAATGAAATTTAATGATACTTACCCATGAACTCAAAGTCCTACACAATTCTTTAGAGGGAATACTAAAGTAATAGGTTTTATTTCTTTTACACTCTGAACGAGCCAAATGGGATTAGAAATATTACAATTTTAACAGTATTTAAAAGTCTTTTTCATTAAGACATTAGATTCACCAATAAGCTTTCTCTACAATCCACAACAAAAATAAAGTTTAGCATTTTCAAAATTTTAATACAAGACTGACAGTCCCTTAACATTACTTCCTGCAAAATGAACATCTAAAGAAGAGCCATAATAATCTTATCTGTACTTCAAAACCCTCCACAACTTCCACTTTTTAAATGCATCTATCCTCCGTCCTCTGCAAACCATCAAGAATCCCTCCAGCTTTCACAATAAAGAGCACTCTCTTCAGGGCAGCGCACATACCACACTCTAATATGCGAAGTCATTAAGTCCCTTAGATTCATTCATTTCACAAATATTTATTAACCACCTCTTATGTGTCTGGCACTGTTCCAGGCACTGGGGAAAAGAGGAAAATTTCCTACTCCCATTAAGCTTACATATCAGAGAATAAAATAAAACAATCTCAGAACATGCACGCATAAGAGCTACAAGTCAAGCAGAGTAACGACAGTGAGAGTACGAGGGGTGCTCTTTAGTGAAGTCTCTCTAACGAAGTGCCTTGTGAGCAAAGACTTGAAGGAAGAACTAGACATGAAAAGATGTGTGTGTTCGGGCAGCAGGTACAGTGCCTGTAAAGAACCTGAGCCAGGAGCAAACTCATTCAACAGACCAGCTGGACTGTTATTTCTCTCTCCTGCTTGGGGCCAGAAGCCACGTTTCATTAACAGCTCTACTGCATCAGCTTCTATCGATCAAAAGATACGTTCAAAAGGAGTTATAAATTAATACACACGAACTGTTGGCTACTTTGCCTAACGATTGAACAACATCACTGCCTATCCAGTATGAGTGTACAGTCTGATTTGGGGCAGGTGCCTCGATTGCCAAGGCAAGGAGGTGCAAGGCAACGATTGCCAAGGTGATGGGGGGCATGCCGGCTTCACAGATTAGAGACTTGAAACAAAAGTCCTTAGTAACCCTATATTTTCGGAATGAAAAAAAAAAAGTGGTCGGACAACGGAACCAAATATTTGAAAGACTAAACTCTCCAAACCCTATTTCTTGGCAGGCGCTAATACCCAGGCAATGAGGGTGTACTGTCAAACCTCTCGGTGCAGGGTTGGCGGTAACGACTCCGTGCGGATGGGTCAACACGCCCAGCAGCACCTCCTCCATCCACTCATTAAACACTGACCGAGAAAAACTCCGGTTTGCTCCTACACTGGGAGACGTATACAAAACAAGCAGTCACCTGAGTGCCTGCTTGGCACGTAGTAGGTTCGCTGTTAGTAATGACAGATAAATAAGAGAACGAAAGCACGTGGGCTGGACCCGGTACAAGCCTGGCTCAGCGGTGCACGGAAGCTATAAAGGGCTTCGGGATAAAGGCGGGTTTTCTCTTCCGGGAGGAAGAAGAGTTTAGGGAGCCTCAGGAGCAAAGAAAGGGAGGAGTGGGACTGAGATCCTCGGGCTAACAGCGCCGCGGGGAGGAGGGAGGGTGCGGCGCCTGCGAGGACCCGCCGGGAGAGCTGGGGGCGGGGCTGGCACCGCCGAACCGCAGAACCAGCCGGGCTCCCGCCACGCTCCCGCAGGCACGATCCGTAATGGAGGCGCCTCGGGCGCGCCGCGGGCTCAGACCACGGCCGGGACGCCTTCCCAGTCTACGCTACCCCTCCGGGCGGGGTTTTGGGCCGCGTGGCAGGGCCGAGGGCTGGCCGAAGAGCCCGGGCGGCTGTGGGGAGGTCGCGCACTTACCCGGGGCCTGAGAGCGCGCGCGCGGCGCGGACCGGTCGACAAGGAGGCGGGCGCGCTGCTCCGGGCGCAGGAGGGCGGCGGCGGCAAGGGCCACTCGTAAGAACCAGCCGCAAGGGCGGCCAGGCATAAGCAGCGAGCTCGGTGAGCACCTGGACCCCGCCGCGCTCAGGCAGACTCACAGCGCCTGGCCTCGCACACGTGCAGCGCAACGACGCGCCGCTCCCGGCTGGCCCCACCCCGGGGCGGAGCACGCCCTCCGCCGCCGGCCACGCCTCCTCCGCCCCCGCCCACCAACCTGTGGAGGAGGTCCCGCCCACTCCCTCCCACCCCTGCTCAGTGGCCGCCGGGAAGCCTCTTGCTTGCACCCTTTGGCCTTGCAACCTGCGAGGCTGGAGCTCACCGTGGTCCTTTCACTCCATGAGCTCTCAGGCGGTCGCACCTGCGCTTTGGCGGGGGGTATATACCCAGAGGGGAACTGCTGTGTCATATGGTAATTACATTTTTAAATTTTTGACCAACCCCCATATAGTTTTCCATAGCAGCAGTAGACTTGTTTTTAAAATCTGGGTTTACATGTGGGAATCTGGTTAGCTGATCATATGTAATTCGCTAAGACTGGTTGCGTTCTATGCTGCCTTCCGCTGATATTATTCGCCTCAGTTAAGTACTTTGAGTAGTTTTCTGTCCCTAATGCATGTACAATCACATTTTCTTGAACTGTGGTTAATTCATAGGTTAATGTACCAATGACAGCAACTGCAAGTATTTTTACCACACCCACACAGTAGAAATTCAATCTAAACTTTTAATTTTCGTATACAGTTGGCCCTTGAACAATGCAGGGGTTAGGGGCACCAACTCTGTCCAGTTGAAAATCCAAGTATAACTTTATAGTCAGCCCTTTGTATCTGCAGTTCCACATCTGTGGATTCGACTAACTGCGGATGATATAGTACTGTAGTAAGTATTTATTGAAAAAAATCTGTATAGATGGACCTGGGCAGTTCAAACTTGTATTGTTCAATGGTCAACTGTACTTTAAAAAGTACCTTCTCTGAGATTGTGGCCCAACTCCCCACAAGCACGTATGGAGAAAAGAATGTTCACGTTTCTTTGGACATTAACTGGGTCCACGGTCAAAACCTACCCTTTTTGCATTTCAGCCTAAACTTCCTTAGACAAGATCCAAGTAAAACATGCATTTTTTGCTTTTTTGTTTTCCAAAAAGGCAGCTCTTTATTGGCCTTTATAGTTAAAATAACATAGGACTGTTCAAAACTTCTTCCCCATTCCAACTCCCTCTAATAAACATTTGACAGTTTAATGTTCTCCTTGACTCTAAAATTACATCCTAACATGTATATTATGTATAATATTCAGGATCCTGCTTTTAACTCCACACCAGTACTATGGATTGCTAAGTGCCTAGCACACACAGTTTATCTTGTTTCATCCTTATTATTGTCTAGCATTCTGTCCATCTTAGATAACTCTCTCCATTCCCCAGATAGTAGTTAATTGTTTTCTGTGCTCCCTCAGTCATTGCAAACATTTCCCTTGTTGAACTTACTGCACTCAATCTTAAACTTCATCTGTTTCCTTCACTGGAATATGAATTGTTCAGAGGTAAAAATTGGGGTTTAGAGCAATCTTTTTTCTCCTTTAATTTTATTTTTTATTTTTATCAATTATACATATCTGTGATTTACAGCCAAATAATTCTATAGAAACCTTGTAAGTTTTGCAATGAAACAGAAGAGACTGTATCCCCACCCTGCCCCTTCCCTGTTTCCCTTTCCTCAAAGTCACTTCATCTTTCAACTGGTTATTTTGATTTTTTTTACCTTCATTTCTCTATGCAAAATGTTTGCATTGCTATTTCTTGATGTGTCACTTTTAGGCACTATCTATTGACTTCACTTGTGGAAAATTGGGGTTTAGCTCTTCTTCCTTCCCCCAGCCCCACCACACTTCCCTTCCCTTTATCTGCCTAATATAGTTATATTGTACCTTTTTAAAAATATTTGTTGGTTTGCACCAGGTCTTAGTTGCGGCAGGCAGGCTTCTTAGTTGCAGCATGTGGGCTCCTTAGTTGCAGCTCCAGGGCTCCTTAGTTGTGGCATGCAAACTCTTAGTTGCAGCATGCATGTGGGATCTAATTCCCTGACCAGGGACTGAACCCGGGCCCCCTGCACTGGAAGCGCAGAGTCTTATCCACTGGACTACCAGAGAAGTTCCCAGTTATACTGTACTTTTAAAAACAGATTTGTGTTTACTTCATTATAATTAGGTAAACATTACTCACATCTTGAGCGAAGTAATATACTATGATTACTTCTCCTCAATTTTTTGTTTTTCTTGCAGTTAATAATGATCTTATTTTTACTGTTCATCACTAAGCCTTCTTAATGATTGTTTAAACCTCTCCCTCCAGAGATTCAGATAGATGAGAAGTTCTATCAGTCTCATCTTTCTGAAGGAGCCTCTTCTGGAGCCTTCTGACCTGCACCATCTATGTCTAGTGCACAGCTATTGTCAGGGCTTCCCACTTTATTTTTCTCCTGTGTTGTGTCTTCTGTTTCCTATATCCCATGCATTCTTTTTCTTTGTTTAGCCCTCATTTTAGTGGAGTACATCTCCAGTAGCTTCCTGAGGAAGGAGAAATAAATGAAAGGGAAATTTTTTGAGCTCTTGAATGTCTGAACACACCTTTTTTTTTTTGGCTGTGTTGGGTCTTCGTTGCTGTGCATGGGCTTTCTCTAGTTGCGGAGAGCGGCGGCTACTCTTCGTTGTGGTATGAGGGCTTCTCATTGCAGTGGCTTCTCTTGTTTCGGAGCACGGGCTCTAGGACCGCGGGCTTCAGTAGTTGTGGCACACGGGCGTAGTTGCTCCGCGGCATGTGGGATCTTCCCAGACCAGGGCTCAAACCCATGTCCCCTGGATTGGCAGGCAGATTCTTAACCACTGCGCCACCAGGGAAGTCCCCACACCTTTATTCTTTATCCACACTTGATTGGTAGTTTACTAGTCACGTACAGAATTTCAGTTTGAAATAAATTTTCTTTGGAATTTAATAGACCTGCTCCCATGTCTTCTAGCTTTCTTTGTGACCCTTGAGAAATCAAAAGATATGCTGATTCTTGATCCTTTCTAAATGATCTCTTTTTCTCTTTGGAAGGCTAGGATTGTCTTTTTGCCCCCAGTGTGCTGCAATCTCACAATGATGAGCCTTGGGATGAGTCAAGTTGTACCCATTGTGCTTGGCACTCAGTGGGACTTCTTCAAGCTGGAAATTCATGACCTTTAGTTTAGGGGAAATTTTCTTGTTTTGTTGGTGATAACTCCTTCCCTAATCCCTGTTGTTGTTGTTTTACAATTCTTATTTTTTGTATTTTGAACACCCTGTAGTGGTCCTCTAATTTATTTTTTCTTTCATATTTTTCATTTCTTTGTCCTTTTGCTTTTTTTCCCCCTAGGATACTTCCCAACATTTATCTTCCACCTTTTTATTCAATTCTCATTTCTACTATCGTATTTTTTGTCTCTGAATGCTCCTTTTAAAATAGTAGTCTGTTACTGTTTTATGGTTGCAATGGTGTCACACATCTCAGTGTATAAATAAATAAGGTTTTCTCCTCATTGAATGGTTTCTGTTTTCTCTAAGGGCTGCTTTTTTTCCCTTCCCCTGTTTGTTTCCGTCTCCGCGATACCACCTTCCATGTTTGTTTCTGAAATTGTCAAATCCCTAGGTCCTCTACTCAGCTCTTGCTGGCACTCCTAGGTCCCCTCCTTGGCAAAGGACAGGCTTTTCTGGTCTCTGCACTGGTTGAAGTGCATGTTAGCCGCAGAGTCCTTTTCCTCCTTTCAGGTCCCAGAGTGTTTACAACCAGATCTGTACCCTCCAGGTAGGAAGCTGGAGGGTCACCTCTAGTTGAATTTGATCTGCCTTAAAAGAAAGAGCCAAAGATAAAGACACCGGAAATTCCGCAACTAAACTGTCCAACCAAATTACATTAAAGCTAGTCAACACGCCGCCTCACACTCAGAACATCTGGGATATCATCTAAAATATAAGTTGAAATGATTCATATTGAATTTACACTGTGCAGAGAGGGATACCTGCAAGCTCCATCCTTAACGACCCCAATGCTGTGGAGGAGGTTTACCGAGGTTGAGAAGGACCTCCTCCCCCCGCCCCCTCCCCCGCCCCCTCCCCCGCCCCCTCCCCCGCCCCCTTCTCCTTCCAGAGCAGCCGATCCGGCCCCCCGCCGCCAGGGGGAGCCACCGGGAACGGCCGGCGGCTGCGTGGGCAGGGCCTCTCTGGGAGGAGAGGAAGAAACCAGAGAGACGGCAGAGGAAGTTGCTGTGGCTCTGGGAGCTACGGTCTCGAAGCCCTACTGGTGTCTGATCACTGGCCGGAGCCGGAGTCCATTGGCCACGCTGGCTGCGCAAGAAGCCGAGGACTCGCGCGGAGGCAGGATGCTCCTGGCCGGCGATTTCGGCAAGGCGCCGGCAACCCGGGTGAGGCGGCCCTTATGGCCCGGGGCGGGGACACTGGTGGCCCAGTGAGGTGGCACAGACCTCCCAGGGGAGGGTGCCTCGATGAAGTGTCCTTGGCGGCCTGGGGACGCGGTTGCGGTGGCCCGGGGGAGATGACTCTTGCAACTCTGGTGAGGTGGCAAAGACTTCCCGGGGGAGGTGGTCCCAGTGCGGTGGCTCTGGTGATCCCGGTGAGATGACACAGGTCCTTCTGGGGAGGTGGCCCTGGAGGCCGGGCCTCGAGAGGTGGCAGTGGTGGCCCCAGGGAGGTGGCCCGTTTTAGAACCTCCAGATCCTGACCTCTCAGGAAGGCCCCAGAGGGAGGGGGCTGGGACCTTGTTGTCTTCCAGTGGATGCCCTCTGGGAACCCTGTGCGAGTTCCACCTATCACTTCAGTCTTAATGTGTTTGTCACACCTGATCTCCTTCTAGTGCTG
This sequence comes from Monodon monoceros, assembly GCF_005190385.1. Lineage (NCBI taxonomy): Eukaryota > Metazoa > Chordata > Mammalia > Artiodactyla > Monodontidae > Monodon > Monodon monoceros. The sequence goes on along the minus strand of NW_021703776.1, from coordinate 17,509,312 downwards.
CTCTGAAAATGGTGACCAAAGGAAGAACATCAAGGAGAAAAGTAAGCGGACTCCAAACACCTTAGCACTTTCTACCCAGCCATCTCTCCAAAACTCTGCCCTCAAGGGTCTGCATCGAGAAGGGTCTTAGCCTGTTATCTTTTAGATGAAGCATCTCTTTTTCTCTTTCTGTATTAAATACTGATTATCATCATACACATATTTTTGCCTTTCCGGATGGTAAAATATGGGATGATTTGGAGAAGAGCACTTCCTGTGCCCTACCTAGTGCAGGGACTTTTGTGGTTTCACTCCAGTGCTGCCCTTCATACTGGATTCAGAGTAATTGGGGCCTGCCTGTTACTTCAGTGAAGCATCAACTTATGAAGCATCAGGAATTTCGAGGGGCTAATGATCTAGGAGAGATGACCATCACCCTAGTTGCATTCAAAGGAGTCAAATGATCATTGTTCAGTTGTATTTACCTTCAGTGAATTTGCAGGTAATCGTTGATCTGGGAAGAGCACAACAGATAATTTGGTTCCTGGATCTTGAACTGGATAGGGAAAAGGTCACTATCTCCATTTCCTTCCTAGGACAGGAGCATACACCAGGGGGTGGACATTTGGTATTTTACTTCTATAAGCTAAATGTGGCAAGATTTTGGAAATCAAGGAATCTTGAGGGCCTTTTGAAGTGAAATTTACTGGGAGAGGAAGCGGGAAGCATGGCACAGCTGTTCTATCAGAGGGTTTTTGGTTCTTCTCATCACGGCAAATAGTCTGGGAATGAGTAGTAGTAACAGAAAGGGTGCTTGTGTTACCATATTGGCTTTAGGAGTTAGACTTGCCCTTAACATTGCCTGTTGCTGCAATCTGCCTCAGAAAGAAAGCTCTGAGTACTTCATAGCACTTGACAGTCACAGCTGCCACAAGTTAGCTCCTTTTCCTTAAAGGATTTGAGAGTACCTCATATCATTCAGTTTAACCCTTCCCATTTCCACCTTTGCCCCGTTCAGATGCCTGGGAAGTTGATGCCACTGAGCCCTAGACCCTCCTTTGTTGGCTTGGTCAATTTCTTTGCAATTGGAAGTGCTCTTTACAAAAAATAGAGGAAAGGAGAGACATTAACCACCCCCCCAAATCACCATTGTGTCATTTTGAAGAATGTCATTTGACTAAGAATGTACTATGCTGCATTTAAATGGTTAAATCAAAAGAGTATAATTTTTTGTAAAAAGTGAAGATAGAATTTACTCCCTAAGCTACAGCAAGCTTATCTTCACAAAACATTCCCTCTGCACATAGCCCTGCCTCTGTGTCTGCAGATACACCACACAACTCACATATTTTATATAAGATAAATTTTAAAAGTCAACATTGTGGGCTTCCCCGGTGGCGCAGTGGTTGAGAGTCCACCTGCCGATGCAGGGGACACGGGTTCGTGCCCCGGTCCGGGAAGATCCCACATGCCGCGGAGCAGCTACGCCCGTGAGCCATGGCCACTGAGCCTGCGTGTCCGGAGCCTGTGCTCCGCAACGGGAGAGGCCACAACAGTGAGAGGCCCGCGTACCGCAAAAAAAAAAAAATATATATCGGTGGAAGAGCCTGGGCCACTTGACCTGGGGTTTCGCGGGGTTTTTTTGTTTTTGTTTTTTGTTTGTTTTTCTTTTGGCCACACCCCGAGACATGCGGGATCTAAGTTCCCCGACCAGGGATCAAACCAGTGCCCCCTGCAGTGGAAGCATGGTGTCTTAACCACTGGACCGCCAGTGAAGTCCACAACAGTGAGAGGCCTGCGTACCGCAAAAAAAAAAAAAAAAAAGTCAACATTGTGACTCCTGTACTTAATAGTAGATGGAGTCCTGTAGTAATAAAGTTTGATGCAGACCAGCCAATTCTGATCGTATCTGAAGGAGAAGAAAATAAGAATATTGTTTTGAAATTCAGGAAACATGGATTTTAGTCCCATTTACAACCTTTGAGTGTAGGCTGGGCAAATGTTAGAATTTATAGTAGGGAAGTTGAGGCATAGACTCTTACTAGTTTCACTTCTACCTATCAGTGAGCTACTCGTTCTCATTGCATGTGAAGCTTTTAATTCTTATAAATTGAAGAGAACAAAGGAAAATTTGGTTTTTTTAAGGCCTGGGGGAGGGGAACATACACAGTACTAAATACTGGTATATATTATGTTAATCTCTTGTAGTTACATTTTGCATTTAGGCATATCTTTATCTAGATATTCTTATCTTCATTTTGTCAGAAGTGACTGTTGTTTTTTAACGAGGCTGATTATAACCTCTTGCCTTTCATTGCTGTTTCCTTAAAACTTTATTTTTGAGAAGCAGACTCACAGATATAGAGAACAAACTAGTGGTTACCAGTGGGGAGAGGGAAGCGGGGAGGGGCAATATAGGGGTAGGGGATTTAGAATTACAAACTATTATGTATAAAATAAGCACTGAGTGAAGTACGTCAGAGAAAGACAAATATCATATGATATTGCTTATGTATGGAACATAAAGAAATGGTACAAACGAACTTATTTACAAAACAGAAATAGACTCACAGATTTAGAAAACTAACTTATGGTTACCGGGGGGGAGGGGGAGGGAGGGATACGTTGGGAGATTGGGATTGACATATACACCGTACTATATATAAAATAGATAACTAATAAGGACCTACTGTATAGCACAGAGAACTCTCTCAGTACTCTGTAATGACCTATATGGGAAAGAATCTAAAAAAGAGTGGATATATGTTTATGTATAACTGATTCACTTTGCTGTACACCTGAAACTAATACAACATTGTAAATCAACTATGCTCCAATAAAAATTTTAAAAAAAAGCTATGAGGATATATTGTACGATGTGGGGAATATAGCCAATGTTTTATAATTACAAATGGAGCATAACCTTTGAAAATTGTGAATCACTATACTGTACACCTGTAACATATAATATTGTATAGCAACTATACTTCAATTAAAAAAAAAAAAAGAAAAACGCTTTATTTTTGGTAAAGAGCCACTTCTACAAGGGCAGCTCCAAGGAAGAACAGAGGTGAAGTCCCACTAGCAGAGCTCTCAGGATGTTCTGTATTGTTGCCCCAGCTTTATCTCTCATGTACACATCTTGTTTGTTTTTTGTTTTTGTTTGTTTTGTTTTTTAGAAATTGTTGTAGTCCTTGTAACGAAATATATACTAGTACAGTCAAGCTTTTAACAAACCATTAATGGTTTGTTTAGACAACCAAATCCTACAGGCAAACCTGAAGTAGAGAAATGCACTGTATGTTCAGGTTTATTCTAATGTTTGGTTTCTATGAACTCTACCCTCTTTTTCTCAGGGCCCTTATTTTATAGTATTTATTTTCATTTGGAGTTCACTGGCTATTACTCTGAATTTTTACAGTATCTTGTTTTTTGTTTGCTTTTTAAATTTCTAGGTACAACTCATCTCTAGGGAGATTAAACCCTGTATGTGGAATCATTCAAGTTGTGGACTTACTAGAGTTGAGCGTGGTTTATTTATTTATTTAAAAACAATTTTTTTTTAAAATTTTATTTTTAAAAATTTTAATTTATTTATTTGGTTGCGCCAGGTCTTAGTTGCGGCAGGCGGGCACCGTAGTTGCGGCTCACTGGCTCCTTAGCTACGGCATGTGGACTCCTTAGTTGTGGCCTGTGAACTCTTAGTTGTGGTGTGCATGTGGGATCTAGTTCCCTGGCTAGGGATCAAACCCGGGGCCCCTGCATTGGGAGCACAGAGTCTTAACCACTGCACCACCAGGGAAGTCCCTTGAGTGTGTTTAATATCAGGGAACTTAATGGCTGCACAGTGACATGGAGTTACCATTATAAAGTTTGACCCAAACTTCAGGTTTCCTAAACTTTTCAGGAAGAAGGAAACCATAAGTAACCAAAAGGAGTAGCTTACACATGGAAACACACTTCAAAAGGAAGCAGTTCATCTTAGCACATGGGGGTGGGAGTAGGAGAAGGACATGGCAGCCGGCTGTGGGTCTTTGTCAAGAAACTGCTTTGAGCCTTCAGGTTTCTTGGGTTCAGGGCACATTCAGAAAGCCATGCTGGCACAGATCATCAGCAAAAGTATAGGTAGAGATACTCTGGAAGAGAGGAGCAGTGCTGTTGGTCCACAAATGTAGGACCATGGAAAATAATTTAATTGCCTTTGAAGTGGATTGTTTACTAGAAATTTGTTTTAAGTGTTTTGTTTAAATAAAAATCAGAATTTTTTAATTTATATATTTGAATCTTCCCTCATTCCACAAAGAATTCAAGGTAACTTAAATTGCTTAATTACGTCTTAAATATTCTGGATAGTGGAAGAAGGTGTAGACTCCTGCAGAGTGAAAAACTGACTTGTGAACTACAGGAAATGATCGACTTTCAAGCATAGAATAAGGAGTGGACTCTGGGAAATTTCACATACTTGGTGGGATGAGAGCAAAGCTACATAGCGTTCCTGTTTTCACTGGGTATTGTGTGTTCTGCTGTAGTACATGTTGCCTCTGCTACCACTCTTCTTAAGAGGGTTCCAAATCACCTGTTTTTGTCATATTTAATAAGTCCAATATGAACTGGCCAATTCTAGTTTATTTGCCATGGGAAGAATCTCACTTTAGATTGTACAATTTAGTGGTTGCATTAGCCATTTTGAGTTTTCCTGGTAATGTGTTTTCTCTCGTATTTCTTTTTTTTTTTCCTGTTTCTGAAATGGACATCTTTTTTTTTATAATTAATTTATTTTTATTATTAAAAAAAATTTATTTTGGCTGTGTTGGGTCTTTGTTGCTGTGCATGGCCTTTCTCTTGTTGCGGCGAGCGGGGGTTACTCTTTGTTGTGGTGGGCGGGCTTCTCATTGCGGTGGCTTCTCTTGTTGTGGAGCACGGGCTCTAGGCGTGTGGGCTCAGAAGTTGTGGCTCATGGGCTTAGTTGCTCTACAGCATGTTGGATCTTCCTGGACCAGGGCTCGAACCCGTGTCCCCTGCATTGTCAGGCGGACTCTTAACCACTGTGCCACCAGGGAAGTCCCTGAAATGGACATCTTTGTACAATCGCTTCTGAAGCTTTTAAAACTCTTTTACTCTTATATCAGGAGGAGTTTTTACTCATTGCTCTCCCTTTCAGATTTTTTTCGTATACTTGAGATCTTTCAATACCTTTTTTGTTTCTTTTTTTTTTTAAACATTTTAAAACCAGAGTCCTCCTTTGGTGTTATTCTAGACTATACCATCTGATTCCTCACAAATTTTGAAAATATATTACTAATTTAATAAAAGCTGCATCAGCAGAATCAGATTTGACCTTTTTCCCCTCAGTAATAAAAGATTCTTAAGATACACAGTTGTCTAGAAAAGTTTAGTTCTGTTTGTAACTGCACTGTCATGCCAACATCTATTGCAACCTTAGGGTACTAGGACAGAGTTTAGTAATTTTTCTTTCACTCAGAATTTCCTAAGCTCTTAAGCATTTTATAGTAGTACTTGATCGATAGATTGCTTTATAGCTATTCATTTCAGTATTTGTGTGTGTGTGTGTGTGCGTGCGTGCGTACGTGCGTATGTGTATTTATATGCATATATATACCCATATATATATATATAAATATATACAGTCATCCATTGGTATCCATGGGGCATTGGTTCCAGGACCTCTGCGAATATCAAGATCCCTGGATGCTCAAGTCCTTTATATAAAATGGCGTAGTATTTGCCCGTAACCTACACATATCCTCTGTGTGCTTTAAATCATCTCTAGGTTACTTAATGCCTAATGCTAATAATAATAATTTTGCATACAATGTAAATGCTATGTAAATAGTTACTGGAGCATGGCAAATTCATTTTGCTTTTTGGAACTTTTTGGATTTAAAAAACTTTTTTTTTTATCTGCAGTCGGTTGAATTCATGGATGTGGAGGGCTGACTGCTTTATATATATAAAATATAGTGTGTATGTATATATACATATATTCATTTACACACACTATATTCATTAGGGTATTTTTGTGTATGTGTGTATATATATATACATATACACACAAGTACTATATATACAAAAATGCCATATATAGGTAGTGTTTTCTTTAAATTAACTTTTGAAAGTAGATATGTTGCCTTGTATATCTTTTGCATTTCCTTTAACTCCATAGTACTTGGTGGTGTTGAGTAATTGTTATTCTTTAATTTTAGGTGACATAAATATTGCAGCTGTCGTTGGAAACCAACCAGTCTGTGAAAGTACAGATAACGGTGATCTCCCTTCCTATGTGGCGGTATTTATAGAAAAGGAAGTCGGAAATGACCTTAAATCTTTAAAGAAACTTGATAAACTCATAGAACAGATGACAGAAAGTAAAATGCAGTTAGAAGAACAGGCAAGTATTAAAACTCACTGAAACAATATCAGTACTATACTCATTATAATGTAAATATAACCATTAATATATAGGCATTTTTGAAAATATAGATTGTGACAAACACTCTAATCATTTAAAACTGCTTAATAGGTTTTAAGGACCTACAATGTGCTAGGTGTTTTACAAATTATGTAAAAGAAACTTCCTACTGATAATGATTTATGTCTGACATTTATGTCTGACATTTTCATACAATGACTTTTAATGTGCTTTTAAAAGTAAATTCATGGGATACCAAAATGTTACAACACTATCATTCCAATTTTTTTATATATGCACACATAGGGAGAAAACATTAAAATAAGTATAACATTATAATAATGGTTATTTCTGGGTGGTTGGTTAATAAGTGATTTATTTTCTTTTTTTCTTCTTTTATAAATTTATTTATTTATTTATTTAGCCTGTGTTGGGTCTTCGTTGCTGTGAGCGGGCTTTCTCTAGTTGCAGTGAGCCGGGGCTACTCTTTGTTGCGGTGCTCAGGCTTCTCATTGCGGTGGCTTCTCTTGTTGCGCAGCATGGGCTCTAGGTGCACGGGTTTCAGTAGTTGTGGCACACGGGCTCAGTAGTTGTGGCTCGCGGGCTCTAGAGCTCAGGCTCAGTAGTTGTGGCACACGGGCTTAGTTGCTCCGCGGCATGTGGGATCTTCCTGGACCAGAGCTCAAACCCGTGTCCCCTGCATTGGCAGGCAGATTCTTAACCGCTGTGCCCCCAGGGAAGTCCCACAAGTGATTTCTTTATATCTTTTTGTATTTTCAAGTTTTTTTCTTTTTATAATAAACATATTACCTGAAATAATGTTTTAAAAAATCCAGTGGGGGACTTCCCTGGTGGCACAAACTTCCCTAAAAATTTCCACCCAACCTGCAAAGGTCTGTGCATGAGCCATGCAAGCACAATTGCCTTGCACCCCAAAACCTTCTACTCAAAGTGTGGGAACTTGTAAGAAATGCAGAATCTCAGTCCCTACTTCAGGCCTATTAAGTCTGAATCTGCACTATAACCAGATCTCAAGGTGATTCCTATGCATCTTCAAGTCTGGGAAGCACTGCCTTAGTACACCATTACACCTGGCATCTCTTTCATTGCACTAATCCCACTGTTGAAGGTTTGCCTACATCTCTCTTCCATACCAGCTGAGCTTAAGGGCAGATGCTGTGTCTAATTTATCTGTCAGACCCTAGCACAGTGCCTGGTATAGAGTGTCTAATCAGTGTTGATTAAATTGAAATTCCTTTATAATATTCTTATCATATTGTACTGATGCCTGATATTTGTATATGTTTTTCCATCTGCTGTAAGAAAAATTTATTTAATAAATATCATATCTAAAGGCATTACCTGGGTATCATCTTACCAAGTCAATAGTTCCTTCTCAATCTGGGCTTAAATCAGAATCACCTGGGGAACTTTTGCAACTAGTTACCCAGACTTTTAGAATCAGAGCCTCATTTGTTTCTGAAAGAAAAGTATTAGTAGATAAAGCAGGTAAATGTTCTTTGGCTGGACCCTCTGAAAGTGCTGAGCTTCATGATGGTAGATCCAAAGATGTTTACTGGGGGCCCTCCCTACACACCTCCACATAGAGCATTTCATGTTGAGGTTTGGTTAGTACAGGATGCAGAAACCCAACGTTTCTTTTGAAGCTTTTAAGTGACAATTTTCATTTCTATTAGAACAAACATGCATTTTGAAGGTAACTAATAAAAAAGAGAAAAAAATGAGAATCTTATCTGATTGCTGCTATTTTTTATTTTTTGTTTGTTTTTGGTATGGGCAGGTACTTACAGTTTCATCAGAAATCCCTAAAAGAATTCAGAGTGCCTTAAAAAATGCAGAAGAATCAAAGCAATTCCTTAATCACTTTCTGGAGCAAGAAAGCCATCTCTTCAGTTCCATTAACAGCCATCTGCTGACTGCACAGCCCTGGATAGAAGATCTCGGAGCCATGATTAACCAAATTGAAGAGATTGAACGGCATCTTGCTTATCTTAAATGGATTTCACAAATTGAAGAACTCAGGTAAAATAGGCCTCTTTGTTCTCATAATTATTATTTTCCTTTGAGGCTATGTCTTAGAGAGTACGTGCATGCCATTAAATAATTGAGTTAATTAAAGATTATAATAATGTGATTTTACCAGTTACGAAAATAGCATTATGATAATGATTCTTTTCCTTTATTATGAATGAACATAAACTTTTAAGGGAGCTTAATTTGCGTTTGAAAGAAAGTAATCCAAGTAAAAAGTTTTAAGTCCTATAGTTATATTGTGAACACATGATAAAAATGGTTATAATGCCAAATTAATAAAACAACTCATCAGTGTGGTAATATTCCTCTTTTACCTTTTAGAGACGGTCACTTAATGAAATGGATTGCTTTCTCTATAATTTGAATTTTTTTCAGTGGGTATCACCTAAGAAGAGCTACACAGTATTTATTATTAGATGAAAAACAGAGTCCTGCTGCTTTTGAATAGGGAAAAATAAAGAAATACAGTGGAGCCCTGAACAACGCAGGGGTTAGGAGCATCAGCTCTCCTCAGATGTCAAATCTGCATACAACTCATAGTCAGCCCTCTGTATCCACGATTCCTCCCTATCCTTAGCTCCACATTCACGGATTCAACCAACCAGGGATTGTGTACTACTGTAGTATTTACTACTGAAAAAAATCAGTGTATAAGTGGACTCGTGCACTTCAAACCCATGTTCCTCAAGGGTCTATTGTAACTCTTTTTGAATTAAATACATATCACTGGTAGTTGATTGTGAGTGTCTGGTATTGCCTTTCAAACAAGCTATATTAAAATTTCTGCCTACATTGGTAGATTTTTTGGTTTCATGATTTAAATTCTGAAAATAGCTATAAAAGACAAAATCTGGGGACTTCCCTGGTGGCGCAGTGGTTAAGAAGCCACCTGCCAATGCAGGGGACAAGGTTCGTGCCCTAGTCTGGGAAGATCCCACATGCTGCAGAGCAACTAAGTCCCTGCACCACAACTACTGAGCCTGCGCTCTAGAGCCCACGAGCCACAACTCCTGAGGCCACGTGCCACAACTACTGAAGCCCGTGCACCTACAGCCCGTGCTCCACAACAAGAGAAGCCACCACAATGAGAAGCCCTCGCACTGCAACGAAGAGTAGCCCCCGCTCACCACAACTGGGGAGAAGCCTGCGCGCAGCAATGAAGACCCAATACAGCCAATAAGTAAATAAATAAATGGAAAATTTAAAAAACAAGACAAAATCTGTTAAAAAAACTTAGTAAGAATGACTAGGAAAGGAGAAGAACGAAAAATGAGAGAATGAGCGTAGGGGAAGGCCTAAAGGGCTGTCAGAAATAGAATAATACACACATGAGATTAGTATGATTGTTGAGGCCTGAAGCAGTGATGGTGGAAAACAAAGGCCGCTCGTGGTGGAGGGAGAAGGGAAAGTACTAGTGCATAGTGGAGATGGGCAGGGTGGCAGTACACATTCCTGTGCTTAAGGAGGGTGCTGTGCTCACCCAGCAGCGTAACCGAAGCGTGGCACTCAGCGGGGGATGAGAGTCCCAGCTTACTCTCACCCAGCGAAGTGGCCAGGCCTGGGTAGGATGTACACAGGCTGCCTAGAGGGAGAGCACTTGCAACCCCTGAACTGAGATTAATTATTGAAAAGGTTAAATTTTGTTCCTATTCTGGCTTAAGATATGGAATGTTATTTTCATCAAAAGAAACATTTCAGTTTTAAATGTTTCGTTTTATTTAACCAATAGGCAAAATGGTAGTCATGGGCTGGATGAATCCTGAAGATAGGTTGTATTTGGCTTCTTTTAAAGAATTTGATTAATTGGTTTGATTTTACATGGAAATCTTGGTTTCTGGATTCTCTTGAAAAATTTTAAGATTTGGCTACATTGGACCTACACTCCAGTGTGGCAGCACTTGGCTGGAGCCTTAGGATGGGGTATGTGCTTTTTAGCTTGTCCTAGTCCCCGCCCACTTTGCTTTTTTCATTTACTGTGCCCATCAGGCCTTGCCAGGCATTTGAGTTAGCTACCCTTGCTGTAGAGCTTACCTTAAATTTTGTCTGCAACTTGGCTAACAGTAACTTGAAAGGACTAGACTCTGAGGTGCCACCTCCCTAAGTTTCCTATAATCCAGTTTAGCTGGGCAAAGTAGGTAAAAATTGAAGTCTACCATATTTGACCTTACCAGATGCCACCCACATTCTCCCCTTTGGATTAAGATATGACAGACTTCTGTCAAAGACAGATTTATTAGAAATGAGTGGTGCCTGAGGGAATGTGACAGGAAAATTCTGTTACCTTGGGAGGGGTGGGAAGGGAAAGGTGGAGGGAGGTATCCTGAACACAGGCCACTGTTCTTAGAAGGATGCTGAATTTGAGGACTCCAGGCTCCCAGAGACTTGCACATCAGGTAAAAAAGCCACTATAAGGTGGCGCTTCATTCTTTCTTGGATGTAGCTTTATATAAAGCAGGAGGAAACAGCAGTTTTTCCACATTTGGAATTATTGTGAACAAACTGTCTTTACAGTTTGTTTTGCCTTGTTTTGCAGTGATAACATTCAGCAATATCTGATGACCAATAATGTCCCAGAGGCAGCTTCTACTCTGGTCTTTATGGCAGAACTTGACATCAAGCTTCAGGAATCATCCTGTACTCATCTTCTTGGTTTCATGAGAGCCACTGTTAAATTCTGGCATAAAATTCTCAAGGACAAGCTTACAAGGCAAGAAATTTATCCATATTTCATGGTAATTGCTTTCAGATGGATATTTGGTGCTCACGGTATTTTACTGTAATACTTGTGTCACTTTTCTGTTACAGTGACTTTGAGGAAATTTTAGCACAGCTTCATTGGCCATTCATCGCACCCCCTCAGTCTCAAACCGTTGGCATAAGTCGACCAGCCAGTGCCCCTGAGATATACAGTAACTTGGAGACACTATTTTGTCAGCTCCTGAAACTACAAACCTCGTATCTTTGTTGGAGTTAAAACACACTAAAATTTCTTTTTTCTAGAGTGGATTTGTGGCCAGAGAGTAAAGTGACCAGAGAGTAAAGCTTTCTGAAAGTGGCCAGGGAGTAGTGGGTTTGGACTTGATCTATGTATGCCCATGGACTGTTTTCCCTCCACATAAATTGCATGTGGATGGGAGGGCTGTGAGGAGTTCTGAAATGCATGACTGTACAAGTTTGCATCACATATAGGTCTCATGGGACAATCAAAAAAATGGGCAATTGGGAAGAAACCTTATTAACGTAGTACTAATTTAATAGCACGATTACTTGAATATGTTTCCTTACTACTTATTATTCTTTATTTTAGGAAAGACAGATTAATTCTAATAACATTTTTCATGTACTTTTTACTGAAGTCATATGTAATGTAAAGTTAGACTACATATTATCCGTACTATAATTTTACTTAGTATCATATATGTCTCTTGGAAAAATGTGTGTATACATACATATACGTGTGTGTGTGTATATACATACACATACGTGTGTGTATATACAAACATATACCTCTGTGTGTGTGTATACACACATATACATATGCTTTTCTTTTTCCTTGACTTGACTATGTCAGAGATGAATTACTTACTGAGACAAAGCAACTTCCAGAAAAATACTCTCTTCCTGCATCCCCTACTGTCATCCTGCCCATCCAGATTATGCTGACTCCCCTTCAAAAGAGGTTCAGGTATCACTTCAGAGGGAACCGACAAACTAATGTTATAAGCAAGGTGTGCTTTGCCAATTCTTGCCCTTGGTTTTTATTAATAGCAAATGTTAAGGCTTTCTGTACTTCTGCTGGTTTGAGTTAAAATCTGATTCTATTCACATTTCTGTTTTTCTCTGAAGAGCTAAATTTCTGTTTTGTCACTACCCTTTATAGATATATTTTGGGACTTGTGTTGATTTGTTGTAGGCATCAGCTCACTCACTAGCACATCATCTGACCAGTTTCTGAAGTTTCCCCTGGGGTGTGCTGTAGCATTTGCTGTGGCACTTTTTACAACTGGATCTACATGTGTTCCACTGTGCAGATTGCTCCTTCAGGTTTATAAATATATCAGAAAGAAAAGTGAGAATCAAAAGATAGTAGAGCATTAGTTTTTGAGTAGAAGTGCTGATGCTAAAATGATTTGTAGCTGTGTAAGACAGAGTATGGGGATAAGTGACAGGAATGGCTTTGAGGAAATTATCACCAACATTTTAGTTGAGGGACTATACATGTGTACTGGGCATACTGTTGAGATTTTTTTCTTTAATTTGATCAGAAAAACAATCACTGACAACTTTTCAATGAAATTTGATTGAATTTGTTGAGAATTATAACCTTGGGAGTTGCTAGGGGGTGGATACTATTCTTGAGTCTTGCTACATCTAATGCAGTGCAAGTAGCAGAGGGATTCGGTAAGTGTTTTTTTTTTTTTTTGTAATAGGGTCATGTTTTATTTTTAATATATATATTCTTAATTTCTCGGTGTTTTGAAGTAAATGTTATTAAATGCCAGATTACACCAGGCATTGTATGTGTCATCTATAAATGAGTTTATAGGCTTTATAGAATATTAAAGGAATCAAGGGATAGGCAGTTACATCTGTATAGGAAGGGAGTAGAGTGACAATGGATTTCTGGTTCTTAAATTCAGCTTGTTCTTTTGTACTTCATGGGTCTCCTCCTTTTTTGGATGGGGTGTTGGTGGAAAGAAAAGTAGAACCTATTAGTAAGTGTAAGTGAGACAAAACAATAAACCTAAACTGTAGAGAGGCAGTGATCACTTGAAGTAAGAAAATTGTGAGTTATATTGTTGCTTCCTGAAGTGTGGTTCCAGTGGTCCTAGTACTATGACATCAAGCCTGAACTATGCAGCCCCTGAGAGTAGCTACTGCCCCTTTTTCATTTCTGTATTCCCAGCATCTAGCACACAGCAGGGTTTTACCTTTCAGTAAATGTTTTAGAATTCCTGTCCAGCAAAACTTGGAAGGTTTATAGAATCATCTCTAGGGACAGTTTAAAAAGCTGCATACTTATATTACTCTTCTATAATTATACCTGTTTTAAAGCATTTGTATTTCTTGTAATGCAGACCAGCCAATTTTTTTTTCCTAATTTAGGTTTTGAAAAAAAGAACAAAACAGAAGACGGTCATGTTTAAAAATTATTTTGGAATGTTATTTCAAAAAAATATATAATATTTATACTTTACATATTTCTAAAGTACTAGGTTTTAAATATTTATGGCATTGTAAATTTATGAGTTTACTGACATAAGCCACATTATTGAAATTTATTGGGAGTACATTGGGAAACATTTGATTATTAAGCCTTGCATGAATTTAAAGTTCAGAGTAGAAATTGTGCTCTTACATATAGGAATTTTCAACTAATTTTTGTAAGTACTGTGTGTCTACAATTAAATAGAGACATTTAACTGTAACTTTCCAGTTGGAATGACTTAAGAATTCAAACTGTTTACCTCCTTCCTTAGCCCGAATGGTACTTGGCTCAGGTACTTATGTGGATTGGGAACCACACTCAGTTTCTGGATGAGAAGATTCAGCCAATATTAGACAAAGTAGGCTCTTCGGTAAATGCAAGGGTAAGAGACTTTGTCCAAAGCATTTCAGTTTTAGAGTTGTAGGTGTCCATGAATAACTTGTCATTTTCATTACCTTATGCTTATGTATATTTTTGTAGCTTGAATTTTCTCGGGGCCTTATGATGCTGGTTCTTGAAAAGTTAGCTGCTGATATTCCTTGTCTGCTCTATGATGACAGTCTCTTCTGTCATTTGGTGGATGAGGTGCTTCTGTTTGAAAGAGAACTACACAGCGTTCATGGCTATCCCAGCACTTTTGCTAATTGTATGCATATTCTGTCAGAAGAGACCTGTTTTCAGAGATGGTTGACTGTGGAGAGAAAATGTAAGTGCTCACGTGGCTGTGGGGTGGGGAGAGATGCCTCTTTATGCGTATATAAATTTTCTCCAGTTCTGGGTAGAAACTAGAGCCATCTATATTTTTCTTGGTTAGGGTTTACCAAGTTGCCTTCAGAGATCATCTTATTTTCTTTTCTTCCCATCAAGCTTCAGTTTTTCCCAGAATTGCACTCTACAGGTTTCTAGGGTAGAATATTCAAGCCAGTACAGTATATAGTTAACTGTTTTATAGATTTTACGTATAGTATTTCTGTTCTTGCTGGAATCATAATGGATGTGGCTTGTCTAGTGAGTGTAACTATTTTGAAGATTTGGGGTAGGTACGGCAGGGAGAAGTAAAATATCTTATTTAACCCTAGAATAGAGCACGTTAAATATAGTACAACTAGTAGGAGGTTACAGATTTATTTTTTCATGAAAAGTTACCATTCCTAAGAGATTATGAGTTGAAAAGTTAGGAATTTGTAATGTAACAATCTGTAACTAGTTGTTTGACATAATCCTTTTTCCTGCTTATCAGTTGCTCTTCAAAAAATGGACTCAATGCTCTCGTCAGAAGCTGCCTGGATATCCCAATATAAGGATATCACTGATGTGGATGAGATGAAAGTTCCAGACTGTGCAGAGACGTTTATGACCCTACTCTTGGTTATAACTGGTAAGTATAGTCTTTTAAGATACAACTTTGTTTTTTTTTTAAAGTACTGACTCTTAACAGACTTGTGGTTGCGAGGGGGGGGGGGGGGGGGGCGGAGGGATGGATTCCATTATGTGATAAACCATAATGGAAAAGAATATGGAAAAGAATGTATATATGTATAACTGAGTCACTTTGCTGTATAACAGAAATTAAATACAACGTTGTAAATCAACTATACTTCAATACATAAAATTTTAAAAAGTAAATGAAAGTACTGATTCTTCACATGGTACTTTTCAAGTAGTTTGACAAAATATATAGTGGTTATTGTAATACCTTCAAATTCAGTTTCTATTTTGGCAGAACTCTAGCACAGCATTCCAGCTTTTAGATTTTTAGTAATCTAAATAAGATCTTAAACATTAGTTTCCATGAGGGGAAAATTCCTGAATCGTTACATAAAAACAAATAATTTAATTTTATTACCTGAAATCTCTTGCCTTTCAACTTTTTGAGTGTCTTCAGTAAATGGTGATTGACCTAAATTTTATATATTATTTTCTTCACCTTGATATATCAAAGATTGTAGAACAGTAAAATAATAAAGTAACTTTAGGGATTGGAATAGTAATAGGACCTCTTCTTATGGTGCAAGAATGTTCTGGCTGGAGGGTGGCCCAGCTGCCTCTAGCCCTGGTTGGTCTGCAGCCATCCACGTTGCCCCAGGGCACTGCAGGCCTGCTGGTTCTCCAGGTGCCACTGAGCCCTCACTGCCATTATCCTCCAGTGTCTTGTCCATTGCTTGGGCCTGTCTAGTAACCTGAAGAGGTGTCATTCCAGGCCAGTCAGTAAATTCTATATTCTAACTGTAAGAAAGATATGAAAAACACTAAAATACAAAAAAATTTAGAAAAACTGATTAAAAAAAATTTTATTATGGAAATTTTCTTATATATATAAAAGTAGCATAACGAACCCTCAGGTATCTGTTACTAAGGTTTAAAACTATCACTTTTCTATTATGTGTTTTTCTCCCCCCAAAATCCAGATTTTTTTCCCCTGAAGTATCTTAGAGAACATTTCAGACATCTTAGCATTTCCTTAACTATGTATCTCTTTTAACCTATCCTAGTTCCTCCTTCCTTTTTTAAAAAATGTCATTTATTTGTTGAAGAAATAGAATAGTTTTGGTATATAACTTTCTCATATGCCTGTTTAAAATATTGAGGCATAACTTTTTAAATTGCAGTATAGTTAATTCACAATGTGTTAGAAGCATAACTCATATACAGTGAAATGCATAGATCTTTAGTGTACAGATCAGTGAGTTTTGACAAATACCAATACTTGGGAAACCCACGTACTTAGAGAGTTTAGAAATGGATCCATACTTCAGTGGTCGGTCGATTTTTGACAAAGGCACCAAAGCCAGTCAGTAGGAAAAACCTATAACTATGTCATGGATGGTACCATAAACCTTCATATGTCTTGTTAACTTTCTCCACAGACAGATATAAAAATCTTCCCACAGCTTCCAGAAAGCTGCAGTTCCTGGAGTTACAGAAGGACTTAGTAGATGATTTTAGGATACGATTAACTCAGGTGATGAAAGAAGAGACTAGAGCTTCCCTTGGCTTTCGATATTGTGCAATTCTTAATGCCGTGAACTATATCTCAACAGTACTAGCAGATTGGGCTGACAATGTTGTAAGTTAATCTTTTATATTAAGTAATATATTAGTAACTTCAACAGTTTTGCCTTTTGAAATGTTGAATCTGTAGCAAGCAAGTTAGGCAGAATCACAGTTGGGCCAAACTTAGGAGGTGTGATTAAAGTACATATTTTTCTCATTCAAGTCTCAAACGGTTAAATAATCCTGATATTTTAATCACTGGAGAAGCCATCTTTTCGTGAAATTGTTGTTTATAAAGTGAACCATTTTCCTTTTTTAGACTTTGAACTTGGTAAATGTCATGAATAGTAATTGCCATCTCGTGAAAAGCTAAGATTGTATAATGGTGTCAAAATCAATAAAGTTCAGGACTTTAAGGAAAATAAAAGAATAACATTTGATACCTTTTTAGTGCCCTCAAAACATAAATTATGAAGTCATAAAAATAGAAACATTTTTTAACCTAAGTATTTCATACATTAAAAAATTATTTAATATTTTGTTTATTTTCAAACATATTCAAGAGTGAATAGAATGGTAAAACGAACTCCCATGTGCCTATCACCCATATATGATATATATATGACATATGGGATCTTAGTTCCCCAACCCGGGATTGAACCCGCACCCATCCTGCATTGGAAGTGTGGACTGGACTACCAGGGAAGTCCTCACCCAGCTTCTTATACAAACTGTGTTTCATTTAAACCTTTGCTCTACCCCCATGTGTGATTATTTTGAAGTAGATCTCAGATACATTTCATGGTAAATATTTTCATATGTATCTCTAAAAGATAAGAACACCTTTTTTAACAACACAACACCAGGGGACTTCCCTGGTTGTCCAGTGGTAAAGAATCCGCCTTCCAGTGCAGGGGACGCAGGTTCAATCCTTGGTCGGGAAACTAAGATCCTGCATGCCGCGGGGCAACAAAGCCCGCGTGCCACAACTATTGAGCTTGCATGCCTCAATGAGAGAGCCCGCATGCCGCAACTACACAGCGCACATGCCCTGGAGCCCGCACACCAAAACTAGAGAGAAAAAACCCGCACGCCACAACTAGAGAGGAGCCCGCGTGCTGCAATGAAAGATCCCGCATGCCCCAACTAAGACCTGATGTAGCCAAAATAAATAAATAAATAAATATTTTTTTAAAAAATACTGTTATCACATCCAAAAAAATTAACTAGTTATTTCTTACCCTGGAAGGTATATTTTAAATAAATCTAAAAATCAAACCCTGGATTTAGTAACAAGTACTGTGAAAGGCCTTTTACCTCCAAGGATTTTACTTATCCTTCCTTTCTCCATGCAGAGTCCATGTGTTGGCAGATTTGATCTGCCTAAATATAATTATTAACTAGTACTTTAGTTTTACTCTTTTTATTAATCCAAGGAATATATTGGTGATCAGGGCTTTTGGTAACCAGATTTTCTAATATGTTCTTCCAACTAAAAGTGAAGAAACTTAATTAGTCTTTATAGCCTTAACATAAATAGATTAATTCCTTTAGCTGTTTTAGATATTAAAATGATTGCAGAGGGCCTCCAAGACCTCCTTTTTTTTTTTTTGCGGTACGCGGGCCTCTCACTGTTGTGGCTTCTCCCATTGCGGAGCACAGGCTCCAGACGCGCAGGCTCAGCGGCCATGGCTCACGGGCCTAGCCGTTCTGTGGCATGTGGGATCTTCCCAGACTGGGGCACGAACCCGTGTCCCCTGCATCGGCAGGCGGACTCTCAACCACTGCGCCACCAGGGAAGCCCCAAGACCTCCTTCTTGGACAGGGTGTCCTCAGGTTAGGAATCACTGTTCTAAGATCATATGTGTGGATACAAAAATCCAGCAAGGCCCATGAAGTACATTTCATGGCAGAAAGCATTAACACAGGATTAAGATGACCATAAAACAGTAAAATATACATTTAATGGTGAAAAAACTATACTGAGGATAATGAATATGAAGACACATTATAAATATAAGTATTATGTGTATAATTGTGTCATTAAATGAAAGTAGGAAAATAAAACAACTATAATTTTAACTTAAAAACATCCCTTTTAAAATGTGATAAAGTGGGAACTGAATAATTACAGAGTTAAATAATTAGAAAGACTGATTAACTGGAGATTGGTGGTAAGTCCACAGTATACTAAGGGAAACACAATTTTTGAGTGTGTCCA
Source organism: Monodon monoceros (assembly GCF_005190385.1). Taxonomy (NCBI): domain Eukaryota; kingdom Metazoa; phylum Chordata; class Mammalia; order Artiodactyla; family Monodontidae; genus Monodon; species Monodon monoceros. Next base: position 17,490,424 of record NW_021703776.1, on the reverse strand, counting down.
GCTGAGTCACAAATATGAACGAAGGTAAATTAAAATTTCTATACATTGTCAAATCTTAATGTAATAAAACAAAAAATAAAAGCAGAAATGAAATATAGCCACACACAGGCATTTAAAATATTCAATGCCTGAGTTAGAAAGTCTAGAAAACATGACAAGAATGTATTTTAAATTATGAATTTATGATAAAAAATTATATACTGCTAGCACATTATATAGAAGATATTTTCCTTTACTGTGAAAGAAAAAACAAAATGAAAAAGTCTTTATCAGGGTAATAAGCCAAAAAAATAAGAAACAAAAATAAATATACTAATAACAGATACAAACAAGATAAATATCTAATAAACACAATCATAGTTTATTCTAATCTGGACTCTTTGGTTGGGACTTCGTAATTATTTAAAGCCTTTTCTACAAAAATGTTAACTGAAATACATGTGCATATCATTCTGCTGAGCAAGGAAAATAATCATTTCATAAAATGAATATAAGTGGAGTGTAATGATGAATGCATCTATCTTTATAAAGTCACCTAATCAGAATACATTCATTCATTATGTACTTTTATGTGTCATGTTCCTAATTTTAGTAAGTGCTTTTATTCACTCACCCCACCACAGCGCTCCATTTTCTGCTAAGATTTTCGTGAAACAAATTGTCATTCTTGATTCTTATGCCAGTGATTTTAATAAGAGACTCATTCAGGACCACATGTTTAGCTTCAATGAAATATTTGTGGAACATTATTAACTACTTTACTCAGTGCCATAGTCTGTTAACAAAGATGAATTGGCCATCATCCCTAGCCTTAGAAAATTTATAATCTGATACTGAATTAACTGGGTCCTTCTGTCAAGAGAGAAATAACCAAATTTTAGAGTTGACTCTTCAAGTCATGAATGAATTTTGTGTTTGGTATGTTACTATGGTACAAATTCTGTTTACCATCAAAAATCATTTACGGCTTCCCTGGTGGCGCAGTGGTTAAAAATCCGCCTGCCAATGCAGGGGACACGGGTTCGATCCCTGGTCTGGGAAGATCCCACATGCCGCGGAGCAACTAAGCCTGTGTGCCACAACTACTGAGCCTGAGCTCTAGAGCCCGCAAGCCACAACTACTGAGCCCACGTGCCACAACTACTGAGCCCACGTGCCACAAATACTGAAGCCTGTGCGCCTAGAGCCCATGCTCCACAACAAGAGAAGCCACGACTATGAGAAGCCCGCGCACGCAATGAAGAGTAGCCCCTGCTCACCGCAACTAGAGAAAGCCCGCACACAGCAACGAAGACCCAACACAGGCAAAAATAATTAATTAAAAAATCATTTAATCACATTCACAGTCCTTCAGCCTGTGAATGCTCTAAATAAAAATCATGTAAGCGCTTGTATTACACAGAAAAAAGTAGAGTTCACCTTCCATTCATTTAGATTCTCCACTAACAGCTGTCTGTCCATTGCCAGACTGTGCTAAGCCTGACATAACCCAGCCATTCAGAATTAGGAATCTTTCAGTCATAGGTGACAGAAACCCAGATTCACGCTGGCCTAAGTAGGGGAGTGGGGTGGCGTGAGGAGGTGAGGAATTTGTGTAACTGAAAGGATTAGGCACGGCTGCTCTAAAGTTGTTCATTCCTGGCTTCACTCGTAGGCCAGCTCTGGTAAGTATGACCATGGGTGGCTCCAGGATTCCACGGTCCATGAGCAGGCTCAAAAGGACACTGCCACTTCCCTGCCAGCTTCAGCAGAAATGCCAAGATGGCCTCTCACATGTCATCCCTGAACAATCCCTAGTAGCCATGCCCAGTCTCCTATTAATAGACATTTAGGTTTTTAACGTTTTGCTAATTACCCACAGCGTTGTTTTCCTGTAGGGCAGAAAGAATACTACTAATTCTACCTAAAATAATACTGTACAAAAATGACATTTTAATTCTCTTAACTCATATATCTTCTAGGTTTACTATAGCTCTCAATCTGTGTCTAGAAAAACATGAGCACTTAAAGAAGGTAGCCGTTAGGGGAATGCAAATCAAAACCACAATGGGATGCCACTTCATACAAACTAGGATGGCTGTAACAAAAAAGACACAGTAACAGCTACTAGCATGACTTGGAGAAATCTGAACCCTCACTCACCGCTGATGGGAATGTAAAATGGTACAGTTGCTGTGGAAATAGTCTGGCAGTTCCTCAAAAGGTTAAACATAGATTTACTATAGGATCCTGCAATTCTACTCCTAGGTATATATCCAAGAGAAATGAAAACGTATGTTTGTGCAGAAACTGTACACGAATGTTCATAGCAGTATTATTCATAAAAGTGTAAACAACCCAAATGTCTGTCAACTAATGAATGGGTAAATATAATGGAATATCATTTGGCTATAAAAAGAAATGAAATACTGATATATATTACAACATCGTTGAACCTTGAAAACATTATACTAAGTGAAAGAAGCTAGTCACAAAGAACCATAGGTTGTATGAATCCATTTATATGAAGTGTCCAGAACAGGCAGGTCTAGAGACAGAAAGGAGATTCGTGGTTGCCCAGGAACAAGGTGGGAGTGGGGTGGGGAACCACTAGGAGGGGGTTGGGGGATGATGGCAGAGAGTGTGAGATTTCTTTGTGGGGTAATGAAAACGTTCTAAAATTGTGGTGACAGATGCACAACTCTGAATGTACTAAAAGCCACTGAACTGTATTTTTTTTAATTAATTAAAAAAAATAAATTATTAAATTTATTTATGTGTTGGGTCTTCACTGCTGCACATGGGCTCTCTCTAGTTGTGGCGAGTGGGGGCTTCTCATTGAGGTTGCTTCTGTTGTTGCAGAGCATGAGCTCTAGGCACGCCAGCTTCAGTAGTTGTGGCATGTGGGCTCAGTAGTTGTGGCTCATGGGCTCTAGAGCTCAGGTTCAGTAGTTGTGGCACACGGGCTTCGTTGCTCCGCGGTAATGTGGGATCTTCCTTGACCAGGGCTCGAACCTGTGTCCCCTGTGTTGGCAGGTGGATTCTCATCCACTGCTCCACCAGGGAAGTCCCCAAACTGTATACTTTAAATGGGTGAATTGTACGGTACATGAGTTACATCTCAAGCTGTTAAAAAAAAAAAGGTATCTTAAACATGTTAACATATTTTTGCTTTCAGTTCTTTCTACAACTTCAACAGGCAGCACTGGAAGTCTTTGCAGAGAATAACACTCTCAGTAAATTGCAGCTGGGGCAACTGGCCTCTATGGAGAGCTCTGTCTTTGATGACATGATTAACCTGTTAGAGCGTTTAAAGCATGACATGCTGACCCGGCAAGTAGACCATGTTTTTAGAGAAGTTAAAGATGCTGCAAAATTGTATAAAAAAGAAAGGTAAGTCCTCTGTACTTTCTTATAAGTCAACTCTCAACTCCAGTTTGATAGAAGTTAAAAGGTGACATGCAGTCAGATTTCCAAAGTGTCTAGATAGCACAGAGCTTGGCCTTTTGCACTCCAGACTTTTAACTGTTTCTAAAATATATTCAGACATTCTTAATCAGAATAAACTGATCATAACTTAACCTTCAGATGTGTCTGTAAGTCCAGCGAGCTGGTGTCTGGCATGGGGCCGAATGCCTAGCCTGTCACCCACTGACAAAGCAAGGTGCTGCTGTAGTACCTGTGCATGCCTGTGCTATCGTTTAGTCCACTCTCATGATTCCTGTGACATCTGTTACCTCCCAGACGGTGAGCTCCTTGAGCGCAGGCAATGTCTGTCCTAGCAGTCCTGTCACACAGAGGACTTGTTATCAGTTTGGAAGTGTTATTAGTCCCTGTTGTTTTGCTGAAAATTAGAGTGTAAAATTAGCTGATGTCTTAAATGTAAATGCATTTTACATTTTAACTCTTATATCAGTAAGTCATATTAAAATTGGGGATTTAAAAAACTTATCATCCTCATTAAGTAAAGAGTATTTCATTGAGAACTACAATATAAACATAGGTACAGGGAATTCCCTGACGGCCCAGTGGTTAGGACTAAGCACTTTCACTGCCAGGGCTTGGGTTCAGTCCCTGGTCAGAGAACTAAGATCCCACAAGCTGTGTGGCATGGCCAAAAAATAAAATTAAATAAATAAGCAAACAAACGTAAGTACATTTATTTTCTGAAAGAGTTTTTAATGTTGGGCTGTACATTTTTTCTTACCCAAAATGCCCCAGGACAGTGCACTTCCCCACATTTAAAATGATTTGTTAAATCTTTAAAAATACAGAGAGATGAAAAATTTCATAATAAAAATTAATGTGCTTCAGGCAGTGCTGTTTCTGTTTTTTTCCAGGTGGTTGTCCTTGCCATCGCAGTCAGAGCAGGCAGTGATGTCCCTGTCCAGTTCGGCTTGCCCCTTACTGCTTACTTTACGAGACCGTTTACTGCAATTGGAGCAGCAGCTCTGCTTCTCCTTATTTAAAATCTTCTGGCAAATGCTTGTAGAGAAGCTGGACATATACATCTACCAAGAAGTAAGTAAGAGTAGACTGTATGTTGGGCTGTGATGATAGAGGCAACTGCTATATGAATTGTCCTTTTTTTCAGATAATTCTTGCCAATCACTTCAATGAAGGAGGAGCAGCTCAGCTGCACTTCGATATGACTCGGAATCTTTTCCCTTTGTTTTCCCACTATTGCAAGAGGCCAGAAAATTATTTTAAACAGTAAGTGCAATATTTAACAATTAATTTTGATGTATCAAATTGTTAGAGGAAGTTGATTCGTTTTTTTTAACAGCTTTAGGGTTCCAGTGATGTTAAATATATATTGCATCAGTTAACAGTTTAAAGTATTCATTATGTACCAGTAATACAAGATGTGACCCATGACCCCAAAAACTTGACCAGAACTGGATACAAATGATACGTTGGGCTTTGTTTTCTAATATTTGGTGTAATGCTCCTATGTGCTTATTACTGGGAAATAAATAGAAAATGAAAGCAAATGCAGTTCTGCCATATTCAATAAATAGAAGAAATTTGAAATATATTTAGTACTGAATAACAGGCCAGGCCTGAAGAAAATTTGTTTTCTTAAACATTTGATATTAATTTTGGTTCTAAGTATAATTATAAATGGATGTAAGAGAATTCTTACAAGTATTTTTAGAAATTGTTGATGTAAAATTTAAATTATTTCGGTTTTTGAGATTATAAAGTATTCCTTTTAAACAGATAAAATGAAAGTTTTTTTGCTCATTTCAGTAAGGTATCTATTTCTGCTTTTTTTTTAGTATTCTACCTGTCTGCTTTTATTTTGTCCCTTAATTTTCTCTTTTCCTGTATCCTAATGTACCTAAAGTCTTAGCTACATTTAATAGACTGTTACTATCAAGTATCACATTTTGGGAAATAATGGATACGTACTGAAATCAATGATCCTATTACCTTATAGTAATCTAATGAAATATAAACTCTGTACATATACAGTCAAAACACATTAAAAGAGCCAAATAGCTAATCTATAAATAGTTTTTATAAACTATAAATGATATGATCTAGCAGTGCAGGGTAGTTGTTTAGTTTTTCAAAATGAAATTGTTACAGGGTAATATGGGATGATATAGATAATGGAGATCTCATTTACCTGCAGCCTTTTTTTTTTTTTAAACAGTGTAAAAGAAGCCTGTATTGTTTTGAATTTGAACACTGGTTGTGCCCTACTTCTGAGAGATGTCCTGCAGTCAACTTCAGGGCAACCTCCTGCCACAGCGGCATTAAATGAAGTCGGAATTTATAAACTGGCTCAACAAGATGTTGAGATTCTACTTAATTTGAGGACAAACTGGCCTAACACTGGAAAATAAAGTGTCTTTTTTCCTTTTGGGGTTTTTTGTTTTTTTTAATAAAGAAAAAGCCAGAGCCAGTTGGATTTCAAGTTATATGATGAAGTTCTGAATTAATGAAACTGAACAACTAAAAACTATGTAGAATCATTTATTATCTTGGACTTACAGTGTTATTAAAATGCTGACCATATTTCCTGAGTCTTCTTGTTCCTAAGAAAACAAAAACAAAAAGCTCAGAAGCCATGAAAACTCAGAGTAACTCCATTTACAAATACAAATGATGAATATGTCTGTTGAATAAAATACAAGAGCAGAGATAATAAATTATAATCAACTTTTAATTTTCTTTGCCAATTCAGGGAGACTGTTGTAGATGATCTAACATAACAAATAAACTTTTAAAAATCACTTTAAAATGTATGTTTAACTCTATGACATAAATCACAGCAAGATCCTTTTTGACCCACCTCCTAGAGAAAGGGAAATAAAAACAAAAATAAACAAATGGGACCTAATGAAACTTAAAAGCTTTTACACAGCAAAGGAAACCATAAACAAGGCAAAAAGACAACCCTCAGAATGGGAGAAAATATTTGCAAACGAAGCAACTGACAAAGGATTAAATCTTCAAAGTATACAAGCAGCTCATGCAGCTCAATATCAAAAAAAACAAACAACCCAATCCAAAAATGGGCAGAAGACCTAAATAGACATTTCTCCAAAGAAGATATACAGATTGCCAACAAACACATGAAAGGATGCTCAGCATCACTAATCATTAGAGAAATGCAAGTCAAAACTACAATGAGGGGCTTCCCTGGTGGCGCAGTGGTTGAGAGTCCACCTGCCGATGCAGGGGACACAGGTTCGTGCCCCAGTCCGGGAAGATCCCACATGCCGTGGAGTGGCTGGGTCCGTTAGCCATGGCCACTGAGCCTGTGCGTCCGGAGCCTGTGCTCCGCAACGGGAGAGCCCACAACAGTGAGAGGCCCGCATACCACAAAAAAAAATTTTTTAAAAAAACACAAAACTACAATGAGGTATCACCTCACACCAGTCAGAATGGCCATCATCAAAAAATCTACAAACAATAAATCCTGGAGAGGGTGTGGAGAAAAGGGAACCCTCTTGCGCTGTTGGTGGGAAGGTAAATTGATACAGCCACTATGAAGAACAGTATGGAGGTTCCTTAAAAAACTAAAAATAGAACTACCATACAATCCAGCAATCCCACTACTGGGCATATACCCTAAGAAAACCATAATTCAAAAAGAGTAATGTACCACAATGTTCATTGCAGCTCTATTTACAATAGCCAGGACATGGAAGCAATCTAAGTGTCCATCGATAGATGAATGGATAAAGAAGATGTGGCACATATACACAATGGAATATTACTCAGCCATAAAAAGAAACGAAATTGAATTATTTGTAGTCAGGTGGACGGACCTAGCATCTGTCACACAGAGTGAAGTAAGTCAGAAAGAGAAAAACAAATACCGTATGCTAACACATACGGTTTTTCTAAAGAAAAAAAAAAAGATTCTAAAGAACCTAGGGACAGGACAGAAATAAAGACTCAGACGTAGAGATTGGACTTGAGGACACGGGGAGGGGGAAGGGTAAACTGGGACAAAGTGAGAGAGTGGCATGGACATATATACACTACCAAACGTAAAATAGATAGCTAGTAGGAAGCAGCTGCATAGCACAGGGAGATCAGCTTGGTGCTTTGTGACCACCTAGAGGGGTGGGAGGGAGATGCAAGAGGGAGGAGGTATGGGGATATATGTATATGTATAGCTGATTCACTTTGTTATACAGCAGAAACTAACACACCATTGTAAACCAATTATACTCCAGTAAAGATGTTAAAAAATAAAATAAAATGTTTATAACTGAAGTTCCTGTATCTAGTTTGGAAATTCACTGTATTTCCCGTAAGAAAACATATTATGAGATAGTGACTGAAATAGGATTGCTCTCATTTTCTACAAATGTCTTTCCATTCAGAATACTTCCTAGTTCCATTCCATGTGACAGTGGGCAACCTCTGCTTTGTGGATGAAACATTTCAGCTACAGCACTGTGCTACCATCATTCTCTGGGGTAGGTAATGTAATTAAACATTTTTTGTTGAATATTTATGTAACTAATGATGAGATGAGAATCTTAAACTTTCTTTTTTCTTCTAACTTCTCCTTGGCCTTGGATTATGTTAAATAAAACTTTTAAACAAACTGAACTAGATTAGCTAGAGGCTTCCAGAACTATCAAGTTTTATTCCCTCGGTTTTTGTTTTTTTTTTTTTTTCTGACTTAGCATTTAGTTAGTACTTTTCATGCTGTAATACCTCAAACCCGAAACTGTCAGGCTGGCATGCAGCCTGTACTATTGATAAACATTTACGAAATCATTTTTAGGAATTATTTTGAGAGAAATTTTATTACTCTATATACAGAGATTTTCCAACTAGTATATTGAGCTTAAAGCTTTTCTGTTAGTTTTTCTAGCAGATCGGCGCTTCTCTACCTCATTCTTTGAGAATTGCTGGGGTTTCCCATTGAGAAAAGAAGGAAGCTGCCTCTGGATCCTCCTAACCCCAGCATCCTCTCCCTCCCCTCCCCCCAGGCTTAGAGAGTACTGTCAGCCCTGCCTGTCCTCACTTTCTAGTCAGCTGAAAGTTTCAGGGGAATGAAATGTTTCTATCAGAAGGTAGGAACCTTTGTTTTAAAATGTATTAATTGTACTTCAAAATCATGCCACGTTATTTAAATATTAGTCACTTAAAAATAAACTTACACTTCACACATGAATTTTTCACAAGTTATTCCATGTCCATCATCTTTTAAAACTTCATCTGCAGTACACAGACCCAGGGTTTTTAGGGCTATGAGAATAAGAAGAAAGGAAAATTTTTAAAGTGAGAATTAGTTTCAGCTAGGGAAATTTATGGAATGACCACAAATTATTACCTCAATTTGTAGAAGATACTGACCTTCTTTATACTGTATAAATGATATGGATCCTTTATTCGAGGAGTCCAGCATCTGAAACATGGCTGCAATGTTAGAGTTATCCATAAAGAAAGGGAAAGCCACGCCTGATACTTTGGCAGTTCTCAGCCGTTCCAATATAGATATTAAATACTCTCTTGGTTTTTCTGTAAAAGAATAGTTCCAATTCTTTCTGATATGAAATTAAAATATGTCACAAATGGAAGCAGTCATGTAACAATTATTAAATACCTATATTTGAAGTACTGTACAAGGCACTGGGAATATAGGCCTTGCTTACAGGAAAGGCAAGACAATAAACAATTAAATAATTATATACAAAAGTGCTCTACTCTGGATGACTGAATAAAAATGTCCAGAGATTGGATCTACGCATTTTTCAAAAAAGCTCCTCAGGTGACTCTTAATTTATGGACAAAGTTGAAAACCCTCAAAATGGAAAACATGATGCAGGAGAAAAGGCCAGCTAAAAGAAGGAAAAAATAGATTTTAAAAAAACATTTAGATTAATATAGTCCTCCAATTAGGAAGCATAAATGTTCATTCCTAACATAAGGACAGTATTTTGGATAAACAGGCTTTCATCTAAACAATGTGAAAAATGAAAAATCAAGATCAATCCACTTTTCAGAAATAAGGCAGGTTAGTTACGGTAATAAAAGAAGTAAAAATGGTATGGCTTAGATGATGAATGTTCCACTGCTCCATCACTGTACTTCAATCCTAGGACTTAGTAGGATTGTGTGTGTGTGTGTGTGTGTGTGTGTGTGTATTTTAAAAGTCTTTTAAAAACTGTCACTGAGAATTTCATACATATAATAAAAGTAGACAGAAAAGTATAATGAACTCATCACCAACTTCAACTGTTCAGTTTTGTGGCTGGTCTTATTTCACCATGATCCCACCTAGGTCCCCTCTTCCTGTATTATTCTGAAGTAAATCACAGCAATCACATTTCATTACTGAATGTTTCAGTGTGCATCTCTAAAAGATAAGGACCCCCTTTTCTCTTTTTTGTTGAGCTATAACTGACATAAAATTGTGTAAGTTTAAGGTGTGCAATGTGTTGGTTTGGTACCTTTATACTGCGGTATGATTGCCACTGCAGTGCTAGCTAATAGTTCCATCACATCACATAATGATCATGGCTTTTTTGCAGTGGGAATAATTAAGATCTAGTCTCTTAGCAAGTTTGATGTTTACAATACAGCATTGTTCTCTGTAATCACTATGCTGTGCATTAGATCTCCAGGACTTAGTTATCTACTAGTTGCAAATTTTTACCCTTAAACAACATCTCTCCTATCCTGCATCCCCCAGCCTCTGGTAACCACCATTCTACTCTGTTTTTAGGAGTTTGACTTTTTTAGATTCCACATGTAAGTGATATCACACAGTATTTGTCTTTCTCTCTTTGACTTATTTCACTTATCACAATGTCCTCAAGGTCCACCCATGACAGCTGTTCTAACAGGTGTAACTTGATATCCCATTGTGGTTTTAATTTTCATTCCCCTGATGATTTGTGATATAGAGCATCTTTTCATGTACGTGTTGCCATTTGGATGTCTTCTTAGGAAAAATATCTATTTAGTTCCTCTGCCCATTTTTAATCAAATTGGTTTTTTGTCATTGAGTTATATGGGTTCTTCATTTATTTTGGATATTAGCCCTTTATCATATATATGATTTGCAAATATTTCTTTACCATTCCATAGACTGCCTTTTCATTTTGCTGATTGTTTCTTTTGCTGTGCAGAAGTTTTTAAGTTTAATTTAGTCTCACTTGTTGATATTTGCTTTTGTTATTTGTGCTTTTGGGGTCATATCCAAAAATCACTGACAAGACCAATGTCAAGGAGCTTCTTCCCTGTGTTTTCTTCTAGGAATTTCACAGTAGCAGGTCTTATGTTTAAGTCTTTAATCCATTTCGAGTTAATTTTTGTGAATGGTGTTAGACAGGGGTCCAGTTTTCTTTTTCTGCATGTGGTTATTCAGTCTTCCCAACACCATTTGTTGAAGAGGGGACTCCTTTTTCTTTTTTATGTTACCACAATACTGTCATCGTGATACAATTTACACATCTAACAAAATTCTTAATATTCTCAAATAGCCAGGCATTATTCAAATTTCTAGTTGTCTCACAAATGTCATAAATTGTAAACACTCTTTAAAAATCAGTAATCAAACAGAGTCCACACATTGTGATAGGTTATGTTTTTAAGTCTCTCTTAATCATATAGGTTTCTCCTCCGTGTATTTCACTCCTTGGAATTTATGTGTTGAAACTAGAAGTAGGCAGACTTTTAATCTAATACAGTGCCTTTTTGTGCAACTTTTAATACATTATAGCAGATAGGTTACTAAGGCAATCACATCATGTATGTAGTCTTCTGTCATTTCTTTCTGAACTGTATAACAAAATTAGAAGGAGAAAAATGTCCAAGTTTGATTTCAACTCACTACATTTCTTTTTAAGGCTAGAATATGTAAATAATGCTAATGGAACTTGGTATGTTACTTTGATGAAGATTTGTTGCTGTATATCCTTCAGACTACGTGAGGTGCTATAATGTCTATATTTGGAATCTATAATTTATACTCCACCTGCTTCTAAAAATGTTTTGAAAATGCTTACAACATAAGTATATAAAGATATAAATTTTTTTAAACATGAAGGGAAGAGCCAAATGGCACTAACCACTGAAGTTACATAAATGTCAGCTGATAATGACCATCAGTTCTTCAAGGCAGACAAACTTCAATTTCTAAGTTGTAATACTAATAGCTAGTATTTATTGAGCCCTTACTATGTGCCTCGTACTATGATAAACATTTTCTTTGGCTTACTTGATTTTCTCCTCACAACAGTCACTTGCTCAAGGCCACACAGCCAGTTGAACCCAGTCAGTGTGCTTCCACAGCTCCGAGATTCTACCACACTCAACTAACTCAAACATGGGAAGCACCTGCGACACCCAAACCTAGTCAGTCATGACAATCTTTCCAGAGTCTTTCTCCTCAGTAGCTCTCAAAGTCATCTGATCCCCACCACTGCCACAGCAGTAGTTCTCACCTGGGTGACTACTACTGCCTCCTTAAAAAAACTTCTGACTTCTTTAAAGTCATCCCCTAAAAATAAATACTCCCTCCTTCCACAGCATAGAATTACCACTGGGAAGGGCTGCCCAGCCAGGGGCTATATTTCCCAATATACCCTAGAAAAGGCCAGATTTTCCTACCAAATGACTTCAGATTATGTCAAATTTGGCTGCTAAATGAGTTATGAAAATCTGTTGGGTTTCAGAGCTTCTAGAATTTAGGGATCAAGGATGTGGGATTGTGGACGTTTTCTCACAACAGTAATAGCCCAACCACACTGTGTAGTCTTATTTTCCATAACTCCCTTACAATTCCAAAGTTTTCAAACTGAGATACATATCATAATGCCAGGAGCTTTGCAAAGACCCAAGATAAAGATAGTGTTTCTTCCTGAGCATCAATCATACAATAGTGAGTAATATGGAACATATTAGAAATGGATATACAGGGACTTCCCTGGTGGTGCAGTGGTTAAGAATCCGCCTGCCAATGTAGGGGACATGGGTTCGAGCCCTGGTCCAGGAAGATCCCACATGCCATGAGCAACTAAGCCCGTAAGCCACAGCTACTGAGCCTGTGCTATAGAGCCCATGCTATAGAGCCCATGAGCCACAACTACTGAGCCCACGTGCCACAGCTACTGAAGCCTGCATGCCTAGAGCCTGTGCTCCGCAACAAGAGAAGCCACCGCAATGAGAAGCCCGTGCACCGCAGCCAACAGTAGCCCCTGCTCATCACAACTAGAGAAAGCCAGCGTGCTGCAACAAAGACCCAACACAGCCAAACAAAAACAAACAAACAAAAAAACCTTTTAAAAAATAAGTAAATAAAAGAAAAGCTACTTAAAAAAAAAAAGAGAAATGGATATACAGTAGCTCCCCCTTATCCATGGAGAATACATTCCAATACCCTCTGTAATGCCTGAAACCACATGATAAAGTTTAATTTATAAATTAGGCATAGTAAGAAATTAACAATAATAAAATCAATTATAATGATTTACCATAATAAAAGTTATATGAACGTGGTCTCAAAATATCTTACTGTACAAATTTAATGCCTTTTCCATCTTAACTAAGCACTTATGCACTGTGGCTGTAACATTTGCAGTCTGAACCACATCAGCAAAACTCAAATGAATTTCTTCTCCTTCTTCACAATTTCACAGGCTCTGGAGCCTGCGTGCCACAACTAGAGAGAAAAAACCCACGTGCCACAACTAGAGAGAAGCCCATGCGCCACAATGAAGATCCCTCGTGCCACAACTAAGACCCGTCGCAGACAAAAATAAATAAATAATAAATAAAATCTTTAAAGAAAAGAAATGGTGAACAAAGGTTTGTCTTTACCTTTAATGTAATCTGCCTAGGAAACAAAAATGTACGTCCTGGGCTTTCCTGGTGGCGCAGTTGTTAAGAATCCGCCTGCCAATGCAGGGGACATGGGTTTGAGCCCTGGTCTGGGAATATACCACGTGCGGCGGAGCAACTAAGCCTGTGCACCACAACTACTGAGCCTGTGCTCTAGAGCCCGCGAGCCACAACTACTGAGCCCATGTGCCACAACTACTGAAGCCCGCAGGCCTAGAGCCTGTGCTCCGCAACAAGAGAAGCCACTGCGATGAGAAGCCCATGCACCACAATGAAGAGTAGCCCCCGCTCGCCGCAACTAGAGAAAGCCTATAAGCAGCAATGAAGACCCAATGCAGCCAAAAATTTAAAAAAGATGTACGTCTTATGAAAATAATTTACTGTGCTTCACGTTGTCATTATCAGGTCTTTGACTATGTAGAAAAAAAAACCTGACTCATCGAATTAAAAGGGCTAATTTTTGTTTGTTTGGTTTTTTACAACTATATAACTTTCTGGATTTGCCTTTGAAATCTTTTGTCACTTTGGTTGAATGGATAACTGAGTATTGTTTCACAGTGACCTGTGATTCTATTTGATCACATATTTTCAGTGTTTTGACATTTTAAACAAACTTCCCAAATCAAATCCTGAATGAAGCTAAAAGAGAAATATTAATTTACCTAGGCTTATTTGATATATTAGACTGCATGGGAAACATCATCAAATAAAAAGCAATATTTAACCTTCTTAGGTGATATTTATAAGAGATATATATCATTAAAATAAGTGATTCAGAAATTATATGAAATTCTTAAAAATCTATATCCTGGCATAATGTTATCAGTCATAATTCCAGCTATTATCTTAAAACATTATATATCATAAAAGTAACCAAATTTCCTTGTCAACTGCATCATTTTTGGTGTGTGTATGTGAACACTTACCAGATTTTTTTTTTTTTTTTTTTTTTTTTGCGATACGCGGGCCTCTCACTGTTGTGGCCTCTCCCGTTGTGGAGCACAGGCTCTGGACACACAGGCTCAGTGGTCATGGCTCACAGGCCCAGCCACTCTGCGGCATGTGGGATCTTCCCAGACCGGGGCATAAACCTGTGTCCCCTGCATCGGCAGGTGGACTCTCAACCACTGCGCCACCAGGGAAGCCCTTACCAGATCTTTAACCATGACTATTTTTAGGGCCTTTGCCACTCACAGACAGTTATTGTTTTACTGTTATGCTTTCACAAAAATGTTCCTAAAAAGTGCTTCATCTTCAAGAAGATTCATGGAAAAGACTCTGAAAAGTAAAGGTTTCTGATAATTATAAAATCGTATTATTGAACTGGGTAAGAATTTCTAGAACTCGAGTGGAAAACTGATTCATAAAGCTGCCTACCAGGCTTCCCTGGTGGCGCAGTGGTTTAGAGTCCGCCTGCCGATGCAGTGGACACGGGTTCGTGCCCTGGTCTGGGAGGATCCCACGTGCCGCGGTGCGGCTATGCCTGCTCTGCAATGGGAGAGGCCATAGTGGTGAGAGGCCCGTGTACCGCAAAAAAAAAAAAAAAAAAAAAGCTGCCTACCAAGATCAAGCAAAATAAGAATTAATTATGTAAGACTGAATGAACTGATGATGATTTTAATTTTTATGATTTAATTTAAAACATTGCTGGTTCTTTAATGTTTTGTTTTCCAGATTTAAAGAGGCCTCTTTTCTCCTCTCTTTTAAGCTTTCTATAACTTATTGCAATTTGGTGAAGTATATATTTGCAACAAAGGTTGAAACATTAATCTTTTTCTCCCTACCTGATTCCTCCAGAATTTTGAAACTCTTACTAAATATTCTTATTTTTCATGACAATATATATATTTGCACAATGGAAACAATGGACAAGTTCTTGGCTTGGCTTCTTAGCCTAAAGAGACTTTAAAAGTCTAATCTGAGATTCCTTATGAAAAGCGCCAGCAAAGCAGATTTAAAAGAGTACATACAAGCCTCTTAGATAACCTCATCTACCAGAGGGCAGACAGCAGAAGTAAGAAGAATGACAATCCTGCAGCCTGTGAAACAAAAACCACATTCACAGAAATACAGACAAGATGAAAAGGCAGAGGGCTATGTACCAGATGAAGGAACAAGATAAAACGCCAGAAAAACAACTAAATGAAGTGGAGATAGGCAACTTTCCAGGAAAAGAATTCAGATTAATGATAGTGAAGATGATCCAGGACCCTGGAAAAAGAAGGGAGGCAAAGATCAAGAAGATGCAAGAAATGTTTAACAAAGACCTAGAAGAATTAAAAAACAAACAGAGATGAACAATACAATAACTGAAATGAAAACTACACTACAAGTAATCAACAGCAGAATAACTGAGGCAGAAAAACGGATAAGTGACCTGGAAGACAGAATGGTGGAATTCACTGCTGTGGAACAGAAAAAAGAATGAAAAGACATGAAGACAGCCTAAGAGACCTCTGGGACAACATTAAACACAACAACATTCGCATTATACGGGTCCCAGAAGGAGAAGAGAGAGAGAAAGGACCTGAGAAACTACTTGAAGAGATTAGAGTCGAAAACTTCCCTAACATGGGAAGGTATTTTTTGAGGAAATCAAAAAATACCTAAGACAAATGACAATGAAAAAACGACGATCCAAAACGTATGGGATGCAGCAAAAGCAGTTCTAAGAGGGAAGTTTATAGCTATACAAGTCTACCTCAAGAAACAAGAAAAATCTCAAATAAACAATATAATATGGGAAAGGAAATAGCCACCCACGTCCAGGAAGCACAGAGAGTTGCATACAGGATAAACCCAAGCAGAAACACACCGAGACACATAGTAATCAAATTGGCAAAAATTAAAGACAAAGAAAAATTATTGAAAGCAGCAAGGGAAAAACGACAAATAACATACAAGGGAACTCCCATAAGGTTAACAGCTGATTTCTCAGCAGAAACTCTACAAGCCATAAGGGAGTGGCATGATATACTTACAGTGATGAAAGGGAAGAACCTACAACCAAGATTACTCTACCCGGCAAGGATCTCATTCAGATTCGATGGAGAAGTCAAAAGCTTTACAGACAAGCAAAAGCTAAGAGAATTCACCACCACCAAACCAGCTCTACAACAAATGCTAAAGAAATTTCTCTAAGTGGGAAACACAAGAGAAGAAAAGGACCTACAAAAACAAACCCAAAACAATTAAGAAAATGGCCATAGCAACATACATATTGATAATTACCTTAAACATGAATGGATTAAATGCTCCAACCAAAAGACACAGGCTCGCTGAATGGATACAAAAACAAGACCCATATATATGCTGTCTACAAGAGATTCACTTCAGACCTAGGGACACATACAGACTGAAAGTGAGGGGATGGAAAATGATATTCCATGCAAATGGAAATCAAAAGAAAGCTGGAGTAGCAATACTCATATCAGATTAAATAGACTTTAAAATAAAGAATGTTATAAGAGACAAGGAAGGACACTACATAATGGTCAAGGGATCAGTCCAAGAAAAAGAGATAACAATTATAAATATATATGCACCCAACATAGGAGCACCTCAATACATAAGGCAACTGCTAACAGCTCTAAAAGAGGAAATCGACAGTAACACAGTAATAGTGGGAGACTTTAACACCTCACTTACACCAATGGACAGATCATCCAAACTGAACATAAATAAGGAAACAGAAGCTTTAAATGACACAGTAGACCAGATAGATTTAATTGATATTTATAGGACATTCCATCCCAAAACAGCAGATTACACTTTCTTCTCAAGTGTGCATGGAACGTTCTCCAGGATAGATCACATCATGGGTCACAAATCAAGCCTCAGTAAATTTAAGAAAACTGAAATCATATCAAGCATCTCTTCTGACCACAACGCTATGAGATTAGAAATGAATTACAGGAAAAAAACGTAAAAAACACAAACACATGGAGGCTAAACAATATGTTACTAAATAACCAAGAGACCACTGAAGAAATCAAAGAGGAAATCAAAAAATACCTAAGAAAAATGACAATGAAAACACGACGATCCAAAACGTATGGGATGCAACAAAAGCAGTTCTAAGAGAGAAGTTTATAGCTACAGAAGCCTACCACCTAAAGAAACAAGAAAAATCTCAAATAAACAATCTAACCTTACAGCTAAAGGAACTAGAAAAAGAAGAACAAACAAAACCCAAAGTTAGCAGAAGGAAAGAAATCATAAAGATCAGAGCAGAAATAAATGAAATAGAAACAAAGAAAACAATAGCAAAGATCAATAAAACTAAAAGCTGGTCCTTTGAGAAGATAAACAAAATTGATTAGCCAGACTCATCAAGAAAAACAGGGAGAGGACTCAAATCAATAAAATTAGAAATGAAAAAGGAGAAGTTACAACAGACACCGCAGAGATACAAAGCATCCTAAGAGACTACTACAAGCAACTCTATGCCAATAAAATGGACAACCTGGAAGAAGTGGACAGATTCTTAGAAAGGTATAACCTTCCAAGACTGAACCAGGAAGAAACAGAAAATATGAACAGACCAATCACAAGTAATGAAATTGAAACTGTGATTAAAAATCTTCCAACAAACAAAAGCCCAGGACCAGATGGCTTCACAGGTGAATTCTATCAAACATTTAGGGAAGAGCTAACACCCATCCTTCTCAAAATCTTCCAAAAAACTGCAGAGGAGGGAACACTCCCAAACTCATTCTATGAGGCCACCATCACCCTGATACCAAAACCAGACAAAGATATACAAAAAAAGAAAATTACAGACCAATATCATTGATGAATATAGATGCAAAAATCCTCAACAAAATACTAGCAAACAGAATCCAACAACACATTAAAAAGATCATACACCATGGTCAAGTGGAATTTATCCCAGGGATGCAAGGATTCTTCAATATACGCAGATCAATCAATGTGATACACTATTTTAACAAACTGAAGAATAAAAACCATATGATCATCTCAATACATGCAGAACAAGCTTTTGACAAAATTCAACACCCATTTATGATAAAAACTCTCCAGAAAGTGGGCATACCTCAACATAGTAAAGGCCATATATGACAAACCCACAGCAAACATCATTCTCAATGGTGAAAACCTGAAAGCATTTCCTCCAAGATCAGGAACAAGACAAGAATGTCCACTCTCACCACTATTATTCAACATAGTTTTGGAAGTCCTAGCCACGGCAATCAGAGAAGAAAAAGAAATAAAAGGAATACAAATTGGAAAAGAAGAAGTAAAACTGTCACTGTTTGCAGATGACATGATACTATACATAGAGAATCGTAAAGATGCCACCAGGAAACTACTAGAACTAATCAATGAATATGGTAAAGTTGCAGGATACAAAATTAATGCACAGAATTCTCTTGCATTCCTATACACTAATGATGAAAAATCTGAAAGAGAAATTAAGGAAACACTCCCATTTACCACTGCAACAAAAAGAATAAAATACCTAGGAATAAACCTACCTAGGGAGACAAAAGACCTGTATGCAGAAAACTATAAGACACTGATGAAAGAAATTAAAGATCATACCAACAGATGGAGATATATACCACGTTCTTGGATTGGAAGAATCAATATTGTGAAAATGACTCTACTACCCAAAGCAATCTACAGATTCAATGCAATCCCCATCAAGTTACCAATGGCATTTTTTACGGAACTAGAGCAAAACAATCTTAAAATTTGTATGGAGACACAAAAGACCCCGAATAGCCAAAGCAGTCTTGAGGGAAAACAATGGAGCTGGAGGAATCAGACTCCCTGACTTCAGACTATACTACAAAGCTACAGTAATCAAGACAATATGGTACTGGCACAAAAACAGAAACATAGATCAGTGGAACAAGATAGAAAGCCCAGAGATAAACCCATGCACCTATGGTCAACTAACCTATGACAAAGGAAGCAAGGATATACAATGGAGAAACGACAGTCTCTTCAATAAGTGGTGCTGGGAAAACTGGACAGCTACATGTAAAAGAATGAAATTAGAACACTCCCTAACACCATACACAAAAATAAACTCAAAATGGATTAAAGACCTAAATGTAAGGCCAGACACCATTAAACTCTTAGAGGAAAACACAGGAAGAACACCCTTTGACATAAATCACAGCAAAATCTTTTTTTTAATTTTTTGGTGGTACACGGGCCTCTCACTGTTGTGGCCTCTCCCGTTGCGGAGCACAGGCTCCAGACGCGCAGGTTCAGTGGCCATGGCTCACGGGCCCAGCCACTCCGCGGCATGTGGGATCTTCCCGGACCGGGGCACGAACCCGTGTCCCCTGCATCGGCAGGCGGACTCTCAACCACTGTGCCACCAGGGAAGCCTGCATGACCCACCTCCTAGCGTAATGGAAATAAAAACAAAAATAAACAAATGGGACCTAATGAAACTTAAAAGCTTTTGTACAGCAAAGGAAACTATAAACAAGACAAAAAGACAACCCTCAGAATGGGAGAAAATATTTGCAAACGAATCAATGGACAAAGGATTAATCTCCAAAGTATATAAACAGCTCATGCAGCTCAATATTAAAAAAACAAACAGCCCAATCCAAAAATGGGCAGAAGACCTAAATAGAGATTTCTCCAAAGAAGACATACAAATGGCCAAGAAGCACATGAAAAGCTGCTCAACATCACTAATTATTAGAGAAATGTAAATCAAAAGTACAAGGAGGTATCACCTCACACCAATTAAAATGGGCATCATCAGAAAATCTACAAGCAACAAATGCTGGAGAGAGTGTGGAGAAAAGGGAACCCTCTTGCACTGTCGGTGGGAATGTAAATTGATACAGCCACTATGGAGGTTCCTTAAAAAAATAAAAATAGAATTACTTATATGATCCAGCAATCCCACTACTGGGCATATACCCAGAGAAAACCATAATTCAGAAAGACACATGCACCCCAGTGTCCACTGCATCACTATTTACAATAGCCAGGTCATGGAAGCAACCTAAATGCCCATCGATACAGACGAATGGATAAAGAAGATGTGGTACATATATACAGTGGAATATTCCTCAGCCATAAAAAGGAACGAAATTGGGTCATTTGTTGAGACGTGGATGGACCTAGAGTCTGTCATACAGAGTGAAGTAAGTCAGAAAGAGAAAAACAAATATCGTATATTAACGCATATACGTGGAACCTAGAAAAATGGTACAGATGAACCAGTTAGCAGGGCAGGAATTGAGACACAGAGGTAGAGAAAAAACGTATGGACACCAAGGGGGGAAAGCGGCGGGGTGGCGGTGGTGGTGGTGTGATGAATTGGGCGACTGGGATTGACATGTATACACTGATGTGTATAAAACTGATGACTAATAAGAACCTGCTGTATAAAAAAATAAAATTCAAAAAATAAAACTAAACTCATGTATTTCCTGGTTCAATCTGAAATAAAAATGTGCGGTTCAAGCATTTGAAATAGAAAAAAAAGCAGTCGATAAAATCACTGTTCTTAATGCACTTACGTAAATAATCAGATCAAGTTTATTGAAACTAGACTTAATTTGCAAACAAATTTCTCCTACCAGTTATCCTTTGTAACAGTCGGGATGATTATAGAAAGAAAAATTATGTTTTAGTAATACAGGTTTGTAGATATCAGATTTTAGTACTGTTAACCCTCTTTGAGGTTTTGTTTTCTACGTGTAAACTGGACTGGATCCTGAATTCTTCTAGTTTCTTCCAGTATTTGACTAGAACTCGCCAAAGTAATATTTCCAATTTTCTCCCACTCTTTTGACTCCAAATCACTATGAAACTCAACTGCCCTTTTCCCAAAGCCATACAAATTAAAGCTGGACAACTTGACATAAACCTCAGAGAAATCACAACAGCTCACGAGCGGGCAATCTGCATGCTTGTTTTTACATGGCCACTCAGAAGCTCGCCAGACACATTCAAACTGCAAGCCAGGAAAATCCATTAGATTGTCACTGCCATCCTCATTCCACCATCTGGAGATGCTTCAAACTCAAATCTACACATTTTCTCAAATGGCTGCTCTCCAAACTCAGAAACTGAATTTATAATTTGCTCAAACTATTAGCCTTTGTTTTTCTTTTGTTTCCCTAGAAATGCCTCTTGTTAAATTACCTGATTGCTCACAGCACACAGACACCTCATTTAGTTGGAAGCTCACCTGCAGCGCGGTCTCCTAAAATACAACATCCTCCCTTCATTCTGTCTTGAGGAATCATGAGGATACGTGATTGCTAACACACCAGGTTGTGCCTATGTAAATAACCTTTAAAAACTGAAACCTAATGGCACATTAATCCAAAAAAATTGTCGGTTCACTTAGAAAGGTAAAACTTAAAAACTGCTGGTTAAATCTTGGGTCCTGGGAATCTCTGGTTAAATCTTGGGTCCTGGGAATCTCTGCTCTGGACCATTTTTCAATCCTTGGTTATTATTTTCCTTATAGTTATCATATTAACCTTTCTAGTGTGTTGTACACTCTCGAGGGTTTTAAATGCCTGTCTCCAGCCACTCGCATGCCAAATAGCATTCATCAGGATCACACAACTGGACAAAATCAACAATAACCATATAAAGAATTAAGATAGTGACTACACGGCTCTCCTGCCTAAGGACTCAACTAATGCAAACAGTGTATATGCGATTCTTCAGCCTGACTACATCAACAGTGGTAACCAGGAATAATGCTATACTGGTTGCTCATACTCTCCACCCACGGAGAGAATGACCAAAAGCAGGAGGGGGCAGGGGGGTATTGTTAAAATCAAGACCAAATGGAAACCAGCCTTGAAAAATTCCCTGGGCAGACAAAACCAGTTAAGTTACACAAGCAAAGCTTAATTTAGCTTATTTTGCAAGACTAACTTGACCTGGGTCATTTCTTGCTTCTGCCTCTGTAAATAAGCAAAATTTAAACTGTTTCCCAAGGTTGATATGAAGTAACCAATTCCCTATCATTTAAGATGACGATAATATTATAACCAATTACTGTGAAGAATAAACAGTCACTATCTTCTCACCATATAAGCTGCTTTTTAACAATATACCCCTGAGCCTCATTCCGTGTTTTGGTTTGAGTGCTCCTGGCTTTCAAACTATCTTTTTGGTGTGTGCAAAATAAACTTTACTGATTACTACTTTGGTGATTCATTGGCTTTACTTCTGCTATTTCTGAAGTTTTGACACACACACACACACATTTACATATATGTCTGCATCTAACAGCAAAAGACTATTTTCACCACCACAGTACCAGAGACCAGCAAGAGATGGTAATTAGTCACTTTTTCAAAAAGTAGGTTTTTAAAAATTAGTTTGATAGCAACTTTTTCCCAGTGCATTAAAAAAGTGCATTCCTTTGTACTTTGTTTTTTTGATTTTCTATTTATTTTTAATTGTTGCAGAGTTTTTGCTGGTTTATCATTTTAAAACAACTAGAGAGAACCTGATCGCCTTATATAGGATCATATTAGTTAGGTGGCTTTTGGCAAAATTGGAGTATTTGGTTTTTATATTTCCTTACCCAGAGGCAAATGGACAATTTGGGCATTTTGGACACTCCATATGAGACTAGTAAATTACAATTCTGCACCCTGGGGAGAAGCACATCGAGTCACTTTCACCTTAACATAACTTTTACATTTACAGACCACACAAAAATTATGAAATGATCCAAACTTTGTAAGGGAATCAGACATAGAAAACATGTCAGGAAAATCTATCTCCTCAAGAATATCCTTCCTTTTACCCTATCAGTTGTTTTTACCAGCTTACAGACTCTTTGAGGGCAGGGATAACACTGGAAACATCTGTTGCTTACCAGGCATAAGGATGATTTATGCATTATTTGTTTAATCTTCCCCACGTTGCCATGAGATCGGTATTATTATAATCGCCATTTTCCAGAAGAGGAGGCCGAAGTTCAGGCTCTTGCCCACTATCACAAAGTAGTAAGGGGTGGAGCCAGGAGGCAGGCTACCGGACCTCGGAGCCTCTCTCCCACCGGCGAGAGCCCTCCACCGGCGAGAGTCCCGCCACACTCAGCTAGTGGTAGGCACAAAGAGGCCGTTCAATAAGTCTTGCTTAATTTGAAGGCCACAGCGTTAACTAGCAGCAGAAGGGCTCGAGTAGCCGAGAGGCAGGAGAGTGTATGCGGAGGGGCTGGGAGTGGTAGCCGGGAAGGAAGCTGGCCCCCCGGGACGCGGGCGGGAAGGGATGGCTACACCGGGAATTTCTGGGGACTGCTCGGTATGGGACAGAAAGCCGAGTGGTAGTCAAGACACTTACCCGGCCGGAAAAAGAGGAGGGCGCTGGCGAGATAGGTCAGCAACTCCATAATCCGATGTTTTTCCAAATAATTCCTGGCTTCGAGCTCCCTGCTGCTGTTGGCCTCCATCGCTCCGAATTGGGACGTTGCTAAGCGACCACGCAGCGTCACGGCCATTCGGCTCCGCCCCTTCCGCCCGACGCGGTTACATGATGCGCGCCCCACAGGCTGAGACCTGGGCACCAAATCCTGCACCTCATCGCGAGGGAAGCAGTCTGGGAGGTGTGGGGTGGGGCCTACGCGGAGGCCGGAGGGAAACCCGTGCAGAGCTCCTTGCGGGCGGAGGGCCCAGTCCGCTGTCTGGGCTGAGTGGTGGGCCTGATGGTCTTTTCCTGTTTCTGTCTCTAGCACCTAGCTCAGTACTTGCTGACCCAAGGTCTCATGTGGTAATAACACATGAGGATAGACTAATAACAGAAGGAACTTGTGTAATAACGGGGGTGTCCAGTGGAGAGTCCTAAGCAGCATCTTTGGTGTGAGCAGCCTGCAGCACGGCGCTGGCGGCGGGGCAGGAAGGTTGACGGTTTTCTCTACCAGACTGCGGGGTCATGAAGTGCGTGGATCCTGAGCTCCTACACGTGTTTGCTGCTTAACTAGACCGTGTGGAGCTGGTCTTGAGATAAAGACCACCTGACAGTCGTTTTGAGGGAGAGCCACTGAATAAGGTGGGACGCAGGTGGCCAGGAGGGCATCTACTCAGCCATCGAAATACCTGAGAAACTAAACTCTAGGCTGGGACTTCTGTCCTTGAGGGCCAGGCTCTGAGGTCTGTGCCCTTACTCCCCACCAGAGAGTTATCCCAGAATAGCCACTTCAAGAAGAGGAAAGACAAATGGCCAATAAACATATGAAAATATTCTCAGTCTCTCCGGCAATCCTGTAAACAAAACTACAAGAAAATGCCATTTTACATCGACCAGACTGGTAAAAAT
Source organism: Monodon monoceros (assembly GCF_005190385.1). NCBI lineage: Eukaryota > Metazoa > Chordata > Mammalia > Artiodactyla > Monodontidae > Monodon > Monodon monoceros. The sequence goes on along the minus strand of NW_021703776.1, from coordinate 17,465,827 downwards.
TAGGAAGTTGAACAAATTAGACTGCCGGCAAGGATATAGGGCATCAAAACAGCCAGTGATGATGGGAGCTTTCCAAAGGAGAACATCCACCTTGGAAAACAATTTTGAATTATCTTGGTAGCATAGACATGTTTCTACACCATGACTCAGAAATTCCACGCCTAGAGCAACTCTTGTACACCTGTACCAGGAGATATGCACAAGAATGTTCAGAGCAGCAGTGTGCATGACAGAAAACACAGCAGCCCAAAGGTCATCAAAACTAGAATGGATTTTTTAAAAAACTGTGATATATTCACAATGCAATATAAATATATAAAGCTTTGCAACCATAGATTGTAGCTACTTGCAACAATATGGGTGACTCTCAAAAACATAATATTGTCTCAAGAATATATACTGTATGAATCAACTTATATAAAGTTAAAAAACATACAGAATGAAGCAATGTATTGTTTACAGATTCAAGCCTGTGTAGGAGATCTACTAAGAAATGCAAGGGAATGATACAAAATTCAGCACAGTATTTGCCTTGGAGGTGAGAGGAAAGAGAATGGGTTTGTGGAAGAATATCCTGGGGACTCCAGGGGTAAAGGTAATAAGATTTTCTTTACCTGAGTCGTGGGTACACAGGTGCTCACTGGATTATGATTTTTTAAATTAATTTATTTTTGGCTGTGTTGGGTCTTTGTTGCTGCTCGTGGGCTTTCTCTAGTTGCGGCGAGCCGGGGCTTCTCTTCGTTGTGGTGCGCGGGCTTCTCATTGCGGTGGCTTCTCTTATTGCGGAGCACAGGCTCTAGGCGTGCAGGCTTCAGTAGTTGTGGCATGCGGGCTCAGTAGTTGTGGCCCACGAGCTTAACTGCTCCGCGCCATGTGGGATCTTCCCGGACCAGGGCTCAAACCCATGTCCCCTGCATTAGCAGGCGATTCTTAACCACTGTGCCACCAGGGAAGCCCTGGATTATGATTCTTTATACCTTAGGTGTACTTAATACATTAAAAAAATATACTCAGGACTGCATGTTGGTGCCCTGGACACAGAGTTTCTTCTCTGTGCATGACGCTCAAGACATTTGATCTCCTTGAGAACTTCATTTACTTACTCTCCAGGAGTTACTCAGTCCCTGAATAAAATAGCTCTGATCTTTGAACCTCAAATGACACTAGAACTTCCAGTGACACCTGGCCTGCTGACATCTTCCCAAGTTGCTGATTGTTTTCTGTTTCAACAAGCCTGGGTGCATTTGTCTGCTCAGAGCTCCCTCTCTTAACATACCTCAGGCAGCTCTGGCCCTGAATCTCCAGTTCCCCTGGACTCGTGCTAAAGAGAAGTGTCCAGATGCCACCTAGTGGAGTCAGCTATTCTCTGTCAATGCCATCTCTTAATAAGCCAACTTGGCCTGCATTCCTCATCACCATCGACGTCATCATCCTCACTTCTTCGACTCTGTCCTCCATCTCCTTGTTATTACTAATCCTTTTAGTGGTTTGGGGCAGTAACTGCAGGTGGTAGGCATCATTGCAGTGGTTTTCAATCAGGATTGCACATTTGAACCACCTTTGAAAGTACTGACGGTACCTTAAAACGTACTGAGGCCTGGGCTCCATTCCAGGTCCAGGAGACTGAATCTTTTGGGATGGGGCCTGAATACGGGTAGTTTTGTTGTTGTGGATTTGAACAGCTTTATTGAGGTATAATTAACATAATAAACTACACATATTTAAGACATACTCTTGGATAAGTTTTTTTGTTTTTTTGTTTTTTGGCTGTGTTGGGTCTTCGTTGCTGAGCGCGGTCTTTCTCTAGTTGCGGCGAGCCGGGGCTACTCTTCCTTGCAGTGGGCAGGCTTCTCATTGTAGTGGCCTCTCGTTGTGGAGCACGGGCTCTAGGCGCGTGGGCTTCAGTAGTTGTGGCTCGCAGGCTCTGGAGCGCAGGCTCAGTAGTTGTGGCACATGGGCTTAGTTGCTCCCTGGCATGTGGGATCTTCCCGGACCAGGGCTCGAACCCACGTCCCCTGCATTGGCAGGCGGATTCTTAACCACTGAGCCACCAGGGAAGCCCTTGGATAAGCTTTGAAGTATGTACATATACGTGAAATCATTGTCATCAAGATAAAGAATGTATCTATCATCCCCCAAGGTTTCCTTGTGTCCCTTTCTAGTTCCTTCCTCTCACCCCTTCTTAACCCTGCCCCACCCCCACTGCCAGGCATCACAAACCTGCAATCTGTAATCTGTAACTGTAGATTACATTTTCTAGAATTTTATATAAATAGAACCATACGGTATATATATATATATATATATATATATATATATAAAATTTTTTTTTGGTCTGGTGTTTTTCACTCAGCATAATTATTTTGGGGGATTCGCCTATGTTGTTGCATGTATCAATATTTCATTCCTTTTTATTGCTGAGTAAGATTCCACAGTATGCATATATCACAATTTGTTTCTCTCTTTACCCGTGGATGGACATTTGGGTTGCTTTCAGTTTGGAGCTATTACAAATAAAGCTGCTATGACTATTCATGTACAGATCTTTGTGTGCACATAGGATTTCATTTCTCTTAAGTTAAATGTATCAAGGAGTGGGATGACTGGTTCACATGGGAGGTGTATGTTTAACTTTCTAAGAAACTGTTGAACTGTTTTCCCAAAGCAGCTGTACCATTTTATATTCCCAAATTACTAGTAATTAAAGGCTCCCCAGGAGATCCTAGTGGACAATCAGGACTGAGACCCTGTGTTATAGCAGCCCATGAGGGTTGAGCTAAAAGATCTGGGAAATGTTGATCAGGAATCCCAAGAGCCTCGGAGGTTCCAGCTCGTGCTTAGTATCATCCCACAGCTCATATCGACCCAGGACACACACTGGAAACTCCCAGGGAGCCATTAAAAAAATACAGTGTCTGCCCCTTCACCCCCCAGAGAGTCTGATATAATTGCCTTGGGGGCCAGGGTGCAAGGGTGGGGGGCTGCCTCAGGCATCACAGCTTTTTACCAGCTTCCTGAGTGGTTCTAGAGCACAGAGTGACCAACTGTCCTGGTTTGCCCAGGACTATGAGGGGTCCGTTACCATGAAGCTTTCAACCATAATACTGGGAACGTCCCAGGTCATCTTAATACATGGTCACTCCATTTGTGGACCACTAGCATGAAGGGCTCAGGCTTTGGTGTTGGATAGACTTGTCAATCTGCCTGTCAACTTGGGAGTTATAGCTCAGGGTTAGTGTGTGTGTTTGGGGGAGGGCATGGATAAAAGGGAAAGTGGGGGGACATGAGTAGCCAGGACAGAATGTGGGCTAACTCCCTCTCTCCATTTTCTCTGTCAACCAGGGACAAGTTAGAGATGCCTCAACTAGGAGTTTTGGTTGCTGTTAAAGGGGAGAAATATATGAAGCCCACTTTTTCTGAGCAATTGTATGGTGAGGCAGTGTCCTGTAGAGGCCTCTGGAGCCAGACTGCCTCACTTTAACACTCTGTTTTACCACTGACTATTAATAACTTTGTGATATTGGGCCAAACCCCTAAATTCTCTGCCTCAGTGTCCTCAAGGACAGAATGGGGACAGTGTATCTACCTCATAGAGGATGTCTTCAGGACTGAGTTAATGCATGTAAAGCTCTTTTAAAAAATGGTGCCAGCCATGTACTAAGAACTATGTAAGTGTTCACTGTTATTATCTTAATAGCCTTGTTAAAATGAGAAGGGGGAAATCGTGACTAAATATATCCTATAGCCTACGTCCATAGGCTGTCCTATACGATTTCCTATTGAAAGATGTTTTGGTTAATCTTTCAGATTTTGTGTTGCAGCTCTAAAGAACTATAGGTTCTTGTTCTGCATGTCAAGATGGGAGGAGCTAAAGGTATATATACCACGTGATTAATGTTCTTATGCAAATCGTAAGGGAGACATAGTTTGGAACCTGATAATTTCATTTTCACCAAGTTGCTTTATTGGTGAGCTGCATTTTTGGAGTTAAAAAAAAAAAAAAACCCACCAGAACACGGTCTAGTAGTGACATCGTATTAGTCTTTGTGTCAAGTGGAACTAACACGGACTCCTGTTTTAGCTTTGCAACTGTGATTTAACAGGTACACAGGGTTCTGTGGAACTCAAGTCTCAAAGTTAGTCTTTGTGAAATGGTAACACTCAATTATCTGTGATAGTGCCTCATCTACTCAGAAGCTTTCCTCATTCTTCAATAACCTAAAAAGAGCAAAAATGCTAAAAAACATCTCGAAACATTAATTTAAATCCATTTTACAAAACACGAAAATGTAGAAAATATCAACAGCATGGCCACAGTTACAAAGGATCTCAGGAGGAGATTGGGATAATAGCTCTGGTGCTTTGGTACCCCCTCTACAGTACTTCATTAAAATTTTTTTTTTTAAATCCTCTCAAATAGTTTAAGACTCACAAGAAGTTGCAAAATGGTACAAAGAGTTCCAGTGTATCCTCCTTGGGTTCCTCTCAATGATACCGTCTTACATAACCGTAGAACACTGTCTTTGTTAAACCAGGACCTCAGCATCGGTACAATACTATTAGCTCAAGTATAGACCTCATTTGGATTTCACCAGTTTTTACATGAACTCTTCTTTTTTCTGTTCCGTTTCATTTTGGAGGCTACTTCTGCATTTCCGAACATCATATTATATCCTAAGCCTAAATTTAGCTCCCATCACACTGACTATGTCTGTTTAAGCTTTCATTAGATTCACCAAATTGAGGCCCAGAATAAAACTTATGAACAACGTTCTTTGAGCTTCTAAATTACTTGTATGAAGGATGACCTCAGATGATCTCCTATTTATTGATACACAGTTTACATGGGGAGTTAAGGACCCTTTCTCAAGAGGCTTCGCCATTTACCAGCTGTGTGATCCTGACCAAATTACTTGACCTCTCAAAACTTTATTTTTCTCATCGCTAAAACGGGGATAATAATCTTACTGACCTCATAGAGTTATGGTAAGGATTAAATTAGAAAAGATGTAAAACACATAATCAGTAATGTTATTACTCACTCCCCCTACCACCATCACCGCCAGTACCACAAGTACCACCAGTACCACCGCCAGGGGAATCCCTGTCCTTCTAGCTGTTTTCTTGATGTCAGAGTAGTGCGGGTTTGGCTTAGAGCTGGGAGTCTGCTCAGGGTACAAGCCAGAAGTCTTTACTCTCCTGGCAGATGGCAGGGTGGCGGGGAGTGGTCTCTCATAGCCGGGACAGCAGCCAGGTGGCATACAATCCTGCCTTCCCTGGCTGAAACCGAGGACGCACTTCCCAAAATAATACCACTGCACTGATATCAGACTTCAAGTACATTGTGGGATCTACAGGCTTTTGTGGGTTGTCCTGCAACCTAATCACCCTTGATATTACATTTAAGTGGAAGAATATATTAGGTTCCAAATGAAACATTTGGAGCACAGCCCACAGAGTGGGGATTGCTTATACAAGAAAGATAATTGCTTGGATATAATTTTGGAAACTAAGACATCCGCTTTGCCCCAGTGCCCTTTTCAAGCAGGAATAAGTTAAAAAAAAAAGTAAAAAGTGGTAAGAAATTGTTGATTTGAACGTTGGTTATTTCCAACTGATAGCAAAATTTTCCTTGTTGGCCTGACTAATGGATTAGATTATTTCTTGTAGTTTAACGTGAATTGATATAGTATCAATGGTCATAAGCATGTCTTTTGCATTGGCCAAAATCTCTGTATGCTGGGCCTGGCTTGCCCAGGCTCACAGGAGTTAATGTGCACTTCTCTTCTCCCTCTGGATTCAGAGAGGTCACGCTGATAGCTTGAAATCAGTCACGGTGGATGTATTAACATTACAGAAATCAGCAAGTGCTTCCCCTGCCACCCCTAAAGCTGGATGTTTGACATTTACCACCAACACACCACTCCATTTTTTAACTTAGCAAACGTGTATTGTATGCCAACTGTATGCCTGCTCCTGTTTTAGGATCCAAACAACCTTGGATAACACAGTCCTTTAAGAGGGTCCTACAGATAAATTTGAAGTCCAAGGAAACATGAAGTATACATGTTTTTTGAATGAAAAAGCACCGGCATGTCAATGTAACCCACATAACCCTCACCAAACTTTACCAGCAGAAAATCTCCATTGGGAAAGTCCCCCTGTGAAGGAGGATTGTTTTTAAGGCCATCCCAGGCATTCCATTTTTAGCCATCTCCAGGACAGTGTATTCCACAACTATTCACTGTAATCAACTATATTTGATCACTTTCACCACTTTTCTCTGGTCCTGTATCCAGTGTTTTTAAGCTGCCAAGCCCAAAGCCAAACACTGTACTCTGGAAACACAAAAGTGAGATCATCTAATGGCTCCCATGTATTTCATCATTGTGTAGGTGTCCTGATAATATACTTATCTGAATTTTTTAAATATCAAAGCAACACACACACTTTTGTAACACATTAAAATTCTACAGTTTAGGATGAAAAGAGACAATCTTGTGCCTCATCCCACCCCCCTATTCCACCCCAAGGTAACCTTCTCTGCTGGACCTGGTTTCCTTGGATCCTGAATCTCAGCTTCCCATTCAATTTTTCCAGAAAAAAACTTTTTAGTCCCCTGCTGGGGCGCGGGGGTGTGGGGAGAGAGAGTAGCCACTTGGCTGCATGTGGGAGGTGAAGGGGGCTCTGAGGGGCCTGACAACCTCATGTGAGACTTCAAGCCCCTCTCCCCCATTTTCACCCCATTGTGCACCCCTTCTCTGTGGTACCTACTGCCTCTGGGGGATCTGGGGAGAAAACGGGCTTATTAGTATTCTCCTCAAACCACTTCTAACTTTCTTCTTTCTGCAAAGACAATTATGGCTCCAAGTTTGCCCTTTACCTTTTGTGTCTGTGTGTAAACTTTTAAATTTAAAAGTGCACAGTAAAATTAATGAATCTTAAGTACACAATCAGATAAATATTTCATCAGTGATTCTATTCATTTAACAAGCCCCCAGGTCAAGATACAGAACACTGCTAGCACCAGAAACCTCCCTTGTGCCCCCGAAAGGTGACATCTATTCTATAAATCTGTCTGTTTGTATTCATGGCTTTAATTCACCAAGGTTACTTTGAATGCCGATTCATTAATTAAAATGTTGAGCAGTACTGGGCTCCGCAAGGACCCGGAGGGAACATCCTCCAAATGCTGGACAGTGAGAACTGCAGGAGATACCGTCTCTGGTGTGTCCAGCGGCCAGGCAGGCCCAGTACTGAGCATCTAGTATGGATCCAAACCTTCTCAGTTTATTGAGCTGGACAGGACCAAGAGACTTGTAAAAACTGCAAACAGAAACAGAAACATGCATCTGATTCTTTCCAAAGGAAAAGCCCCGGAATCATGTTTTTCCTCTCCCTTCTCTTCACTTCCATGGGGCTCTGCCTTTGCCCTATCCCAATAATGTGCCAGAATTGCTACCCTCTACCTGCCAGCCCTCCAACACTGCATCTGGATTATTCAGGAACATGGGGGGGATTTGGGAGTGGGTAGTGGAGTGGGGTTAGTGATAAGGCCAGCTAGGAAATCCAATAGAGAAGTGAAGTGGCTGGAGAGAAAATGAAAACTCTAATACAGACCATGCAAGCTCCTGCTTTCACAGCCCCCCCACCCCCAGCAGCTAGCTGGGGTGATGTGATGATGAGCCTGCACAGCCTGATGATGTGAACGCTTTTGTGATGCTGCTGCTGCTTTGATTAAAAATTTACTGAAGGGGCTTCCCTGGTGGCGCAGTGGTTGAGAGTCCGCCTGCCGATGCAGGGGACGCGGGTTCGTGCCCCGGTCCGGGAAGATGCCATGTGCTGCGGAGCGGCTGGGCCCGTGAGCCACGGCCGCTGAGCCTGCGCGTCCGGAGCCTGTGCTCCGCAACGGGAGAGGCCACAGCAGTGAGAGGCCCGCGTACCGCAAAAAAAAAAAAAAAAAAAAAAAAATTTACTGAAATACTTAAAGGCGAAAGGAGGAATCCAGAAAAGCTCCAGAATCTTCTAAAATTAAGAGAACCCTTCCAATGTTAATGACCTTAGATCAGATTTGTGATTTCAATTGTCACAATAAATACAGCGCCTCCGAGCTGTTGGCTCCCATTGTGATTCTGCAATGATTCAGACTTGCGTGGGACTGATTGAGTGTTTGAGGCGTTCAGTTTTCTTACACCTTCCTCATTTACTTTTCTAGTTGAATGGCTTATGAAGATGTAATGAACAGAAAATAAACTTATTGAAATACACTCCTGGGAACTTTGCTCAGTGACATGGATACCTTAAACCTGACATTCCAGAATAGCTCCAACCAGATCAGAAAGCAAGAAGTTATTGCCTAGTGGAAAAATCAAAAGGAGAAAAATACTGAAGTATTGTAAAATTAAATTCTAGAGACCTGAGTCAACCAGCTAGGAGGCACATAGAATTATAAAATACCTTTCTGGAAATATCCACAGGGGCTTAGGAAGAAAAGTCGGTAGGTGCAGTTTATTTCTACAGGAGGCAGGGAAATAGAATGGACAGGGCACCAGATTGAAGGGGGGACAGGTTTGCCAGTCAGCCAGCTGTGTGCTCTTGGTACCTCATTCGACCTGTCTGTGTCTCAGTTTCCTCACCTGCAGAAGAGGGTCTTCATTATTACTTCCAGTTTTCACACTGATTCTCCAAGCCTATGACTAATTTTGAGGCTTCTCAGAGTTCCAGGTTGGGAAAATATAGGATGTCTAGGCTCCCTTCAAAATGGAGTTAGAGGGCTTCCCTGGTGGCGCAGTGGTTGAGAGTCCGCCTGCCGATGCAGGGGACACGGGTTCGTGCCCCGGTCCGGGAAGATCCTACATGCCGCGGAGCAGCTGGGCCCGTGAGCCATGGCCGCTGAGCCTGCACATCCAGAGCCTGTGCTCCGCAACGGGAGAGGCCACAGCAGTGAGAGGCCCGCGTACCGCAAAAAAAAAAAAAAAAAAAAATGGAGTTAGAAGTCACCAGGGCAGAACAGTGATGGACGGCCAGTCTCAGACAAAGCTCAGAACCAAGGGATACATGATGTCCTTGCTGCTAGAAGCACCACACTGATGTTTTGTGGTTATGGATAATCCAATTATACAAAGGTTTATGTGCAATGTGCTTCCTCTGTGAAGCTTCCTCAAGCTTCAAAGCTGCTTCGTCTGTTTTTTTTTTTTTTTCCCTGTACAATAGTGAAAATATTTACAGTTAGGCCTGAGGCAAAACGCTAAGAAATTTGCTGAAGTTTGCCCAAGAGTGTTGGCTCCAAGTGGCCTTGCTCTACTCTTGGTGTGCTCAAACCACTCCCCAAGGCTGTCATCACCATGCCAGGACTGTGCTTTGATCACAAATCTCAAATGTGCTCTCAATGCTTTGTGGCAATCCAGTTTCATTAGTAAGTACTAAATTCTTTCTTTACTCTTCTCAAACTTCTTCTGAGCTCTCAGGCACACCCAGCTTGCCCCATGGTCGCTGAGAAAATGGAAGCCATCAGATGGGGGATTCCCTCATCTTCTCAGCAGTGAATCTACAAGCTGACTTCTTTCTTCCCCATTTCCCTGGAGGAAGTGTCCTTCTGACTACTGTTAAGTTAGTCAAACAAAGAGGCCATTAGACTGAGATGCTCTAATGCTCTAGAGGCCTATGTAAGCAAACCAGAATCTAAGTCTGTAAATGTCTCAAGGTTACAAAATCCAAAATGCTGGGGACAATCAATCACAAACAGCCAACTAGGCTTTAAGCTATAGGCAATCAATACCTACCTTACTTTGCTTCCACCTTTTCTCTATAGAAGTCTCACCCCAGCTCCTGTTGGTGGAGTTCCTAACCACTTCTGGTTTGGGGCTGCCTGATTTGAATCCCATTTTTGTGCAGATAAACTCTTAAAATTTTTAATAGGCCTCGGTTGATTGTTCTGCACTACAAAGGCCAATACTTCCACACGTGTTCAAGTTCACCTCCCTCCTGCCTTCTCAAAAACTTCCCTTTAAAAAAAAAAATCACCCCTTTCTCCTGTCTCATCAACCTCTCCCTCCCCTATTGTCCCACCCTCACCAGCATATGAATCGTGATCTGGACCCTTCTCCCTTGAAAAACAAAAGAAACAAAAGGGAACAAAATCCAAACACTCCATTGTGCCTTCTAACCTTCTTAAGACTTGTCTACACAACTGAATTTCCTTCACTCTCCTGCCACTTCAACACACCTGCTTCGCTAAGGTCACTCTGTGTCCAAGTCGTAACCCTTAGAACCTGCGAGTATGCATTATTTGCAAAAAGACGTAACTACCTTAAGTATCCTGAGAGGATATAATCCAGGATTTAGGGTGAGCCTTAAGTCCTTATAAGAGAAAGGCCGTGGGAGGCTTGAAACGCAGGAGAAACAGGAGAGAAGGCCACGTGAAGGAGGTGGCAGAGATGGGAGTGATGAGTCTACAAGCCAAGGAATACGAGCCATCACCAGAAACCGGAAGAGGCAGGGAAGGATTCTCCTCCACAGCCTTTGAGCAAGTGCAGCCCTGCTTGATTTTGAACTTCTAGGCACCAGAACCCTGAGAGAATGAATTTACGTTGTTTTAAGCCACCAAGTTGTGGCAATTTGTTATGACAGCCCTCGGAGATTGTTAACAGTCACGAAAGACCTCCATGCTGCAGAACCCCAGACTACATACCATCTCTCTCCCATACTGCAACAGTACTTAACTCAGCTGACTTCTCCTTGCTTGAAGCATCTTACAGTCCTCGCTTCCAGGGAAGCACTGTCTATCGGGTTCTCTTCTCTTTGTGAACGCTTCCTCTTGGAGTTCTTTGCAAGCTTTTCTGCTTCTGCCTAACCTCCAAATGTCTGCTCGTCTTCTCCATCTTCTCTAGTAATCACATCCATACCTGTGGCTCTAAATATCATCCATATAACAAAGATTCCCAAGTTGATGCCTTCAACTTAGACCTGTGAGCTCCAGTCATGTGTAGCCCATGCCTTCTTGACACAGCAGCTTAGAGATTTCACAGTGATCTCACACGTGAGCAAACATACATGTGCAAAACAGAACTTCTGATCTTCATGAAACATTCCTTTTGCCACCCCCCCTTCCCCAAAGCCTGTTCTTCCTCTGGTTTTCCACATCTGAAGAAATGGCATCTCCACCTAATACAACTGCTCTAGCAGAAACCTGGGAGTCATTCTTTCTCCTACTCTCACATCCAATTCCTAAACCAGTCTTGTCAATTTAATATGTAAAATGGATCTTGACTCCACTCACTTCTTTTCAGATCTACTGTCACCATCCTGGGACCACACGAACACTATGTCTCACTGGGTCTCTTGCAACAACTTCCGATGGATTCTCCACACAGCAGCTAGAGATCTTTCAACAGATCACATCACGCCATGCCCTATGTAAAGCCCTTTGAAGGACTCCCACTGAATTGAGCACAAAAATCCAAACTCTAGATAGGAGTCCTTCTGTGACCTTGCCATGCCTTCTGTCCATCCCTTTCCCTGCTCTGTCCACAGTGCATATTCCTTAGGTTCCAAGAACTTAGCAGGCTTTTCCCACCATGGGCCACCTCTGCCTGGGATTATCTCCCCAACACTTTCTGCCTTCAGCTTACTTCCTCAGAGGGAGCTCCCTGATCACAACCCCCAACCCATTTTACATCACTTTCTCCTGTTATTTTCTCTCACAGAACTCAATTCTTTCTACCATTGAATTTGTCACAATCTGTAATCACACATTGGATCGTGTGTTTATTCATGTACTGTCTCCCCCACCAGGGTGCCTTCGGCAAGCAGCTGGGACTATGTTTCTCATCACTGAGCAGAGTGCCTAGCTCAGGGGCAGCCACAGATGGGATGCTCCATAAATATCTGTTGAATGAATTCGCTCTCTTCTACACCTTAAATGTGGGTTCTAGGAGGAACGCTCATCTGGTGAGGACACATACACCCAAAAGAATAAAAAACAATACCCCCAATCTAAATTTTATAAAAACCCGAAGACTGTTTTTACAAACATATAAATTATTTTATTTACAAAGCCATGTTACCAAAAAAAAAAAAAAAAAAGCAAAAAAAAAAAAATACAATCGCTCACTGGAGAATGTCTCCAGACCTTGTGCTGAACCACGGCAGTATCAATAGATACATGTTTGTTCTTTCCTTTTTAAAACTGTAAGCCATAGGATTTACTATTTACACCTACTTTAGACATTTATTCTGCTTACAATATCACAGGCATGGAATGAATTCTATCTGATAGTGCTAATACATAAAGGTGCAGGACAAAGAAGGAAAATACTTAGTGTTACAAAATATGGATTGTAGAAAAGAAACCCACTCCACAAGTGTGGCATTTGTTTAGAATGTTTGGACATGCTTTCTTCAAAATTCTTCTGGAAAAGGTTCTAAAATCGGTAGTAGGAAAGGACAAATGAGCAGGTGCAAATTCTCGTCTGTGCAACAACAGTTATTGAATATACCCCATGACTGACCAGCTACGTAAAACCCACAGAGTTTTGTTAAAGTGCCATGGGCCGACAGCATAACAAAATAGAAGGTGTAAATAGAAAATTTCTTTTTTTCCTTTTTTAAAACAAGAGTTCACTGAGAATCAGCAATAATAGAATATGCTGTATAAACTATTCTCTACAAAGGTTGATCAGCATTATTTACAATTGGTACATTGATACAAAAGAAGGCATACAAGTTATCCAGGTCGCTTTTTTTTTTTTTTTTTTTTTTATGGCTGACAGGTCTATGCATTGCGTTACGCTTTAACAACCAGAGCTTTCGAGCCTCTATGGCTGGCGACAAGTCACGAGATCTTCAGGCAGATGGGGGTGTGTGCAGTCAAGGGGCTGGGAGAGAGGGCTAGGTGGGGTGTGCAGAAGTACCCAAACGATATCCCCCTAATAATGCTTTATAGGCTGGTCCAGTGGAACTCCATTCAAACAAACCGAAAGAAAACCTTTTATTTGCATTCCATATTTCAAGCTGTGAGTTCTGAATACATCATTATAAAGTAAACCTGTAGTTGACTGTGAAGGAAGAAACACCGTGGGTTTTCCCTTTTTGCTCAGTTTTCCAGAAATGTCCTCACCTTGGTCAGAGCCAGTCTTTCACCAAGTAAGCAGCATCCAGTGGGGAGCCTCTTTATTCCAGCTTGCAATTCAAGATGTAGAGAGCTAAAACGTTTAAAATCCATTGAATTGCTCCTTTAGTCCCTGTTGAGACATTATTTCTCAGAAGCAGCCACTTAATCTCTCAACTTTTGTTTTCCTTCTTTGAGTGTAAGAGTTTATAAATCAGAGGGTTATTTTGTTGCTGAGATTTTTTTTGTTTTTACTCCTGCAAGTATTACAACTCAAAATAAATTATAAAAAAAACCAGACTTCTAAAACCGAACGAGACGAAAATTGTGCAAAAATAACAAAGATATGTACATACTTTTCAGTCTGAAGAAATGTACAATAAAAACATAATTCAAAGAACATTTTAAAAATATAAACGTTGCTTCAACTTTCCTAAGTTTCATATTGTTTCTGAAACTATTCTGGTCAGTTAGCTCTGTAATATAGTAAAACATAAATTATTACAAAATTAACACTATAAAAATTTACTTTATCTTCTAAACTTTTTTTTCGAAGGGTCTAACCTTGTTTATAATTTCTTAAACATTTGTAAGTCTTAAAATCTGCCTTAACCTTTTTTTTTTAAAAAAAAGAAAAAGTAACAATCTTCCCTTCAATTTGCAGTCTCTTTTTCCCAAGATGGAAATAAACCAGCATATAAGTGCACTTTTAACACTGTAGAAATAAAAATGAAATCATCCGAACTAATATCCTAGTACCTAATATCAACTCCTGATTTTTAAAAAAATCTTCATTTTATATTAAAAATTTTAGTAATCCTATTAAGAAACACTGTCAGTGCAATTCCATTGATGCAAATCACTCCGTTTGCCTCCCGTCTTCGCAAAATCCAATCATACGGTGAAATTTAACAGTAGTCTGATCCTTGGGTTTGGGGGGAATGGGAAAGAAAAGGAAAACTTCAGGGTGGGGATGAGGGTTTATGTCCAGCTGCAAAACTGGCATTCATTTCTGACTTAGGGATGAAGCGAAACCTCCTGGTGTCTCTGCCATTACACTGTATACAAAGTTACATGATTCATAGCACAGAACACTTTTTATATGGTGAATTCCTTTCTTGACTATGATTCCCAATTACAGCTTATGGTATTGGTTTCTTTCAAAACTCCAGTGTGAACAGTTTTATAGCTGCAGGCCTCCAGCTTCTCCCTTCCGGATCTTCCAAATGGCTCTTCTCCATAAGCAGTGGTCTTACCACTCCTTCCTGGGTTGGCTGTATCGGAGTGGTGGCCTCTGACAACCTAGCATGAGCTGATCTATGGGCGTGCTGAGTCCACGGGGCCCTCTGGCCCAGGGCATGGAGGTGGCTGGGCAATGCTAGTAATTATTCTCACCAATCACCAGCTGTTTGGCAATTAACCCTCCATGGCAGCTTTCCCTCAGGCCTTTCCTTCCGGCTCTGCTTTTTCTCCTCTGGCAGCGCCCCGGAGGGCAGCTTGAGACCTTCCACAGCGGTGGGCACTGTGCCTCTTCCTGAGTGGCTTCCTGAGGTCTTGTGCCCTTTTCCCTGGGATTCCTCCCCCTGTGACTCGCCCAGCTTTGCGCCCTCGTACATGGTGCCCTGGAAGGGATTTTGCAGCATGGATTCCTAACACGCTCAGATGATCAGTCACCCAGTTCCCACCATCTTTTGAGGATATCTTCTCCTACCCCCAGGCCCTTCTTCCTGCCACCTCCCAGGTCCATTCCTGCTCCTGTCCCTAACCCAGGACATCTTCTCCGAGCTGCACAGCTGGACAGTGGTACTAAGTAAGCCCCATCATTAAATGGCTGCTGTTCTCAACTTTGCATCTCCCTCCTCTGTGCTGGTGCGTCCTGGAAACCTAATGAGGGCACTCGCCCACCCTCCAGCTCTCTGCTCCCCAAACATGGGCTGCTCCCCAGTAACCGCCCCCTGATGCAGCACGCTGTCTAGAGGGAGCTTTTGACAGCCCATACCTCTGATGGTCAGTGGGGACCCAGAGAGTGGCAGGTAGGAGGGGACAGAAGGGAAGGATGGGAGAGCGTAAGGAAAGGAGCACTGCACATGCTCAAGTTCAAGAGTTCCAGACGATGCCAACCAGGAACGGACATTCTACAATGTCTGCTCTTGTGGCCGGAGCAAAATGATGCAGTAGCAGCATCAGAAGCTAGAGGAGGGACCCCAAACTTGGAAGAAGGTATACACGTGGCAAGTTAAAGAACGGAAACAAAACACTGGTATTGTTTTCTGTAAATCTCAAATTCACGTTCTTTTTGCCTTTTTCTTTTTCCTCAAAACTAAAAATTGGTCAATTAAAAAAAGAAGAAGAAAGGCCAGAGCCACAGGCAGGGCACAGGAAACAGACTCTTCCCCACTGCCCACTCCCCTCCCTCCCCTGGCCTTGGCCTCCTGGGGTGAGGTCCCGTGGCCAGGCATTGGTTTGGAAGTGGCTTCATAGTCTTGTTATGGAAGAGTCCTTATCCTGCCCGTTCTGTTTGTGGTCTTCTAGGAAAGAAAAGAAAAGAAAAGAAAAAGCTTGTTTCCAAAACATACATTTGGGATTACCCACAAGAATTCAAGAAGGGAGTCTCAGTTTCCTCATCTATAATGAAAAGGATACCATCCCACCTCCTGCATTTGGCAAAAGCCAGCTGTGATGAGCAAATGAGGTGATGGAAGTAAAGAACTCTGTAAATGGAAGGTAGGCACAGAGATCCTAGCTGTGAAGGAAAGCAAGGGGGCAAATCCTGTGGCTTCACGGAGCTCCTCTCCAGGAGGGACGGCCGGGATAATTAATCTGTCTTTGTTTTTCTGTTTTTGTTTTTTAGTCTATGTTTTCCTAACTAACTCACAGACAGCATGGAGAATTACCTAAGGAAAAAGTATAGTGCTGGGTTAAGCACAGAGGCTTTGGATATACAGGTTTTGGTTCAAGTTCCTTCATCTTCATCTATAAAACGAGGATAACCAATTTGTCCCCAACCTGACCAGGTTGTTAAAAGGTTGAAAGGTATGTAATGTATGTGAGGGGCAGAGCACGGCGCCTACAGAGGAAGGACTCAACAAATGGCAGGTGTTGGTATTACTGTTACGTTCATTTAGGCTGACGGCTAGCGTTGTGGGTTCCCAGCAGGTATGCCTGGAGTTGTGGGCGACTCCAGGTGCACCCAGCAACCGTGCAGAAGGCCTGCCGTAAACAGGCAGATTGCCCTCCCTCCCTGACCCTACACAAAGGAGGGGCTGCAGGTGCTCTGGCACAGATGGTCCACAGTGATTCAAAGTGGTGGAGATCTGAGGATACAAAACCGTTCCCTATAACCTTCACCCAAACACTGTAATTTGGTATCTACGAAACCTGTGGCACTTCTAAGACAACATAACAGCCATATATGTATTTTTTTCCCATCATGTAGAACACACACGACCCTACTCACCTACCCTCCCTGTCCTCCTCCAGACGTGCACACACTCCACTGGAGAAAATCACCTCTATACTGACTGTTTTCACACCTCAAGTTTATAAAAACTCCTAAATCTACCCTGAATAGTCCCACCATGAAAACCACATCCTGAATGGTAGCTACAGCCCACCAGAGGCCTCAAGAAAGTGCTGACCAATGTCTGCCATGAGCAAAGCCCTTTAGTCAACAGCATCTTATTTAATTTTCATAATAACCTTAAGAGGTAGGCATCGATTCTGCCATTTAAGAAATGAAAAAAGTGAGACTCAAGAGAAGTAATCTGCCTAATACCATACAGCTGCTAACAGTAAAAGCTAATACCTGTGTTAGGTCTCAGGCATTTTGCAGGGGCTTTATGTCTATAAATTAATTTAATCCTCACAAAATCCTTATGAGATAGGGGCCATAATGACCCCCATCTTATAGGCGAGGAAAGTAAAGCACAGAGAAATTAAGTAACTTGCCCAAGGGCACACAGCTAATTACAAGAAGGCCTAGCGTTAGAAGCCAGGTAGCCATTTTCTTAACTGGACGTGAGGTTTGAACCAGGGTCTGACCCCAAAGCCCACATTCTTTCCACCCTGCTGATGAGCCTATGGACTTCTGCCCGCCAGTAACTTACCTGTCGGCTGTGTCCTGGGCTGGATATGCTTGAAGGACTGGATTGTGACAAAGCTAGGCTGCTATTTTTCCCAACCTGAAAGACACCAGTGAAGCCCTACTCAGACACGGGAGCCAGCTTGGGAGAGACCCACCGATACCAAGAGTCGCCAGGGGAAAGGGGGAGGCTGCACGGTACCTCGAGGGCTCTCCTCCCGTCGTGTGGAACTCGTGTTTCCATCTTAAACGGCAGAGAAAATGAGTATGTTTCAGGGGGGCCTTGATGACGCCCCCCTCATCCCACAGGGAACGTGGAATGGAGGGGAAATCTTAATCCGCTTCCCAGATGCGCAGACTGCAAGTTTCCGGGAGGAGGCCCAGCTTTTCCACCTGTGACGGCAGTCCCAGACCCATCTCGTCTCGAGCCCAGACTCCCCTGGACCAGCTGGGAATAAATGCCTGCGTCTTTTTCTGAGTCAGTTTTCCCGGCACACTCCGTGCTGTTCTTAAGGAGAATGGCAAGAGGCATGAGTCTTCCCCCTCCAGTGGGAGCCTGAGCGGGCCGGTCCTGTGACGCAGCCCTGGGGGCGAGGGGGCGTGGCCGTCAGGCTCCTCCCCTTTCTCGTGATCGAACCTGGGCTCGCGGTGGGCTGGAGTACGTTACGGAGGCGGAGTACGTTACGCAGGCAGCTCCTATGACGAGCCCATCCTCTACTTAAACTCGCCTTCGCGTAAAGACGTCTGCCTTACGTTCGCAGTCTCGTTTTTCGTACGGTTTAATATCTCTGTGGCAAATTCTGGCCCTACACCACCCGATAAAATTCAATAGATCCCCAGTTAGTCCTCAAAGCACGTTTACCTTGAATTTCTCAATCTCATGCCATGCCTCTCCCAATCTCCTAACAGAATCAGCACAGATTCCAAAGGCCTTCCCCCCAACACCTGGTGACCCTGGACAAAGCCTTTTCTTAATGGCCTGGTGACAAGCACCCAGGTATCAGCTGCATTAGAGAACCAGTATTGACCAGATCCAAGGCAGCCATTAAATTCATCAGCTCTTTTGGATTTCCCTCCTGATGAGCACTCTCTGAAGGAGGCTTGTCTGCTCCTTTCATCACAGTTTTTGACTAATTCATCATGGTTACTAAACATTTCATATGGTCTTGGCACACCAAAGAATCAACAGTGGCACATTTACTCAATACAGAGGCACAGAGGTGAAAAGCCCAGACCCCAGAGCCAAATTACTTGGGTGTAAATCCCAGACCTATTATTTACTCGCTGTGTGACTTTGGGCACATTGCTTAACCTTCCTGTGCCTCGGTTTACTCATCTGTAAAATGGGGGTAATAACAGGTGAAGATTAAATGAATATATCAAGTGCTTGGAACAGAGCCCATTCCATAAGTAAGTGTTAGCTGCTAGAACTTCATCGAAAACAGATGACACTATAGCCTTGCTGCTCAGGGTGTGGCCCGCAAACCAGTGCCGTGGCACTGCCTGGAGCCTGTTAGAAATGCAGACTCTCAGGCTCCACCCCAGACCTGCTGACTCAGAATGTGTATTTTACTGAGACCCTCCAGTGATTCATGTGCACATTCAAGTTTAGGAAGCCCTGGATCTGCCCTCCATCCTGAGACCTGGAGGTGGCACCGACCAGTAGTTTAGTCTCTGGGGGACCCTGTGGGTGCTGGTCCCCTCCTCTGCACCCCTGGAACTGCAGATGTGTGCGAGTACCTGGGCTCTGATGAGAGGACCTATGTCCATCCCCCACTGCCACAACCTTGGCCTCGGTTGCAGCTTGTCTGGCCCTTGAGATCCAAACTTGCTGTTTCTTGTGTGTTTACCTGTGTTTTGTGAATCCCCCTCAAGAGGTTCTCTTCATGAAGTTTTAACAAGTCTCACACAAAGATGATGCAAAACATGAAAACATCTTTTAAACAACTGCCTCTCATGTCTCCAAAGTCCCCATCCCCAGACAGGGCTGGCCCACTGAATTCTGTGGCTGTCGGCCTGGGGCTGCTGCTACCATCCCTGCACGCTGTCCTGGGAGGTCCCTCCCACTGGACTCAGCTCGAAGAGACCCCAGGCTGCCCCCTACCCGCCTTTGCTCCCTCCTCTACACACAAACAGTCGGGTGGGAGGGTTTCCTAAGCAGCCTTCCCAGCTCGAGAGGAAGACTAGACTTGAGGATGAGAACAGGGCTCAAGGGAAAGAAACACGCGTTCTTCTTGGATCATGTCCCATTCCCCCAGCTCCCCTCACAGTACACCCTCCTCTGTGTACAGTGGCCTTGAACACTTCTGTGCCAGTTGGTGTGAGCTGCAGTGATACTTTAGGAAGGAAAGGGTTATCTTAGGAGTAGGGAGCCTGGTAATGTGAGAAGAATAGTCACCGGAAGCATGCGCTCCCACCCCCCAGGTGGGACCCAGGTCACCATTTAACCTGGCTGGGCCTCAGGTTCTTCCTAAGGGGATGCCAATGGATCAGATAAAACTGCTTGGCAATAGACCTCTTCAATGATATCGTCCTCAGAACTCCAGATATACAACAGAGTGAGGCGATGGAACTCAGAACCTCTCTGTGCCTCAGTTTGCTCATCTGTAAAGTGGTGATTACAATTGCATCAACCTCGCTGGGTTGTTGTGAGGATTAAATGAGGTGATGCTCATATAGGACTCAGAACAGTGCCTAGTGCGTGGACACTGTAGAAAGTATCTGTTAGATAAATTGCTCTCAGAGCAGAGGGTGGAATTGCCCACGGGGAGAATGAGGATGGGACTCATGCTTGCGTTACCTGTCTGGGCCACCTGCCTGGGCCACATAGCTAAGCGGGGGGCGCTGCCCTGCTCCCCCTCCCACCATCCCCGGGCGGTGCCAGAAGGCTCCTGGAAGGACGGGTCCCTTACCTGCCGAGAGGAGGTGCTGTTAACGGGATCGGGCACCGGTGCAAGAAGGCTGGGTGGGTTCTTTCTGTGAACGCTATTCATTCCAGGCATTTTAGTGATTTTACAGGCTTTGCTACTAGAACTTGAGTTCTTACGCTTTTTTCCTTCTGATTTGTCAAAAGAGAGGGGCAGAGAAGACACGGCATTGTGTGAGGCCAGAGAGAGGTCCCCTGCAAGGGAGGGCACAGAGAGGGGACAGGAGTCACTGCTGCCGCCCCCCGAGCCCATGTGTCTCACTAGGTCTGTAGGGCCGCCGGGCAGCGAGGTCCGTCCTGAGGGCTCCAGTTTGGCACTGAGTGGGCTCACCCCATTGTTTGAGTTGTGCACAGACAGACTGTTATAGGGAGGGGCTGCCTGATAGGAGTTCAAAGCTGAACTGGCATTCAAAACACAGTTCTTTTTGTGGGGCCCTGATAATGGGGAGAGGGATGTCTGCAGGGATACGGAGGGAGAGGCGGAAGTCGAAGACGGCGGCTTCCTCTTTTTGTTACTTGGAGACTCGTCACTACGGGCGGACAGGTCTTTGACTTTTGAGGATTTGCTGGTTTTGGTTTTGGATGGCTTGTGGGATGGGGAAGGGATGACAGCTGGTATCGGGGACACGGCGGATGGGGCCTTGAAGGTTGAGTCCATGATGCTGAGGGTTGCGGCCACATGAGGGAAAGCTGTGGTGTGTGACATGAGGGTGCTCGGGTCCGGCGATGTCACAAAAGCTGCATTGGAGAGCATGGCTGATGTCATTATGTAAGAAGAGGTGAGTCTCGAGCTGATGGGAGCTGAAGGAAGATACACAGCACTGGGGTTGCTGAAAGGCTGTAAAACGGATGCTGGAACAGGGGTGGTGATGTGGGCTGCTGGCGAGGGCATGGGGCTATCTGCCGCAGGAGGGATCTTCCTAAACATGAGAGAAGAGTGAAAGATAAACAGTGAGAAATAGGTTTGGCATTGCTCCAGAAGCTCGACTAAGTGTGAGCATCAGGGCTACAGAGAAATCCCTGGCGGAACCAGACAATGGAAAATGAAGCCTTGAAGGATGGCAAAATCTGAATTATGGCCCTTCCCTATAGTTCCCCCCATTGCAACATCCAGCAACCTAGTTTTAATCACTTTCAGGTTTTCAGATCCTTTTCTCCATGCTTGGCTACTGGATAATGGCTGATTTGGGTTCATGAATAAAAGGCGAATGTTATTTAGAATAGAAACTTCCCCAGCAGTATCCCCCTCTGTTGTTTTCTCCCCTGGCAGTGACAAAGGTAATTTTTAACGAGAAGGGGTCATTTCACACTCAGGTCCTGGCTTGAAGTAAAAGGCGTGAGGACGGGGCTTGGCCACCTGAACACGTGGGCCAGAGCGTCCCCTGCGCCCCTGCAGCCCCTCCCACCCCTCCTGTGCCCTGCCTCTCCACCCTGCTCTTGACGGGAGGAGATCTGGGAGTCACCTCTCTCCTCACAGGCCAGAGTCCCCTGCCCTCGCTGCCTGCAGCCTCTGGGTTACCCTGTAGAGAGGCACTTCCACGACAGCTCCCGGCTGTTGGCTCTGTTTTTTTTCCCCTTCACCTCACCCTGCCTCAGCGATCACTCAGGAGCTATCTTTGGGGTATGGCTGCCCTTCAGCAGGTCTTCCTGTCCCTCTGTTAGGAAGGGGGAAGGGTACAGGGACCCTCATGGATTCAGAGAAGGGGATCAGGAATTTCTAGCTTGCTCGGAAGATAAGTGCAGGAGAGCATCTGAATGGGGCGGAGGTCTTCCTGAAAGCTGGGGGCACCTGGGAGCAAGGTCCCTGCCTCACGCTCTGTGGAGCCCAGGCCAGCCCCAGGTGGTGGGTTACTCTGGAGGCCTCCCCGCAAACTCCGTCTTTTGACGTGTGCTGGAAACAGCTTCTACTTCCAAACCATGGCTTGGGGCCATGTTGCTGCTACTCTGGGGACTGAGAGGGGCACAGGGGCCTCCGGGTCACCATGTCCCTGACTTTTCAGGAAAGGATACTGACCTCAGGAGCCAGGTGAATATTTTCAAACTGGTTCTTTCCTGTTTCTCACCTTGCTCCCCACTCCCTGTTTCTGCTGGAAATCATGTTCCGTGTAGCTGGGCTCCCCAGAAATTAGGAACGAGCTCTGCTTCGTTCAAGAGCTTCGAAAACAGCTCTTGAAGGCGGGCAGGTGTGAAATGGGGCCTCCCTTTTCTCCTTGGAGGCCACCCTCCCAGCCGCAGCATCGGGGTGAGGCAGGCAGCGCTGGGAAGAGGCCCCGCTGAGGAGGAAATGCCTCTCCTAGCCCTGCTCTCTTTGAGGATGCAGTTTTCTGCCTGCAGTTTGCTGAAGCCCATGGCTTCCGCCTCTATGGTGGAATCCAGAGGAAGCCTTGAATATATAAGCGCAGTGTCCTTGAAAACATCAGACTCAGAAGATCAAATATAGGAGAAAAACACTGCCAACCCACTGTGGCTGTGACAGTGTTTGAAAATCTATTTTCTCTCGAGCCTAAAGAGGGTAAAAGATCCCTGTCAACGCTAAACTGGGGCTCCATTAGTAGTACTTGTTGCAATGAATGAATGACTGAATGAATGGATGGATGGGTGGGTGGTGGATGGGTGAGCAGGTGACTTCTCAGCAGCGACATAACTATGCATGCCAGGCAAGGACTCCCATTAATCAGATCGGAAAGGTCTAAACACGCCCTTACAACTGTCTGGCACTGCACAACCCCTTCCTAACAGCACCAGGGCCCATTTCTCAGAGCGTGTGGTGTCAGCACACCGCACCGTCTCCACTGGCTACTGACTCCTGGGATTCTCTAGGCATCCCACTCAAGTCTCTCCTTCACTTAAGTTTCGTACCAGCTAAAGTATGGATAGGAGTCCATATGGGCGGAGGTTTGGCAGTGCCTTGTAATAAGAAGTTATTTACAAATACCAGATGGCTCATTTAGAGAGGACCCCAGTCGATGACCTTAACTGGGATCTACTCTGAGGTTTCAGCTTGTGCTGACCGGCAGAGCTGAAGTCCTCAGCGTGCCCTGGCTGACACTCAGCACTGGGGTGGGTGCTCTTTTTCTGCATACTCTCTACCTCTTTCCTTCCTCTCCCCACTCATCTTTAATGGACAGCAGAGTCAGGAGGGGAGAAGGGGTAGGGGAGAAGCAGGGAGAGGGGCATGTGGCAGCTCACTGTCTCCGGGGACCCCTTCCCCCCACGCTAGACAGTTAATGTGCTCTTCCAGGTGCCAAATGGCAGCGGATTTCAGCTTGGCGGGCTGTGTCCCAGCTGAAGCTTTGCACGCTGGCCTAGGGAAGTCCCATACAAAAGCCCACAGATGCGAATAAATTACAGTGCCCATCCTCCCCTGCCAGCTGGCATGGAGATCCAGATGCTGACCTGGCTGAAAGAGAATACTGTGTTGGCGTCTCCTGATGCAGAGTTAAATGCTTGTTAAAGAAAAAAGAGTCTTGGCCGTTCCTTTTCTTCCTAATGTCTTCCACGCCCCCATCGGCTGCCATCCCTCCAGGTTCGGGCCCGTCGGGGCCTGGGGTTTGGGCAGTGAGGTTGAGAGGGCAGCGGGGTGCTACGCTCTCCAGAGTTGACACCCAGGCAGCCCCAATGTTGCTCAGTGACAGCAGATTGGTTAGACAAGTCCTGAAAAGGGGGGAGGGACCTGATGCCCTGTGGCTCGGGTTTCTGTGCCTGAGGAGGAAAGGAATATGGACTTGAGCTGACAGGACACCAGGCAGCGAAATACAGATCAACACATTCCTTCCACGTGCCCGGGATTTACACTTCCACAACACAGGAGAGCACAGAGCTGCAGAGTCACCGGCGCTGGCTGCCATGCTGGGGGACCCGCGCAGAGGGATAAGTCACCAAATACCGAGAACACAGTAACCCCGCACGCAGCCCATCGGGTGCTGTTTAGAAAGGACACAGGTAGATATCAGGGTGCCTTTGAGACACACTGGGCAGTCACTTAAGGGAGAAGAAATGACAAGCTTCTCTTGTGGCCCCTTCCTACTTCACAGGAAGTGTCAATGTGTCGTCCTAAGTCCGCTATGAGAGCTTACTGCAGGCACGGTGGGGCTTACTTCTAGAAGTTCTGGAAGGTCTTTGGGCATCGTGGTGAATAGGCGCTGGGATGCCATCATTGCCTGGGAGAGGGGAGGTTTTGAATTCTGTTCCCATCCTACCCTATTTCTCGGGAACGCCTTCCTGGCCTTTCCTGGGCTTCACTGGGCAGGGTGAGGGGTTTAGTGTTGGCTCTCCTGGACCATCTGGGCTCAGAGCTGAGGAATCCATGACTCTGTGGATTATGAGATATCAAAAGCTCACCTTTGCAGGGCTGGGGGCTGGAGGTAGCCAGGGCGTTGGCCTGGCATTACCAAGTGGCCGGAATGGCAGCTCCTTACATGCTATGGTTTGAGAGGTCTAGCCCGTCATCCTGTACAATAGCACTTCCCTAAGTCAAGAAGGCTTTTCCCCTTTTCATGAATCTATTAAAATGCAAATACATCGAGAGGTGTTGGAGAATAAAAGAACCATAGAGAAATGGGACATAAGCTGGGTTTAGGGTAGAGAGGAGTATGCATAGAGGTGAGGAGAGAGTCCTATAGGGAGGTGGGAAGGGCCAAAGACAAGCTTAACCAACTTGGCAACGTGGCCCCTGATCTGCCCTGTTGGTTGCTGTACGTACTTTTGCACAGGACATTAAACAATTACAAGTTGGTCCATAACCGTTAGGAAATTTTTAGTATTGACACTGTAGCATTAACATTACAAACTGAAGCATATTCTTAATATCCTTAGATGGTCTTAGTCATAGCAAAAAGGCCCTTTAACACTGTTAAATAAATGAGGTCTTATCTAATCCCTTCTCATTTAGTTTAGAAGATTACCAACACAAAAGGGATCTCCAAAGAAGACAAAGCATACCACACATTGTCTCTGAAAAATATAGGCAACCAAGAAGAGGGGCTAACATTCAAGAATTAATCACGAACCCTGATTTCAGAATCATTTTGTTCAATAAAAAACCAACTAGTGGGCTTCCCTGGTGGCGCAGTGGTTGAGAGTCCGCCTGCCAATGCAGGGGACACGGATTCATGCCCCGGTCCGGGAGGATCCCACATGCCGCGGAGCGGCTGGGCCCGTGAGCCATGGCCGCTGAGCCAGCGCGTCCGGAGCCTGTGCTCCGCAACGGGAGAGGCCGCAACAGTGAGAGGCCCGCGTACCGCAAAAAACCAACCAAACAAACAAAAACCAACTAGTGACATTCATTTAGAAAGCTGGGGTTCAGATAGTTGTGGAGCAGCTCAGATCTCATATTGCACAAAAACCGCTCACTTACTTCCACATCTGTGAATTCAAGTGTTTTTCTACCATGGAGTTTAGTGCGAATCGAAAACGGTCCCATCTTCTATCAAACACATAGTACCCTCGGCCCATGAGGCGACTCCCAAATGAGCAAAACTGTGAGGGGGGAAAACAAAAACCATTTTAATTTTGATTACAGGTTAATAAGCTAATATAAGCTCTACACAGAAAAATAACATTTGCATAAAAACACACAGGGGTACAGTTTTCCTCAAAATAAAGAAGCAAAATAGTACCGAAGCCAAAAATATTTCTGTGGTGCTTCAGTCTGAGCTCCTAGATTTTCTGCAGAACCTCACAGGATGACTCAACAATAGTGACATTCAGTCTTCTGTAGCATTGAGGGCTACCTTCTCTATACCTGGAATTGAGCCAGCATTTTAGGTTGAAAAACAAAACCAAACCAAACCCAAACCAACAGCAACCAGTAGCCGGGTAATGTGTCAGCACCACGGGCTTGTCACAGCTGTCATCTTCTCAAGGAAGACGGTGGTTCCCTGCTTCCCATCACGGTAATGGAAACGGCTGGTCCTGAGCTTCTCCTGCCAGTGGGTCATACCGTTCCTACCTGTTGTCAGCAGAGCCGGCTCTCTCCCTGCTGGGCTGAACTCCCTCCTCTCCTGGTGCTGCCTCATCTCTCCCATCGGCGCATCCAGGCTGCCCTGGGACACATCACTGCCTCTGCGCCCACGCTTCTGCTGCCCCCTCGGCCTGCCTCTGTCTCCTTCCCTCTTCTCTCGGCCAAGTGCAATTCTCCCCTCCCTCAGGGCCCTAATTAAGACTCTCCTTTCCAGCGACCTTTATCTGACTCACGCTGCCGCTCTGAACTCCCACAGACACCTACACATACTTCATTACTTTCCCACCTGGGAATCGCTAGGTGGCTGTATTACATTATATTGCATGCTTCTGTGCCTGTCTTGATGATTATAAACGTATAAAGGTCAGGGACCCCATTCTCTTCTTCCTCCTCAATATGAGGAGAGTAGAGATTTAGGCTAAAGGATGGATTACAGAGATAAGGTCCTACAAAGTGTTCAGAACAAACTATCACACTTAAAACACGGGGCTGAAATATGAGCAGTTAGATGTTTGATAAACGTCATTTAATGATGATGTTAGGACAACCAGGCCAGCAGACAGAAATGTAAGAAGCAGCTTCTGAGGAGGTGACATTTGCCTGGTCAGAGCTCAAGCGAGTCTGCAAATATGACTCTATAACTCAACTGCGCTTTTCCCCCTCCCCCAGGCCTCTCCCAGCAGCTCCCTGGCCTCCATCCCAGACACAGTGCTGGGTTGGCACTCATTCCACAAATCCTTCCTGGAACCAGCCTTTGGAACAGTTCTTAGGAGGAAACGCAAGACCTTCCCTTTGTTTTGTTTTTGCTTATGTTTGGGGTGGGGTTACCCTAAAATCTTGCCTCCCATCAAATCTGGTACTCCTGATGAAAAATTCTTTTCCGCACATTAAGGGCTTACTGGCCAAGTATTAAAACATACAAAGGGAATTCTCCCACGTGGAAGCCGGTCCCCAGTAGCATGTGGGAGCCGGTCCAGGTCCAGACATCTTTTCTTCTTTCATCTCCTTGCTAAAGACACCCTGAACAAGTGTTCATTACCAAAATTGATTTAATGTATCAGTTGGCCATGAGAGAAAGGAAAAAGCAAAGAAACGAATCCATGGCCTTTCCATTTAAATCAGCAAAACATGAAGGGCACACAAATCTGCCAGGCTCTGAGTTGAGCTAATCCACTGTAGCCTGGC
Source organism: Monodon monoceros (assembly GCF_005190385.1). NCBI lineage: Eukaryota > Metazoa > Chordata > Mammalia > Artiodactyla > Monodontidae > Monodon > Monodon monoceros. The sequence continues at coordinate 17,438,565 of NW_021703776.1, read as the reverse complement.
AGCTTGTCATTTGGACAAAGATCTTGATGTGCTCCAGAGTCTGGCCTTCTGGTAGACAGCCCTGTCTCCCTTTCAGACTTGGAAACTGGAGGCCTCTTACTGTCTGTGCTACCTACGTCTCTAATTCAACACAGATGCAACGCTCAGTGCCCCAGAGGCTCCTGTCCTTGGTCGCCTATGATGCCCCAGGTAGGGCTGCAGATCCTCGCTGCACTGGCCACTGTGGCAGACCCTACTGGTTGCCAAGTTCATCAACTGCTACCCCACCCCCAGCTCTCCCTGCCTTTTCCTTGCTAACAGAACCACACTTTTGTTCTGATCTCTGACACGGAGCAGTGAGCAGCGAAAGTAGATCTCTTCCCAGAACCCTGGGATGAGATCATGGCAGGTTTCATTCTGTGTTACTACAATCCTATCCTTCTCTGTCACTGATTGGTATAGGGCTGGGCACATGACCTACTTCTGGCTGATGGAAGGGAAGGTCTGCTGGGGGTGCTTATAGGAAGATTTTTCTTCCCTAAGAAATGACATAAGATAGCATCTTAGAAGCAGACTCCCTTTCTGTTTGTCCCTTTCCCCACTTTGTAGAGTGCTACTGGGTGAGGATGTGATATTGGAACTCGAACTGACACATCCAGACTGTGCATGAAAGGCAAAGAGGGTTGCAGAGATTCTCCCTCAGCAGCAGGACATTGAGGAGATGCTGAACCAAGCCTGGGAGCTCTCACCTCTAGACTCCTTGTTACATGAGACAAGTAAATGACCGAAGTGCACACACCGTATGAGTCGTTTTCTATTACTGGCCGTCAGAAGCATTCCTGACTGTCCCTATTTTTGTACTAGCCAAGAGGCAAAGTCTCAGGCTGTTGGTGAAGTACAGGTCACCATCCTCCCCAGAAACAGGAAGTGAATTTGGCCTTCATTCATCACGCTGATAGAAGGGAGGAGGGACTCACTCTATCGTGATGCACGGTTGATTTCACCTACACAGTTCATGCCATCTTGGGACAGTCAAAGCTAATCTTGCAGGGCTCAAGCTGGGAACAGAGCAAACCGGCTGTGGGGTCCGACGTTCCCAGCCTCCCTGAATTCGGCTCTGTGATGGAAGCACCAGGCAGTCCCTTCTTAAGTGCTCGTAGGGCAAACACAAACAAGCCTCCAGCTCATGCCTCCTTATACCACCCACCTCGATTTCAATGACCTTCTGAATTGTTAAAGTGGATTCTTTCAAGGAACTGGGAAGAAACTGACCTTTTCGTTAATCAACAATCACGCGGACATGAAATGCTTCCTTCTTTCCTGCACACATACACACACACACACACACACACACACACACACTCAGTTCTGGTGCCATATCGTCACACCTACTAATAACAATAAAACTCAGAACCAACAGGGGAGCAAACCAGCCAGGACTGGCACCTGGCACACTGCTCAGAGACAGTTTTCAAGGCAGGTGAGCTAGACTAACTCTTGAAATCAGAGGCTCCGCGTGGATGGGAAAGGCAGGAAGGTCAGTTCCCCGTGCTCTTCTATAAACACCGTTTCTCAAGCATTAACGCTTCAAGGTGGACCACAAATACTCAGGTGTTTAAAGGATTAAAATCAGCTGGGAGCCCTTACCTTTCCTTCTGTGATTTTCAAGGGGATTTCTAAGGTAATCATTCAACCTCAGGGGAAGCCCTTTCGTAAAACACTGTCCCGGAGGCCTCTCCTTAGGAAGGATGCCATTGTAGGACACAGTCACCTAAATACTGCAAAGCACAGGGGGAAACAAGGCCTGGATGGAAACAGAAGGAGGCCTACCGCAAGAGGTCTGGGGTGGTGAGTGGAGAAATGACAGTCTAATAACTTCTCGGATTCGTCGGCTCCGTCCATCTCCCCTTCATCACTTGACAGTCGGCTGGCGAGGTCACCTCCAACTGGGGGTAGAGGGGGTTCCGGAGTGTAGCCACTGTGGTTTGAAGATGTACTGCTGCTTATGCTATTTGCAGATGATGGTCTAAGGGCAAGAGAGAGCAAACAGAATCAACTTTCCCGAGGGAACGAGATCCACCCAGTCAGCCTTCCAGATACATTAAGGAAGGCGGATCAATGGCAAATCTGCACAAGGGGAAAATTCAGGCTGAGAGGGTGAGCAGCGACCAGCTCTCTACAGGTTGGAGCTGAGGCTCTGCCCTGCTTGAATTTGGGCATCAGGGACAACTCCAACAGTGTAAGAGGAATAGAAAATACAAAACTAGAAGCCAATGTGATAGAGAGTTAATTTAACTTAAAACTAATCTTCTAGAATTCACTTACAACTATTCATTCATTTGTACGTAACTTGTACTTGCCCTGCAGTTGCTTCTCTTTGAAAGTGGACCTGATGGGAAGATCAACCAGATAAATAAGTTCAAATCAATCAACAAAATATCAGTGATGACAAAAGACAGCCCTACACACACAGCTACTAAACCATGGCTTTATGAAATTGTTACCATACCGGCATGAAAAAATGTTTTGTCCCAGCCATGGGGCCACAAGTTCCTTTCCCCACAGCCAAGCCTGTTTCTTAATATATCAAACCACATGTAGTTTAATTGTGTCTTCTGAGGATGATTGTTTCCGTTTAATTTTTGACAAGCCTCTAGACCCACAGGCTGGCATGACTGACTCAACAGTAGGCGTTGAAGAAATATGTTTCTCAATGAAGGAATGAATGAATTCTATGCGTATAAACAATCCAACAGATCTCATCTCAATTATGGCTAAGCTTATAGAAAAGCAGCATCAGTCACAGTAAGAGGTGGCACTAATGATTCCTGAGCAGTAAAGAGCAAAACGAAACATGCACCTCAGGCGAAGGGTTAGAAGAACGGTCAAAGCTAGTTGTTAGTTGTTTTTACTGCTCTCCACTTTCATGAGGTGATTGACCAGGGAGAAAGATTGGGTGAAAAAGATGACTTGGAGAAAAAAAAATCAGGATCTTAAAAAAATAATAATAAATAAATAAAAAAAAAGGTTTTCTGTGTTCTGCTTTGAAAGCTGCCCCTTCAAGTAACACGAAGCAGCTTTTACTCACGCATCTTCCTTCTCCCTCATTTTCACCCTGGATTCTTTGTTGTTTTGAAATCTTTCTAGGTGTCAAATTCCTGAGTTCAAACCAGATCCCCAAAGCACAGTCATGTAAAAACAAAGCCACAAAGGTAAAAACAACCCAAATGTCCATCAACAGATGAATGGATAAACAAGACAGCTCTACAAACAGATACTAAACTATGGCTTTATGAAATTGTTATCATACCATATATCCACACAATGGAATATTAAGTCTTAAAAAGAAAGGAAATTCTGGACTTCCCTGGTGGTGCAGTGGTTAAGAATCTGCCTGCCAATGCAGGGGACAAGGGTTCAATCCCTGGTCCAGCAAGATCCCACATGCCACAGAGCAACTAAGCCCATGCGCCACAATTACTGAGCCTGTACTCTAGAGCCGGTGAGCCACAACTACTGAAGCCCGTGCGCCTAGAGCCCGTGCTCCACAACAAGAGAAGCCACTGCAATGAGAAGCCCACGCACCACAATGAAGAGTAGCCCCCTCTTGCTGCAACTAGAGAAAGCCCGCGCACAGGAACAAAGACCCAACACAGCCAAAAATAAGTAAATAAATAAATGTTCCTTTAAAAAAAACAAAGAAAAGAAAGGAAATTCTGACACCTGCTACAACATGGATAAACCTTGGGGGCATGATGCTAAGTGAACTAAGCCCGTCACAAAGGACAATTACTGTATGACACCGCTTGTATGAGGTACCTAGAGTAGTCAAATTCACAGGGACAAAAAGTAGAACAGTGGTCACCAGGTGCTGGGAACAGGGCGTTAGTATTTAATGGTACAGAGCTCCAGTACTGGATGATGAAAAAGTTCTGGAGACGGCTGGTGGTGATGGTTGCACCACAACGTGAATGTACTTAATGCCACTAAACTGTACACTTAGAAATTAAAATAGTAAATTTCATGTATGCATACAATGCTACAAATAAAAAAAACCCCATAAAACCCCACAAACAAGGCCACAGGTAGTTTTCCCGTGTAATTATAACAACTCTGTTGGTATGATAATTTATTATTGACTATCACCTTCCCACCCTTATGAAAACAAAGATGCCATTCATTCTACATGTTAAAAGTCTACAGTCCAGAAAACACAACTCCCAGGTGCATTCCCTACTCTCCTGTGTCAGAAGGGGCAACAGCACTGTTGCCTGTTTACAGCTGAAGACCCAAACGGTAAACCAATTTTGATAACATCAATACATATAAAGAAAGAAAACAGCATTCGTAAACCTGCCACTCAAGATCAAGTGTTACTTCCATTTTGATTTATATCCTTCCAGACCTCTTTACTGTACAAACAGGCACATGCATTTTTTTTTAAACATCTTTATTGGAGTATAATTGCTTTACAATGGTGTGTTAGTTTCTGTTTATAACAAAGTGAATCAGCTATACATATACATATATCCCCATATCTCCTCCCTCTTGCATCTCCCTCCCTCCCACCCTCCCTATCCCACCCCTCTAGGTGGTCACAAAGCACCGAGCTGATCTCCCTGTGCTATGCGGCTGCTTCCCACCAGCTATCTATTTTACACTTAGTAGCGTAGAACTGGATCACATTGTACATACTATTATGCTTTTTTTTTTAACTTAGTGATGTTGCAGAAATCTTTCCATGTATAGAAATCTATCATCATTTTAATATTCCCCAGTATAGTATTCCATAGTATGGACATATTGTAACTTATTTAACTACTCTATTGATGGACATTTAAGTTGTTCCCATACTTTCTGGTAGACTCTTTTTGAAGCTTTCCCCACCATATTAGGACCTCCCTATCCTGCGGGAGATAAAAGCCGGATTTTGTTGTGTGATACTAGTACCATAGTTATAAAGGAAAAGATCTTTACTTTCTAAAGATGCATTTCGAAATTTAGGGTGAAGTGCCAAGACATCTGCAATTTACTTCAAAACAGATCAAAAAATGTAGATGGGGCTTCCCTGGTGGCACAATGGTTAAGAATCCACCTGCCAATGCAGGGGACACGGGTTCGGGCCCTGGTCCAGGAAGATCCCACATGCCGCGGAGCAACTAAGCCGTGCGCCACAACTACTGAGCCTGTGCTCTAGAGCCCGCGTGCCACAACTACTGAAGCCCATGTGCCTAGAGCCCGTGCTCTGCAACAAGAGAAGCCACCACAATGAGAAGCCAGTGCACCGCAACAGAGAGTAGCCCCCGCTCGCCGCAACTAGAGAGAGCATGTGTGCAGCAACGAAAACCCAATGCAGCCAAAAATAAACAAATAAAATAAATTTATAAAAAACGAAAAAGAATGTAGATGAAGTCAACACAGTGGCAAAATATTAAAACTGTTAAAACTAAGTATGCAGGTATTCATTATACTATTCTATTTTTCTGTACATGGGGAAATTTTCATAACAAAAAGTAAAAAAGAAAGAGAGAAAAATAAAAGAAAGTGAGCTAGTAGTACAGGTATGTGTAAGAAAGTGGCTGAAGAATTTACTGTTAAATGGGGCAGGTGGATTGAACACATTTATCTCCTCTGTCTCAAAATATTAAAATCATAGTAAAGGGATAAAAAAGGCATTAGCTCTGAAAAACAAAGAGATCAACAGAACTGTGGTGATCATCATGGTGATGACATCCTAGTCTCCATTTAACCCCTTAAGTAATAATGGGAACCTCATTCATCTCGTTAATGATTGGTTTGGGAAAGTGCATGAGAAATAAAAGAAAATGTATTTTTTTGCGGTGGGGGGGTGGCTTTTGCAAAGATTTTCCTCACTTTTAAAAAGAGACACAAGGAAGGAATTCCCTGGCAGTCCAGTCATTAACACTCCTCGCTTTCACTGCAGGGGCCTGGGGTCGATCCCTGGTCAGGGAACGAAGATCCTGCAAGCCGCACAGTGTGGCCAAAATTTTTTTAAAAATTAAAAAATAATGGGCAAAGGACCTTACTGAATAGCATAAGGAAGATCAATATCCTGTGATACACCATAATGAAAAAGAATATGAAAAAAATGTATATATATGTATAACTGAGTCACTTTGCTGTCATTAACACAACAATGTAATTCAACTATACTTCAATAAAAAATAAATTTAGGGACTTCCCTGGTGGCACAGTGGTTAAGAATCTGCCTGCCAGTGCCGGGGACACGGGTTCGATCCCTGGTCCGGGAAGATCCCACATGCCGCGAAGCAAGTAAGCCCGTGTGCCACAACTACTGAGCCTGTGCGCCTAGAGCCCGTGCTCCGCAACAAGAGAAGCCACTGCAATGAGAAGCCCATGCACTGCAGTGAAGAGTAGCCCTCGCTCTCCGCAACTAGAGAAAGCCCGTGGGCGTCAACAAAGACCCAACACAGCCATAAATAAATAAATTTATTTTTAAAAAAAATTGAAAAAATGAGCAAAGGACTTGAATAGACATTTCTCAGAAAAGATATATAAATGGTGCCAGCAATCACATGAAAAGATGTTCAACATCATCAGTCATTAGGGAAATGCAAATCAAAATCACAATGAGTTACCACTTCACACCCACTAGGACAGCTATTAAAAAAAAAAAGAAAAAAAAGAGACACAAGGAAAAGGTGGTCTCCACCTTCATCTGGACCTTTTTCCTCTGGAAGTGCTGTAGCCATCTTGCTAATGACATTGAAGATGAAGCCAAAAGATCGAAGAGGGTGGAATACAAGAAAGCCAAAGAAGGAGAGCCAGAGAGAAATCATAAAGATCAGATCAGAAATAAATGAAAAAGAAATGAAGGAAACTATAGCAAAGATCAATAAAACTAAAAACTGGTTCTTTGAGAAGATAAACAAAATTGAAAAACCATTAGTCAGACTCATCAAGAAAAAAAGGGAGAAGACTCAAATCAATAGAATTAGAAATCAAAAAGGAGAAATAACAACTGACACTGCAGAAATACAAAGGATCATGAGAGATTACTACAAGCAACCACATGCCAATAAAATGGACAACCTGGAAGAAATGGACAAATTCTTAGAAATGCACAACCTTCCAAGACTGAATCAGGAAGAAATAGAAAATATGAACAGACCAATCACAAGCACTGAAATTGAAACTGTGATTAAAAATCTTCCAACAAACAAAAGCCCAAGGCCAGATGGCTTCACAGGCGAATTCTATCAAACATTTAGATAAGAGCTAACACCTATCTTTCTCAAACTCTTCCAAAATATAGCAGAGGGAGGAACACTCCCAAACTCATTCTACGAGGCCACCATCACCTTGATACCAAAACCAGACAAAGATGTCACAAAGAAAGAAAACTACAGGCCAATATCACTGATGAACATAGATGCAAAAATCCTCAACAAAATACTAGCAAACAGAATCCAACAGCACATTAAAAGGATCATACAACATGATCAAGTGGCGTTTATCCCAGGAATGCAAGGATTCTTCAATATATGCAAATCAATCAATGTGATACACCATATTAACAAACTGAAGGAGAAAAACCATATGATCATCTCAATAGATGCAGAGAAAGCTTTTGACAAAATTCAACACCCATTTTTGATAAAAAACCCTCTGGAAAGTAGACAGAGAGGGAAGTTACTTCAACATAATAAAGGCCACATATGACAAACCCACAGCCAATATCGTCCTCAATGGTGAAAAACTGAAAGCATTTCCGCTAAGATCAGGAACAAGACAAGGTTGCCCACTCTCCCCACTATTATTCAACATAGTTTTGGAAGTTTTAGCCACAGCAATCAGAGAAGGAAAAGAAATAAAAGGAATCCAAATCAGAAAAAAAGAAGTAAAACTGTCACTGTTTGCAGATGACATGATACTATACATAGAGAATCCTAAAGATTCTACCAGAAAACTACTAGAGGTAATCAATGAATTTGGTAAAGTGGCAGGATACAAAATTAATGCACAGAAATCTCTTGCATTCCTATACACTAATGATGAAAAATCTGAAAGTGAAATTAAGAAAACACTCCCATTTACCATTGCAACAAAAAGAATAAAATATCTAGGAATAAACCTACCTAAGGAGAAAAAAGATCTGTATGCAGAAAATTATAAGACACTGATGAAAGAAATTAAAGATTATACAAATAGATGGAGAGATATACCATGTTCTTGGATTGGAAAAATCAACATTGTGAAAATGACTATACTACCCAAAGCAATCTACAGATTCAATGTAATCCCTATCAAGCTACCACTAGCATTTTTCACGGAACTAGAACAAAAAAATCTCACAATCTGTATGGAAACACAAAAGACCCCGAATAGCCAAAGCAATCTTGAGAAAGAAACACGGAGCTGGAGGAATCAGGCTCCCTGGCTTCAGACTATACTACAAAGCTACAGTAATAAAGACAGTATGGTACTGGCACAAAATCAGAAATATAGATCAATGGAACAGATTAGAAAGCCCAGAGATAAACCCTCAGACATATTGTCACCTTATTTTTGATAGAGGAGGCAAGAATATACAGTGGAGAAAAGACAGCCTCTTCAATAAGTGGTGCTGGGAAAACTGGACAGCTACATGTAAAAGAATGAAATTAGAACACTTCCTAACACCATACACAAAAATAAACTCAAAATGGATTGAAGACCTAAATGTAAGGCCAGACACAATTAAACTCTTAGAGGAAAACATAGGCAGAACACTCCATGACATAAATCACAGCAAGATCTTTTTTGACCCACCTCCTGGAGAAATGGAAATAAAAACAAAAATAAACAAATGGGACCTAATGAAACTTAAAATCTTTTGCACAGCAAAGGAAACCATAAACAAGATGAAAAGACAACCCTCAGAATGGGAGAAAATATTTGCAAATGAAGCAACTGACAAAGGATTAATCTCCAAAATTTACAAGCAGCTCATGCAGCTCAGTATCAAAGAAACAAACAACCCAATCCAAAAGTGGGCAGAAGACCTAAATAGACATTTCTCCAAAGGAGACATACAGATTGCCAACAAACACATGAAAGAATGCTCAACATCATTAATCATTAGAGAAATGCAAATCAAAACTACAATGAGATATCATCTCACACCGGTCAGAATGGCCATCATCAAAAAATCTACAAACAATAAATGCTGGAGAGGGTGTGGAGAAAAGGGAATCCTCTTGCACTGTTGGTGGGAATGTAAATTGATACAGCCACTATGGAGGACAGTATGCAGGTTCCTTAAAAAACTAAAAATAGAACTACCATAAAATCTAGCAATCCCACTACTGGGCATATACCCTGAGAAAACCATAATTCAAAAAGAGTCATGTAGCACAATGTTCATTGCAGCTCTATTTACAATAGCCAGGACATGGAAGCAACCTAAGCGTCCATTCACAGATGAATGGATAAAGAAGATGTGGCACATATATACAATGAAACATTACTCAGCCATAAAAAGAAACGAAATTGAGTTATTTGTAGTGAGGTGGATGGACCTAGAGTCTGTCATACAGAGTGAAGTAAGTCAGAAAGAGAAAAACAAATACCGTATGCTAACACATATATATGGAATCTAAGGGAGAAAAAAAAAATGGTCATGAAGAACCTAGGGGCAAGATGGGAATAAAGACGCAGACCTACTAGAGAATGGACTTGAGGATATGGAGAAGGGGAAGGGTAAGCTGGGACAAAGTGAGAGAGTGGCATGGACATGTATACACTGCCAAATGTAAAACAGATAGCTAGTGGGAAGCAGCCGCATGGCACAGGGCGATCAGCTCGGTGCTTTGTGACCACCTAGAGGGGTGGGATAGGGAAGGTGGGAGGGAGGGAGATACAAGAGGAAAGAGATATGGGGATATATGTATATGTATAACTGATTCACTTTGTTATAAAGCAGAAACTAACACATTGTAAAGCAATTATACTCCAATAAAGAAAAAAAAAAAAAAGACTAGGTTACAGAAAAAAAAAAAAAAAAAGGAGAGCCAACCCCTGATCTTTGGGGACTGGTGCCCTTTCACCTCTGGACTTCTTGTCACCAGTGGTAAGAAATTTCCTAATTATTGAAGTGGTTAGTAAGCAAGATTTTCTGCTACTTGCACCTGAAGTGTCCCAACAAGTGTGAACAAGAGATTTTAACCTATTTTTAGAAGACAGACTGTGGCTGGAGAGTGTTAACTGATGGGAAAGGAGCTGACCTACCACAGAACGTTGAGAAGCAGGGCACCTGGAGCAGCTAGAGCTGCACAAGTCATGGGTGAGGTGAGGACTAAACATAGCGAGAGAGCTGAAAGGCTCAATATTCTGTCGTTGGACCCGCAGGTCATCACTACTACCTCACACGGTCACATGACTTACCATTGCCCCTGCCAGCCCCCTCGCCCTCCAATCAACCCTCAAAAAGAGAAAATGAACCAGAGAGACTCTAGACGTGGGGCCCCCAGGCTCAGCAGAGACCAGGAGGGGGCACAGGGCTAAAAACAGGAGGACTGTGGGCTGCCCCTGGTCAGATCCTTAGTTGGCACTGCCAGAATGCCTATTACCAGGTACATCAGCAGGCAGGGCTCTTCCCTCAGGAAACTGAATGGCCCTGGAGAAAAGGCTTCCACAGCTTGCCTTTGGGAATATTCCAACAAAAGGCTGACTGGTGACATGATGACCTTTCGGTTGATAGTCCCACATAGACCTCCAATGAGCCTGTTAGAGCCTCTCTTTTAAATATGAATGGTTAGAGATAACCAAACATTCCCGGAACATCTCCAACATGAGCTGACCAACCAAACATCAAACACATGAACACATATATGAAACAAACTTGGGGGAAATGAAGAGAAAGGAAGAAAAGAGGAGGGGCTTCCCTGGAGATCCGGTGGTTAAGACTCTGCCCTTCCACTGCAGGGGGTGTGGGTTTGATCCCTGGTTGGGGAACTAAGATCCCGCATGCCGATAAAAAGAACCAGATCCTAAAATTTAACAAGTAAATCGTAAACTATTTAATATACAGTTTTGAAGAGTAAAGTAAAAAAATCTTTTAGAAAGTGGAACAAGAGATTGAGAGACAACAGGAGAAAGGAGGTAAGAGGATGAAGAGGTCAGAGCAAATGATCCAACATCCAACTAACAGGAGGTTAAGAAAGAGACTAAAGACATAGTGGGGAGAAAACGATTTAGCATGTAACATGGGAAAACATCCCAGAAACAGGTGTTTCCAGGTTGAAAGGATCTACTGAGTACCTAGAACAATGAATGAAAAAAGACCTACATCAAGGGGGATCCCCAGGAAATTTCAGAGCCCCATGCTTCAGCAATTAAAAATGGAATCAGAATGTTATGAAACTCCTCAATAAAAACCTTCGATGCCAGAAGCCAATGGAAAAATTGTCTTCAGTCTTCTGTAGGGAAATAATTCTCAATCCAGTTATATACTCAGAGAGATGATCAATTAAGTGTGAGGGTAGAATAAAAACATTTTCAGGTGTATAAGGATTCTAAAAATTGACCTCCCATGTCCCTTTTCACAGGAAGCTAATGGAGAAGATACTCCATCAAATAAAGGAGCAAACCAACAGAGAAGGTGGCAAAGGGATCCAGGAAACAGGTGCTCCAACACAGAGAGGGTCAACAGAGTTCCAGGATGGTAGGAACTACTGTTTTTCACTCTAACCCTTTTAGTACTATTTAGTTTTTGAACTATGTGTCTATACTATGTTGATTTAAAAAAAAGAAGTTTCGTTAAGAAAAAAAAATCTTAGAACAGTTGAAACACTCAATAGTAAGTTCCAGTTGCCAGACAAAAGGGGAGGGGAGGAGAATTGTGGAGAGTAAAGCTGAGCATGAAAACTGCGAGCTGCAGAGCAGAATCAGCTCTGAGAACCAAGACAGAAACATGAAGGAAGGACGCTGGGCACATGTGTGCATGTGCACAATGGGAAGGAGCTCTGGATGTCCTCGTTTTTAGACTTGTGTCACTCAGGACGTGGGCACCCTCCCGGTGATGACGGAATGGCGGATGCTTTCAAGACCTCCTCCCAGCTCTGATCACTGCCCTCCAGGGTGGAACCTGGAGGGATGGAGTGCGTTGGGACCAGCTTGCGTCTCAAAAAAGCCAAGGCTTGGAGAGGATGATGGGGAATTGGGCAACTGGCCATGAGAAAGTGTGGGAAAAGTCTCACAAGTGTTAAGCTGCCGTCCAACCTTTCTTCCTCAGCACTACATTACCCCTCGCCCCTCCACTTACCAGTCTGGTCTAAAGACAGTGCATGTGATGATGGTCCCTGTCCAGTTACACCCAGAGAAACTTGAAGTCCCCTAACCCCCACCACTTTGAGGAAGCACGAGCAAAACAACTGACCTTAACTGAGTCCTTACTGCATGTAGGCACGTCACATACCTTTTCTCATTGGAGCTACCCACTGCCTTAGGTGCGCGTAACTATGACCTACACTTCTCAGATGAGGACATTGGTTGCCAAGCTAGTAAAAAGTGGAAATGAGACTGGGCTCTGCCTGCTTGACTTCAAAGGCCCCCCTGTTGAGAAATGAGTAGGAAAAGCCCAGGGATAAACATAAGTCAAGGAGAGAAATGGCTTCCACTTTGGCGTTTACTCTATGTAATGAAGTAGCTTTTACTCCAGACTCACCTCTGCCCTTTTCAGGTATCTAGGACCTTCTGCCTCTTTCCCTGCTGCCCTTGTCAGTCTTAGATTCATTGGCATTTGCCATTTTATACTTTAAGGGGAGATGTGTGAGCATCTATGAGACAGAGGGGAATGTGCCCAGATCTTGGCAGCACTGACCTCCACAGCTGACCCTTCCTCCCTCTGCTGCCCCCCTTCCTCGAACCCCCGCGCCTTTCCAACAGAGTCCTGATGGCTTTGGTTGGCCTGGTCATTCATAGCCCTTGGGCTCTGTGGGGCAAATAATGTGTTTCCTTAGAGTTGGGGGCAAAGAAACAGAGCATACTGGTATGTTATCCAAGGGGCCCCAGGTTGAAGGACAGAGGCCAGGAGGACAGGTGAATGGAAATCAGGTAGCACTGAGGCTCCCATTGCTTTCCCATTGACTACCACTGCCCCCTACTACCAGCGACCATGAACTGAGTGCTTATGATGAGCTTGGTATTTTATCTCACTTAATTCTCCTTAGCTCTGTTTGACAGTTGAGCAATTTGAGGCCAGAGAGGCTGAGAGATATGGCCACGTTCATCTAGTTAGCAGACAAGGAGTTGAGCCTTGCACTTCCAATCCTGTTTCAACCCTTGCTAGCTAACTTTCACTTTTCCAATCCTAGACCCAAGTCCCTCTTTCAGGAACCCCTGACAAGGATGGGTTGCAACGCAAAAATATGGCAACTGGAATATTTTCAAGGTTACCAAAATGATATTTAAGATATAAATTCACACGCTGTTAGCATTTCCTACAAGAGAAATTCACGATTGGGAAGGGATAACCATAATTCCATTCATGTGTGACAATTTTTTTGGGGGCCAATTATAGATAATGAGTGTGACTGAAACATCTATTATATTTACATCATTAATATGAGGAAAATAACTGCTTTAAGTCTTATGTGGGTATGTTTACTTCTGATCATGCTTTTTCTTTTTTCTTTTCTTTTCTTTTTTTTTTTTGCGGTACGCAAAAAAAGGCCACTGTTGTGGCCTCTCCCGTTGCGGAGCACAGGCTCCGGACACACAGGCTCAGCGGCCATGGCTCACGGGCCCAGTCACTCCGCGGCATGTGGGATCTTCCCGGACCAGGGCACGAACCCGCGTCCCCTGCATCGGCAGGCGGACTCTCAACCACTGCACCACCAGGGAAGCCCTGATCATGCTTTTTCGATCTCTGACGGCATGGGGTCTCGTGTGAACCTAAAACAACTGAAAAAGGACGTTATTTCCCACTAACTGTGGAACAGAGTTCACCCCTGAGTTTTCTGGTGCCTTGAAAGCGTCCTCAAAAATTATTCTCTTACCAACATTTGTAATGTGCTCCTTGGCCTCCCCTTTTCCTTCAGAGACATTCTTTTGTGCCGATTAACCTCACCCTCTCCCTTTCTTCTATTTCCCTAAAAGAACATAAACACCTGGCATTTCTCTATTGACAAACATTCCCCTGAAAATTAAACCAAAAAAGTAACAGAAAGAAGCAGCTCTTAAGGCTCCACTATTGCCTGTTTCATTTTTTAACGGCTGCCCCCAGCTTCTCTGTTAAGCCAGGTACCACTGCTTGGGTGCTAAGTGCCTGCATCAGTCAAAATCGATGGAGAAATGTATAATAAAAGAGTTTTCAAACTGGGGTTCCCTGGAGTCCTTGGGGAAGCTGAGGTGATCCCTTGGATGGGCTGGGGGACAGTGGGTCCTGGGTACACGTGCGATGAGAGCAGGGTTGAGCGGGCTTCAGGTGGAGGCAGGTCTGCTTTTATATCGGGTACCATGTAAGGTTCTGTGGGAACAAAAAAGTTCCATCGCCACCAAGAAGTTTGAAAGCTACTGTATATAGAATTGAAGCCCCTTCCAGAAGTTTGGAGCAGAACTGTGTCCCCAAGGGTAGTATCCTTCACCAACATCTGGCATTACAGTGAGAAATTATAAAACGATCTTGGAAAATGAGGGGTGGCAAGGACAGTGGCAAGTAAACGGATGACGACAACGACCCGACAATGGTTATGATGATGGAGATGTGTGGGTGGTGACTCCATCTGACTCCATCCCCCCAGATGCCTGAGGCTGAGCTTCGTGATTCCAAGAGAGGGGCTCCAGCTGCCAAACTGGTCAGGCTTGCACCAAAGTGTAAGGCATGAGAGATCCTGGTAGGTTAGTAACAACTGTCATCAAATATTTGCTTTGCTTTAAAATAAATTCCTTCCCCTTCTTTTGTAACTATATTCTCTTAATGCCTACTTGCTGACTGGACAATTACTCTTTGAGACTCACAGTGTATGCATTAAAAGTCATCAGAGGGGACTTCCCTGGTGGCGCAGTTGTTAAGAATCCGCCTGCCAATGCAGGAGACACGGGTTCGAGCCCTGGTCCAGGAAGATCCTACATGCTGCAGAGCAACTAAGCCCGTGCACCACAACTACTGAGCCTGTGCTCTAGAGCCCACGAGCCACAACTACTGAGCCTGCGTGCCACAACTACTGAAGCCCGTGCGCCTAGAGCCCGCGCTCCGCAACAAGAGAAGCCACCGCAATGAGACGCCCGTGCACCGCAACAAAGAGTAGCTCCTGCTCGTTGCAACTAGAGAAAGCCTGTGTGCAGCAAAGAAGGCCCAACGCAGCCAAAAGAACCAAAAATCAGAGGATACTAATATCTGCACTTATATTGCGTTATTAATGTTTTCTTTTTATGATGCTATGGATATTTGAGTCTCATCTCCTAAACTCCAAATTCTTGAAAAGCAGGATCTAGTTTCATTCATCTCTGTGCCCCTGCCTGAGAGTACCTAACACAGCACCTTGCTTATGGAGCAAGCACTCAATAAATATTTTTGAACGAGGGTTACCTGTCCTATCACCTGGAAATCGGTCTGTGGCTCATTACGGCACTCCACTGCCTGTCAAAACACACATACGTGGATTTTCAACCCACGTGGAATTTTTTTCTCCCTCCCTCTTTTTTTTTGGCCACGCTGCGTGGCATGTGGGATCTTAGCTCCCCGAGCAGGGATCGAACCCGTGCCCCCTGCAGTGGAAGCTTGGAATCCTAACCACTGGACTGCCAGGGAATTCCCCCAGGTGGGTTTTGTTTTCTCTTCTTTCCTTTCTGTCCAGGACGACCAAATAAAACCCCAAAGAGGTGGCTCAGCTTTCTTGGTATGGAGGGAAATGTAAGGACAGACAGCCCTGTCACGGCAATTTTCCCTTTACCCTGACCATTGGAGAGTTGTGGAAAAAATTCACAAAATATCATGGCAAGTGGGCTCCTAGGCTGTGCTGACTACCCATCCCCCCAGGCTTCCCCCACTCTCTGCTCCAGGAATCTTCAACTAATCTAAAAACTTTCAGGTGACCAGAAAGTTGCCTGGTGGTTGAGTGTCATCCTTTCAGCTATTTATTTCTAGCTGACTCTTACGCCGTGAAAACACATCCTGTCGGATATAGGTCTGCTATGGAGGATGACAACCACGGCAACGATGACCACGGTGAGGATGACAACGGTGACAGCAGTAACATCCACTGAACGCTACGTGGCAGGCACTGGGCTGAGCCCCTCACGCCCATTCTCTCCTTTCAACTTCACAACCACCTCCCCAAGTAGGACGATAACAACTCCCATTTCACACGTGATCCGACCACATACGACCCAGCCAGGCAGGGTCACTTGACCAAGGACTCAAGGCTTCTATCACCCAGGTGGGACTTACCTAGGAAGCACAGAGTTAGGTGGCCTGGATTTTGCAGGGGACGCGACTTTAGGTTCTGGGCCCAAGCTCCCTGAAGATCCCGGCAGCGAGTCCTGCGCTGGCCCGGATGGGTTTGGAAGTACTTCCCTTGCCGAAGTCAGGAGATGCTCTTTATCTTTAACTTCTTTTTCCCGGGACTTGGCTTTGTGTTCCGCCAGAAGGAGGTCAAATTGTTTTTTCCGGCCTGGGACTGCCCTCCGATGGCTTAGTGAGTGAGTCTAAGGAGAAGAGAGACGGAAAGCACAGCCTCTTTGATCAGCACATAAACCTGCTTCCCCAGGCCCTCCATTTCAGAAACAGCAATTCATGGGAATTTAGAGGTGCTTGAAAAGTCAACTTCAAGGCAACAGCTCCTGTTCTGTGGCTGGGAAGAGGCAGAGACCACACAAAACGCAACCGTGCCCTACGCTCCTGGCGTTAAGAAGCCAAAGCTTCCTCCAAAAAATGGCATAAGATGACGAGCTTCAGCGCAGAACCCATGAGAACCTCTCTGATGAAAGGCAACGGTGAGGGCGTGCTGGAGTTAATCCAGGTGCAGGTGGGAGGCTTGCTTTGGCCCAGACACACAGAGCCACCAAGCAGAGAGGGCCACAGCCTCCATCCCAAGAGGCACTGGCAGTTCAGTATGAAATACGGGGCTGGGGGCCACCCACTGGCGGCCGCCTTGGGTCAGCCGTCCCCTGGCCACCCCGCTGTGGCTGGATCAGGGGCACGGCGGCTCGTCCTCCCCTCCGGGGCTGCCTTTCAGGGCGCTGCCACCGCCGCCGCGCTGCTCCTGCATACATTAAAACGTAGCAGGGTTTAGAACCGCCTGTGAGTGCCTATAAATACAATTTACTGTCTGGCCTCACAAGTAACAGGGGAAGCCTATTTTTTTTTTTTTTTTTCCCTTCTTAAAAAGCCAGCCAGCTTGAGGCAGGCGCTCTGCTACCATGGAAGAGAAGAAAGCATTTCCCTTACAAAGAACAGCTGGGGGTCATGTCGAGGCTCCACACCCTGCCGTGTGCAGAGAGTGGCATGCAAACATTTCGACAAAGGCCCCAGCGAGAGCAGGAAGTATTTTTTATGGAAAGAGAAATACCTTGCAGGTGAGGGATCTTGTGCAAGGTTTCTTTGTCTCGGGATCCAATACTCCACAGTGTTTATTTGGGTCAAATTCTCTCTCTGGTTTAAGAAACAAACAAAAAATATAAGAAAAAAGGAGACTAAATAGGATTTGGCATTAAGACCACATTTTTAAAAAAATGCACATTTGCACCAACAAGTGAGACATTGTCAGGCAATCTGTTTTTTTTGGTTTGTTTTTTTTTCCAACCGGCTGCTAAAATGCTTCCAGAACCGCTGGGGGAAGATGGCGCTCCCCTCTGAACCCAAGAATTCCCAAGTCCAGCGGGAGGCGGTAGGGATCGGAATGCACAAGGGAATGGGGGGTGGGGGGTGGGCAGCGGAGGGAAAGGAGCCACTTGCTCTCACACTTTCACTCCAAACAATTCCCCCGGTACCTTTGGGCAGAGGTGGCTGCAGACCAGGGAGAACCACCTGAGGCCCAAGGGCCACTTTTCCCCCCGGGGTAGCTCCAAGAATACATCACCAACCCCTTCCTGCCCTGCCTCCCTAATAGTTTTAGCCATTTAAGTGGGAGATTATTCCTTGACATGTCAGTGTGACCTGCCTCTCTCAATGCTTTGCAAAGTCCTCAGCACGAGGCTTTCCACGCAGCCTTGCTGGCCAGAAAAATCATTTCCCGGATTCAGGAACATATAGGCAGGGGCAGGGGCAGGTGTGGGCTTTACACTGGGGCTGAACCTGAAGGTGCAGAGAGGGCAGGGCCTGTTAGTGTCACAGTCGCTCTGCCCCTGGACTGAGACCTGATGCTCCAGATGGGAACAAGCCGGGTCCCTCGGGGACCTGCTGAGGGAGGCGGGCTTTCCCCAGATCCTGCCTTCCCACTGGACTCCTGATGGCTCATGTTGGGGTTACTTCTAAGGAATCTGCTCTTTTTATGCCCATTTTGGATCCTTCACCCCTTCTGGATTACAGAAATGCTCTCCTCCCCTGGAAAACGAGGGGATGTGCGGCAATCTCTTAAGAACCCTTCAGGCTTTAAAGTTCCACCTCTTGATGACCTGTGCCATTTCTGGAAGGCACCCAACAAACACCTGAGTCCTGCAGGGCAGGAATGACATAGCTCTTCTGAGCATCCAGGGAGACAGGCAGCAGCATTGGCGGGTGGGTGGATGGGCGCGCGGGGGGAGTGTATATATACTTGGTGGAATGTCTCCTTAAGGGCCTCCAATGGCTGCAAGCTAAAAAGAGGTTACCTTGACTGAAAAACTGCCTGAACTTAGTGGAGTAAGCTCTGACCATAATAAATGAATGCATTCTATTTTTAAAAGAAGGTTTGGGAGCTGTGGGGAGGTTGCGACAGTGGTGATGATGATGTTTGCAATAAAACCATTCTCATGTCCAAGACAGATTTCCTGGTTGACTATCAAAATGCATCCTGCCTCTTTCTTTTGCTTTTGTCTTCTTTTTTTAAGCTTCATTTTTAAGGAAAGAAAACTGCTAGGCCTGGAGATGTTCACTTCCTACGAGCCCTCTCTGCCCACCGAGGAGGGTCTGGGTGCCAGGCTGAAGGCTGCCTGGTGTGAGTTCTTTCCCTTGGGCCTGGCGGAGTCAGACCCGTGCCCAGATCCACACCGGCACTCGTGCTGGCCTGGAACTGAGCAGGTTGTTTGGCTGGGGGTAGGAGCTGGCTGCCAAATGTGAAAGTGAGAGAGAAATAGCAAAAGACCCAATGAGACAAAACCACCAACAAAATGCAAAATCCCCAAACACACAAAAAATGCCCGACCAACTTCAGATCAAGGTGCCGGCTGGAAGCCATGGTCATACTTCTGCCAGGAGGAGGAAGCCGGCCTCACTGCGCCCAGACAGGCCTATTGGATTGCCCCCTCTGCAGAGTGAAGATGAACTTTCCCTGCAGGGAGACAGCCAGGAGCGGGGGGCTCCGTCCACACAGTGAGGCCCCCGCCCTCAAGAGAGCACCGGGCTCTGCCTTTCTTTCTGGACAGCAGGTGGAAAGGACATGGAGAGATTTTCAGGGTAAAATAACTGTGTCATTAGAATGCTTTGGGCCTGAGGTACTTTTAAGAAGTAAACTTTTTAAAAGTGACAGAGGTAAGATAGAGAAACTGAAACACATATAAACACAAAGTACAAAATGAAAATGACCCACAATTCTTGGGGTGCTTAGGAATTATGCTCATACCAGAGGACACAGCTTCACTCTCACAGGGCAGCTTACCCCGTACGGTGGACCCATGAACAACGTGGGTTTGAACTGTGCAGGTCCACTTACACGCGGATCTTTTGCAATAGTACATACTGCAGTTCTACATGATTGCAGGTTGGCTGAATCCGCAAATACAGAGGAACTGCAGATACAGAGGGCCAACTAGAAATTATACAGGGATTTTTGACTGCGTGGAGGGTCGGCACCCCTAATCCCTGCGCTGTTCAAGGGTCAACTGTATTTTGTTTTTTCTGGTTGACATTTGATAAATGCCCAGAGTGTGTGAAGAAGTTATAAAGTTTATAGCTTTTCTTGGTCTTTTAGAGAAAGTAAAACTGCCAGATTTCCTTCTACAACAATCCCAAAGCAACTATCACCCACTTGAGGGCCCCTAAGCGCAACCATTGTCTTAAGGACTGGCCGTGTGCACCTTTCTGGGTACCCTGAGGTACTCGGGCAACCAAGTAGATCGGAGAGAGACCCTTCAACACCCCATCTGCTGTGCCAGTCCAAGCGTTTCCAGATGGAAATTCCAATCTGCTTATGTGGGAAAGGCAGTTGCAGCCCCAGACCACAGAATCAACCTGGAAACCAACGAGACCAAAGGATGGAGATGGGCAGACAGCACCGAGGCGACTGTCCCAAGCCTGCCCTGAGCTACTGGGAGATATCACGGTGGATTGCCCGACTCTGCTTTCCGGAACCCAGGGGCAGTTCAGCCTGTCAGTGTGAGGACAAGACCCTCCGAATCCACAGACTGCTGAGGGGTTGCAGAGCCTCCTGCCTTGGGGTCACTAAGGTAACTGCTGCTCAGGGCTGGGCTGAGCGAGGTGCCACATCTGGCCCGGGATTAAGAGAACCAGTTCTCCCCTGTATTTTTAGGGGCGGGGGAGGTTCCCGTTGGCAGGTAAACTCCGTGTCTCCCTTAAAACGAAACAGACCTGCTCTATGATAAGAAAGCATCACTCCCTCGTTCTGGACGCAACTCAACTGCAATCTGATCACGAGCCAGACTCGAAGGACACAGACACGTACCTGAAAGTCTCCTGTAAGGCTTGTTGTTGTTTTTGGTGCCATTTTGGTGTTTCTTGTCTATGGTGGCAGACAAAATTCCTTTGCCATTTAAGATCTTCTCTGGGGAAGGTGGCACTGACTTGGACATCAAGACCGGCTTAATGACAGGCGGGGTGGAGACGGCAGAGGATGAGGTGGAGCAGAAAGTGACCGCAGTAGTGGCTGCAGAGTTCATTTTGACATTGGCACCATCTGCCTTCACTAGGTTAGGAATTTTCTCTAAACTGACTACGGGAACCGGAACACTGAAAAATAAATGAACAAACACACACAATTGCCTTCTTTGATTCATCTGGTCTGCTGAGAAGACATGCCTGCTTATCATTATCAGGACACTTCCGTATCACTTATTTATACTCCTCCTATACGAGAGCAGCAGGACTCCAGTTCTGATGGGAGGGAGATGCACGCCTTGGAAAGGACCAAGAGCGGGTGTGAGGCTGGCACAGCGCCAGGGATGGCATCAGAACTGATTACCTCCTGGACCGGTTGTCCCCGTAGATCCTGCAGCTCCCCCTTTCCCAGTCCCTTTAGTCGGCAGTCTCTGAGACAGCACCTTGGGCAGAACAAGGCACCTGCCGTGAAGCTCAGGAAACGATGCTCTCTGTCCACGAAGGCCGTTGTGCCACGGAGCCGCGTGCTGAATCACGCCCCCTCCCCCCCGCTGCTCGGCTGGTCTCCCACCCAGGCGATCGGGCCTGACATCTGTTTAGCTCGGAGCTCACACAACACGGAGGCATGGCTGCGGGCCAGCGTGCCACGCTATACACTGTCAGAGGACTTTTGGATCACTCATATCCCGGGGATGGGCTCAAATTGAGTGAGCCGCCATGGAACATTATCTAATATTCCATTTTAGGCAGCTAGCTATGTAAATAGGCAATTCTCAAGGCTGGCAGGTGAGAGGATGAATTTTAAGAAGACAGAGCACAAAGGTGTATGTGTTTGCTCTTCAGAGTCTGTCACCTTAGCCCCACTTCCCTGCCATTTCTCCTGTAACGGATATGCATTTGATTTCTGTGCATTTCATGCTGGATGACCCTGTGTCTGGGGGGCGGTGGAGAACTCTGTCTTGGGGTCTGAAAAGATGAGATGAGATGAAAAAGCTTTGTTTTGGTTCCTGAACTAGATTCCCTTTCCTCCTTGCAGGGGGGCAGGATGGGAACAACTTCAGCCCCCCAAGTCATTTCTGAGCTGAGAGTGAAGCCCACTTAGCTATCTGCATGCCAGATGGGCTAGAAGAGGGCTTAGACATGCCTGCAGACAATGGAGGGCATGAAAGACAGGCTGGTTTTGCAGGTGAGGAGTCTTATCTGCCCACATGGCTGGCTGGCTCTCCCTTCCCTAAGATTCATTCACAGATCATTTCTTTGATCAATTTGTTCATGAAATTATTTCAGCAACCCCTCAGCCCCTGCCCCTTTGCTGACTGTGGAACAGGATCCCGCATGTTATTTATAGGCCTTTGCCAGTGAGAAGGGCACTCAGTAGTGGAGCACAATGCTCCCAGACATGAGACTTCACCCCAGGACCATGTGCTTTCTTGGCCCGGGGAAGCGTGGGGTGGGACTTCAAGTCCCACGTGAGGGGAAACTGGAACAGTGGTTTTTAGTTAGACACCAAGTCACTGACAGTTCAGCCTTTGATGAGTGTTTCAATCACCGAGATATAGCTGCACTGCTGCTACTTTCTAGTTAATGGCAATTCTCAAAGCACTCCCCTATCGCTAAAGAAGAGCACAAGAAGCCCTTGAAAAGTCAGAACACTGAGAAGCTGCAAAGATATTACCTGATGAAATTAGTGCTGCGCTCCCGATTTCTTCCAAATGGTAAAAAATGCAAAGCCATGGGATATGGAATATGTCCAGGCTCATTCCTTCACTCAATTTTAAAAGACACAAATTATAGAAACCAGAGTCGCTAAGAGATATTTGTACACTTTGCTCATAGCATTATTTACAGTGGCCAAAAGGTGGAAGCAACCTAAATATCCACTGATGGATAAATGGATAAACAAAATGTGGTATATATATACAATGGAATATTATTCAGCCTTAAAAAGGAAGGAAGTTCTGACACAGGGATAAACACTGAGGACATTATGTTAAGTGAAATAGGCAAGTCAGAAAAAGGTGACTACTGTATGATTCCACTTGTATGAGGCACCTAGAGTGGTCAAGTTCACAGAGACAGAAAGGAGAATGGTGGTTGCAGGGGAGTATCCAGTTTAGCGGTACTGTTTAGTGGGTATCGAGTTGCAGTTATGCAAGCTGAAGAGTCCTGAAGATCGGCTGTACAACAATGTGAATGTACTTAATACTCCTAAACTGTGCTTTAAACATGGTTAACATGGGAAATTTTGTTACGTGTATTTTACTATAGTTAAAAAAAAAATTTTAATGTACAAACGGAAAAAAAAAATCCCACAAATTACAAACTCATGTAACTTAGATTATACTTCAATATCCTGACTTTAAAAATACATAAGCGCCTGCTTAAAAAGCTCTTGTTGATTTATCTGTCACTCTTGTTTTGACCTGCAGACTTTTATTTCTTTAGAAAAAAGTTAAACTTCAAGTGTTGATGTGAACACGTGGACTAGTAGCCAGGTGAGAAGATTCTCCAGCACGTGTGTGGCCTCCCCGCATATAGTTCCTTGTGAAGCCAAGTGAGTTCAGGAAAGGAAATTAGGGCCTTCACGCTCCAGGTCCAGCTCTTGTCCCATGAGCCGGTCTGAGTTGTGTGCTGAGTACTCATGAGCTTAGCAGACAGAGATATGACGTTGGGATAGAATGATCCAGAGCAATTAGACCAACTGAAATAAATTTTAAAACCGAGTCAAGGGGTCCTCGGATGCTCACAGTACAGCCAGCGTTTCTCCCCTGAAGTCACGGTCCAACTCCAGCAAGTCCCTTAAGGCAGCTACGAGAGCACAGGTGCAGCAGGTCCAGCCGCTGGAACAGTGCCACGTGACTCACCTCTCTGATGGTGATGCTTCTTCCTGACTGCGTGTTAGTGACTGAGCTTGAGCCAAGCCAGCGAATATGTGTGACTGACTGATCTCCTAATTTGGGATTTTCTCCACTACTTGAGCGTGGTCCACTCACAGCCTCTACTGCCAACGCTTCCGTAACTCCAGCTGGACTTCAATCCCAGTGCCCAGAGACAGGATGTGGGACTGAAGTGCATCAGAAACAAGAAGGGAAGGCTGATGTGTGGTCCTCTTGGATTGGAATGGGGGGTGTTAAGGAAAGAATGTTTCAAAGGGCTCCAAAGACCAGGTGAGGGGCGGAGCCACGGAGTAAAAAAACACCCCTGAAGCCAGGTAAGCAGCCACTTGGCAGTGGGAGGAGAAGCAAGATTGAGTTGCTGGGGTGGGAATTCTAAGGGTGTCCACTAGCTAAGGGAGAAGGGCTACAGACAGACAGGAGGACAGACTGCGGACCATCTCTGATGCTTTTTTCTTTTTCTTTTTTTGTTTGCGGTACGCGGGCCTCTCCCGCTGCGGAGCATAGGCTCCGGACGCGCAGGCTCAGCGGCCATGGCTCACGGGCCCAGCCGCTCCGCGGCATGTGGGATCTTCCCGGACCGGGGCACGAACCCGTGTCCCCTGCATTGGCAGGCGGACTCTCAACCACTGCACCACCAGGGAAGCCCTGATCCTTTTTTCTTTAGCATCCTTTCTTTCCCCCAAAGGCTTTGGGCTTTCCCTGTAAGGCAACCTGCTTGTGGCCTGAACTGAGAAGGTACTTCTGCTGGGTGTTAAGAGAAGGCAGGGAAGCAGGAAGCTCAGTGATAGTAGCAAGGGTCAAACACATCCTCGGGGGAAATGAGAGAGAGAGAGAGAGAGAGACAGAGACACAGAGAGAGAGAGACAGACACAGAAAGACCTTCCTAGTTAACTTTACCACCCTCATTCCCCAGCATAAATGTCAGCCACTGGTCCAGCTGAGAGAATTTAGTCTCCTTTCTTCATTACTATTGGCAACAGCCCCCAGATCCCAAACAGATGAACAAGGAGCAAATGATCGCAAGAAGGTACCACAGGATTTGGAAAGCCAATCCCAGAGGTTTGATTTTTTTCAGCCCTGGCTAACATAAGACACTACTGAGAGCCCCAGGTCCTGTTTCACTTACATACAGACCCCCGCATGTGAGAGGGAGGGCAGCTGCCCTAACACCATCATCTCAGGACTGCCTTCTCCTTTCTCCCATTGTCCCTTTTCCCACTCCCCTCCCTCCTCTGCCATCACCTCTCCCAGCCAATAAGTAGAGTGTTCTAGCCTGGGCAGCAGACCCTGAATAAGAGGCTCACTTTTTTTCCATTTGGAAAGAAGCCAAAAGATTCTGACCCCTGCTGTCACAGTTTGAGCATCTCCCAATTTGTGTCAAATCACAGGAGCCCCAGCACCTCCATGTGCTGCTAGGAGCTGGGAGGGGTGGAGAAGGGGCAACACCCAAATTACTAACTAAGCAATTTATTAGCCTCTTTGCTTAGTTCCCCCTAAGTTTAACAAAAGCCCCTCAAGTTCCTGTCCTTTCAATCTTAAGGGATGCACTTACACACTCACCGAGGTCTCACAATTAGTTGCATTTATCAACTCACTATTGTCCTTTCTTTGAGAAACAAGATTTGAAAGGGAAAGACGTGTCCCCACTCTTCCTGCTGCTTTCATAATGCCTGTTTTGTTTGCTTGGGAGGAACTCTCTCAGGGAGCCCAGGGCTGCAGCTTGTCCCCCTGCTGTGTCTAATATACTGGGAGCACTTATCTCCTTGTTGTCTTTGCGCCTCTGTCCCAGGTCCCCAGAAGGGATCCCACAGCCGAGAACAGTCCCCCCTCATCTTCCTTGCTGGATCTACCTTGCTTCTTTATGCTGCTTCGGCTGCCGGCGTCTTCTTCCTGGGTGCTTGGCCTGTCTGAATTTACCTTTCTGGACCAAGGAGAGTCCTCTGGCTTTAAGAAAAATGATTCTCCTGGCACCAGGTAGATTCCCCTCCCCCGCCCAGTGATGTCTGCAAAAGAGCAGAGGTGGAGAATCTTATGGTGCCGTTTCAAGGGCCACCAACGTGTTGCGGGACAAGCTGCTCTCCCTCCAGCTATGCTTTCCTGGCGATCATGATTTATCCTTCCATCATCAACAGATAAGCCTTAAAAGAATGGTCCAGAAAACCTTTAGGCCTGCAGAAATCATCACCAGCCCTGTTCCACTTAGCAGCACAGGGGAAAGATGGAGTTCACAGGCAGGAGCCTGAAGACATATGGTATTTGTGCTGTGGGTTACATGTCTGATGAGAGCTCTCAGCCGTCTGATTTCTTCCCACCAATTCCTTCCACTAAGGCCCATGAGCCTGTGTTTCTGGTCTGGCAGAATTTTGAGGATCTCTAACTCACTGGCTGACCCTTGAAAGGGTCATCTCACCCAGCCTCTTGCCTTCCAAGAAGGGATAGTAGGTAAGTCATCCCAAAGCAAAAGGAATTGACCTTATTTTAAAAGGCCCTCAGAGAAGGAATTCTACTTGGCTCTCTTGGATGCATTTTGGGGGCTGCTATCAGGCCATTAAGTCAAATTTAGATTCTTTAAATTGAAGGAATGCTTGGGACATGCTTGAAGTCTGGGAGTCAGGCAATCCCTAAGAATCAGCCTAAATAACAGAGCTGCAAAGTCCTATTTTGGTACAATAGACACAGGAAGTGCTATATAAATCCTGACGAATGAATGCATAGTATTTTTTTCAATCTGGAAAACGTTTGGGAAAACTTTCAGAAAGCCAATTTGTCAACACCTGAAGCAAACAGTAATCAACCACCGAGCACGGGAAATAAGGAAATCTGCCAGATTAACATTATTCTGCGGCCGAGTGTCAGGCCTGGTGGGCAGAGAGGAAGCACCATGCATAATCTCTCCTGGCCTTTGCACAGTTTTGGATGCCCTCCTACATAACACACCCTCAGCAAGCTGGCAAAATGTGGTTAGACCACACAGCTACTGGGGGTGAGTGGCCCTGGCAGCTGAGGCAAAAAACGATTGGTTAGCAGCGTCTCGTGCCAGCCCAGAGTCGTACCCACAGGAGCTCGCAGGGGCCCATCGCTGGCCAAGAAGATTAAAGTGTGTCAAGAAGACTCATCAGTGACTTGGGTGATAGGTCAAGATCTCATCCATCAATTGCGGGAAGAGGCGGTTAGTTGCTGGGAAGAATGATGTGCGACTTTCCCTTAGGAGGCAGGGAGAAATGAACAAGCTGACGCTGACAAATTGTAAACGTGGCCAGAGGCAAGAAGGATCAAATCAGAGAGAACAAGTAGGGCTGAGTTGGGGGTCTGTGCCTTGTCATTGTTCTGGTAAGGTCATAGAATGTGGAAGGTGTTGCAAGATAACTTAGGATAATGGTTGGGAATACAGGCTTTGAAATCAGACAAACCTAGATCCAAATCCTGCCTTTTCTATTGCTAGATGCATTATGGTGGGAAAGCCATCTGACTTCTGTGGGAATTAAAAGATGGCGGTCAGGGCTTCCCTGGTGGCGCAGTGGTTGAGAGTCCGCCTGCCGATGCAGGGGACACGGGTTCGTGCCCCGGTCTGGGAAGATCCCACATGCTGCGGAGCGGCTGGGCCCGTGAGCCATGGCCGCTGAGCCTGCGCGTCCGGAGCCTGTGCTCCGCAACGGGAGAGGCCACAGCGATGAGAGGCCCGCGTACCGCAAAACAAAACAAAAAAAAGATGGCGGTCAGCCTGGCAAGTGCATGAGCGGGGCCTCTGTTCCACCTCACCTCCTCGGCAGGGTGGCCTCGCAGTGCAAAGCCCAGGCAGGCATGTGAGGCTGCCCTGCCTGGCTCATCTCAGAATTTCACTACTCTGGCTTCAGTTTCCTTATCAGTAAAATGAAGGTCATGACAGATATCTGAAGTGATTGACAGAGATAATACATATACAGTGCTTAGCATGGTGCTTGGGCACATAGTTGGTCCTCAATAAATTGCAGCAAAAACAAAAAGGGGGAGAGGATCACGCCGTCCCCTCTCCCTACTGCCCCTGATGCTTCTGGGGTGCAAGTCACTGTCACCATCAGAACTTTTTGTCCTCTTAGCCCTTCTGGTCCCATGATGGGGGGAGGGGTGGAAGAGGATGTGGGGGGCATGAGTGGAAGATGGGTGGGAGCAGATGGCCCTCCATATTTACCCAGAGTGGAGGACCACTTCTTGGGGGTGCAGAAGGGGAAAGACAGAGCCGAGTAAGAAGGCTTTTCAGCCTCAATCCCTTTCCAGGAGCCCTCAGCCCTACTTCACAATCCCACCTGCTTCTCTATCTCTAGTCTCCTAGGCACTGCCCAAGCCTGGACTAGTGGTGAAAGCTCCCACCTGCATACACATTCTAGAAGAGTGAGAGGAACTCCAGCCTCCTCTCATACGAACACGTAGTCTCCTGCAACCCTGACTTGTGTGAGGCAATGGGGGTCCTTGCTGGCCCTAAGACGCCTTCTGGAAGAAGAACTGTATGTGCCCCCTTCTAGGCGGTTCCACATTCCCTGGAAGCAGGAAGTTCCAGCATCAGCCTCTGTTTAGTGTCTCTGACACTTCTGTTAATCAGGGCTTCCCAGGGCACGGAGCTCAGAAGGTGGTCTCCGAACCCAATGGGAGATCAATGGGCACTAAATGCCCTGACATTCCTGGGGAGTCATAATACCCCAAGATCATGGGAAAAATCAGCAAGCCAGAGGAGAGAGGAAGATAACGAAGGGAAAACAGAGTCCTGGCACAGTAGAGGGTACATGAAGCTGGACAGGCTGTCTCCGGAGTGCACTGGGGACCAGCCTGCCTGCAGGGGTGCAGCCCCGGGCAGTGAGTCCGGGTGGAATTTAAGACAAGCCCAAACCAAACCAACCATACCTGCTCAGTGCCTTTCCTTCTACATGTGAGAACGAAAAGCCTCACAATGAAAATGAGTACCCAGTGAAATTCTCATCAAGGCATAAACGGTATCAAGGGCCTTTCAGGGCAGGATTTCAGATGAAGGAGATCAGGAAGCAAGTGGATTCTGGAGGGAGCGATGGTACAGGGCATAACGGAGCCCTCAGCGCCGGCCCAGTCCAGACTCGGCTCAGGAGTTGCCAAGTGGGCGCGCTCCCGCCTGCAGCCACCAGAGGTCATCGGCTCCCGCTGCTGGAGCTACAAGCTGCCCTGCCTGCCGGGCCTACCCCTCGCCTTCCGGGGCCCGCGCAGCCAGCACGTTCATTGCCTCCCTCAAACCCTGCAGCCAACACCGCCCCAGAGGGAGAGACGGGACCCTCACAGAACATCTTCCATCCCCCTGCCAGGGAAGGCGGGGAACCGGGACCGGGGGTCAGGCCCTCTGCTTTTGCTTTCAGGAAGCTTGTTCTGAGCATAGCACCCCTGGCTGCCGTCAGCGCCCAAGCCTCTGCTCCCAGCTTCTTTCACAGGGCCACTTCCCCAGGAAGCATCTTTCCTCTCGACCTCTTCCTCCTTCTCCGTATTGGAATCCAGAACTGGGCAGGCAGCCCCGCACCCAAGCCACCTCCATCCAGGAGGCCAAGCCCTACAGCAGACTCAGGAAATGCTTTGCCCCGAATTAAATACACTTTGCGTTTTTAAAAAGCTCTGCGTTAGCAACATCACCATCCAGTTGGAGACCTTCCCCCACGGTGTCACCCTTTCTGCGTCACCACTTCAGGCCTCGTGCTCACCGTCATCACGGCTTGCCTGAACCTGTATCGAAATCCCATCATCATCCAGCCTCTCTCTGTGCTCAATCCATCTCCACCAATGCAAATCCGACCCTGCTATCCTGCTGCTTAGAAGACTTTGTGGGCTCCCCACTGCCCAGGGGACCAAGTCCAACCTCGCAGCTGCCGCCCCCGACGGTTCCCGCCCCGGGCACCTTCTCCCAGCGCCTCGCGGGACTCTAGCTCCTGGAACACTGTGTCCATTCGCCTGGCTCTGGGCCTTTGCGTGGGTGGGCAGTTCCTCCTGCTGCCGTGCCCGCCTCCCTCCTCAGGGTGAACACGCCCCCATCTGCCCTGATCCGGATGACGGGTCCTCTCCTCCCTCAGCGCTGGCTGTGCCTTCCTTGGTCTTTCTGCCACACTTATCACAACAAAGAGCAAGGTTTTAGTTCTAAGACTCTGTGGCCCGGCCAGGCCATGAACTACCCGAGGGCGGGGATTTGGACCAAGTGCATACATCACTCTGGAGTTATCCCAGCGACATACATACTATTTAGCACTTAGGCTCAATCAGTGTTTGATGACTGAGTCAATGTTTGCAGTGAAGGTTAAATCACGTAACACAATACGAAGCAAAGCAGCTCTCTAGCAGCACAAATGCTTTAGGAAAGGACCAGCCTGCAGCTGTCTCTCTTCTTGGTAGAGGAGCCATGGTGATGACAACACTGCAGGGGTGTTGTCGACCTCCCCCCATCCCTCATGCCTCTCACTCGCCCTTGCCATGCACACACTGAGCACTGCCAGGCGCTGGGCGGTAGGCTGCGCCCACACGGGAGGTCGTGTTTCCTCCTCACCCTTAATTTATAGATGAGGAACCTGAGGCTTAGAAAGGTTGACCCAGGGCATTCGTTCAGCAAAGTGAAGGGCGAGAAAGGGGTTGAACTTCAGGGAGCTCTAAGGGCGGGGATCTTTATCACAGCCCCAGCTCCACCCCTGTCCAGCTGTGTGTGCCACCTCAGGGAGATCTGTTTCCTCATCTCATCACCGAGCAGCCTTGAGGCGCAAAAGGGAGTGGGGCTATTGGGATTTCCCTGGCGGTCCGGTGGTTAGGACTCTGCGCTCTCACTGCTGAGGGCCTGGGTTTGATCCCTGGTTGGGGAACTAAGATCCCACAAGTCTCCCGGTGCTGCCAAAAAACAACAACAAAAAACAAACATAGAAGCAAAAAGAAACCGAAAAAAAAAGGGAGTGGGGCTACGAAGGCATCTAAAAATTACAATGTGGTCTGCAGATATGAAGGACCATGGCTTCATGGCTCAGACTCTCTATCTCCAGTCATGCCACTTCTTTTCTCTCCCCAGCTGTCATAGCCTGTATTTTCCTTCCTTAGACTCTGGTCTCTATTTTTGAGCACTTCTGTGACTTGACGAGGTCAGTTGAGTTTACACCCAAGGAGCTGTCCATTGTTCTTCTGAAACTCAGGGAACAGGCAGCACTTAGAGGCTTAAGCTCCAGATGCCTCCCTGTCCTGGCAGGGACATTATCCCCTCTGGATGCCTGAATATCCTAACCTGCCTCCCTTCCATCCTCGTACCCACCTGCCCTTTCTATCCTGTGGCTCATCACGGTAACCTCTGACTGCTCCTTCAGTCCACCCACCCTCCCTCCCTCAGCCTCTGCCCCATTCCATCTCCCTTGATACCCATGCCTGTACCACTAGGGGCAAAAACTGCCCTCCGAATATGCCCCCCTCATCTCGTGTGTGAGGGGCTGGATCTGTAAGTGGGAGTCCAGGGAGGGACTTCTGTGGAACGCCACACCACCTCCTCACTTCCCTTCTGCCCAGGGTTTTCCTCATATGGTCAAGCGCATCCTGGGACACGACACGCAGGGGATGTGCTATGGTCATGACTGTAACTGCTGCCTCTAATTGAAAAGAAAATACCTTTCCCTTCTTGCCAGAGCACAGAGGGTTTTTCCTTTTTATCACCCAGGACCTAGTTCTCTCTTCCGAACTCTAATAAATTGTAATGGAGAAAGAGAATTTCATGATGGAAAAATGGCACCCTGATTTCTCCTCGAGAACTCAAAAAATCATTATTTATACCGGTTGCTTCCTTTAGCATCTCTGTGAGGAAGAAGAAGGAGCAGTTGTACTTCACAGACCCCTTCCTTTGTTCACTCACTCATCGTACATTCGTTTATGAAATATCTGCTGGACACCAGATTCCACGCTAAAAAATGGGCATGCAGGAGAGGGCAGGGGAGGGTAGAGATGCAAACAAGTACCATGGATGATGGTATCTGTTATAGTGGTATCTTGAGTGTTAATGGGAGCTTAGAAGAAGGAGCATCTCAGTCTGTATAAAAAGTCCAGGAAGGCTTCATGGAGGAAGTGATGCTCATGCAGAGGGTTTTTTTTTGCGGTACGTGGGCCTCTCACTGTTTTGGCCTCTCCCGTTGCGAAGCACAGGCTCAGAGGCCACGGCTCACGGGCCCAGCCGCTCCACGGCATGTGGGATCTTCCCGGACTGGGGCACGAACCCGTATCCCCTGCATTGGCAGGCAGACTCTCAACCACTGTGCCACCAGGGAAGCCCGATGCAGAGATTTTAAATATGTGTAGGGACAGGCAAGGAGGCTGCTCCTGGTAGGGGAAACAGCACACGAGGAGCTACAATGGGATCGGGACACCTGGAAAATGAAATGAAGGGGTTAAGACATTGGCAGTAGCCGTTGGACAAGTGGGAAATGCCAGATCATATATCTACCTCCAAAGGGGTTGAGCTTCTGTGGCAAACAACGGAGGGCCACTGAAGAATACTAGGCATGGCAGGGGCACTGCAAGAACCCTGCTGAGGGATCTGGGGTGGTCAGAGCGGTTAGGTCACCTGGAGGGTCTGCTGCAGCCCTTTGGGTCTCTAGAATTTTCCAGCCTCAGCCAAAGTCCTAAGGTCACTCCCTACGTCCTGTGGGAGCCATCGATACTGAGCCGTGGTCTTGCCCCCAGTTCAAGCCAACCCCAGGCAAGAGCCATAAGCCAGCCTCGTTTCTCCCACGGGGCCTCGCAGTTATCACTTCCTTCTCCATAAAGCGGCGGGAGAGCTTCCAGAGTGCTCCTACTGCACAGCCTCCGCTGCCCAGGAGCACACGCCTCCCACCCTGAACACCCACAGGAGCCCTGCCTCTGTGAGAAGGGGGGGCCCTCCTCCACCCGCCGCCGGGCACTCGCAAGGAGACCCGGGAGCTCGCTGATTTGTCTCTTGCTCTGGTTCATTTTCCTTCTGGAGAAGCAGGCTCATCGTCTGCATTTTTAATAGCTGAGCACATTTAGCATTCAGCACACAGTGGGCTGATACGGCCCAAAGAGAAGGCAGCAAGCCACGCAGGGGAGGAAAACCTCCTCCCTGCTCCCGCCCACATCAGTAGCTTGGTGGATTTGAGCTCCCCCATCTCCCAGCGCGCTGGACCAGGGTGGCTGAAGCGGCAGCAGGTGGGAAAGTCAGACCAGCTGATGCAGACCCCGTGTAAGGAGCTGGTTGTCTGGATGAGCAGCGACTCATAAGAAAAGCCTGAGACCCTCGTCTGAGCTCAGAAAGAGCCAGTCCTAATTCCCTCTTGACTTCCACCTGGGAAGTCTTACCCACCTCCCTCCACCTTTACGGGCTCCATGGGCTTCGGGCAGGGTATTCTCTGGCCTCTGGCTCCCCCAGGGCTGGTCCCCACGGGCAGGACGGTGAATTAGTGGAGAAGGGCTCTGAGAGCCTGGGAGCTGGGCGAACCGTGGGTGCTGCTAGGCAGATCTGCAGGGGACAAGGCTGGTAGCACAGGGATGCCCTGTTTCCCCACTTTGTTCTAATGCAGTTACTTTTTAACCTCTCCAGGCACAGAAGGGAGAAAACAACAAATCCACGGACCATTCAACCTTATGTGAGACGGCAGGAGGTGGGCCTGAACCTAAGAGCGGTGTTTTATGGCCGGACACGTGAATTTGAGCTACTTGGAAAAGGGTGTGTTGCTAACCTGCTGTTAATCTCATCTAAAGGCCATGACCCACCACCTGCAGGCAAGGCTTATGCTTTGGCCTTTAGATGCAGAGCTCCTCGAAGCAGGGAACAGAGTTTGGGCAGGGGATTCTCTACATGGCCAAACTGGGTCCTCTGGGTCTGCCCCCACCAAACCCCTGGCGGCAGCAGGCGAATGTGAGAAAGCAGAGAGTTCCTTCCCCCTTGGAATTTAGCAACTCCTGAGGGGAGGACAGCATTAAAGAGACCCAAGGAGCCACCTTCACACACCTGTGAATCAAAGAACCAGAGGGTTCACCTGGCCCAGGTGTCCAGATTTGCGCTGTCTGATACAAGAGCCACTAGCCATGTGTGGCTACTGAGCACGTAAGATGTGGCTGAGGATCTGAACTTTAATTTTTATTTAATTTTAATTCATTACAATTTAAAAATAGGTACTTGATTCAGTTATAAGAAAATGTTTTAAGTATGTTTTGGAACAACTTAGTATGCAAATCTATTTTATAATTGCTGTTTTTTTTTTAATGAAGTCTAAGTATGGATCAAGTATTTCCAGTGATAATTTAGTGTCCAAGTTGAGGTGTGCAGTTAAGTATAAAACACACACAGGATTTTGAAACTTAAGAAAAAAAAAAAAGAACAACCTATCTCATTGATTATATATTGAAATAATACTGTGGTTATATTAGATTTAATAAAACATATTGCTCAAAATTAATTTCACTTGTTTCTGATCACTTTTTCCAGCGTGGCTACTAGAAAATTTTAAATTACATGTGTGGTGCACATTACATGTTATTGGACAGTGCCAGTCTAAACAATTCTCGATAAAGGCTTAACCATCTCCAGGAATGGAAATCTTATGATGCTTTCCAATGGTCAGATCCATCTCATTCAATTCAACAAATATTTACTGACAAGGGGACTGTGTTTGCTGAGTGTGAGGACCTGCCATGTGAGAGGCCCCGCAATTACCACGGAGCAGAAGGAATACAGAGGTCTAATCTAGAGCACCACAGAACGAGTCACAGGTAAGGCAAAAACGAAGTGCAGCGGGGATTAAAAGGAGATGCTAGTGTATCAGGTGGCTGGCAACAAGGAAGAGAATGAGAGAGAAAGGCTTTGAGAAGAAGGTGATCCCTGGGATGGGCAGTGAGAAGCAGGCAGGGTTTGGGCCAGGAGAGAAGGGACAGGATGCTGTGGAAGGAAGCCTGCTTCCTCCGGTTCCTCCCCTCTTCGGACCCCATTCTCCAGGGCCCTGCCCTTGATTCCTGCTCTTTTTAATAAGCCACATATCTTCCCGGGAATCCCCATCTGTATCACGGCTTCAACGCCTGTGTCTACTCTCAAATCTCCATTCCCAGTCCATGCCTCTCTCCCGACCTCTGGGACCAAACACTCAATGCCCAGCGGACATCTCTATGTAGGTATTTCTCAGATACTTCAAACTCCATGGACTCCCCGGCTGAACTCATCCTCTCCTCTCCACCCTAGACTCTGGCCCTTTCTGTCCTTCTCTTGAGGGAGTGGCAGGACCAGTGACCCAGCTGTCCAAGCCAGGAACATTACCCTAAACACTTCCCTTGCATTACGAGCCCTAATACAACCAGCCCCAAAGTCCTGTGGGGTTTTCCTCAGTTCCTCTCCCACCTGGCCCCTTCCACACACGTCCACTACCGCTGCCTGGGTCCAGGCTGTCACCACGCCCCACCTGCGTTATGCAAAAGCATCCTCACTCTTCTGGCTGCTTCTTGAGTGGCCCCTCATGCCATCCTTTATACAGCTGTTGGGGGGTCTTAGTACCATTGAAAACTGCTCCTCTAACAGCTCCATGCAGCTTTCAGGGTGAAGCCCAAATTCCTGAATTTAGCTCATACAGCAGAACTTTATAACCTGGCCCTCATTCACCTACTCAGTTTCATCTCCTGCCTCTCCCCACAAGCAAGTATTTCTGCATGTTCTGTTCCCCTTGCCTGGAACACCCTCCCCATTTAAAAAAAAAAAAAAAAAGGTTTTTTAAAATTGTGTTTAAAAAAAAAATCTATCTATCTATCTCAATCATAAGATTCACCATTCTAATCCAGTTTTCTTTGTCTAGGTTATTCCTATTTATCCTTCAAATTCAGCTCGAGTGCGGCCCCTTCTGAAAACCCTTTTCTGAGTCCTCAGCCTGGGTTAGGTGCCCTTCTGCTGTACTACCAGTATCTTAGCTCTTATCACATTGTATTCTGTGTTAGCTTATGTCTCTTTTTACAGACTCCCTAGGACAGTGTGTGTGTCTTATTTAATTTTGTATTCAAGGGCACATGTACAGTTGTGCAGGTTACAGACTGCACTAGATGCCTGGCTGAGGAAATGAGTAAGACATGAAGACCATTAGCCAATTGTGCACTCTGGTCCAGGGCTGTATCCAGGCCTTTTTCTAACTTGCACAGAGGTGCCATAGGTGCCAAGCCCTGTATATCTTCAGGGCTTGTTACAGTGCTGGCACATAGTATTATAGTAGGTGCTCATTAAACGTTAAGTTGAATAAAGACGATGGATGGTTTAGGCAAAGGGACCAGGGGAAGACATGGTGGGGAAGCTGGAGTAATGGGATGTTACTGAATGATCAAGATTGGATTAGGGGGGTTTGCAGTCAGTTTTTAGAGGGTCCTTATAGATACACCTCCTTCTAGATGTAGGTGCTTGGCTTTTAAAGGGTAACTCAGCTCTGGTTCTGCTTTTTATTTTTTTCCCCTTTGTGCACCCATTGGAATAGATTCTACAGTATATAAAGGGCTGAGATCCTAACTCTTAATTCAGTAGACAGTGAGGAACCTTGGAGAATTTTTGAGGATTGTGTCTTAAAAATCACAAAATATTCAGGCTTGAAAATAAGACTCAGAGAAGTTAAGTGACTTGTTCAGGGTCACACAGAAAGTTAGTGGCCGAGCTGGGCCCTGAACTGGCTTTCCTTGCCCCTCCAGTTTTCCTTCTTCCACACCGCCCTTTGGGGAAGGCTCCCTGAACTGAGGCGGGCCCTGGAAGCCCCCAAACTAAATCTTCCCAGCCCTCCAATATGAGTCCCCAGTGACGGTGGGCAGGGGATGGGCTGACCGGAGGTGAGAACACAGGCAGGAGGCTGCTGCAGTCGACGCTCAGCCTCACCCAGCGTGCCTCCCTTGATCTGTCTAGATGTCTGCCTACTTGAAGTTAGGTAAACTGCCCAGGAGCTTTCTGCTCTTCACACAAGGTCAGTGCTCTAGTTTTTGGAGGCCTTTTTTCACAAGGGCTTATTTCCCTTCTTGCAATCCTTTTGGTTGCTTTTCTTTGGACCCTGGCTAGTTTTTTCAGATTCTTTCAAAACCACCTTCTGCCACTAGCTGAAGAGGGGCCTCGCGCATAGCAGGGCTTAGTAAGTGCGTGTTGAGTTGGTGTGACCCAAACATGGAGGATGATCTAACCTGAGCGGTCTCCCTTGAAGCCTTGCCTCCTGGGAGAATTCCTGGTGCTACATCTCACCCTCCTGGGACCATGTTTATCAGTTATCATTTATTGCATTCATGCTATGATCTTCCCTGACCCCCGAGTCTCTTTCTGACTTACTCCCCATGAGCCCCCTGCCCAGCTTTCCTCATTTAGTTGCTCTATAGCTCATTTCTAGACTCTGAATAAACGGTTTTAGCCTTTTCCATTTTCAACTTCAGTCTGAGTCTGAAGAGCCATTTCCCTACTTTTCCCAGGAGATTGGGCTTCTCAACCTGTACTCCTGCTTATAGGAGCTCTGTCCTTTGGCACACGTGATAATAATGATAACAATAACATTATCATCAAATATTTATTGAACGTGTTCCCTGATCCAGACATCACGCTTCCTGCTTTTATAAAAATTAGTTCACTTCATCCTCACAAAAATCCTGTGGGGTAGAGATATCAGTAACCACATTTTACAGATGAGGAAAACCGAGGCACACCAAGATCAAGCCATTTGCCCAAGGTCACCCACCTGAGATTTGTATATAGGCAGTGATACAGGAAGCACTTACATCAGGACACCAGATGCTGCCTTGGCAAACAACCTTTCAGGGGCTCTCCGAGGTCACCATAAGAAGGACACTCACGCTACCAGCAGGCAGGCCCAGAGGCCACCAACTGTCACTCTCAGGCCAGGTCTTTCCTAACCAGCTGTGTCCTCTTACAGCATAGAGATCCTAACACTAAAGAGAACAAAGCTCGTCCGTGAGCCCTGGCTGCGTGACAAGTGCCTCCCCTCCTTGACAGCCATGTCTAAACCTCTCCTCTCTGTCACAAGAGGCCCCTTAGTTGATCTGGCATAATTAGCTCTTTACAAAGTCATCAAAATTGCCCGCGTGCAGTGACAAACCAATCGATGGATGATTTTAGTCCACAGCTTTCCCAGCTATGAACATAAGTGTAATTAAACGTAAGAAAGTGTAAGAAACGTAAGGAGTGTAAGAAGACATCTTCTGTAGCATGAATTAACAGAAGATGTTTTCTCTTTAGATATATAAACGAACAGAGCCCACACTTATCCCTTGTCTGCCTCCACAAGGCCAGCAAGATAAGGCTAGAGGCTCTGTACTAAGCCGGTCCCTAAGGGTTCCAAGTTGGGTCCTTGGCATTTGAAGATACTCATCTTCTGCTTCCTGTCCTCATTTTCACTTTGGTTTCCTATCTGTCCATCCCACAGGTAACGTTTTTTGACTTCTCGGTAAAGACGGAGATAAAAAAGTGAATTAGGGCTTCCCTGATGGCGCAGTGATTAAAAATCCGCCTGCCAATGCAGGGGACACGGGTTCGAGCCCCATTCCGGGAAGATCCCACATGCCGTGAAGCAACTAAGCCTGTGCGCCACAACTACTGAGCCTGCGCTCTAGAGCCTGGGAGCCACAACTACTGAGCCTGTGTGCCTAGAGCCCGTGCTCCACAACAAGAGAAGCCACCGCAATGAGAAGCCCATGCAGTGCAACAAAGACCCAACACAGTCAAAAATAAACTAAAAAAAAAAAAAAAGAATTAAAAGCCTCTGATTTTTCATAGTCACCTGCAACCAGCCCTCTCCCACCCCATCACGTCACAGGCAGCGACATTCCCTTTGGATTTCCTTTCTTCCTTCCGTCATCAGCTCCCAAGTACCTGCCTCTGCTGGCAGCTCCTTCACAGAGTGCAGGCCAGGCTGCTTGTGATGGGAAGCTCTGTGGGGGGCCTGCCTTCCAGGGCCCTGCGGAAGGACCAGGGCCTCACTCCCTGCGGGGCCGACTGGCTGTGCTTTTGATGATTTATACCAACACTTCTGTTCACTGGGGTGGAAAATTGAGAGGTGACCGTATAACTGAGCAATATTTCCCTGTTACCCTCTTCTTAGACACAACTTGCCTCAGCTCTTAGGAACGGAAAGAATTCCCCTGTCGGGCAGATAGTCCTTTAAGGTGCCCTGTTTCTCCTGGTATTTAGGTTTCTCATCTCATCATTCTGGTTTTCTGTTCCTTCCCTCCCCACTTCCCCAGATTCCTGGACAAAGCCACTGGGTAAACACTGTTTCCTGTGGTGACAGGGACAAGCAGCGAGGACAGGCGGCTGCCGGCACCCGACACTCACCATGCTTTGTCCCTTGATCCCTTCGCTGAAAAGATTGTGTGCTGCTTGCCGCTGGAGGCTAGGAGATTGTCTTTGGGCGTTTTGAATGGCTTTGAGGAGCTGCTGGCAGAGGTATGGCCGCTGAGACAGGCTTTTGTTTTCACCTGTACTAGTGATGTCCGGGCATTGGAGGGTGGAGACGCCGGAGAGGGAGAAGGTCTACACATTGAACCGTGTCTTCTCTCTACAGGGGGAGAAAGAACAGAACTCAGCACATCATCTGTAGCAAGTGAGTCACATGCATACGCGTGTACGTAACAGGCAAAGAGGAGAGTGCTGACCTTGCAGTGTCGGTCCCCGAAGCCTCAGTTCTGACTATGGTTTGCTTGACATCATATCCCACCAACTAGCAGTGATTACCTTCTGAATTTCTGTGTCAAGTGGCAAGCTGAACTCACCCTACAGTTCTCCCGGGAGGCATTACGGTCCTCCTGCAAAACCACTGCCACAGGACTAGTAAAGGGGATGCCCGGTGTCATGGGAACGTAGTGAGAGAATCACACAGCCCAAGCCATCCCCAGACAGCCACTCAGAGGCCACATGGTCCCTCGGGGCAGTGGGGAGGGTAGGACTTTTCAGATAACAAATAGCAATTTCTCAAACCTGACCCCTAGCAGGAGCACTTAAGTCACAAGGACTTGTGACATTCAGCTGGGCTGAATGAAAGGGTCTTCTACATCCAGAAGGTGGCCCAGCATCTGTCCACACGCCCCTGTGGCCTCTCCAGGGCTCAATGAGGTCCCGGGCCACAGGTGCCGGGTCAGGACAGGCAAGAGGACGTCAACACTGAAGGCAGAATCCACAGGTCTGGGGCCTGGACGTGGGCAGCCCCTTCCTGGGGCTCTAAGAGAATACCAGCGCCCTGGGAGACATGCCCCACTTGTTCACCCTCGTTTGGCTCCTGTGGTCTCGACTTGATGGGCAGGATAAGAATGCTGACCAGGAGAGTAGGTGCACGAGGTAAAGCTCCGGTGTACACCCACTACGGTGGTTCCTAACTGTTACAGGGGAACAGATTTGATCAACGGTAAGGACCCTTCCCAAGAAAAATGCCCCAAAACTCTGCATACAATTACAGGAAGGAATCCTGAACCCCCAAAAGACAAACGGTCTGAAATCCTAAGTCCGCTCTGGCTCCCTCGTACCTACTACAAAGCCCCACATATAGTTAGTGCCTAGTTACTGTGTGTTGAATAAATAAATGAAATTATAACAGATCTCCTGATGGGAAGGACTAGAGATCACAAAGCTGGAGATCTGGGTTGAATGTGATAACGAAGAAGATGGGGGCAGAAAGAGCAGATCCCACTCCCGCTCCCATCTCCGAGCCGAGTCTCACTTTTCTCATTAGTGACGCACTTCTGGCTGCTATGCCAGGCACCCTGGAAAGAAAGGCAGACTGACTATGGCTATGAGGGACAAGCCTTTGGGCTTCCTCTGCGCTTCCTGGTACCAATGGGCTGCCAGCTTGTCTCCAAGCCGGCTGGCTCTAATCCTGTGATGAGGTGGGAACTGGGGAGCGGGGGCGAAAGTGGATTTTTGAGGATCATCTGATTGCTGGGTGTTTCTGCCTGACCAGTGTTCATAGGTTGCCTGCACTGAATAACTTTACCAGGGAATCTTTCTTCACTGAATCAGAGGAGACCTTGCATACATGCTCAGTTCCCAGAGCCACCCTGTTCAAGGATGTGAAAACCAAGAGCTAGTTCCAGGGCCTCTGTTTTGATGTAGTAGAGAGAACCCTGGGCTAGGAGCCAGGAGATCCAGGCTCCAATTCCTGCCACACCACGTTATTAGGCTTATAGCCTGGAGTTCACCACTTAAACTTTCTGTTTCCATGCCTTTATCTGTAAATGAAGTGGGTCTCTAGATGGCCTTGAAGGCCTCTTTCTACTCCATTATCATAAATACAAGGCATACTTACACCTGATCCTTCACTTCCCATCTCTCGTGATTCCTGAATGTCATAGCAATAATTATAGCACAAGTTTTGAAATATTTTACTCAGGCAGGATCTTCCTTGGGAGAATTCATCCTTTGTAAAGTTGTACTGGTCTTTACAACTCCTCTGACACAGGCAGGAAGCAGCCAGCCATCTCCACCCTCCTCAGGACTGACTGGCTAAAGAAGACCCAGAGAGGCGAGGTGACTAGCCAAGGTCAAGGTCAGTGGCTATGAGAGGAATGGGGCCTCTATGCTATGGGCAGGGGCTTAGCTGCTTCTCAGGAAGGCAGGAAACGGGGTGTACTGTGACCAAGATGTGAAGCCAGGGAATTCGGAAGCACAGGACTTAGAATCACTGAAGGTTAGAACTGGATCTTAGAAGTCAGCTCATCCCATCTGCTTGCTGATGGATGAGGTTATCACTTAGAGAGGTTATCGGTTACCAGCCTGTAGGGCAAAGCTAGTTGGTGGCAGGGTTGAGTTCAGAACCAACGCTTCTCACTTCAAATCCATAGGTCTTTCTGCCCTTCAGAAATGTCTCGCTCAGCAATTTTTTTTTTTTTGGCTGAAGTTTCCAAAACTAAAACAAGACTTTGATTTTTACCACTACTGTTTTGGGTTGCTCTGCAGACT
Source organism: Monodon monoceros (assembly GCF_005190385.1). Classification (NCBI taxonomy): domain Eukaryota; kingdom Metazoa; phylum Chordata; class Mammalia; order Artiodactyla; family Monodontidae; genus Monodon; species Monodon monoceros. The sequence goes on along the minus strand of NW_021703776.1, from coordinate 17,396,843 downwards.
TCATTCACTCATTTGCTCTCATGTGCTCAAGGTGGCAGAGGGGGTGGGGGAAGGGATATGCAGAAGTATTCCCCCATTCTGGTGGAGAGATAAGCCTTCATAATGAAGAGAATTTTTATTTTGCTAAACTAAGAGTGGAAAATAATACCAGTAAGCAAAGATAAATCACAAAGAAGCGTGACATTAAGGACAAAATGAATGGGCCAGATCAGGGATTCCCAAATCACCTCCAGAGAATTACGATTAGTGACCCTGACGAGGCGTTCTGCTGCTAAACTCACAGAAAAAATTAAATCAATGGATAAGCCTTCTTCTTTTTTTTTTTTTTTTTTCACGGTACGCGGGCCCCTCACTGTTGTGGCCTCTCCCGTTGCGGAGCACAGGCTCCGGACGCGCAGGCCCAGCGGCCATGGCTCACGGGCCCAGCTGCTCCGCGGCATGTGGGGTCTTCCCGGACCAGGGCACGAACCCGTGTCCCCTGCATCGGCAGGCAGATTCTCAACCACTGTGCCACCAAGGAAGCCCAGAACATTTCTTTTTTTACTCACTATTAAAATATTCTATAGACTGAAGCAATCTTAGAGAAAAAAACCCTTTCCCTCCAAATCTTCTCATTCTCTGTTCATGTACATAGATGCATTAACAAAACAGTAATCAATTGATATTTTGGACTATTCTTTTTCAACTAACATTATTCCATCTATATGTTTCTAATTCCCAAATATTGGTCATTTTAAATGGTTAGGTAATATTTAATCACTGACATCATGCTTTAGATTACTTAGCTATTCTCTTACTACTTACTGTCTGGCTTTTTTTCTTTCTTCCTTTCTTTCTTTCTTTCATTTTTTTTTTTTACAATTTAGTTAAAAAGTGATTTGAGATTATTTCTTTGAGGTGTAGTTCCCAAAGTAAAAAAGGTTGCAATAGTTTATAGCTTTTGCAACACATTTCTTTCCAGATCGTGGGACAGAAAGACCAAACCAATCTATTGTGCTAATGTTGAATGTGAGTACCACTTACCTACTGAAGTGAAAACAGAAGATCACTGTCAGGACATTCACACAGAATTAAATGTCCACTACATCAATAACAACCTAGGTGATTGATGTTGGATCAGCAACCTCTGGTCTCACCCCTTCTGTCCTTTGGCCAATAGTAATAATAACTTATTAAGACTTGCCCATGCGCCAAGAACTCTACTAAATACTTGAATTACCTTAGTAATTACCTAGTATTTAGTTCTTACAATACCCTAAGAGAGGTACAATTATTATATCTGTTCTACGGATGAAGAAACTGAGGTTAGAGATACAAGTTGACCAAGTTCATGGAGCTAGGAAACATTAGATTTGTGGATGTCTTCAGAGCCTGTGGTTTTAACTCTGAGCTCTACCACCTTGAAATCCTGGACGATGCTACAGCATATAGGGAGAGCCTGGAAGGCTGCTGGACACCTCCCCTCCCCATTGAGTATGGGCATTTCAGCAGGGCACCTGACTCCCCTAGGGAGAGGGGGAAAAACACCTAATGTGGCAGCTTTTAAGGTACCAGTCAGCCATAGCCTGAGACCTCAACCCCAAAGAAATGACCAAAGAAAGGAAAAACCAAAGCCTTTTACTTTTTTGCATTTCCATCACAGGAAATCCAGAGCATGGCCTCAGCCGCTGGCTGTTCTAAGACCACTTGCTTCACTGTGTACAGCCTAACCATCCATGAGGGACTCCAGGGTGCAATCCTAGAGACCAGCTGAGCAGGGGGCTTGCAGACACCATGTGGGGAGCCCTGGTGTCTCCACAATCCTCTCCCCTTACTACTCTCCACTGGGAAAAGTCCACCAGGTTCTCAGGCCATTGCATCTCAGTAAAAATTCGGAACCCTCCCCTCCCCCCATGCTTATTCACTGAGATATTTTTATACTCACAGCATCAGTGTCCTGCATTTAAAACCTCAGCACAGATGCCTCACGAATGGCTGAGCTGGCCGCCAACACCCAGTGTGGTTCCCTGTACCAGTTTTAGAAAGAATGCATTGGGAATTTTCCAATATGGTGTTTAAGGGATCAATCCCCGCCCCGCCCCTGCCCCCAACAGAGTGTGCGCACCACAGTCACTTGTGGCCCGACACGCTTGTGTAAACTCACTTGGGCTTAGGCCAGCTCCTGGCTTGCTCATTTGACAGTGCTGAGTCTCTTTCAGCCCTCACCTCTTAGAGCAGGTGCTTGGCAAATCATTAGCCGGGTTCTATTTTATCAATGGATTCTATCTGCTTTAGTAGCTGCAGTCAGGATGCTTTCCATAAAGGACAACCCTGAACTCCAAGGGACCTTCCAAAAGTAAACTGGAGGCGGAGGGTGAGGGGCAGAGCACACACCTTGGCCCGGGGAATCATGCAGGAACCATGCTAGCTGTATCTTGCAACCACTTGGTGAGGGGGTGAGGCAGGTATCCCCCCATTTTACAGCTGTGGAAACTGAGGCAGGTTGCATTTCGGAAACCTGTCCAGGGTCTGTTAAGGCTCGGAAGTGGAGACAGCAGGGGTAGCATCTGAGCTGTGGTCTCATTTGCCACAGTTGTAGCTGGGCACTAAATATAGTGCCATGGTGGTTAGAGGGGGGATATTGAATCAGCAGGGGAGGAAATGAAGACACAGGAAAGTCAAGTGACTAAGGCAGGCAGCGAGTGGCAGGCAGAGGCGTGCCAAGCAGCTCCTGTGCCAGGAGTGCCTGTGAGCTGCCCAGGAGCGCACTCCCTCCTTGGGCTGTGGTGCCTCTTTAAAAGCTGTCAGGGGGCTTCCCTGGTGGCACAGTGGTTAAGAATCCGCCTGCCAATGCAGGGGACACGGGTTCGAGCCCTGGCCCGGGAAGATCTCACATGCCGTGGAGCAACGAAGCTCGTGTGCCGCAACTATTGAGCCTGCGCTCTAGAGCCTGCGAACCACAACTACTGAAGCCTGCGCACCTAGAGAAAGCCCGTGTGCAGCAATGAAGACCCAATGCAGCCAAAAATTAATTAATTAATTAAAAAAAAAAAGCTGTCAGGGGAGGTGTTCCTTCAAGCACGGGTGCCTGTCACCAGTTAACTTATACTAGTTCTTCTTTACCCCTCTTCACCGGCTACCCAGATGGGCAACACACACCACCTGGGGCCCTTTGACAAAAGCCACTGTGGGCCGGTGCCTACACTGCTCATGCCGGCTCAGCTCTCAAATTCCCCTAGGCTCTGGGTTGATTTCTCGGTCATCTGGTCACTCTGTGCCCATTCATTCAGTTAGGAAGAGAAGCAGCATTCCTTGGGTGCCTACTATGTGTCAGGCACTGAGCAAGCTACTTTTACACCTACCAGCTCATGCAATCGACCCAACAACCCCCCAAAGTGGATACTGTTAGCCTCCTCATTGTAGATGGGGCAATTAAAGCTTAGCAAGATTATGAAACAAGGCCAAGGTCACGGTGACCTTGGCAGTTAGAAGGTGAGCCCAGGCCTGCCTGGCCCCAGAGCCAATGCCCTTTCCACCATGGAGATACTGTCTTTCTCTGGGATACTGTCTTTCCTCTACACGTAAGCAATACAACTTGTCTGAAGATTCTAACAAAGCGTCTCCCATTTTCAGAGCTGGCCCAGGATACAGCTCTGAAGTTAGATAAGGATGCTTTTTACATCTCCCTCTCCGAGGCATTCCCCCACCCCACCTGTGCTCTTCTATTGGTTATTTATACTAAGGTATACATTTCTGGCATCAACCACTGTTGGGTAGGATTTGGGGAGTCCCAGGGACTTTCCAGGGCCCTGATGTATTTCCATCAGCCCCCAAGGATGCCCTCATTAGACATTTAACCTAGCTGAAGGAGAAAACCCCCCCAGCAATATAGACCAGTGGGGAAACAAACACATGTACACACTGCTGGGGGTACTTCCAAGGGATGACAGTTCTCTGGAGAGCAACCTCGTGTTGATGACAACGGTTAAAAAGCATTCACAGGGCTTCCCTGGTGGCGCAGTGGTTAAGAATCCGCCTGCCGATGCAGGGGACACGGGTTTGAGCCCTGGTCCGGGAAGATCCCACATGCCGCGGAGCAACTAAGCCCCTGTGCCACAACTACTGAGCCTGCGCTCTACAGCCCGTGAGCCACAGCTACTGAAGTCTGCGCGCCTAGAGCTTGTGCTCCACAACAAGAGAAGCCACCGCAGTGGGAAGCCCTCGCACCACAACGAAGAGTAGCCCCCGCTCGCCACAACTAGAGAAAGCCCACGCACAGCAATGAAGACCCAACGCAGCCAAAAGATAAATAAATAAGTAAATAAATAATAGAAATCTATTTAAAAAAAAATAAAAGCATTTGATCTGGTAACCTGGTAATTTTAGTCTGGAAAATAGACCTCAAGGAAATATCCCCCTCCAAGAAAAGTTCAAAGATATTCTCAGCAGCATTGCTTACAATAGTAAAAAATACCATAACCAACCTGGTCTATGATAAAACAACTGAAAATGACAGGTATGAGGGTTATCTCAATCTAAGGAAATGTGTATGTGAGATAATACTACCCAAATTCACAAGAAAATTAAAAATATCACCAGTATATGCAAACACTAATCATTACTTTATAAAAATGTAAAACATTTAACATATATATATATGAATTATAACACAGATAGAAAAGGAAAAAAGGGAAGGATATAGGATGCCTCTATTTTTGTTAAAGTTGTTTTTTAAATCCATACAAGAAAAAAGAAAAACAAACAACAACAACAACAGAAACACTAACACATCCTTAACCAGAGAGGCCAAAGGGGAGAAAACAGGTGCAGATACAAAAGGAGGAAGGAGAGAAAAGCATGTGTTTAAGTCACACCTCATTCATTCATTCACTCATTTTTTAAAGCATCTCTTTGGCACATACCATGCGCCAAGCACCGAAATATAATGGTGGTGATAAGACAGACACTGCCATGGCCCGAGGGTTCCCTCAGGGAGAGGACACGCTCTCCAGGTCCTGGCTGGCCACCACTTGGTCACCCTGAGAGTAGAGAACAGGGTCCCCTCTGAAGGTGGGCTGCCACCTGGAGGACCTGAGGCCAGTGAACAGCCTGCCTGCCCCATGGGACAGAGCTGCCATCCTCGCCTTTTATTGCCCCAGCTATTCCCGTGTGTCTGGAGCCAATACGGTAGTGGAGGGGTTGACAAGGAGTCCCACCTGCATGGTATTAACTTCTCCGTCAGAGTGACCTCGGCCCCAACCACCAACATACCCACTGTGCAAGTCACATGAGTATAAAAACAGAACCACCACAGCTAAGATGAAAACTGGTGGCTTCCAGCTTTACGATAAGCTGTTGGATTCTACCTTAAGATGGCACAGCTGACATCATCCCCACTCCAGGGGCACTGAAGGGACAGGAGTGGCAGGCAGCCAGAAGCTGGGCAAAGCTGGGGTATCTTTGGTGGGAAGATACAAGAACAGGGATTCCCAATGTCTAAAATACCTGAACAGCTGGGCCGAATCTTCCCAAGACTGTCTTGAGGCCACATCAGTGGCCTTTACCCAGGTGCCTTGGGCTAAGCACATGAAAAGCCCTGGGCCCTGTCACAGGCATGCGTGGTCCACGCCTCAAGGAAGGGCCGGAGGATCCTGAGGCATGATGTCAGGAGGGAGCCCAGGCCACTATCCACCTGAGACCTCCTGGTGCTGCCCAGGGCTCCTCTTCTTGGGACAGCAGGGCCAGGGCTCCCAAATCTGTATTTTTTAAAAGATCCCGAGGTAACTCTCTTGCTCTACACAAGCTTCAGAAGTCACTGGAAATGTGGACCAAACACTGCTGTCTTTGGAATCAGAAAGATCTGGGCTCAAATCCCAGCTCTGTCACTCATTAGCTCTGTGACTTGGGCAAATAACTTAACCCCTGAGCTCCGGTTTCCTTACCTATACAGTGGGAACAATAATGCCCACATCATAGGGTTACGAGTGGGCAGGTGCCCCTATAGTACATTGAGGCCCCCCATCTTAGCACAGGTCCCATGCTGTAATCACTGGTTTACTGGTCTAGGCGTCCTGTCACTGGACGCACGGAGAGCAGATGTCTTGTGCCCTCTCTCGTCCCTGGCATTCAGCCCAGGGTCTGGCCTTGGTAGGCACTCACTACATTCACCGTTGAAGAAATGAGAATGTGAGGATCGATAACACATGGAAGGTGGCTGCCCCGGTGCCAACTCACAGTAGTCACCTCACATAAGTTCCCCTAACACATACAAATGTAGATTTAAAAAAATACAAGCAGTAGCTTTCCTAAGGGGGCAGTTCCCTACCTTCTCCCTGCCCCTGAATTAAAACTATCCATTTACAAGAATCCTACAGGAGCACAATTGTTTAAGAAACATCGGCTGAGTAAGGAGAGGCCAGGGCTGCTTGATTCCTGTCTGTACCGACCTCCAGTTTCAGGAGTGCAGGCCACAGTCTCTAGAGGTGCACAGTCCCAGCTCACTGCGAAGCTCGCGGCGTCACCCAGAAGAGGCTTTTGTGGTCCGACGGCAGTCACTAATAACGGAAGCATTTCTGTTCTCCTTGGAGTGGCAGTTGGCAGTGGCAAACAGGAAGCTGTCTTGAAGTAGGGTGTGGTTCTGTCCTCTCAGTGTACATGTACGGAGACACCACTTGTTTTTCCCCCTCCAGTCCCCTTCTCTTTCCCTCTGCTCCCTTTTTTTTAGGAGCAGAAGGTCTGAATTATTTCGGGGAAAACACAGCTTTTTACAAGATTGAAGACCAACCATCACCACCATACAAACGAAAACCAAGGGTAGGAAGGAGTCTAAAATACAGCAAGGGTCTATTTCGCTACCATCAGCTACTTGCTGGGGACACCGAGTTAGCCCCCGGCTGTGCGCGAGTGGGCGTGAGCCCTCCCTCGGTCTCCCCGCGGGCACACAGGAAACCAACCCCGCTAGAAACCAGGCCAGGTGCGCTGCCAATCGTGCTCGGGCACCGCCAGTCCGCCAGCTGGCCGGCCACCAGCGTGGACTCAGGGACCACTGTGTGCACACACCGGACAGAGGACCATCCGCGAAGAGTAAAGAAGGAAAAACCACAGGTTGCCAGTTTCCAGCAATTTTTGAAGTTTGAGTGAAAGAGACCCGAAACATTGCTTAGCACCGCTTGCATATAAAAATGACCAAGAAAAATCAGTAGCGAGTAGATAAATGCATCAAGTGTGTTTGGAGCTGCACATAAGTGCAGAGAAGTGGAGGGGACGAGCTGGTCAGGTTCAGTGCAGCTGCTTCCCGGGGCTAGGAGAGGTGTGCTAGAAAATTTTCCACTCCACTCCTCCCCAGGCCCCCAGGCTGGCGCCTCCAGAAGGTCTGTCCAAAATAGACGGGTCCCCAACCCAGCCTCCTACTCCTGACCTCTTTCCCAGGCAGCAACTCTCCCCGCTCCGCCTCAGCCCTGTCTCAGCGCCAGCCCACAGCCCAAGGGCACCGCCTAAGCTCCACCTCGGACATGCTGAATGGATCGTGGGCTGACAGCACGCTCTGCTTGCCGTGACCTGGGCCCAGCCCCACGCCATCCTGTGTGGCAAGCGTGCCCTGTGCTCACACTTACACATCCCAGGGAGACAGCCTCGCTGTTTGGATAAGGGGGCTGAGCCAGTGACACGCTGGGCAGCGCAACTCGTGGGAGCCGTTTCCTGGCTCCTGGCTGAGGGCCCTGGCCAGTCAGAACGCACCGCTTCCCCTTTAAGAGAGCACGCCCAGATGCGATTAGGGAAAGGCAGAAAGAAAAGCCCGGAAAGACCAGGGTCCGGAAAGACCAGGGTCGTATCCCGAATTTGGCAGATGAACTTGGGCGCGCGCGCGCGCGCGCACACACACACACACACGGATCTGAGCAGCCACTGTATGGGGAGGGTCAGGGCCTTCCTGCAGCCCGACTGCACGATGGCCCCTCCAGGCTTCCCCGGGGACCAGGCTGAGGCCAGGGGCCCACGCAGCCTGCAGGGGCCTCAAGCCTTTCTGCTTCCTTTTCCCTCAGGGCCTGTGTGCCCTGATGGGCAGAGTCCACTGCAATACCCAGCACTATGCTTTGGAGAGAGTAGAGACGTCATTATAAAGATTGAAAATTACTTTTGTGGGACATTTTAAGTATGAATTCAAGCGGAGAGTTTTCATTCATTCCTTATATTTAGAAAGTTAATTCCCTGATCTTGGCAAGGGGTAGTAGATTTGTGGGGAGGGGGGATGTCTAAAAAAGACAATGGGTCCCCAAAGACCACATGCTGTATGATTCCATCGGTACAAAATAGCCAGCATAGGTAAATCCATAGAGACAGAAAGCAGACTGCCAGGGGCTAGGGAAGCAGGGAGTGGGGAGTGACTGCTTCAGGGGTACAGGGCCTCCTTTGGGGGTGATGAAAGCATTTTGGAACCAGGCAGAGGTGACGGTTGCACAACACTGTGAACAGACTGAGTGCTAAATTACAATTCAACTGCGCATGCCCCCTGCACTCAACACCACCAGAGGGGTGGGCAAAACGCCTAGGCCACCCCTCCGGCCTGACCCCTGGACACACCCCTACCCTCACCCTATATTAGGAACAAGCTTACGCCCCCCCCTCAGCGAGCGGGCAAGCAAGGGAACCTGTTGCTTGATCTCGTCCCCCCCTCCCCGCTGCAGCAGGGGTCCCAATAAAGCCTTGCCTGAAAAAAAAATTACAATTCAATGCTTTAAGATGATTAATTTTGTTATGTGAGTTTCACCTCCATTAAAAAAAAAAACAGCAGTTTAGTGTGTTTTAGGTATTTTTATTTTCTTTTACCTTCTACTAGGATCTCTCCTATGTTTCATCCAACATTTCTTTGTAAAACCTGCCTGTTACCTGATAAATCTTAAGTTGACCCTGGCGGAAGAGTATACGCCTTTTAATAAGGAAAAATAAAAACAAACCCCTAAGAGATAAAAGCTTTCCAAGACTCAGAAGTAAGCCTCTACTGGAGAATTTCAGACTATGGGAGGATGGCATCATCTCAGACCATGGCACGTAAACTGGGCAGTGCTAACTTGGCCTTTGTAAGGCTGTCTCAGGTTGGGACCATCTCCAGCAGCTTGATCATATAACCAAAGCCAGAGACAGGGAGTCTCCCATGGGAGAATTATTCAAGGAGAACATGATTTTGGGTCTCTGACTTTGGTCTTCCTTTTCCCCTGTGGCAGAGAGAGTTTCTTCCCAGAATATAGCAGAATCAGTTTCTGGCTGGGAAAGGGCTATGCCGCTTGTCGAAGCAGGACTAGTTTCTACAATTCCATTTCTTTGGAATGGAGCCACTGGGTATGAGGGGGTGTGACTCGACCACCCACCCAACCCAGCCCTACGGAGAGGGCTGGAGACAGGGTAAGGCGTGCGCTGTATCCTCCAGACTCTAGGCAAGAGGGTCAAGGGCTCATGGGCACACTTCCCCTGCTCAGGGGACTGTCAAGAGGAGGCCTGCTGAATGTTGCAATACTCAGAGGAAGCACAGATGAAAGGGCAGGCCCCGTGGCCCAGGAGCCTGAGTCTTTCCAGAGACAGCTGTGAGCAACTTTCTTAGTATCTGTTTGCTGAGAGTTCCAGGATGACCTGGGGGATAGAGATGTGAACAGCTTCCGTGGGCCAGCTCTCCCAGAGCCCTCTGGTCCTGGTGAAGTGCCTTCCCTTATCTCTTTCACTGTTCTCTCCTCATCTCAGGTGCCTGGTAATAAGTAGGTGGACTAGGTTTTCAGCAAACAGATGGCTTAAGAAAATAAGATGGGGACTTCCCTGGAGGTCCAGTGGTTAAGACTCCGCACTTCCACTGCAGTGGGGGCGGGTTTGATCCCTGGTTGCGGAACTAAGATCCCGCCTGCCGCGTGGGGTGACCAAAAGAAAAGAAAAAAGAAAAGAAGATGCAATATTTATACTGCTCTGGCATCTGAGGAGCCGCAAGTTTAGAACCTTAATGCTAAACACAAAAACAGGCAGGCTCAACCCAATTAAAAAATAGGCAAAGGACTTGAACAGACATTTTTTCAAAGAAGATAATCACATGAAATGATGATCAACATCATTAGTCATCAGGGAAATGCAAGTCAAAACCACACGATACCACTTCACACGTACTAGGATGGCTACGTATATAAAAAACAACAACCAAGAAAGCCCCCAAATGGAAAATAACAAGGGTTGCTGAGAATGTGGAGAGACTGGAACCTTTGGACACATTCCGTGGGAATGTAAAATGGTGCAGCCTCTACGGAAAACAGTATGGTGGTTCCTCAAAAAATTAAACGTGGAATCACCATATGATCTTGCAATTCTTCTCCTAGGGTACACACCCAGAAGAAATGAAACAAATCCCTGTATGTGAATGTTCACAGCAGCACTATTAGCTATAGCCAAAAGGCAGAAACGACCCAAGTATCCATCAGTGGATGAATAAATAAACAAATCGTGGTATATACATAACACTGGACAATTATTCAGCCATGAAAAGGAGTGAAGTACTGATACATGTTACAACATGGATGAATCTAGAAAACATGATGCAAATGAAAGAAACCAGGCACAAAAAGTCACATATTATATGAATTCTATTTCTATGAAATGTCCAGAATAGGTAAATCTACAGAGACAGAAAGCAGACTGGTGGTTGCCGGGGACCGAGGGGAGGGAGAGGGGGATATAACTGCTTAACGGGTATGAGGTTTTATTTTGGAGTGATGAAACTTCTGGAACTAGACAGAAGTGGTGGTTGCACAACACTGTAAATGTACTCAGTGTCACCCAGTTGTTCACTTTAAGATGGTTGATTTTATGTTGTATGCGTTTCATCTCAAAAACAAAAAAACCCAAAACTCTGCAGAAAGTGAGGGCCAAGACAATCCACAGACAGAACAATCAGTTTCAGAATAACTGAGACTTACCTTCAAAAGCCTTCTTGGAATCACTTAAAGGAAATAATCTTTAAGTTAAGGTAACTAAGGCGACCAGTAGGAGAGGGCAGATAGGCACTCACTCCAAGTCGGAAGTCCCTAAACGTGGCCGATTCAGGTCCACAAAGAAGTGTTAATTTGTCTTGAACAGCCAGCTGCTCCCACCACCCCACACACGGGCGCACGAAGGCTGCCCTAGCCACTTACAGATGGAACTCGGAGGCACAGCTCCCCTCTGCCAGCCCCCTCATTCCTGATACAGCCATCATTTCCACCAAAGGGGCTCAGGTCTTAGACCACGAAGTTGGGACAGAGTCACAGACTCGCAAAGAGCAGGAAGAAACGCCACAGGTAATCACTGTCTGCTACCCGCTGCTGGCCCCTTCCAGGGCTGTCAGCCTCTTCGGAGCCGTAGCCAAGGGGCTCCCCAGCCTGGCTTCTCCACTGCAGGCCCCGAGCTCTCCAAGTTCACAGCAGGCAGAAAGCACCACCGCTGGACAATCTCCCCTACGTGAGCTGCTCTGGGATGCCCACACGTCCATCCCATTTCTGCCCTGTGGGGGTCACCTTGAACCAGTCGAGTTTCCATTCCATGGGACACCTTGCCAAATGTTTGCTCCCCGAAACCTCTTTCTCTGGGATAAATACTCCCAGACATCTTTTAAAATCATTCCTCACTAAAGGTCATTTTCGCTCTTCTTCTGATCTCTGACTGTGCTTTCTAAACTGTGCCACTCAGAAGGGAGAACATCACAGGTGAAGTCTGGGCAGCTCCCAGCTGTCTGTTCTGGGTATCATTCTCCTGTTAAGGCCACTAGACATCCAAGCTAGATTTCTTATTTCTTTTTTTCTTTTTAAATTATTTATTTATTTTATTTTATTTTGGGCTGCATTGGGTCTTCGTTGCTGCATGTGGGCTTTCTCTAGTCGCAGCGAGCGGGGGGCTACTCTTTGTTGCGGTGCGCGGGCTTCTCATTGCGGTGGCTTCTCTTGTTGCAGAGCACAGGCTCTAGGCGTGTGGGCTCAGTACTTGTGACTCGCAGGCTCTAGCATGCGGGCTCAGTAGTTGTGGCGCATGGGCTTAGTTGCTCCACGGCACGTGGGATCTTCCCAGATCACGGATCGAACCCGTGTCCCCTGCATTAGCAGGCGGATTCTTAACCACTGCGCCACCAGGGAAGCCCTAGATTTCTTATTTCTGAGGGCTGCATCACCCCTGAGTCTTACTTCACATGCTTTACTGCCAAGCTGCTTATCCACAGGTGTCCTTTACAAATGTCATCTTGTCGGAGTCAGTCCACTGCTCTGGCCTGGGGAGATCTTTCAGGACTCTGACTCATTAATATAACTCTTCTCCCTCCTAAATCTACTGCTTGAAAAATTGGATAATCCTGCCACTAATGCTATTCTTCTTCCAAATCCTCCTTTATAATGTGGAAGGGGACAGGGCCAAGCGGACAACTCAATCTATCCCCCAGGGTGACAGCGACCTGTGAACAGTACTCCAGAGGTGTGACTCCGAGCCACCTGCCATTCAGGGCAGGTATGTCACTTGGCCCACACTTCATCTTCACTGGTACGGATCCCATGGATGACTAACAAATGAGGCTGACAACAGCCCTCCTGCTACCAGTGGTTGAAGGACTAAAAGTAAAGCTTAGCAGTGCCTTGCACACGGTAGGCAATCAAATGTGCCTTTATAACTGACAAGAAATACAATAATAGAAGAAAACTGGTTTTCCAACTCCCAAACTACCCTCCTTACTGGCAACCAAGTATAGACATTAGGCAGCTGAAATCGATACAAAAAGAACCGGTGCCCAAGGGCTGGTGTCTGAATCCCCACACCCTCCTTCCAGAATCTCCATGCTCTGAGGTTAATAATACCACCCTTCCAAGGCTATAGGAAGGAGTCAATGAGATCAGGCATGTAAAAGAGGTTTAAAAGTTGAGTCAGGCTATGCAAACATAAAAGAAAAGTATTACGATTATTACTGTTATAAATCTCTCCAAGATACCACTTCCACTAGCAGAAACCTGCCTGTTCAGCCAAGGAAAAACCTACAGATGCACTCAGGCTGTCCGAAGGCAGGTCTTCCAGCTCAGAGCAGCTGAACTCCTGCAAAGCAACTTCCCTTTCCCAAGGATGGCAGGATTGAGAGGGTTTGACCAATTCAAATGCAAAAGCCCAAGGGCGAGGATGACTGGGAAACTTTTCAGTATTCACTGCCATCCCTCTCCAACACAAAGGCCTGTGGGTTCCCTTCATGGCTCTTCATTCACTCTGGCCACGAGGTTATCTATACAGTGGGATGGGGCACCCGTAGTCACTGCTAGCTGAGAGGCACACAATCCGACACACACCTCCAACCTGAGGCCTTCAAAAGGTGAGTCTCCAATCCCAACCCAGCCTGACAGACAGGAGGAGGAAAAGGGGAGTGCAACAGGGGCCCCATCCATAGGGGCAGATTGGAATCAAATCAGAACAAAGAGTTGCTTAACCTCTGCGTTGCAGCTGGTGCATCCAGCTTGGATGGGGCACCGAGAAGGCGAAGGTCTGATGGATAATGTGCGAGCTGGAGCGTGGCTCCCCAGCTCCACCGTGCAGGCTGAGCCCCCATCCCTTCTTTATACTGGGACCAAAGGGCTCGACCTGTCCCCACCAGCTCAGCGGGGCTACCGTGAGAAAGCCCAGAGCACGCTCTAAACTGTGGAAGACCGAAAACAAGCCTCATCGTTATTCTCTGCAAGGTCAGAGGAGACCAAAAAACGACACAAAATACAAAATAAACCACCTCACTTTATACAGATGAGAGAAACATGGAGGAGAAAAAGAAATCCACTCATGGCAGCCCTGGGCAGTGAGAATTATGTCACGCCTCGGCCTAGGTCACATTTACTACCTTGGAAATTTCCATTTCGACTGTCCATTGTCATTTCATGTGTAAGTTGGTGATGCTGGGGGGGTGGGTAGTGGTGAAGTTTGGACCTGTCAGGGAGGGACCCACATGCCTGGATCAGGGGACACTCCCTACTCAGAAGGCCTTTCACAAGGCCCAGATGATGGGCCTTTTCGATTTGTTTGGTTTAAAATATTTAAGCCGAGGCACAAGGAAGTGTCTCATCTACGACGTTCTTCCTGGACCATTAGACGGGGATTCCACACTCCTCACGCTGATGAACGTGCTACTTAGCCACGCAAATTCCGGGACCGCAGACACGGAGATGGGAGGTGCTCAAGGTATGCTCTCAAGGGCCGATTTAATTACACAGCCATTCGGTGGGCAAAGCAGACCAATTTTTAGCCAACTGTTCTGGTAAATATTATGGGAAGCCCTTTCATAGAGTGCTAATGCTGGCTTAGTGATTTCGATCGTGCCTGGCTTTAGTTCTCATGCAAACACGCACGCGATCCCCAAAGATGCTACCGCCAGAGCCAGAAAAATCAAACAGATTTTAGCCAGTATTAGCCAATATGCTATCTTGCCGTTGAATATTATTATTTCCTTTTAGTACTATAAACCCTTCAGTATCACTGTCATTTACATGAGGACAAACTGGAAAACCCACTCACTTTCCAGCGACCGGCCTTCTTCTGCCCCTCCCCCAGGCTCTAGGCAAGTCCCGACGCCCGGCTTCTGGGCCGGCTGCACTGCTCCCCAGGGTTGGACAAAACCACCACCACGAACCCATTTCGGACGTTTGAAACAATACCCAATCACTGCATCCATTCTCCCACAGCGTCCCAGAGGAAATGGCATCATTACTTTCATTTTACTCCGTTTGTGACCAACCAAAAGCAAACAACACGTCCTGAGACAATTATCAGGATATCTGATGTCGGCGGCTGGAGAGTACGCTCGGGAATGTTATCAAATGACCTCGCGGAGAAATTAATTTTCAAGAGCTAAAATAACCTTCTGCTGCACATGCCCGGCCGTTTCTCTAAATGCAGAAACGGATTTCACTTTCAGCAGTTAGAAAACTCTCAGGCATGCCCGTTTTTTCAAAAAAGTCTATAAATAACCCAGGATCAGCAAAATTTATGCAAAACATCCTGCTAGAAGAAATGTAAACTAAAACCACTTACAGAGAGACTCGGGCTGCCAACTTAATCTGATTCTACGACGACTGTAAACACGTTGCACTTTTGGAACCTGAAGCGATCCATATTAGCACGGATGCCATCACAGAAAAGAAAAAGAAAAAAAAGGAAGCAACCGCCCCCTTCCCACACTAAACAACAACAAAAGCCCGTCCCCCAAAACAGAGCACCGTGATTCGGGGTTCGGGGTTCTGCACGGTCCAGGACCCGACGGCTGACCAGCTGCAGTCAGTACCAGCTTGCACACGCCAACTGTTTTGACTACAGGCACTTGTTAAACACAGAGTTTCAGGTCCTACCAGTTGGACACCAGAAGTTCATAGAACTGACCCAGTGCCAAGAACAACAAGCCCAGAAAGCGAAACGGCCGCCTCGTGCGCCGTAGTTTTTGTTAACTGTTTATGCAAGCCCCAGAGCAATTGGGTAACAATTAAGAAGACAACCAAACTTAAATAACAAAAGCAGATTACCACCTTGAAGGAAATGTAGATGTTGGCAGATAAAGGTCAGACTTCAACCGAGTTTACTGGTGGGGTGGGGGGTTTTCGGAGAGAACCGGGGGGGGGGGGGGGGGCAGG
>NW_021703776.1:17153605-17381126 GCF_005190385.1 Monodon monoceros | reverse complement strand
GGGGGGGGGGGGGGGGGGGGGGGGGGCAGGTGTCACATGACGAACTGCGGTTATTAGCAGACGGAACTGGGTGCTTCCTTGAAGCATCTTTTACTTAGAGGTTGACTCAGATTTTGCAAATGTTGAGGCCTTGGTACACATCTGGGGTGATTGCAGAAGCATTGGAACTTGAATGTTGGTAAATCCCACAGGAGAAAAAAAGGGGCGTGCCGAATGCAGTTTTGAGACACGGAAAGGGACTTCCAAGTTCCCTGCTCCGTGCAGCGAGGCCACTGAGCCACACAGGAAGCAAATGATTGAGGCACATAAGAAACAAATGGAGGGATAGCGTCCCTGGGCTTCTCTGACCTGGTCCTGAGAAAGGTTTCCCTTTCCTCTTTGAGGTTAGGGCTGCTGTGGCCAACCTTCCTCCCTCATCCAGACTGTAATCTGTGTTCTCTTACAGGTAACAGTGAATCGAGTATTTTCATTTGGCAAAATAAAATAAAAAGGAACACTTAAATCACGTATTTAACAAAGTTTTTCATTTCTTTCCCAGAATGCATTAAGCACTATCTCATTTTTGGACCAAGACAATTGACCAGATGAAATTTTAGAATTATCTGAGCATTTGAGAAAAGTGAATTCCAAGAGAATTGGGCTGCGAATGTAAGAGTGAGAAATTTTTAATTGCTGAATGGATTCAAATCTAACCTCTGCCCCACCCCCTTCTTCCTATCTATCTATCTATCTATCTATCTATCTATCTATCTATCTATCATCTATCTCTGATTTGAATAAAATGCTGCCCCTTCCCCACTCCAGAGGTTTAGGGGAAAGTAATGAGTAGGTAGAAACAGGTTGTTTATAAAAACCATTGTAACCACAGGCCAGGTTCATGTTTATTCTGGAGAGTAAATGTCGTTCCTCTGGTTCCGGGGGTCACCAGTGCAATGTGGTGGATATGAACCCACACAGCAGCTGCCCCTTTCCTCCCGAAGGAACCTACATTTTCTTACAAACTGTATGCAGACATGGTTTCACTGGGATCTGAAACGGAGCCGCCCTGGAGTGAAAGCCAGCAGTTGCCTGACGGATCAAGAGAGAAGAGCACAGGCAGCTTGCAGCCTCCCAGACAAAGGAAGGCGAAGGGGAGAAAGATGTTGGGGGAGGGGGAGAGAAGAAGGAGGGAATGGCCGGGTGGGACAAAGTAAGGCTCACACCAGCCCCCGCCCCTGGATTGACAACTGACTTCTTTTTTTTTTTTTTTTTTTTTTTTGCGGTACGCGGGCCTCTCACTGTTGTGGCCTCTCCTGTTGCGGAGCACAGGCTCCGGACGCGCAGGCTCAGCGGCCATGGCTCACAGGCCCAGCCGCCGCGGCATGTGGGATCTTCCCAGACCAGGGCACGAACCCGTGTCCCCTGCATCGGCAGGCGGACTCCTAACCACTGCGCCACCAGGGAAGCCCCAACGACTGACTTCTTAAAGCGACCCCAGAATTTTGTAAGACAGGCCTCTCACTTAGAACTCCATGGCTTACATGTCTCCTCCCTGCGTATTATATTATTTGATTCTCAGAAACATCCTAGGAGATGAGAAAGGGCAGCTATGA
This sequence comes from Monodon monoceros, assembly GCF_005190385.1. Taxonomy (NCBI): domain Eukaryota; kingdom Metazoa; phylum Chordata; class Mammalia; order Artiodactyla; family Monodontidae; genus Monodon; species Monodon monoceros. The sequence goes on along the minus strand of NW_021703776.1, from coordinate 17,379,534 downwards.
TTATCCCTATTTAACAAAGGAGGAAAACGGAGGCTCAGAGAAGCCTTGGTCTCAGCCCCACGAACGGTGACTGTGCTGGTGTGGTGCTTTATTGTCTGCAAAGCATTTTAAAAGTAGTGGGCTTTATTATTCCCATTTTCACAGACAAGTAAACTGAGATTTTGGAGAGGCTACAAATCACATCCAAGGCCACACTGCAAATCATCAACAGCGTCAGGTCTCCTAACTCCTGACCCAGTCCCCCTTGCTTGCCTTTATCATGTTTCCAGAACACATAATGATAGAGCTGAAAAGGCCAGTAAAGTTGTTTTAGTATAAAAGCACATCACCTCCCTTGATTTTCTCAAAACTGCGTCTTCATGGTTTTTCAGTTCACAGATTACAACTCCCTAAACAAGGAGGTTTCCTCTCCACACTGTGGGGAGAGCTCCGGCCTTCTGCACTTCCGAGCTATTATTTCAATGCAAAGCAAACACCTCCACCCAGTTTGCACTCTGTCTTCCTTTGATTTGATTAGTTCACCCACGTGCTAATCCCTGGCTCCTCACCTAATCCCAGTCTAAGCAGCCACCAGAGCGGATGCCCCAGCAGGCCTGCCAAGCTGTATATTACATAGCCTGCATCTCCAAGGTGTGCTGTCTCGCATGTGGAAGTTATCTGGCTACATCGTTTCTCCAACGTGTTTCAAAGTTATGCTTTTGCTGGGTTCTTTTGTTACAGAGGCTGATGAAAATAATGGACCAAATGAAGGCTGTCACTGTTATGTTCCTTGCCTGTGCCAAGTGGGCACACTCCCAGCTTGATAGAGGGTGACATTAGTATTCTATGACACCCATGAGCGGGCTCATTGTAGGTCTGGGGCATTTCCTCTGAGGAGATATGGTAGCGAGTTTGCTGCAGGGTTTGTAGGAGTGCATGGGGACGTTTGTCAGGAACCCAAGCACTCAGGGCCATGACCAGAGATGCCAAATGTGGACTGCAGGACGGGAGACGTCAGGAGGTGTTGATCAGAAAGTTCTAGAATGTTTTGCTGCCACTTTATGAACCTACCTCTCCCCCTTCTTTCTCCCTGAAAACACAGCACAACGAAACATAGGACCAAAGGCCAGGGAAGCTGGATGCCAAGGTGGACTTCATGTTGAATGTCACTAAAGCAGCCTAGGTCATGAAGACTCATCAAATCCATGTGCCTCTGTTGGCGGGAGAAGCTCTGTGATTAGATGCAGTGCACAGGTGGCACCTCCCACCGGTTTATTTGAAGTTGTTTTGGTAATCACAGGACATTTGCATCCATGCTGCCTGAAAAGAATATGGGGCCTGGGTAAATCAGAACAGTCTCAGCAGGAAAACTCGCTTGCTTACAAGACGCAAAGTGAGGAGAATACTTCCATGTACCTTGTGACTCCTCTGAGCACAGAGATCTTTTTTTTTTTTAAAGTAGGACAAATGGTTTGACAAGCACTGACATATTTAGGGAAGACAGGATAGGCTATTTAAAATCAGAACTCCTGAAAATCTGAGAGGCATGGCCTCCAAATCAGTAAAATTAGTGATAGTGGGCTAATAGAGGAATACGAAATATTAGCATTAATTTGTTGTTGTAGCTGGTACCGGTGTGCTTAACAAAGGTAGTTCTATCATAGGCCAGACAAACAGCACTCTGCTCATGGATATGGTGATTTGGGGAAGGCTGGTGAGTACAGCACATCCAGCCCGGAGGACGACAGAGTGATGGAGACAAAGCTGGGGTCCCCTGCCCACGCTCTGGGCATTTAGATGCCCCTCCAGGGAACGGCACTGCATCAGAGTACATATACAGAGAAGGAACCTGGGCAGGACCCAGTATGGTCTTAAAAACATGGCCTGGATATGTGGAGAGCTGGTCAAAAAAAGGACGGAGGCCTGAGCTGTCAGGAGACAGAGAAGCAAGGTAAGCATGGCAATAGCTGTGGCTGCCATTGGCTCCAGACCCGACTTTACCCCTTATGTTGCCTTGCAGACTTCCAGGTCAGGACCTGTGGCTCAGCTGGACACCCTTCACTCTTGCCCTGTTACCTGGGTTCATAGGGACTGGACCAGGCTGCCTGATTGTACCTGGAATTGGCTTTTGGACTAATCCTTTGTAATGTGGACTCATGACCAAAGCCATGGGGACAGTTTTGCACATATGGGGCCACAGACCCTAGATTCTTCAGGAGAGAGCCAGTTTCAACCAGCCTTAGCTGGTACTGCACCACAATTAGAAAAATGAGTTTATATTGAAGGTTAGTAAATGTGGGTTGACTACAGTCTGAACCAGTGGACCTCACGTTTCCTTGAGGGCCCATTGTGAGTCTCACTTATCTTTGTAATCCAATGCCTAGCCAGAGCATGGAAGGCTTGCTATATGTTTTAAATATAGGTTTTGAATGAATGAAGTTCCACTTAATGTGAACCATCAAGAGAGATGTATACCTTATTAGGTACCCCTGGAAGGTGAATATCTTTTTGTTAAGTATGTATAATATTTGGTATTTTAATTCATTTTGTTTTCATTAATTGATTTTTTTAAAGTACAATGTTTTGTCTTATTATTTTTTCAGGTTCCTTTTTTTCCCCAGCAGTCAAAGTTGGTATTTTTAAAAGTTGTACTGTGGTTCAAGTTAGGGAGAAGGTAGAAAGGCTTTCCACTTAAGATTAAAAATACTAAATCTTCAAAAAAATTGTAGCCACTTTGTAACAGGAATCTTTCCAAAGATCTTCATTCTCTTGTACTTTGTCCTCTTAAATGGTATCCTTTGAACATTATTTCATCTTTTTTTTTTTTTTTTTGATAACTCAAGGTCACTGTTAAGGGCATTGGTTTCTATACTTTGCTGCAAAATGGTGATATCAGGGTCTACCGTAGCTTTCAAACTTTTTGACCCTGATCCATCTTAAGAAATGAATTTTACACGGTAGCAACCTAGTATGCACATATGTATGGGACAAAAATTCCAAAAGGTAAGATTTATCTTTACTAAGTGAAAACCACCCGAACGTTTTCTCTTCTTGTTTATTCCACGGTTTAAAATGTTGGTCAGGGATCTCTGAAGAGATGGCCCCACCATCACGAGCGGCACCTGTGGCGTACAAACACTGAGACAGTACACGGGGCTTTTGTCCCTGCACAAAAAGGGCTTCAGCGTTCCCACTTTCGGCCTTTTACTTTTTCCTCTGCATCTGGCGCCACTTTTATTTTGTCAGGGCCTGCCTCCACAGTCCTAGTCCGCAGAGCTCTAATTTGCCAAACCTGGAAATCAGACCGTCCAGCTTCCCAGTATTACATCTAAACTAAGTGTAAAATATTGCTCCATGAAAGGCTGCGGGGGGCCCCATGGATGCCTCGCGGGGCTGGGTGTTCTTATGTGCTCAGAGCTCCTGGCGGGGCTCCCAAGAGCTCTGCTCAGTGGCGGAGTTCCTGACACTGAGGTGTTACTGGATGCGCCATGTGTAAACGCCCATGTGTGAACGTGAGTGTTTCTCCTTTGAAAGGAGTATTCTGATGACTGAGCCTCAGGCTGGAAGGGCTATTGAATGACAGAGGCTCCTGGCAGCAATGTAGCTTCGTGAATGACCAGCTCTGGGTTCCAGTGTATCAGGAAGTATTCCCTAAAGTAACTGACCCTACTTCAGGCAGTTTGTAACAATGCAGTATTTCCATTTGGACTCTGAGCTGCCCTTTGCCCTGTAATTTACAGCTCCTCCTAGAGTATACTTCAGCTCTAAGGAGTCTTCTCACCTAAATGCAAACTAATATGTATATGAAACGTCTCCTGGTGGAATTTTGAAGTGGGGTATGTGTGTGTGTGTGTGTGTGTGTGTAGGGGGTAGATATATTGATTTTTAAAAATTACAGCAAAGGGGGTAGATACTGTGCCCTTAAAGAAACTCAGATAACAAGCAATCAGGCACTGGTTAAATAAACTACTGGAATGCTGGGAAGCTATAAAAATGATGATGTAGATCTATATTTACTGAAATGTGTCCACAATAATTGTAGACGGAAAAAAAAAGTGGATTTCAAGTCAATGTCTATAATAGGATTCCACTTTTATTTTTTAAAATATAAAATATATGCATACAGATACACATGTACGACACACAGACAAACACATACACATAGAAAAAAGACTGGAAAGTTTTACACGGAAATACTTTTTTTTATTTCCTGAAATGTTGGCAGTTTTTACAATGCATTAGTTTTATAATAAGAAAAAAAAGCAATTTCACTTTGAAGAAGTAAAATTCTACATTATTATGCAAAACAGTACTTCTGTTTGGGGCACCCCACCCCATTCTCACCTCGTGACTGTTCCCATGGGAACACTGGCTGCATCCATGCATCCATCCACAGGGCAGCACACACAAGCTGAGCTTTCACACTCGCCTCTCACTAGTTATGACGTCTCCTCAAACTTCTGAAAGACTTCTACTCATATATAGAGGGGTAAGTTGAGTCTTTATTGGAAATCTTTCACATTAATGCATATGAAGGCAAAGGGAATGCTTGTGGTTTTACTTTTAAGGGTCATGTTCTCTTCCCTGATGGAATTCAGGGGAAATGTAAATCCCCAAGCAGATGGCTCTGCTAGTTACCTCTCTGGCAGAAGCAGGCTACTGGTATCTCCATTCTCCAGGAAGATAAGGAAAGAGCTGACGCCCTCTGGATTCTGAAGCTAGTTTTCTTCCAAGCCAGAGTCAATTCAAGGCATAAACCGACGCTGGATTTAACAGGAACAATCCCTAACTTGTGTTCTCTCTACAAAGTGTATTCACATCCAAGGGATAACATTCACCTTCATAGTGTATTCACATCCAAGGGATATTGCCCCCCAAAATGACTAGGAAGGAGGGCAAGCAAGTGTGTTATTGTCAGTTGACAAATGAGGAAAATAAGATTTATCAAGGGGAGGCAGTTTGCCCAAGGCCACCCTATTAGAGACAGGCTTCAAACCCAGTTCTCCTGAGTTTGTTCTCCATGTTTGTTGCCATTGCATTCTCTCTATAAGCAGAGTAACGATATAGCTATTATCCTAACTGGACACTTTTGAAAGTAAAAAGCGGTGCATTTAAGCATGGGCCCCAGAGCATCAGGTACAAATTGTGACTCTCCCAGGCAAACCAGGACTTATGGTCACTTTAGATATAATCCGGCCCTCTCCCCCACTGCGCCCCCCATCATACCTTTTGAATAGGAGAGAGAAATGGAACATGGTTACACGTCTAATTTACCTTAAAGCACTTGAGTGTGTAAATAAATAAATACAAGAGAAAATAAGAGTACTTGAATGTAGCTGGTGTTTTATTGTGTATGAACCAGTTGGTCTAGGCTGTACCTCTAGGGGTGATCAGCTCACATGCTATGAGGAATACAAAGCCTGGATTCGGCAGCTGCTATTAACCCGAGAAGGTCACACTCCAACACTGGCTACTTTAAGTCCTTTGGCTATTTGAGTAAACGTTCTGAACATAAAAAATGGGCTTTTGTTGGTGCAACTTGTGACTTAGTAAAACGAGTGCTAGAAATGGGTTCTTACTGGTAAAATTAAAGATGTTCAATGTGTGTAGCCTGGCAAAAAATCTTTAGCGACCTCCCTACCCTTGTATAAACAGGGCACTCGAGGCTGCCCTGTGTGCAGCTGTCACATTAGGAGGGTTGATGACAGCATGGTGCTGACTCAGGGAAACAGTCCTGTCTCTGGAATATTGCTGCAGCTCCCTTTTCTATAAGGTATGGTTGGAACAACTCGATGGAGAGAGGGCTGGGATTTCATCAAGTTCACCAAATAGGTTGAGTGAACTGTTTTCTCCCTACCTGAAAAACATTTGTGCGATAAATGCCTGTACCTGCGGCAGACTTCAGTCTAACACTCTCATTCGTTACTGCCTGGTGGCTAGGCTGTGGGGTAGAAGCTAAGTCTCACCACCTCAACCTTCTACAGGGGCGACTGTTTTCTACCAAAAAGAGCCAAGAGTTGTGCGTGGTCAAACCAGCTCAGGTCAGTCCCAACAAACATGCCTCTCGGGGAGGCTAACACAGGTAGATTTCAGCACAGGATCCCTTAACACCTGGTCCTCTCTGCCAGGTTATGAGCTTCCTGAAAGGGAACACCAGGTCTGTCTTGTTCACTACTCTAGCCCTTAGCCCCACACAGTGCCTGCCCATAAAAAGCGTGTGATGGGTATTTGTCCAGTGAATGGATAAATGAGTAGGAATTCTGTTACTTCTAGAATCGATTTCATTAACTGTAAGCCGCGATTGTTCGTTACTCCACTGATGGCAACTGACCCTCAAAAATCAAAATCCATTGCTTGCCCCGGATTAAGATAGTACCTTAAAAGGCAACAGATAAACTGGTATAAAAACCACTGGGATTACCTTGTTTAATCCTCACCAAAACGTGATGAGATTGGTATTATCATCCTCACGTTCAGATGAGGAAATCAAAGACCAGAGAGGGTAAAACTTAAATTAATGAAGCCAGACCCAAGCATGCGCTGCTACCCAGAGTTGGCCATCACTCAGTTTTGCAGGGATTCTTTTCTTTTCCTTTCTTTTCTTTCTTCTTCCCCCACCCCCCTTTTTTTCCTTTTTCCTTTTTTTTTTTTAAACTACTTTTACTCTGCTTACTTTATGTCATGCTATTGAACACACATCTTTTTGGCACTTCACCTTATTATTATTTTTTAAAATTAATTAGTTTTTATTTTTGGCTGCATTGGGTCTTCATTGCTGTGCACGGGCTTTCTCTAGTTGTGGCGAGCAGGGGCTACTCTTTGTTGTGCTGCGCGGGCTTCTCGTTGCAGTGGCTTCTCTTGTCGTAGAGCACGGGCTCTAGGCGCGTGGGCTTCAGTAGTTGTGGCTCGCGGGCTCTAGAGTGCAGGCTCAGTAGCTGTGGCACAGGGGCTTAGTTGCTCCGTGGCACGTGGGATCTTCCCCGACCAGGGCTCAAACCCGTGTCCCCTGCATTGGCAGGCGGATTCTTAACCACTACGCCACCAGGGAAGCCCTCACCTCATTTTATCAAGAGTATTTTCTGGGAGGAAAGCTGGATGGATGTTGGAATATACGAACCAGCTTTCTGGCTCTTCTGCTTTTATTTGGATTGACACGTGGCACTGAGGGATGTCTAATGGCCTCTCGTGCCTCTGAGCTGCGGGAGAATCTACCACAGCTCTGCTGGCCTCCAGGGCCCCAGGCCCTCCGCTCATCCGATCCTCTCCCCATCCCCCCACCCTGGACGACTGAGAGCCTTTGTTTTCTGCCTCTGGGAGCTGGTGCGCAGCCTTCTCTCCCTGGAATGCTTGTCCGCCCTTTTGTTCTTCACCTTGGCTAACTCTTTGTTATTTTTCAAGACCCAGTTCAAACATGACCACATTTGGGACACCAAGGAGCAGCCTGTCACCCTGCACCTCTGCAGGAGTCCCTTCTCAGTGCTCCCAGGCACACTGCACACACCGAGCCCATGGCTCTGGAGCCACCGATGGACCCCGCCTCTCTCTTCCTCTGCGCCAGCAAGAGCCGAAGTCAGGGGCCTTGCCTTAGTGCTGGCGCACAGCAGGCACTCAAAGCGTGTTAGACAGTGAATGGATAAATCAGGAAATAATTAGCCAACTCACAGGAAAGCACAAGAAAACGCAGGGGTCAGCAGGCCAGCAGTTTCCAGAGGGCTGAGGGCTAGCTAACCTTAATTACTTGTTTTAGCCAGTGGGCTCCAAAATCATTTTTGAAGCCTAAGGGAATGATAGTGGGTTTTTATGAGAGGCAATAGACTATTTAATTCTGAGCGCTCGACTCCTTTGCCTGTTATAGAATAAAATCTCTGGAGAGATTTTCCCAATGCAGCTAGGTCCCACTCCCTGATGCTGGGCCAGCCACTGGCCTCCCCTTGGGGGCTTGGGGTGCTCTGACTGCACCCACGTGACAGGCTGCACTGGCAGCTCACAGAGCTCGCGCTGGCTCTGGGTGCCCATCTAAGCCAAGAAGTTAGCAGGTCCCAGATGCAGGCCAGCACATGACCTGAGCAGGGACACAGCTTGAGCCAACCGTGGGCCTTCGGCCTAACGAAATAAACAATTCCCAGCATAGCCTGACCTTTCAGAATGTAATGCTTTCTAACCGCACTGTGTAGATAAAAATAATTTAGTGATTTCCTCCCACTAAACTCTTGGGCACAAACCAAGAAATCTGCAGTGTGGCTGCTCTGATGCTACTGTACAATTGCAAATATTTAGGCTTCTCTGGGTTCTTATCAGTGTTTATCAGCAGGGATGCACCTGGCTTTTTTTTTTAATTAATTTACTTATTTATTTTTAAAATTTTTGGCTGTGTTGGGTCTCTGCTGCTGCGCATGGGCTTTCTCTAGTTGCAGTAAGCGGGGGCTACTCTTCGTTGCGGTGCACGGGCTTCTCATTGCGGTGGCTTCTCTTGCTGCAGAGCACAGGCTCTAGGCGAGTTGACTTCATTAGCTGTGGCACGAGGGCTCAGTAGTTGTGGCTTGTGGGCTCTAGAGCGCAGGCTCAGTAGTTGTGGCACACTGGCTTAGTTGCTCCGCGGCATGTGGGATCTTCCCGGACCAGGGCTTGAACCTGTGTCCCCTGCTTTGGCAGGTGGATTCTTAACCACTGCGCCACCGGGGAAGTCCCACACCTGGCATTTTTGGTGGGATAATTCTTCCCTGGGTGGAACCATCCCATGCACTGCAGAGCGTTTAGCGCCTCTGATCCAACTGATGATATGACAGCCTCAAAATGCACATTTTCAAGCATTCCTAGGGGTGAGAGGAATTGTGAGTACTGGGATTCCCTGTGGGGTTAGCTGTGATTCATTTTGCAGCAGGAGAATCTTGGAAGGACTGCAGAGGCCACACAAACCAGGGGTGGGTTGGGACAAGGCCCAGGGAGTCAGAGCACCTGACCCAGGGGATGCTCAGACCAAGCGCTGTCTTTGGGAGAAACCAGAGGTCCTGAGAGCGGTGAGGATGCCTGGGTGCCTTGAATGAAGAAGTCAGGCCAGTGAGGGAGTTGGCCTCACAGAACCAACAGATTGGAGACCGAGCAGAGGTCAAAATGGTACAAAAGGGACAAAGAACGAGCGGGGAGAGGGGAAAAGCCAGGGCAACGGCTCTGAATGTCAGCTACACGCAGCATCCATCTCTCAGCCTTCAGGGGCATATGTAACAAAGGGACCCAGAAGGCCACTGATTCTGGACAACACTAAGGCTTTCAAGGTTTCATGTACCAACTAGCTCTCCTCCCTTGCCTGCTCTTAAGAGCGCAATGGCAACCCGACAGCCACCCTGTCACTGCCATCAGCACCTCTGTGTCACATCCTGCAAACATGACCCACCGCAGACAACTCCCCAGTCACTCAAAGTGACCTTCAAGGGCATCTTGATCACAAAGGAGGGGAGAAGCTCTAAAGCCAGCCAGGGAGAAAACCCCGCCAAGGCGCCGGGTAGGGGAGCCATGGGCACAGGACTCAGTGCCAATCATGCCCATTGAACGGCTAGATGCTCAACAGACCTACTTATTCTTTTGCCTCATCTTTCTCACTTGTTTTATATTTGTTTTACCTTGCTCTGTTGTTTGCAACTTTACAAGCAGCGCTAAGTCCTTCTACAACAAGGCTGGGTCTAAATAAATAAAGCAAAGAAAGGAGATATGTGGCTGCACTGTCAGCACCGCCAAGCTGAGCGTGAAGTGTGTGGGCTCCGATCTAGGAGCCAGGAGGTGTTCTGCAGCAGCGGTGCAGGGAGGAGCAGGAACTCCCGGCGTGTCCTGGAGAATACAGAGGAGACTGGCCTGGACCCTGGAGCCTGGGTCCCGCCCTGTCCCTGCATCGAGAAGTCACAGGGCCTCACACACAGTTTACTACCGTCTCAGCCTCAGTGTCCTTGTCTTTTATTTTTATTTTTTTAACATCTTTATTGGAGTATAATTGCCTTACAGTGGTGTGTTAGTTGCTGCTATATAACAAAGTGAGTCAGCTGTACATATACATATATCCCCATATCCCCTCTCCCTTTCGTCTCCCTCCCTCCCACCCTCCCTATGCCACCCCTCTAGGTGGTCACAAAGCACCAAGCTGATCTCCCTGTGCTATGCAACTGCTTCCCACTAGCTACCTATTTTACATTGGGTAGTGTATATACGTCCATGGCACTCTCTCACTTCGTCCCAGCTTACCCTTCCCCCTCCCCGTGTCCTCAAGTCCATTCTCTGTCCTTGTCTTTAAAATGAAGGATTTGACTGGATGATCTCAAAGGTCTTTTTATGACCAAGTACTGCGACTCTAAGTGGCACCCACCCTTGGCTCTATTCTTTCCCGATATACTGCACTTCTCCAGGTGAAGTGGGCCCATCAGGGCTCCTTCCAGAAATGTTTCTGTGTGGGATGACAAATGTCAGTTGTACCAGTTACCTGAAGAGATAACTGGTCACTCCAAAGAAGTTAATGCCCCATGAAAAGAAATTGGAGCACTACTCATTTGGGGGTGTGGGAAGCCAGGCTTTCATTGGAAAATCTAATGATCAATTTTCCCATTGTAAAAATGGGATAAAAACACTGGCTTTTATCTGCATCCACTGACCAGGTAGTAAGTTCCCTCTTAAATAAGTTCTGTTATGGAAGGTAATACCACATCTGTTTGTACGGTATCTGTGGCTGCTACAGCAACCGTTATTAACACTCGAAAGAATATTATTAAGCATATGCCCAGGAAATGGAAGCATTGCTAATGTTCTTGGACATTCTTCTCGTAGCTGTCCATTTAAGACTTCAGCCTTATTTTGGCTCACAAACCCGAAGCCACCATTCCTACTTGTACACAGATGGCTTCACACATCTGTTGCTTTTAGGGAACCTGGTTCAAAACGTTGGAGAAGAGTGCCCTATGGCACTGCTTCTCAAGCTTTAGTGTGCACAGTGATGACCTGGGGGTCTTGTTAAAATGCAGATTCTGATGCTGTAGGTCAGTGTATTAGTCATGCCTTTTAATTTTTCTGTATTTCTGATGCTCTGACATCTTAGGGCCTTGCTGACCCTGAGCTGGCCAATTTCTACAGATAGGAAAGGACTCACCTGCAAGTGTACTTTTCATATACAAACCGACAAATCCAAAGCTCCCCACCCCTCCCCTCACAGCCAACTCTTTTATCCAGCTCCTACCCACCAGGCCACTATTCCCCTGCCCCAATCACCCCAGGGTCAGGTACCAGACAAGTGGAGACAGCCCCTGCATCGAGAGCCTGCTTCAATTATTCAATCTAGCCAATCCTAAGCCTGCTTACTCTGCCTCACCCATTCCTTTCCATGGAAACCACAGTAAAGGCCCTTGCCCATGTTTTCCCCACTCCCTCTGCCTTCTGACTGACCCAGGTGCTTCCCTGTGTGGCCCTGCGTGACTTGGGATGCCAAGTCTCTTGGGAACTGTGAATAACAAAGTGTCTTTTCAATGGCAATTATCTCCTGATCTCTTGGCCTCACCATATCTGAATCATAATAAAACCTACATCTTCAAACAGCCAGGGGTGGGGCCTGGCGATGCTGATCCGAGAACCGCACTTGGTGCAGGAAGGCTCTAAATTACTATGCTCCTGTCACGAAACAGGGTGCTACAGCTGGGCTCTGAGGGGAATAACTGCACTGTATACATGTCTGACTGCATCAGAGCCCAACGTGCTGCAGGAATGAACTGGGCAAAGCAGCTGAGGCCACTGCAGAGAGAGCCCTGGGGATAGGCGCTAGCGCTTCTGTCTTCCTTCCCAAATGATGTGAGATCATGAAGCCTTCCTAGGTAGAAATTAAATAAAAAGCTGCAATGAAAAAGGAAGCAGGGCCCGAGGCCCTTAAACTATAGCAGGCACAGTGGCAATAAGGGTGACTCAAGGCCCAAGGGAGAAATGTTAGGACTCCAGCAGGCCAACTAACATATGATAGCTGTGTGCAGTCTAAGCTGTCTGACGTGGGTCCTGGATGTCAGGCGTATATCCTCAGGAAACCTGTCAGGAGGCCCTAGAGGCCTTCTAGGGTAAGCCTTGAGAACCAAGCAACTTACTGTCCTCACAGCAAGAAGCTATCCAGGTAGCCATCAGCCTTTCTGTCCAGAGGCATATGAGGGCTCTGCAGACCTACCTCCCCTCCCCCAGGGAGACTCAGGGCTTACAGAAGTGGCCTAGTTAGGATCTCAAACCTTTTGACTTTAGAGTCAGACTTTAGGCCAGAGCACTTTCCTCCATCCCAGGACACTGTGGCTCCGTGTGTTACTAATAAAAGCAAATCCTGATTAAGAACTATCAATTGTAAGTACTTCACATGGCTTATCTCATCTAATCCTCACAACTCTAAAAAGTAGCTGCTACTTAAATCCTTATTTTCAGGATGAGTAAGCAAGTCCACAGAGGGTAAGTAGGTTGCCCAAGCCACCCTCCAACTGGTAGGATCAGAACTTAAATCCAAATTCTGCATCCAAGAGCCTTTGCCTGCCTCCATACCGAGGGCGGCGTTATTCCAGGTGGAGGCCTCGGACGTGCAGCCTCAGCACCACATGACAGCACATGGTCTCGCCCACCTACAAGCTCTCCAGGCCAATCTGCTGCATGCTGAAGTTTGAGAAGCCCTTTATCAGAAGCAAACCTGATGGAAACTCATTTCCCGGGCGAGACTGGTAGTAATAGCACAAGTGTAGCTCTAACTACAGGTTTCCCTGCCTAGCCTAATGCTCCGTGAGCCAGCTTGGCGTGCCAGGAAGAATAGGCATGGGTTCAAAACGCAGATCCAGCAGCAGTTACCAGCTTGGAAACTTTGGGCTAATAATTTCTCTAAGCCTCCTTTATTCCTCATCTGGAGAATGGCATGTAGTATCTACTTCCTATGGTTCATGTATCAGGTAAGATAACTAAAGTGCGACGCCGCATATCTATACCCAGGAAATGCTCTGAAAATGGCAGCCCCAGTGATTCCTCAGAGCTTCCCAATTTTCTAAAATGCACGTCCTTTTGTATCTTGCTTTACAATATATGAATCTTGAATTCCTTTGGTGGCCAAACTGAGAACAGCTTTCAGAAAGATTAAGGAAGCTATAGTCTTGGATAGCTGGAGTAGTGAGCTATCTAAACAATGCCTAAAGGCATTAAGTTAATACCCATGTGTGGCTTGGGCTCCCAATACTGTCAAAGGTTCCAACCCCAAGGGTGGGGGGAAGTGCTCACTGGAGAAGGGTGGAAATTCACATTTAAGCACTAGCTCTGTTTCTATCTCTAGTCCCTGACTACACCTGGTAAAATGGTTAGCACTGACATGTTTATCAAAAAACATACCCAATCCCATAACCCCAGAGGTGGAGCGGGGATAATGGTGGCGAAAAATCAGCTCTAAGCATAGACCAAATACTGCAATGATGACCCCAGTCCTTTTGGGGCCAAACCAGCCATCTCCAGCCCTATAGCCCTCACATCTCTGCTGTGGCTGAGGCACCCCAATCAGACACCAGGACGCTCAAGGCATAGGCAAAGAAAAGGGAACCCCCCCTTACCCAAAAAAAGAAAGGATGTGGGAGAGGAAAAAGGGAACCTCAGGGAACAATGTTGCCATTCCTAAGTAGCCATCAAGTACGCTTTTCAATTAGGAGAAGAGGGTATAGGTAGAATTTAAAGGATTTTTTAAAAGATAAAGAAAAGAATAATACTAGATCTATCACATAAATTAACATCCCATTAGGACATGTAAGTAGTCACTCTTCGTATCTTCAGTGAATGGGTCCAGGCAGCAAAATGAAAACCTGAGCAGACCTTGTTTTTTCCTTATTCCCTTCAGGATTTGGGGATCTCCACAAAGGCAGTTAGTCTGTTTTGTATGGGGACCTGCTATTTTCTGATCCTTTTACATTTTGGTGCAGAAAATAATTCAAACCCATAAAAACTCCAAAGTGGGTTCTCATGTACCTTAACTCTGGCACTGCTACCAAGTTATCTGTTCATGAAAATTAAAAAAGTCTAATAATTATATAAGCAATGTGTATGTAATAAAGAATTCAGAAAATTCAGATATGAATGAGGAAGAAAATAAAAATTATAGTTACTACATCTTTTTGTTCAAAGATATGCATAGATGCATATTTTTTTAAAAATGTGATTGTACTGAGCACTTTGTATTAAATGCTGTTTTCTTCCCATCATGAACATTTCTTTATGTCATGAAATATTAAAAAAATTATTTTTAGAGGTCTAGTTAGTATTCTAACAGCCTTTACTGTTTGGCATTCATATTGGTTCCAATTTTTTTTGCTATTATAGATAATTCTGTACTGAACATCCTTTAAGTAAGTTCTTGCACACATTTCTATATATTTTTTATATAAATTCCTAGAAGAAGAATTTTTGTTTGCAGGCCCTTGATACGGGTAGTCAAATGCCTGGCAGAAAGGGAGTCCCTATTTACACATCCACCAACTCCACAGTCTGTTTCTCTCCTTTCTCACTAACACTGGGTATTATTAATTTCTAAACATTTACCATTTGGGACTTCCCTGGTGGTCCAGCGGTTAAGACTCCGCGCTCCCAATGCAGGGGGGCCGGGTTCGAATCCTGGTCAGGGAACTAGATCCTGCATGCTGCAACTAAGACCTGGCCCAGACAAATTAATTAATTATTTAATTTTTAAAAAGTTTGCCATTTTGATAAGTGAAAAGTACTCTGCTATAATTTTTATTTTTACCAGTGAGGTTGAACATTTTTCATGTCTGTTGGCCACTTGAATTTCTGCTCTTATGAACTGTCTATTTATACCCATTCTTTAGTATCTTTTCTTTTTTGTCATTAAGCTGCAAGAACTTTTATGATAGTAAGAATATAAACAACTTAAAATCAGACATTGAAAATAATTCTTTCCTAATAAGACTTAAACCCTGAAGTGGTTAATAACATCGTGCATTAAAAAGTGTTTCTTGACAGAGGAGAGGACATGGGGGAGGTAAAGTTTAAATCAGATGAAATAATCTTTGTCACCCAAGCTGACCCCGGAATTCTCTTAAAATCTCTCCCTTTTTAAAACAACAGCAACTACAACAAAGCCAGACAAACCCCATGATGACAGGGTGATCTCTTAGGGTGAGACCTGTCCCTAAGCTACGTAGCCCCCATGCCCTCCCGAATAATCTTGCGGCAGGACATCACTCGGGGGAGGAGCATTCACGTGGGCACCTACCCACATGGGGCCAGCCCCAGTGGCCACGGGAAGGGCAGGGCGTTTTGCAGAGGTTCTTTTTTGGATTAGATCCAGCAAGTCAGTGGCCCGAACTCTGAGTTCCTGTGTGCCACTTGGCATGAGCTGAGTGATCCGAAAAACCCACAGAAACGGGATCCACCTCCACCTTCAGGGTGGACAGGACTGAAGAAGATTTCAGGAAGCTACAACACTGCTTGCTCAACTCACTGTTCCAGAGGCAGGGCCTTATCCACCTTTTGGTGTGGCTGCCTGAGGGCTCCCCGGAGAGGCGGGGCACAGACCTGTAAACTCTGGAATCTCCCAGGCAATGAAACACCTCTTCACACACAGTTTGCATCTGGGCATTTGCTAGCAGGAGGAGAAAATGTGGCCGGCCTGGTTGGGAGGGTGGAGGGTGACGACTGATGGGAGGCACGCAACCACCCTGCGCTTGGAGCAAACCCAGGTCACTCACTGCAAGGCAGGTATTCAGGTTGGATGCTTACCATTCACATGGGCTCTGAGTCTGCCAGGGCATACGTCCCGGTTCCGACCCTTTAAAAATAGAACAGGAAGTCCAGAGCAGAAGGAAGGCTGCAGTACAGGAGTACAGAGTGGAGAGAAAGGGTTTATCTTGTGGGGGGTCTCCGACTGAGCAAAGGAGCACCTGCTCCAGGTACAGAAAGACATCACAAACAGGTGAATGGAGGCCGGGTATCACGTTGCCTGCCGCGTTTCCATGTTATCTCCAGATTCCAAGATTAGCAAGAACAGGACACAGACCAGGCTCCAAGGGTCGCCAGGCCCACGAGCCTTACCCGCTACAAGAGAGATCTTTCTTTTCTTTGGTAATCAGTAGTTGAAGGACAGGTAAGTGAAAAGAAGCTAAGGAAAGATAAAAAGGAGTGGATGGCTAAGGAGAATGTTTGGTATTTTGGCCTTTTGGGCACTTATCCTGGCCCCCGCCCCCTGGCCATCTCTTCCACTAACAGACCTTGCTTTTCCTCTGGGGAACGCCCTTCTCCCACACTCAGTCCACAAGGCGTCCACAGGGTAGACCCTGCCCCACCTCTGAGGGCTTGGGAGGCCCTCTCCAGGGAAAGTGGGTAGTTTTTAAAATCATTATCCTAGGCATTTGTGTAAGGCCTTATAGGTTAAAGAGCTTCCATATACAACATTGCTACCTGGGGCTTTGGGTCGTTCTGGTTTCCTAAATTCATGCATAACCTTGTCCCTTGGCTCTCTAGGTTAGGATTCCAAAGCTCCCTGTGGCACTAACTGAACCCCAGAGAGGGAAGCTAGGAACTTTCGCTGTAAGCATCTTGGTCACAAGCGTTTTCACTGCAGAACTAATTAGCCGTAAGGCAATCTTGCCGTAGAATATAACATAACTGGTTGACAGTTTGGTTTGACAGTTAGGTTTGAACTGGTTGACAGTTTGGTTTCATTTCTCCACTGACGCAGGACTCTCATTTTTATATCACATAAATCTTAGCCCTCATAATGGTCTATACGGTGACCAGTAGATGTGTGATCTTAAAATAGTGGATGAGAACCACTACGTATATCGACTCAATAGAAAATAGTTATAAAACTTGTGGGAAGTGTGAAATAAGAGTGTAAAGCTGACTGCAGACTACAAAAAATGATAACATATCAGTTTGAAAATCCTTCACTGATTTGAAGACGCAGAGTTGAACCCATGTTTCCCACAGAACTCTGGAACGTGTATCAATGGACATGTGATAGTATACCAAGAACACACAACAGCGGAGAGGTTTTTACAATGCAACACAGAGCTCAGTTACCAATGTGCCTCCTAGTATTTGGAAACTGATACCTCTCTCAACGAAGGAAGAAATTTTAGTGAAAAAGACAAAATGCGTTGCGATGCTGAATGAGGAGACAAATCAACAAGCAAAAAAAAAAAAAAAAAGTATAAAATGCTGTGAATGAAAGACTTGGAAGACAAGTGCTTATGTACAACCCACAAAATAAAATCAGTTACTTGCGCAGTATTGCCATGAATCTACACACATTTAAAATGTATTCAAATATTTTGCATTTCACAATAAAGACTAATTTTGTTACTCATTTTTTGTTTCATTTATGTGTTTTAATGTTTCTCTTTTGTGTTATTTAATATTGTTATCACAGCCAATTAGTTATGCAGTGAAAATGTTTGCAATGAAAATGCCTACAGCGAAGATGTCTACAGCCATGATGTTTATGGCCAAAATACCAGACACACCAGAGACACACCCTAGGGCTTCTGCTTAAACTGGAGCAGGAGCAAGTACACTGGATACTGGTCAGGGGTCTAGGCCTTCTCAGAAAGGAGGACTAAGTTTAGGAATGATTAGATTACATTTTGGGCAAATTTGACATCTATCTATTTGTTTATTTATTAAATTTATTTATTTATGGCTGCGTTGGGTCTCTGTTGCTGCACACAGGCTTCTCATTGCGGTGGCTTCTCTTGTTGTGGAGCACAGGCTCTAGGTGCGCAGGCTTCAGTAGCTGTGGCTCGTGGGCTCAGTAGCTGTGGCTCGTGGGCTCCAGAGCGCGGGCTCAGTAGTTGTGGCGCACGGGCTCAGTTGCTCCGCGGCATGTGGGATCTTCCCAGACCAGGGCTCGAACCCATGTCCCCTGCATTGGCAGGCAGATTCTCAACCACTGCGACACCAGGGAAGTCCCTGGCATCTATTTAAATTGGGGGTGTACCTGGAGCTTATGGTGGAGATCGGAAGAGTTAGGATTTCGTAGCTCCATAGACAGAGGATAGACTAAACCCCACAACTCACAGAAAAAGCAATGGCATAAGGAGTGCACAGTGCTTTTGAAGTAGATTTCTGCTTTTCAGCAAGTGGTAATGAACAGAAAGAGCCACCAGGAAAGGTCTGGCCAAGAATGTGTTCAAAGATTGAGTTGCCAGAGAGCCTAGGAAAGGAGCCTCTCTTCAGCCGTGCCGCAAACTCTGGAGTCTTCCAAAACCCAGGGTGACTGGATAGTCTCTTAAATGTCTTCTGGCCCTATAACTACCAAAGCCGAATTATATCTTAAGCTATGAGAAACTTGGGGGCATGCGCTGGAATCTAGAACCTGAAATCTACTTCTTTAAATAGTGTGAACACCGCTCCGGAAGCCTGACATATTGATCCTGGTACACGCTTGGACCACAGTTATCCTCAGTGCAGGTGGTTAATTCATTAATACCTGCAGACCGTACACTTGAACGGGCAGAGCCAACACGGCTCTTTTCTGATTTAGCAACCTGGGCACCTGTTCTTTGCCTCAGAGGAGCTGGTGTCTTTCGGGCATCCACTGGGGAGTCCCAGGGTGTCCTCCACCTGTGTGGCAGAACCAAAGCAGACCCTGGTGGGGCTGCCATGGGCAGCCCTGCCTCCCTCCACTTGGGCAAAGCCCCTTGGCAAAGGCCTCCTATGGCCTTTTCATTCTCTTGGGACCTCAGGCTACAGGAACTTTTCCTCCACACACGTGGCTTCTCTGCCCTTGTTCTGACCCCACAGAAATCCTAAGTGAGGAGACCCTTCACCCACCCAACGGTATGGGCAGCAACGACCACAAGCACCCAAGCCTCTGGGTGCTGAATGGCAGGGCCAGGACTCAGCTTCAGATGTTAGCAGCCTTTCGGCCCTACCTTTCTCTCTGGCCGCTGGGCAGTCAGCTGGCCCCGGGGAGAGAGGACACATACAGAGAGTCACAGGGTGACAGGGCATGGAAGCCACCCCGTATCTCTGACTGCTGATGCCCACCACATCCTCCAGCTTTCCACGAGGGCAACAGAAGAAAGGAGGAACTGAAGGCCCGATTCCCATAAATGTACGGCTAGGGGGAGGGGACCGCAGGACACGGCACCAAACTGCTGTAATGATTCCCGGATCATTCGGCACAATCGGCTTTGAAGCAGCTCATCATTAATAACCATCCTCCGAAGCCACCAAGAGGCCTGCTGCGGGCCAGCTGGAGAGCAGCTAGCCCTTCCCCGCGTATCCTGCTCGCTCACATGGCGCATCGCTCACAGCCGCTCCTGCTGGCCTTGCCGTGGGGGGAAGAGGCCTTGTCCCAGAGCTGGGGGTGGGGGATGATGGGGACAGGACATGTGCTGGCACTGACATGGGTGTCGTTCCTCTGTGACCTCATTTTGAAAAAACTGTGAACACCCTAGACCAGAGGGGAGAACCATCCCAGTGGGGAACTTGGAAGAATTCCCAGGGGCTGGCTTGGCAGCCTCAGCCCACTGCTCTGTCCCGCCAGACACAGTCCACAGGGTCCTGTCTTCCTGTTGGAGGGCTTCTCATCTTGAGACAACATGACCCGCTATGGCCTTTCCGCAGCTGCCCCTCTCAGATCCAACTCTGACTATTGCACTTTGGGGAGGGAAACTCTCAGGCAAAACTTGTTTTGGAGAAACTTTTTACACTAATGCGAACACGGTAGCCTAACTGATAGTACAATAGGGTTTTTCTCCTAAATCCCTACCTCTAAGCTTGTGTACTCTTGGAACGGACCAGTGTTCCCTCTTTTTAAGAGGAGTGTGTCTGTGTAAGCATGTGTGCCCGCACCTGGGTTCCCAGCTTTGCTTTCACTCTGCTGCGTGTCCCAAAGGTAATGGTCACGGTTAGTGGTGATTCTGCTTCATCACACAAGTCTTCATAATGACTTCAAAATGCATTTTAGGGCTTCCCTGGTGGCGCCGTGGTTGAGAGTCCGCCTGCCGATGCAGGGGACACGGGTTCGTGCCCTGGTCCGGGAAGATCCCACATGCCGTGGAGCAGCTGGGCCCGTGAGCCATGGCCGCTGAGCCAGCGCATCCGGAGCCTGTGCTCCGCAACAGGAGAGGTCACAGCAGTGAGAGGCCCGCGTACCGCAAAAAAAACAAAAACAAAAACAAAATGCATTTTAATTCAGTAACGGACACTGACCTACCCTCAGACATTAGGAAGGCGGAGCTGGGAGGGAGACAGACAGAGGGAGCACGTGCGCATGCCTGCAGACGCACACATATTTGCAGCTGGGTCTATATTAAGAAGATACAGAACTACTTCTAGTTTTCCAGCATCGTGGCCCCAGATATTCTTGCTCTTTGGCTGCATGAAATGGGGTATATAATTTTGTGTTGGGGTGTCCTCGAAACAGGGGGCTAAGAGGGCTCAGGGTTACACAAACCTGGGTTTGAATACCGATTCTGCCACTTGCTAGCTGTTGGTCTTTGAGCAAGTTCCTTTCCTCTCTGTGCCTCAGTTTCCTCATCTACAGATTGGGAATAATGAGGGTCCTTCTGCAAAGCATTGCTGTGATGACTAAATAAGTTAACATACACAGTGCACTTAGAAATCTTCCTGGCACATCGTATGTGTTCAATAAATATTTGGTATTATTTGTATTGTTATTTAACAAATAGCAGATGGTATTATTATAAATAAAAAGGGGTGGGAAGTTGGACTGAATCATACCTCAGGTCTTTTACAGCTCTAAATTCCCACAATTTTATGATATTTTTTATGGAAGATTCAATGGCTCCTTTGAAGGAAAACACCAGCCAGAGGGAAAGAGGCCACAGAGAACTCAGGACGAGGCTGCTCATCCAAGTCCCGGACCTTGTAAATGCTTTCGGTGGTAAAGCCCATGTGTTTCAGGTTGGCATAAACCAGGATGGCCTCCAGCCCTGTAGCTCCCTCCCTGGGAATGCTGCAGAG
This sequence comes from Monodon monoceros, assembly GCF_005190385.1. Taxonomy (NCBI): domain Eukaryota; kingdom Metazoa; phylum Chordata; class Mammalia; order Artiodactyla; family Monodontidae; genus Monodon; species Monodon monoceros. Next base: position 17,358,588 of record NW_021703776.1, on the reverse strand, counting down.
GCAGGAGGTCAAAACTCTTTTCGTTTGGCCTGTTTGTAGATTCTAGCTCCACCCACAAGCTGCAGCTCCATTATGCTGGGCTGTTTAGCTGGGCCCTGGGGTTAGAGCTAACAGGCTTCATGTGTCCACTCCGCCACTGAGCTATTCTACTGGCTGCCCGTAGAGTAGCTGAGTGTCCAGGCACACACAAAAACTGTTAGAACGAATAACTTTAGTAAAGTTGCAGGATCAATACACAAAAATCTGCTGTGTTTCTATATACTAATAATGAACTATCAGAAAGAGAAATTAAGAAAACAATTCCATTGACAATTGCATCAAAAAGAATAAAATAGCTAGGGATGCATTTAACCAAGGAGGTGAAAGACCAATATATTGAAAACAACAAAACAAGTGAAAGAAATTGAAGAAGACACAAATAAATGGAAAGGTACTCCATGCTCATGGATTGGAAGAATTCGTATCGTTAAAATGTCCATACCACCCAAAGCAATCTAAAGATTCAATGCAATCTGTATCAGAATTCAATGGCATTTTTCACAGAAATAGAACAGTCCCAAAATTTGTATAAAACCGTAAAAGAACCTGAATAGCCAAACTAACTCCATAACAAAAACATAAAAACAGATACATACCTCGACTGAACAGAATAGAGAGCCTATAAATAAACTCATGCATATGCAGTCGATTAATTTATGACAAAAGGGCCAAGAATATACAGTGGGGAAAGGATAGTCTCTTCAATAAATGGTGTTGGGACAACCAGACAGCAACATGCAAAAGAATTAAATGGGACCACTTACACCATCCATAAAAATTAACATAAAATGGATTAAAGATTTGAATGTTATCCCTGAAGCCATAAAAGCCCTAGAAGAAAACATAGGCGGTAATCTCCTTGACATAGGTCTCGGTGATGATTTCTTGAATCTGACACCAAAAGCAAAAGCAACAAAGGCAAAAATTAAAAAGTTGGACTACATCAAACTAAAAAGTTTGCACAAGCAAAGGAAATCATCAACAGAATAAAAAGGCAACTTGCTGAATGGGGAAAATATTTGCAAATCATATATATATATGATAATGGGTTAATATCCAAAATACATAAAGAACACATATAACTCAATAGCAGAAAAACAAATAACCTGATTAAAAGATGGACAGAGGATCTGAATAGACATTTTTCCAACGAAGACATACATATGGCCAACAGGTACATGAAAAGATTCTCTACCTAATTCATCACCAGTGAAATGCAAATCAAAACCGCAATGAGGTATCACCTTACACCTGGCTATTATCAAAAAGACAACAAATAACAAGTGCAGGTGAGGATGTGGAGAAGAGAGAACCCTTGTGAACTGCTGATGCAGCCACTATGGAAAACAGTGTGGAGGTTCCTCAAAAGACTAAAAATAGAACTATCATGTGATCCAGCAATTCCACTTCTGGGTATGTATCTGAAGAAAACAAAAACACTAACTTGAAAAGATATATGCACCCCCATGTTCACTGCAACATTATTTACAATAGCCAAGATATGGAAACAACCCTAAGTGTCCATCAATAGAGAAATGGATAAGGAAATTGTGGTATGTATATATACCATTATATATATATAAATAATGAGATAAGAATGAAATCTTGCCAGCTGCAACAACATGGATGGATCTTGAGGGCATTATGCTAAGTGAAATAAGTCGAAGACAAATACCACATGATCTCTCATATATATGGAATAAAATATAAATATGTATACACACACACACACACACACACACACACACCAAACTCACAAATGCAGAGAACAGATTGGTGGTTGCCAGAGGTGGGGGGTAGATAAATGGGTGAATTGTTTTTGTTTTGTTTTTTTCTAGTTTAAGTAAATAGAATTAAAAAGATTTAAAAAAAATTTGTCCCACTGGCACTTGACTTCGCTGCAGAGCCGGGAGGAACAGGAGAAGGGATACTTGTCAAAAAGCCTAGATTTGGGGGGCTTCCTTGGTGGCACAGTGCTTAAGAGTCCGCCTGCCGATGCAGGGGACGCCGGTTCGTGCCCCGGTCCGGGAAGATCCCACATGCTGCGGAGCGGCTGGGCCCGTGAGCCACGGCCGCTGAGCCTGCGCGTCCGGAGCCTGTGCTCCGCAACGGGAGAGGTCACAACGGTGAGAGGCCCGCGTACCGCAAAAAAAAAAAAAAAAAAAGGCTATATTTTGGAAGTGAAAGTCATTGCTCAATGAGGGACTGGATCTTCCTTTGATGGGAACAGAATATTTGGGTTTAAAGCCTTCTCTTTCAAGAGAACCAAAAGATGGGGTGTATTAGTTCCCTAGGGCTGCTGGAACAAAGTACCACAAACTGGGTGTCTTAAAGCAACAGGAATTTATTTTTTCATAGTTCAATAGGCCAGAGGTCTGAAAGCAAATTGTTGGCAGGGTTGGTTCCCTCCGGGAGAATCTGTTCCAGGTCTCTCTCTTAGTTTCTGGTGTCACCGACCATCCTTGCCAGTCCTTGGCTTGGGGCTGCCCCACTGCAGTCTCTGCCTCTGGGTTCACATGGCTCTCTCTACCGTGTGCCTCTGTCCAAACCTTTCTCTCCTTTCTCTTGGGCTTACGGCCCACCTCATTCCAACACAGCCTCGTCTTAACTGTGTCTGCACATGCTATTTCCAAATCAGGTCACATTCTTGGGTAGGAGTGGGGAGGATTTAAGCATATTTTTTAGGGTGCACAGTTCAATCCACTACCCAGGACAAACAAGATTCAGAATACAGCGTTGAGGAGAAAAGAAAGAGAGAGTTTACTGTTTGGCCACTGATCAAACAAGAGAAATCCCCTCCGCCCTGAGAAAAGCTAGAAAATAAAAGTGGAAGCAAGCAGACCCTGACTATCTCTGTACTCCCCACTCCGGAGGCATCTGTGGCAAATTACAGGACCACTGGGAGAATGAACCCCCATAATTAGTATGCAATGAAAGCTGCTCCAGAAACCTTACAAAGAAAATCCTTTTTTTTTTTTTGAATTCTTCCTCACCTCGTCCTCAGATGGCACCGTCTCTGCCTTCCCACACTTGACAGGTTATGTGAGTGGAGCCCTCTTTGGAGGAATCTGCTCTTGGAACGTGAAGCACATACCTGATTCTGATTAATCGGAATGGGGACACGGTGAGCAACTTTTTAATTGAATTTTTCCATTTCTAATGAACTAGCAGCATAGCAAGTTATTAGCTTGCACACATCCATCCTAACTTCCAATCATCTAGGAAATAATTCCAGGAGCACAAAGAAGGCTGTGAGAGTGAAGCTGGGAACGGTGCACACCTGGCACGTGTGGAAGGACTGAGTCCACTGTTCATATTATTTTAGGATGCTTAACAAACCCCTGGTCCTCCAGGTAGCACAGAAAGTGCCTCACTCGCCATTTAGTGGGACCAAACCAAGCCTGAGCCGAGGGTCAAGGCCATGGCTGGTGGAGATGGTGTGAGCAAACCCAGGGCAGCAGCATGCCACCCTCACCTCTGTCCCCTTGGTGCCGGGCTTCATGCCTGCCGTCTGACATGCAATCAACCAAACAGGAAATGAAGGTTCAGAGATGCAGTGGCCAACTCTGCAGATGCATTCTGGGCATTTCCAACCTGCCCAATTAACTGGATGGCAAAAAGGCATCCCAGTGCCCAGCTCTTAGCAGATGATCCCCCATGATGGCTGAATGAATGAACTCAGGAGCTTCCTACTCATCAGGAGCACATGCGAGGCCAGGAAGAATCTCACCTTGCATCTGCCATCGTGGTGGTCCTTCTGTGCTCCGGCACCCCAGGCCCCTGTCAACCAAACCAGGACCTCCTGCAGGTTCATACAATTGCTGTAGCGTCTACTTAGAATCAGTGACTGAGTGGGTAGACCACTATACCACAATGCCCCTCCTCTAAGAAATTAACTACTACCATTTTAGAAACACTTGAAATCATCACAGCATGAGGTTCTTTTAAATAACACACAATGAGTCTGATCCCCTAGTTACTATTCTCTAGGGAGAACCATTAAGACAAATTGAAAACTAGCAATCTGATCCTCTTCTCTGTCCCATTCAGCCACAATATAAAATGAGATTTTTTTTTTCTAGCTTGAGTATACTGATGGGTAATTTGACAGTAGCTGTTAACAATTAAAATGTGCATCTCTTATGCTTCAGCAATTCCTGGAGAAACACTTGCATATGTACAAGGATGTTCCTGCAGCACTGCTGGTAACAGTAGGGGGAAAAGTCTATAGAATGAAATTCATGAGGCACAAAGCCACACACAGACCTGAAAGACATCCAAGTTGAATGGTTTGGAGAATATCAAGTTGCAGAACTTATGTATGATACCATTTATGTTCAAACATATACAGCAATTAGTCATTTTCTATGGGTATACATATATATATATATATATATATATATATATATATATATGGATATAAATGCAAGAGAAAAGCGTGCAGACACATCCCAGATGAAGAATAGTGTTTACCACTAGAAGAGGAGCTTGGCTTGGAGTAGTATTAAAGGGGACTTTAACTTGTATTAATGTATTACTTGTATAATGTAAGAATTACTTAAAAAAAAAACCTCAAGAAAATAAAATGAAGTATGGGGCTTCCCTGGTGGCGCAGTGGTTGAGAGTCCACCTGCCGATGCAGGGGACACGGGTTCGTGCCCGGGTCTGGGAAGATCCCACACGCTGCGGAGCAGCTGGGCCTGTGAGCCACGGCCGCTGAGCCTGCGCGTCCGAAGCCTGTGCTCCGCAACGGGAGGGGCCACAACAGTGAGAGGCCCGCGTACCGCAAAAAAAAAAAAGAAGTATGATTGTACTACTTTGTTTCTCATGGTGGTTGTTCTCTGTGAATTTATTATCTAAGATAAATTGATATATTTTCTGACATAAAATGTAAATTAAAGTGTGCCCTTAGGTCTCAGGAAGGAATGCAGATGGTGACAAGAGACGCTAACTGTATTACAAATGTATGAAACCAAGCTCATTGAAAAGGGTTGGGGAGAAGTGCTGACCTAAGCAGCTTTGGAAATGAGTCGGTAAGACTAAAGGTACATCAGCACTGTACTCTCACTGATAGAGCTGTTTCCCATTTGTACAGATAAGCAAGGGGAAGAGGCTGGAAGAATCCATATGGTAATAGATTAGAGCTGGAGACATCAGCATGAACTCATGTTTACCTCAATATAGGTACAGGTGGTTACTTACAGAAATATGTATAGATATGTATATATACACAGGTTAGTATACACACACATATTTTCTTGCTCTGTCAGCTGAGAGGGCCTAGAAGTAACAATACTCCAGTAGCAATGGATATTGGTTTCAAATACCATTCTTCAATCAAAGGAACCAGGACTCCTTGGAGAAATGGCTGATTTTAGCTAGGAAGGGGCAAGATATACAAGAGAGCCTGGGGTATCTTGTAGTGCCAGAAAGTAAAGAATTGCTCAAAAAATAAAAAAACCCTACAATAATGGATGGATTTCAAAAGGACCCAGGAGCCAACTGAAAGAGCACCCAATGGCCAAAGCTGGAACAATTTGAGTAAAAAAAATAAAGCAGTATTGGATTTGCATCCCAAATATAAAGACCTATGAGTCCATATTGATATAAAGAAATAAGTGAATAAAAAATAAATGGGGAAGAAAGAGATTTCCTTTTCAGAAGAATTCCAAGGAATATAAGTAGATACTCCATCCTTAATGAGGGAGAGCACACTTTCCATTCCTTAAGTGTGCACGTCCTTCCAAAGAGTATTGTATAGAAAAGTGGACAGTGGAGAAACTTGACAAACATACTTCAGCCAAGTGACCCAGGGCAACATCAATAGTGATAAACCATGCTGACAGTGTGATGCTGATGACGCGAGGGAAGGGCACCTCTGTGGTCTTCACCCCTAAGACCCACAGCCCAAGTCTAATCGTGAGAAAAAATACCAGACAAATTTCTACAGAGGGGCTTTCTAAAACTACCTAGCCAGTACTCAAATCCGTCAAGGTCACCAAAAGCAAGGAAAGTGCACAGCCAAGAGGAGTCTAAGGAGACTGGATGTAATGTGGTGTCCTGGATGGGATCCTGAAACAGAAAGACATTAGGGAAAACGAAGGAAACTGAGATAAACTATGGACTTTAGTTAATAATAGTGGATCAGTATTGGTTCAATAAGTGTAAAGTATACCATACTAGTGTAAATGTCAATAACGGGAAACCGGCTGCAGGGTATGTGGGAACTCTCTGTACTATCTTCTCAGTATTTCTGTAAGTCCAGAACTGTCCTAGAAAATAAAGTCTATTAGAAAAAAAGCGTTCCTTTAATGTATACATTACTTCCTAGCCTTTCTTTTTCGTTGTTTTCGCTGCGTTGGGTCTTTGTTGCTGCGCACAGGCTTTCTCTAGTTGTGGCGAGCGGGGGCTACTCTTCGTTGCGGTGCGCGGGCTTCTCATTGCGGTGGCTTCTCTTGTTGCGGAGCACGGGCTCTAGGTGCACGGGCTTCAGTAGTTGCAACGTGTGGACTCAGTAGCTGTGGCTCACGGGCTCTAGAGCACAGGCTCAGTAGTTGTGGCGCATGGGCTTAGCTGCTCCACGGCATGTGGGATCTTCCCAGACCAGGGATCAAACCTGTGTCCCCTGCATTGGCAGGCAGATTCTTAACCACTGCACCACCAGGGAAGTCCCCCTTTCTTTCTTAAAAAAAAAAAAAAAAATCCAAAATCTACGTACTGATTTCAAATTTACAAGGATAGATCAAGGGATTTTTAACTTGAGAGAGATTTTAGGACTAGGAGGCCAACCAGCTGAGACTACAGCTGGAATGAATTTGTAGTTTGATTAAGTAGTTTGGGGCACTTGACCCCCAAGGTCTTTGCAGCACTCGGTGATGCCCGCCGAGGTCTTGGCAAACCATGTGTGCACCTTCCCTAGAATGAGCATTTGTAAGTCAATGCGAGCCAACTAGAGCAGGTGTTGGGTGGGGGTAGGGTCACTGCGGCCTCGTGTGTAACTCCTGTTTACCCTGTCTGCCTCCTGACTCATTCCACTAGCTGCTGGTTTATTTTTATTTTTAATTTTTTTGGCCATGCCTCATGGCATGTGGGTCTTTGTTCCCTGACCAGGGACTGAACCTGCGCCCCCGGCATTAGAAGCCTGGAGTCTTAACCACTGGACCTCCAGGGTAGTCCCTAGCTGCTGGTTTAGATGTGGGCAATAGCTGGTGAGAGCTAGAGCAGGGAAGGCCTGTGGAGACCCATCACTCTTCCGCTCAAAATCCTTTAATCTCCTGGAACTGTCTGTCACGTTTACTCCCCGCCAGTCACACTGGGCTCCTAGCTGTTCCTCAAACCCACCAAGCACGCTCCTGCCTCAGCACCTTTGCACCTGCCGTTTCCTCTGCCTGGAATGCTCTTCCCCTGGAAAACCTCATGACTCGTCCCCACCACTTCTTTTGGGTCTCTGCTCAAATGTCACAGTATCAGAGAGACCTTCGTGGCTAAAATAGCAACCCGTTCATCATCACTCTCTTTCCCCTCGCTGGCTTAATTTTGCTTTCTCCGTACTAATATGTTGTCGATTTAGTTGTTTATTATGTCATTTCCAAATAGAAGAGAGACTTTACCTTTGACGAGAGCAGAGACTTTACCTTTTTTTGTTTACTGTTATATCACTCATACCTAGAATAGAAACTAGTACTCAGCAGGCACTGAATAATATCTGTTGAATGAATACATGAATGAATGGGAGACTTTTATAATAATATGGTGAAATCTGGTGAATAATATGTTGATAAATAATAATAATTACAGCTACATTGTATTTCTCAGCTCCTTCTATTCTTTAAAGCTTAGAAAGTTAACCTTCTTCACAAACTCTTGTCTTGGTACAATAGTATATGCATACATAAGTGGATTATTCATTCAACAAATACTTATTGAGTGGGTCCTATACATCAAAGCACAATGGTAGGCATCACAGGTCCAAAGGTGAATAAGACCCAATTTCCAACTTCCAGGAGCTCCATTCATTCATGCATGCATGCATGCATCCATCCATCCACTCACCCACCCAATCCTTTTGAGGCCCTGCTAGGGGACAGACATTGCATGTCTAAGCAGTATTAGGTATATCACGTTGTCTTTCTCTCTGGATTGTTAACCCTCCTAATAGCAGAGAACTGAATAATTTAGCTGTAGCTCTGCCACTGACTAATTATTTGACCTTGAAAAATCATTTGACCCTGAAAAATCATAATTCTCTGAGTATTAGTTTCCTCGTCTGTAAACAAGGGTTTGAGACCCCTTGACAGCCTGCCTCACAGCACTGCTGAGAATGTCAAATGAGATGATCCAAAAATAAATGTGCTTTCTACACCATGAGGTACTAAACTCATGGAAGGGATTCTCAGCCAGTAAATGTTAAAAACAAAACTAAAACCCAAACAAACAAAACCAAACCTCAAACTGAACACTTTGCTCAGACCATTTCTCAGGGGCCACACATCACTCAAAAATTCTATGGTTAGACAAAATTCAGGATAGGCAGCCCAACTCCTGTTAAGGTAATCCTTTGCAGATTAAGTAGAACATCAGTAATCTTTGGTTAACATCTGATTCAAGCACGTACCAGCTCTTCCCACCCTCGTCCCCTCCAGCTGGTGGTCTGTTGTCTACTGTGTGCTGTTCTGAAGCTTTAGCAGCCCTCAGTCTCCTTTTATTTATTTATTTTAAAACCTTGACTTGTATATATGTCCATGCCACTCTCTCACTTTGTCACTACCAAATGTAAAATAGATAGCTAGTGGGAAGCAGCCGCACAGCACAGGGAGATCAGCTCGGTGGTTTGTGACCACCTAGGGGGGTGGGATAGGGAGGGCGGGAGGGAGGGAGACCCAAGAGGGAAGAGATATGGGGATATATGTATACGTATAGCTGATTCACTTTGTTATAAAGCAGAAACTAACACACCATTGTAAAGCAATTATACTCCAATAAAGATGTTTAAAAAAAAAAAAAAAAAACAACCTTGACTTGGCTGGCTCTGGAGTTTCTTATAAGATGGAGCTTGTTAGTAAATGAAAGTGTTTCCTGAATGTTGACATATAATCATCATTGACCAGTCCAGGCCCTCTACAAAGGGAAGATATTGTAAGCCTTCCAAAGTCTAATCAAAGTGAATAAGCAGAGAGATTGGGGGTGGGTGGGGTAGGAAGGAGGGGAGAGAATATGAGACAAAGCACAGAGGCAATGGAGCAAGCAGAGAGAGGATACCTATGAGAACAGCCTGCCTAGAGCCATGACTGCATTTCTCCGTAAGCTCTGGAATTTCCTACTGTCCTATTTGTGCTCTCTCTTCCTGATGGGGTACATGACATTGTCAGCATTAACTGAAAAGGTGGAAGCTTTCAGACAGAGCTGGTAAATTTATTCTGTGGAAACAAAGACTCACCCTTCCTCTGTGTTCTCACCTATAAAGGCTAAAACAGTTTCAAATTAAATACCTAGAAGAAATTCTTTTGCCCTCAGCCTCTTTCCTCCTAGATCCGCATGTCCTGGGCTACAATTACAACATCTATAATAATAACGATGGTATCCGCTGGCTTCCCTTCATAGAGCACTTGCTCTGAGCCAGGCATGGTGCTAAGCATTGTAACAGGCGTTGCCAACTGCCAGTGGCCCGGGAGCCTTCTCTGCACTGAGGCTCTGTCCCTCTTTGGGGACTTTCCCCCATTTATTTCAGAGTCCGGAACCGTCTGCCAGTTATGTGCCCATGGAAGCTCAGCCCTGTCAACATGCTGTCTCCCCTTGTATCCTCTTCTTTTTTTCTTATGGAAAATATTGAAACATACAAAAAGAGAACAGTACAACGAACGCCCATGTGCCCACTACCCAGTTTCGACAATTAATATTTTGCCAATTCTATTTCATCTATTCCCAAATCCCAACTGTTCCTTTTAGGGAGTATTCTAAAGCAAACACCAGACATTGCACCATTTCATCACCAGCCCTTGGCATTTCTCATCTTTTCTTTCCCTTTGTTTAATGATGTACTGATTCTGAGAGCCCAGTGGGATTTCCTGCTGGGGATGGAGGTGGCGTGGTATACACAGGGATAGTTGTGTTGCTCCTGTATTTGCGGGGTTTTGTTGTTGTTGTTGTTTGGTTTTGGCTGCACTATGCGGCTTGTGGGATTTTAGTTCCCTGACCAGGGATTGAGTCCAGGGCCTCGGCAGTGAGAGTACGGAGTCCTAACCACTGGTCCGCCAGGGAATTCCCTGCATTGCTCCTATATTACTTAACCAAACCTAAGCCAACGATCTACTCATTTGTTCCCTTTTTATATTGTCTTATGGTAAGAATGGTTCAAGTTGCCCTATTATTAATTATTGAAGCAAGGGACAGAAACAAGATTTACATTTAAGACTGGGGCTGAAGACAGATGATAAAACTAACAGGGTGGTCTTGGGTTCTGAGGAGGATGGGTGGTCGAAAGGGACCCCAGAGTCCTGGTCGGGGAACCCCGACTACTGGAGAAATGGGAGCCGGCATCCCTCTCTCTTCCGTGGCGCTTACAGGACGGTCTGGTGAGGCTTCAGCCGCGCGGCGTTACAGTGCTGTGCACGCTGGTACCAAATCCAGGAACTGGGAATGGATGAAAGAGGAGAGCTAAAAACGTGGATCAATGGTGCGCACACACTGTTAATTATTTATTCACGGGACTGCTAACCACGTGGGCTCAATGACCTTCCAGCACAATCATGAACAGGTCTGTCATTAAAATCTCACTGGATTCCAGAGGTTAAAACTCTCTGTGGGCTTTCTTGGCCTTCCTTTGCCACAGGCGAGGTTGCTGGCTCAGGACTCACAAATACCAGCGGTCTTGCTCCTGGCTAAGGCTTTGGTCTCTGAGGACAGGACACTTGCAGCTTTGTGGAACCCCTTAGGCTCTGACGGAAGGCTTGGCATGTCTGTGGCCAACGGTTGCCTCTTCTAGCTCTGGTCACTTCAAAGTATTGGTGGAAAGTCTCTCCTCCCTCTGCTGCTGGGCTGGGCTGGCTTGGAACCATAAACAAGGCTTGCGCATTTATGATTTCTAGTTACCTTAAGGGGTGGTTCTGGGGAGCTGGAAAACGTATCCATGGCCCAGCCCTTCCCCAGGCTAATGAGATCAGGATCTCTGGGAGTGGGGCCTGTTGCTGCTTAGGTGATCCTTACATGCATCCAGGTGGAGACCTATACTGCTAAAGGGAGAGCATGTCGTGTACAATGACTCTTGCTTTCTTCCCCGTCTTTCTTTGTTAGGGTCATTTTTCTCCTCAAAGCTTTTGAGATAGAAGAGACATGTGCTTTTTAGGTTTGAATATTCAGGTCATGTTGGCTTCATAAAACGAATCGAGGGAAATTTTCATCTTATTCTAGGGGCTGAAATAGTTTGAATAAGAAAGGCTATACCTGTTTTTTGAAGACTACATAGTATTCAGTTACAAGACCATGAAGGCTTTTAAGAAGCATATCTTTTTATTAAACTCTATCTAAAGTGTTCTATGGTTGTTGGTCTGTTCAAGTGTTCTACCTCTTTGGGGGCGATTTTGATAATTTATATTTTGCTAGGAAATTCTCCATTTCCTCTAGTTTTTCAAATTTATTGCCATAGATTTTCACATACAATGCTTTTATAATCCTTTTACTCCTTTCCAAATTGGTAATTATTGAATACATTTTCTTTCTCATTCCAACGTGGCAGACTATGAGCTTTTCCAACTTCCTCCGTTATAATAATAGCTAATGCTTGTCGATCACTGACGCTGTACTAGACACACAGTTCTGCTTTACTTGTACTAATTCATTTAACCTTCATGACAACTCAATGAAATAGGGACTCTTATGTTACAGGTGAACCCCTCACCTTTGGGTGTACAGAGAAGTTAGGCAACTTGCCACTAGGTCACATAGCAGCATGCAGCTTTCTCTGCTGTCTACCCACGTGTGTGTGTGTGTGTGTGTGTGTGTGTGTGTGTGTGAGTTTAGACACAGCCTATCATTTGAGTATATTATTCTTGAGTTAAAAATTAAGGGGGAGGGTGAAGGAATAACAACCATGTGGGAGCTGTGGGCTCCTGCTCAAAGCTCTTAACTAGGCCATATGGTCTTTTTTTTTTTTTTTTTTTTTTTTTTTTTGCGGTATGCGGGCCTCTCACTGTTGTGGCCTCTCCCGTTGCAGAGCACAGGCTCCGGACGTGCAGGCTCAGCGGCCATGGCTCACAGGCCCAGCCGCTCCGCGGCATGTGGGATCTTCCTGGACCGGGGCACGAACCCGTGTCCCCTGCATCGGCAGGCGGACTCTCAACCACTGCGCCACCAGGGAAGCCAGGCATATGGTCTTTTAAGAGTTCTGTGGCTGGAAGGTGACAAGATTCCACTGGCAGAGTGGCCCAGAGGCTCCGGGCTGTGAGCCCCAATGATTAGATGCGTTCTGTGCTATGTGACCCTTTTGGTGACTTGGTCCAAGGTCACTTAACTGCCCTGAATACTCACTCAGATGATGAGAGAAGCTTGCATCAACACTGCAAGGTGGACAAGAGGAGGTATGAAGAAAATAACTGCAACTACTTGAAAGAGGGGAGTGGTCGCGACATTCTACTCAGAACAGCGACACATTGTGCAACTTTTGTATGAAAAGATATATTTAAAAGACCTTCCAGGACTGGCTCTCTATTCCTTCCAGAGTAAAATCTGAACTCTTTAGTGTGGGCTTCAAGGATTTCCACCACCTGGCATCAACTGACGTGTTAAGCCAATCGGCTACTGCTCTCTGCAGGCACCCTTGCAGCATCAGTCAGACTGAACCGCAGGCTGTTGATGGTCCTGTGTGTCTGTCTCTGTGCCTTTGCCCATGCTGTTCCCACCACCAGGTATGGATTCTCTTTGTCTCTGGAGGATCCAAATTGGATGAATACTCCAAGTTCTAGCATGTCATAATGCTGTTTTCAATTCTCTCCTCCTATAAGTAAATTATATCAGCACTGACATACAGCTTACCATGAGTGCCAGCACTTCATATTTGTTAACTCATTTAACCTACAAAACAACCCTATGAATTATGGACTACTCTTGTCCCTATTTTAGAACTGGGGAAACTGAGGCTCAGTAAATTGTCCAAGTCCACACAGCTAGGAGCAGAGCTTGGATTTGAACCCAGGCCACGTGGCTCCGTGCTCTTAACCCCTCTGGGTAGTACGTGTGCCTCTCAGCAAGCGCTAGTTATAGTGACCTTGGCACTTGCCTTACCTCCCCTACAGAACAGCAAGCTCCCCCAGAAAAGGCTATGGGTGTGGGCCTGCTGTCCCTTTAGAGGTGCCCTGATTATTTGCTGATGGATGGAGTTAAGCCAGGGCTGTTGGTGGCATTGCCCCCTTTATCAGGAACCTTTCAGAGAAAAGTGCAGGTCTAGGTGGATGGGTTGGCGAGGGCAAGGGGGAAGAATCTGGAACCAAGGTCCTTGCTGTTGAGATACTTAAAAGTGTGGGTAGGGAGGCCAACCTCTGATAAATGACACAGTGGAAAATCACTGCGGAAGAGTAAGCAAATGCAAATCCATAGAGTACAAACTGAGGCAGGCAAGGGAGGTGCTGGCAGAGGTGGGGAAGCCTGCAGGTTCTTGGGGACCTGGGGCCATACCTAAGGCCCTGCTACACAAAGTGTGGTCCCCAGACCAGCAACAATGGGGAAGCCTGTTTTGAAACGCAGAATCTCAAAGCCCCACCCAGACCTTGGAAGCAGAGTCTGCATTTTAGCAAGACCCTCAGGGGAGTCATATGCATGTTAAAGTTTGAGAGGCACACCCAGAAGGCCAGACACTCAGGCCCACCCCCAGAGGCTGTAACTTAATTGGTTTGGGGTGGGGCCAGGGCATCCATATTTTTAAAAACCTTTTCAGGTAATTTTATTGCAAGTATTCTGGGTCAGGACCTCAGCTTAGGCTTTCCCTGGAGACCTGTGGAATGGAAAGATAGAATAGAGGAGGGCAAGGGACGGAGAATCCCAGCTCTGCCACTAAGGAGCTATGTGACCTTGGGCACACCACTCAATGTCAAATGAAGAAAGTGGTTTAGATCTGTGGTTCCCGAAACTCAGAATCAGAAAATACACATTCTTGGATCAAGTGAATTTTAATTTGTGGGCCTGGGCCTGAAGATTCGGCATTTTTAACAAATTTCCTAAGGGGCTCCTCATGCAGCTGTGGGGCACCAGTTTTGGGGGTCAGTGGAACAGATGACCTCTAGGTCTCTTGCTTTAACATTCTATGCCCTTGGAGGAGCATTCTGCTCCAAGTTCTGAAAGCAGTGATAAGTACATGTCAGTACAGGGCAGCTGAAACACTTTTTGTCTGCACTGTAACTCATGGTAAGAAATATAAGTGCTTTTCACGGAGATCCTATATATAAACATATATATATATATATATATAATTTCCAAAACAGAAATTTCATAGAACATTGCTTTCCCTTACTATGTGACCTACTCTATTTTCTCTTTTCTCCTCTATTTTATTTTTGAATGCATTGCTCTATTGATTTCATGATCTACTACTGGGTCTACTATCTGTGAGAGAAGGATGATGACTTTGCCAGGGCCAGAAAGCCAGAACCTGTAAGCATTGTCTGGTAGGGGACATCCAGCTCCATGACGACCAGTCTAGCCCATGAGGGACCCAAGGGGCAGCGGATCACAAAGCGTGACACTACAAGAAAAGGGCATTGGTTGGGGAAGTCAGAAGTGAGAAAAGGGGTTAGTGGAAGGCCAGCGGAGTTTAGCAATAACCACAGAGGCAATGTGCATCACTTTAGCTTCTAGAGCAGAGAGGATCACAGGACATTTACAGCAGTGGTTCTCAACGCTTGAAATACATCAGAATTACCTGGAGCGCTCTTGCAAAATAGGGGTACCCAGGCCCTACTCCCAGAGACATCAAACTTCCAAGCCAAAGTTCTGCCAAGTGATTAGACTCTGCCTCTGAGATGGAAAACAACTGATTTATGAGTTAAAGAGGCAGGGTCATTCCAACAAGGGCCTAATTTCCAAAATATATAAATAGCTCATGAAATTCAATAACAAAAAAAACAAACAACCCAATCAAAAAATGGGCAGAAGGCCTAAATAGACATTTCTCCAAAGAAGACATACAGATGGCCAATAGGCACAGGAAAAGATGCTTATCATTGCTCATTGTCAGAGAAATGCAAATCAAAACTACAATGAGGTATCACTTCACACCGGTCAGAATGGCCATTGTTAAAAAGTCTACAAATAACAAATGCTGGAGGGGGTGTGGAAAAAAGGGAACCCTCCTACACTGTTGGTGGGAATGTAAATTGGTGTAACCACTATGGAAAATAGTATGGAGGCTCCTCAAAAAACTAAAAACAGAGTTGACAAATGATCCAGCAATCCCACTCCTGGGCATATATCCAGACAAAACTATACTTCAAAAAGATACATGCACCCCTATGTTCATAGCAGCACTATTCACAATAGCCAAGACATGGAAGCAGCCTAAATGTCCATCGACAGATAAATGGATAAAGAAGATGTAGTAATATATACAATGGAAAACTACTCAGCCATAAAAAAGAATGAAATAATGCCATTGGCAGCAACATGGATGGACCTAGAGATTCTCGTACTAAGCAAAATAAGTCAGAAAGAGAAAGGCAAATACCATATGATATCACTTATACGTGGAATTTAAAATATGACATAAATGAACTTATCCATGAAACAGAAACAGCCTTACAGACATAGAGAACAGACTTGTGGTTGCCAAGGGGGAGGGAGGGTGGGAGAGGGATGGAGTAGGAGTTTGGGATCAGCAGATATAAATTATTATCTATAGAGCTGATTAACAACAAGGTCCTACTGTATATTCAGTATCCTGTGATAAACCATGATGGAAAAGAAAAAAAAAAGGAGGCAGGGTCACTTAATACAAAACTGTGGGTCCTTTCATTTCTTAATTAAGAGGTTTCCTATCTGTGAAACGGGGATACCAACACCTGCTTTAGCAGTTCGTCGTGAGGATTAAACAAGATAAAGTGAGCTTCACTGTGAATCCAACTCCCTCAGTGGACTAACGAGAACACTAAGCTCCAGAGAGGCAGGTGCAAGCTCACAGCTGGGCAGCAGCAGAGCGGAGATGAAGCTCAGCTCCAAATGCTAATTCTACCGAACCATGGGGCCGTCTCTGGATACCGGAAAAGAGCCCAGAGAAAACTCAAATGGCTCCGAACAGCCCCTCTTCCTCCTTCCCACACAGAACTTCAGCCTGAGCACGGGGCCAGTGGAGAGCCCCTCACACAAAACGAAGCCTTAGTTTTCTTTACCCAGGACCAGGTCATACCCCTCCCTGCAACATGGTCCAGGCTGGGCTTTCAACATGGTGCTGATGGTGTTTGATTTTGACGCATTTGAGCTCAATGTTGTTTTCTGATCACAGCATTAGGAATGCAAGATATGCCTCGTGGTGAAAATGGAGTCGGAGGATGATTTTTCGCCCCCTGTGTGGCAGGTGAGTGGGAATGGGAGGTGTGGGGTAATGGATCAGACAACTGGAAGGCAGTTTCCATAATTCGGACATGAGGGGTTGAGGGATTGTGAATGTTAGGGATTCAATTGTGTCCCTCTAAACAATGTTGAAAGCCTCAGCCCCAGTACTTGTGAATGTGACCTTATTTAGAAGTAGGTTCTTTGCAGATTAAGAGGAGGTCCTTAGGGTGGGACCTAATCTAATAGAACTGTGTCCCTGTAGAAGGGAAATTTGGACAGAGACGGGCAGATACACACAGGGAGAACACCATGGTAAGATGAAGGGAGAGACTGGGGTGATGCATCTACATGCCAAAGAAGGTCAAAGATTGTCTGCAAACCAAAAGCTGGGGAGAGGCTTGGAACAGACTTTTGCTTGCAGCCCTCAGAAGGAACCAAGCCTGCCGACACCTTATCTCAGACGTTCGGCTTCCAGAACTGTGAGACAATCAATTCCTTTTGTGGTACTTTGTTACAGCTGCCCTAAGAAATGAATACGGTGAGTGTCAAGATTCTTGTTCAAAGAACACATTGTCATGTACGGAGGCAAGGAGACCCAAATGTCTCCACTGGAGAACCAGAGCTTCAGAAGAGGAAGCATGTGCTGTCCCATGAGTGGCTTTGTCTGGTGCAGGAACCTAGCCTTGAAAAATATCTTGTGTTTTAAGTTCAAGATTACTAGTCTCTTCATTGGTGTTCTCAAATATGCCTGGATATGAGCAAAATCCAGTTTTCTCACTGACCTTCTCATCAGTACAGTAGGCAATAACTCTTACATTGTACATAATATATGCCAGGCACTTTTGTAAGTGCCTTATGTAAACAAATGCATTTAATTTTCACAACAACCCTATCATGTAGGTACTACGATTATGCCCATTTTACAGAAGAAGAAACCGAGACACAGAGAGGTAAAGTAACTTCCCCAAGGCTGCACAACTAGAAGTGTTGGAGCTGGGATGTGGACCCAGGCAATCTGGCTCCAGAATCTATGCCCTTAAACACTACAAAAAATGGTTACCACTTGCTGAGGGTTCATCCTGATGCTATTCTAAATACTTACATTCCTAACCTACTTCACATTCACAACCATTCTTGTAAACTTTCAGACTGTTTATTTTTTCCATATTCATCCTTCCAGGAAAGCTACTTCCATTCTGAATGAAAAAAAATACACCACTTTCCATACACATACATACAATCTGGTTCCTCCAACAAAACAGGTCACTGGCTGGTGATCCTATAGCTACCCCTAGTGGATAGCTCCCAGTGTCCACTGCTTTCCTCCCCCTCTCGACACACCCATGCCCATCCCAGCATCCAGCCCTGATCCTCCAGCTAAAATGATGAAGTGAATGCTTCTTTGGAGACAGCCAGTCTCCTAAGGCCAAGCTCACTGCTTTCCAAACTAGGATTTGTTGGGGTTTTTACTTTCCTGGTTGGAGATGAATGGGACTCAGCCTCCCAGCCACTGTATGTGATTTATATCTTGGTACAAAATAATAACTCTTGCTTTTACTGAGGGAGTCCGAGAGGGGAAGGGAAGCGCAGGAGAGCAACGCAGAGGAGGAGATGGACGGAAAATACAGGATGGAGAAGAGGAAAAACCAAGGATGACTGCGCATCTGTGCCAGGAACTGGGGCCAGGAACTCAGCACACTAGGCCCACTGCCAGAAACTGGCAGAGGTTAGGCAGTCTGCTGCAGAGCTGGACTTGAACCCAGCACTCCAACCGCTGCCCCAGGGGTGGGCGGCGCAGGCTTGCTTAGCGGTTCCTACAAGAATGAAGTCTTCTCTTCGAGAATTCTCGGCTGGGTAAGGAGGTGATGATCACCGCCACACCTGTCAAGTCCACAAGGCAATCTTTCCAAGGTTCCATGTGCCCCTCAGGCCAACACTGAAAAGGCAGTGATGGTTGTTGAGGTTTCTTCACTTTGGAGGCTGACGGCCACGCCGTGTCACATGCCGCCAGGCGGTGCCCACACACATGCACTTGGGCCTTCTGACTCCTGGCCCACTGCCACAAAAGCGCACGATGCCAGAGGCAGCAAGGCTTCCTCTCAAAATCAGCCAGCAAGACGCCCTGGTGGTTACTGGTTCCCTCTAACTCTGACAACTTCTGAGGAAATAGATCTTTCCACCTCAGTAACAATAAAATTGGCCTTTGAATCTCTGCAAATTATGCCCTCGATGACAGCAATCCTGGATGTTAATCAAGTATCAATCACTGACACGAGTGGAAAACGGAGCTAGAATCTTTATTCAAGCCTTGTTTTTGAGCAAAGCCAAGCAAGGGATTTTGGAAAAAATGCTCTAAGAGATTTTGAAACAGCACAGTTGAGAAACAGTGTGAGCTTGGAGGCCTAGGCGTAATTCCCAGCTCTGCCCCTAAATGCACGTGTTCCCTGGGCCTCAGGTCTCCCATTTGTAAAACAAGAGAAACCTCATCATCCCTCAGGTCACTGCCCACTCAGGCCTTACACAGAAGCAATGATTTATCAGACACACTCAGGATAACGGGGGAGAATAAGCCTACCAGGGAGAGGGCCCCCTTTCTTGCCAAAATGTTAGCTCAGAATGTATTTCACACATGCTCTGTCCACACCAGGTGAATGTTCTCTTTTAAATCCCATTCAAGCTTCTCAGAGATCGTGTGCTCACCCAAAGGGCTGTCCTGATCTCTGTTCATCCTTGGCCCAACTTCCCAGACTCAGATCTCACCCCCTTTTAAAGAGCCTTCCACCCTCCGACGAAAAACGTGAATCTAACCGTGAGGAAACATCAGGCAAACCAAATCGAGGGACATTTTACAAAACACGTGACTCGGAGTCTTCACAAGAGTCAAGGCTGTGAATGGTAGACTGAAGGATGATCCCTGAGTAAAGGAAACTAACTAGGCATGCTAACTAAACGCACAGGTCATCCTGGATCTCTAACTATTTTTTTTGGCATACAGCATAATTGGCAAAATTTGAATTAGGTCCGTATCAGTGATATTAGTTCCCTGATTTTGATAACTATACTGCAGTTATGTAAGAGAATATCTCTGGAAATGCACATCAAAATACTTAGGGGTAAAGGGACATGACATTTGCAACTTACTCTCAAACAGTTCAAAAATGTATAAAATATATAAAAAATGTAAAAAATATATATATATACACACATACACACACCCATATGTATGGGGAGGAATGTCTGAACTATTTTTGCAACTTTTCTCTAAGTTTGAAATTACCTTCCCCCCACCAACCCAGAACAGCATTCCACAACTGATTGCACTGTTTCCCTTTCACTTTTGCGAAATGTCCTTATAATGTGTATTTTTTTTCATGTGGGTGGTGTACAGGAATTCTTTTTGTACTCTTCATACCACCTGACTTACGGGCAAACAATGTTACTGGAAGGGTCCCTCTGAGATCACCTAATTCAAACCCTCCAGGTGATGCGACCAGGCCCCGGGAGGGGCCTTAGGCTGGTTGTCACGCAGCTGACAGTGCCTGAACTGACCCTGGATTCCAGGTCCTGACCCCAGCCCAGTGTTCCTTCTTCTCCTTCACACGGCTGCAAACGAGTGACAGCTGTGACAGGACATCGATTCCCCTCGGCCTTTGGGGCCATGGTTGGGGCCCTGTCAGGATGGGGCTGGAGGCCCTGGGGCCCTTCTCTCTGTTTACTCCACAGGAACCATGGAATGAAAAATGTTGGGCAGCTGCTCTCATCTCATCTGTCCCCAGGGCTCTAAGGACCACCTATATGCTAATGAGCCTCAGACTTGTCTCTCTGACCCTGACCTCTGTCTGAAGTCCACACTCCTATATCCAGCCATCTGCCAATGCCTGCCCATTGAATTGGCACGTCTAATGTAACACGTCCAACACCAAGTACTAGATTTCTCCCCTCCCCTGCTTTCCCTTATCTCGGTCCAGCACCACCATTCACCCAGTTGTCCAGGCCCAAACCCAAGGGCCACCCTAGCCTCCTGCGGCTCTCTGACACCTCACAGCCAAACCACCTGCAGATCCTATCAGCCCACCTTCCAAGTACCTCCAGAACCTGCTTTTTCCCAATGCCGCTGTCACAAGCCTGACCCAGGCCACCGTGATTTCTTGCCTGAACTTCCCCAGGCACCTTCTGATGGTGTCTGACCCCAGCCTTCCCCTTTCCACCGTGTGTTCCCCACCCAGCAACCAGCGTGAGCCTGTCTCTCCCCAGCTCAAAGCTGTCCAAGAACTTTCGTCTCACTGAGAATCAAACCCAAGTCCTTACAAGGGTTTAGCCGACTGGGCCTCCCTGTGTGGGCCAGCTCCTTTCTCGCCATGCTTCACCTACAGCAGCTCGGGCAACCGGCCCTTTGCTGTACAGGAGCATGACCAGCTAAGCATGCGCCAGCTTCAGGGTCTTCCCCCACGGCCCCCTCTGCCCAGTATCCACAAGACTCTGATTTCACTCAGGGCCTGGCCTCAAGCCTCTTCAGACAGGCCTTCCCCGACTAGCTCATGTATAAGAGCACACCCTGCCCTTCCTCACACTGACTGTTCTTCTCCTGGCATCACATGCTTAGTTGTTTACTGTTTCTATCCCCTACTAAGTTCCTAGAGGCTGGGAATCTATTTGCTTCTCCCTGTATTCCAGCCACGGCTTGGCACGTAACAGGAGCTCAATATATACTTGTTAATGTAATGAATGAACCCATTAAGTCAAACAGGCAAGGAGCAGAACAGTGTATATATTGATAATACACACCCATTTATTAAAAAAGAAAAAGAAACAAGCACATCTATGCTTGCCCATCTTTGGGAAGATTTAACAGCCATGGCCTCTGGGAGTGTGAATGGGTAGCTGGGGACAAGGGGAGGAGGGACATTGGCAGTGTGGACCCTTTTGGTACCTTTTGAATTTTTTAGCAAGTACCTGCATTACTCATTGGATGAATTAAAAAATATACATACATATATCAAATCATTATATTATATACCTAAAACAAATACAATGTTCTGTCAATTATATCTCAACAAAAAGTCCCCCTGTAACAATTCCTTCCCCAAAGTGGTGTAAGGGACACTTCCGCCAATATGTGAAAACATATATAAAATCACGGTACACAAATTCCATATGTCAATACATAACTTAAGAAATGACTTTCTGGGACTTCCCTGGTGGCGCAGTGGTTAAGAATCTGCCTGCCAGTGCAAGGCACACGGGTTTGATCCCTGGTCCGGGAAGATTCCACATGCCGCGGAGCAACTAAGCCCGTGTGCCACAACTACTGAGCCTGCGCTCTAGAGCCCGTGAGCCACAGCTATGGAGCCCACATGCTGCAACTACTGAAGCCTGCGTGCCTAGAGCCCGTGCTCCGCAACAAGAGAAGCCACCGCAATAAGAAGCCCACGCACTGCAACAAAGTGTAGCTCCCGCTCGCTGCAACTAGAGAAAGCCTGCGCGCAGCAACGAAGACCCAACGCAGCCAAAAATCAAGCAATAAAAAGAAAAAGAAAAGAGCAATGACTTTCTTTCATTGTAACACCGTTCAGTGTAGTTTATCATAACTCAGGTTAAGAGACATTACATCTTGTGCCTACAGTCACAGTTCTCAGAAAAATCCCACGTATGCAAAAGTCCGTTAGAGACCTAAATAAAAAGTAACTGAAAATAGGACTAAGAAAGAAGAAACAAAGGCAGGTCAGCTTGGGCTTCCCTGGTGGCGCAGTGGTTAAGAATCCGCCTCCCAATGCAAGGGACACGGGTTCGAGGCCTGGTCCGGGAAGATCCCACATGCCGTGGAGCAACTAAGCCCGTGCGCCACAACTACTGAACCTGCGCTCTAGAGCCTGAGAGCCACAGCTACTGAGCCCACATGCCACAACTACTGAAACCCACCCGCCTAGAGCCCATGCTCCACAACAAGAGAGGCCACCGCAATGAGAAGCCCGTGCACCGCAACGAAGAGTAGCCCCTGCTCGCCGCAACTAGAGAAAGCCCGCGTGCAGCAATGAAGACCCGATGCAGCCAAAATTTGAAAAATAAATAAATAAATTTAGGAAAAAAAATATATAAAAAAAGGCAAATCAGCTTAATGGCTTACTTATGGTTTAAAAAATATATATATATATAATATGCATATATTATATATATATATATATATATATATATATATATATATATATATATATATATAACATATCTATACCTCCCAACCCCAAAGCCCAGCCTGGGTGGGACAATGACTTTTCCAGGTCTGAGAGTCTTGCGACTCTCTGTTGGACCTGTTAATGTCCTGGCCATCCATAGTCCTGATCATAAAATAATTATGAGAAGACATGGTCAGAGCAGACTTAGCTTACATTTGTGAGAAGGGGCAAGAGGCAGTGGTGGAATGCTGGACTTGGACTTGGAACACCTGGGAGAGTGGCCCAGCTCTCTCTCTGCCTGAGGGACTCTGGGCAAATCACCTGCATGGCTTCGGTGAGTCGGGGCGTAACAAGGGGGTGTAGAGGCTGGATCTCGGAGGTTGCTCCAGCTTTAGCACTCTGGAGTTCCGTTCTGATCAGATGTTACCTGCTGGACCACACAAATGAACAGACAGGTGCTAGCCTCTGCGATCCATGGAGACACAACCCCTATGTCCCAGGGATGCTCCTACTGGACACTGATCCAGCTGCATGTCCTCTTGGCTACCTGAGCCTGGGGATGACTGAGCCAGAAAGCTGAGGCTCACCCTCATGCTTCCAGGGGCTTCCTCCTCAAGCCTGGGGCTTGGGGCTTTTGCACCTCTGCATCTGCCAACTTTGATTACCAAGGGAAGTGCTCTGGGTACTGCCGCACACGAACTGAGGAAAACAACCTGCAGCCAGGCGTGGACAGGGCTGCCTCTGTGTCCCCAGAGCCGGGCCCACCCCGGGAGTTCAAGGGCAATGTCGGGTGTTTCGTGAACCAGAAGGGCAGACTAATTAAAGTGAGCTTCCCTTTCCTCAAAAATGCTGGCAAGAAAAAGCTGTGGAGAAGAGCTCTCAGTGAGTTTGGGGAAAGGCCCTGAGCTGGGGAGGGGTGTGGGAGTGGGAGAGGCAACTCGTGGACATTGGACATCAATTCTCAAATCATCTGTAGGAGGGGAAGGAAGGAAATGGCGTGGATGCTCAGGAATTGGCCTCTCACTTCGGAACGCCCCACGTTACTGTTTTCCTTATTAGATTTGTCTTGCTAACAATTTTAGCAGAAACTAATGTGAAGATAGGCCTGTGCATGCCCTCTGTGTGTGCCAGTGAATTGGTAGAGAGACGTTTAGGAGTGCGCTGGGTTTCAGAGGGGATTCCCTGTGGAATCAAGGAATTCTCTCTGGACAGTCCTCCAAATCCAGTTTAGGGTATGGTTACTGTCCGGGAGAGGAAGAAAGGGTAAAATGAAAATACTGCAGTCAAACGAAAATGAGAAAGAAAATATGTCTTTCAAAAGGAGTCTGATGACGACTATGGTTTGATTTTCTTAACCAATACTTGCTTTTAAGTCTAATTCTGCCCTTACTTTGAAAACTCAGGAGTTCTAGACTTTGAAGTTGTCTTTTTGGGCGGGAGGCAGGGGGTCGAAGGTGCACAAAGTTGTCACACTCAGAAAAGGGCCACTAAAAGGGGTTGTCAAAACTCCATCTCTGGATATTAAAGAAGACATGAGACAGCATTTAGGCTGGTGGATTCAGATTGAAGGAGTGGCAGAATCACCAACAGAATGGGGGGTGGATGGGTGGGGTAGGGCCTGCACTTCTTTATTTCAAAGAGCCCCAGAGATGATTGTAATTCAATCCAATTCTCTGCTGTCTGTCAACTCTGAAATCCCCTCCCCCAGGTCCAAACTCCCTGCTGAGAATGACTATTGAACACATTGCCTAAAAAATGAATCAGCCTGTGAAGTTTCTCCCTGCACTATGATTATAAGATCTTACTGTACCTATAAGAGCTGTGCCCCATAGGAACCTCCTAGGCCTTTGAGTGGAAGAACTGGGCTTTATCTTTTTTTTTTTTTTTTTTTCCTATTTAAGTGCATGCCAGAACAGAGTGTATAGACTGCAGGCACTTTAGAAAGTAGCTGAGATGGAAAAGTCTGTCTTGACACCAGAGGAAGATAAAGTCCCCATTTCCCAGCTCCAAGGCCTGCTCTGTCGTCCACCAGTTTGCACTTCAAACAATGTCGAGGGCCTCTCACTGTTGTGGCCTCTCCCCCTGCTCCGGACGCGCAGGCTCAGCGGCCATGGCTCACGGGGCCAGCCACTCCGCGGCATGTGCGATCTTCCCGGACCGGGGCACGAACCCGTGTCCCCTGCATCGGCAGGCGGATTCTCAACCACTGAGCCACCAGGGAAGCCCTCAAACAATGTCTTTTGTGAGCAGTTAAATATGACAGATAATATAATTTTATATTTACAGTTGCACTTTCAAAAATGCCAACTTTATCAATCACCGTTCTCCGTAAGGGGCCCTCACTGCTCCTTAAAATAAAGCGCTCACGCTTTGAAAGTGGCTTTTCCTTTTTCTCAGTTGGCGTCCAAAGCTTTCAGTGGTCTGGCTCCAAGGTGATCTTCCTAACTGCCCTCTCCCATCCCCCTTGCAACCTACTTCTATCACTTCGAGCTGGCCCGCTGCCTCACTGTTTCATATTCCTCTTTAATGTTGTAATAACTGCAGGGAATTATATCATTAGGATTATGGATACATCTTAACTATTGCCCAGTTGCTGAATTTTTTCCTGTTCCTCTTCTCTGAATTTTGCCAGGATGGGTGCAAAGAATCATCTAGGCCAGTGGTTCTCAGTTTTGGCCAGTCACTGGAATATGGGATTATCGGGGGCGGGAGGGGGGGAGGGCTGACTTTTTTTTTTTTAAGTCGAGGTATAACACGCATACAAGAGAGGCTACAGGGCTTCCCTGGTGGCGCAGTGGTTGGGAGTCCGACTGCCGATGCAGGGGACGCGGGTTGGTGCCCCGGTCCGGGAAGATCCCACATGCCGCGGAGCGGCTGGGCCCGTGAGCCATTGCCGCTGAGCCTGCGCGTCCGGAGCCTGTGCTCCGCAATGGGAGAGGCCCGCGTAACGGGAAAAAAAAAAAAAAAGAGAGAGATGCTACAAATCACAAGTGTGCCACCTGATGACTTTGGATGTACAAAACACCCTCATGTAACCAGCACCCAGATCAAGAAACAGAAGCTACAAGCACCCCAGAAAAACTGGGGTAAAGGAAGCTTTTTAAAAACTTCTCATTTTCGGACCCAATCCTTTGAGACTCTGATCCCGAAATGTGAGGTGAAGCCCGGAAATGTGCATGTTTAAGATCTCCCCAGGGGCTTCCCATGCACCATCAGGCTTGGAGTCCACCAATCTACCAAAGGTTTCCAAATTGCCCCTCAGGTGTCACCCTGGGGGTTGGGGACAGAGATAGGGAGCTGTCAGACCTGCCTTCCCCTTCAATCAGAGCTGCCGCGGATATCTCTTTTTTAAACAGGATCTCCCTCTAGATAAAAACAATCCCTTAATCCTCAATTCTGAAAACCATCTGTATCAGTCAGCGTTCAATCCAAGAAGCAGAACTACTGGATGGATCTGAACATACATGTATGTGTACCTGTAGATCTACGGGTCTATTCCAGTTTTTGAGCTTTTGCAACAGCAACTGCTGGTTAAATGACCTCTATGAGGCCGTTGTTTTTGCATCTGATGCTGGAGCATGAAGTCCACAGGGCAGGCAGTGGGAAGGAAAGAAGGATGGAAAGTGGCGGAGACCAAGGACAATCTGGAACCCACAAGCCTTAACTGGAACTCCATGAAGATGGACTGAAACTCCTGTCTGTTCTTGTTGCCTTTGACTTTCATGCTATGCATGTCCCCCCAGAAGCCGGGACCCTTCATCAAGGAGCTAAACACACAGACCTGGCACAGGAGTCGGAGAGGCTGAATGAGGATCCGGGGAAGGTGGAGCAATTGCAGGCCTGGCTGCTGCCCTTGACAGCGAGGTGAGCTGCCGACAGGCAACAACACATGTGTTACAAAATGGCTGCGGCTGCCCCTCCGTCCTCCAGATCTCCCCGGATCTCTCTGTCTCCAGCCAATGAGCAACCCACAGGACAAGGAATTCTGGGAAATGTAGTTCAGCCCAGCCAGGAGTCAACACCTGACCAGCCACCATCACCCATCTGATTGTTGATTTTCAAGCTTGGCTGCACATTGGAACCGTGTGTGGCGTTTTAAAACTCTGACGCCAGGCCTGCCATAAGGATATGTGAAAGCTTCCCAGGTCACCCTAATGTGCAGTCGAGGCTGACAGACCGACGTGAACCTTAGTGCTATCCCCAACCTGGGGCCACAGACAATAAATTCTACTCTCGTTTTGTCCTAAGAGGAGCATTGAAAGATCTGGTTATTTTTCTGAAGGTCCTAAAAGGTTGTTTTTCTCTTTACCCTACCTTCCGGCATCTGTCTGTCCTCCTTCTCCAACCTAGCCACAACCCTCCTCAGCACACTGGCTGCATCTTGGACGAAGCCCTGCTTGGTTATCCTCCTGGTCTAAGTGGATCACGAGCACGGTGGGCAGACCCTGAGATCATCCCAAAGCCGTCAAGCTCAGAGTGAACTGGACTCTCAGAGGTTTTCACAATTAAGCTTCTAAATAAAGCACCTCTTCCTCCTAGGCATAGG
Organism: Monodon monoceros; assembly: GCF_005190385.1. NCBI lineage: Eukaryota > Metazoa > Chordata > Mammalia > Artiodactyla > Monodontidae > Monodon > Monodon monoceros. Next base: position 17,331,303 of record NW_021703776.1, on the reverse strand, counting down.
CTAATTAAGTGACTATAACAGCAAAGCGGTCAGTGAACACTTAACCACTGTAACATGAGCCAGTGTTGGCAAGAGCCAGTGCCGTGGGCGCGCAGGTCGTTGAGCTGCCACTGCTGGGTCCTCCTGCTTTTCTTTTTGGCAGTGCCGCACGGCTTGTGGGATGTTCCCCGACCAGGGACTGAACCTGGGAAACGGCAGTGAAAGCCCGGAGTCCTAACCACTAGGCCACCAGGGAACCCTTGCTGGGTCCTTCTTAAGGACGGCTGAAAGAGGAGCCCAAGAGGGGCCACTGCAGGAAAAGAAGTGGGAAGAGAGGTGAGGGCTGAGAATAGCATGGGTTCAAGTTCCCGCAATGCCACTAACTAGCTGAGGAGCCTTGGGCAAATCGCATAATGCTTCTAAGCCTCAGTACCAGCCCTGCCTCCTGCACGGGGTCATGGAGAGTATCAGAAGAGGCAAGAGATGTGAGAGGGCTTGGTGGGAAGAAAGTCCAAAAGCACAGACATTTGTGCGTGCAAGGCAGTAGTGTTAACTCTATTACAGCACTGGTGTCAGGGGATGGTTATTTAGATTATGGATTATTTAGATCCTTGCTTTCCTTTTTCTATCTATGATGTGGTTATTTCTAATGAGATCCGCTGAAGTGTGGGACTGACACCGTTAGTTAAAATAAGGGCTTTGGGATTTCTGTTGAGTTTCTATTATTTAAGCTCTCCCCCTCCTCCCCATTTCGGCAGACAGTGAAGATTGCTGGGCCACGCCAGTCTATGCTCTGTAAGTTTACATAGAGAGAACCTTTCTAAGAAACAACAGCAAAATAACCTTTCACAGCATCTGTGTGAAATAAAACAGGGGAAGGATCAGGCAGTGCTACAATATTTTTAATGACCCATATCTATTGTTTAAGGTAGTTTTCTGTGCCTGAATTAGATTTGAAGCTCCCTGAGGGCAAGGGCTGACTCTTCATCCCCCTTTATTTGGATTTGCAACAGGGCCTAGGGCAGTGCAGCAGAAAGGATATTGGACGTGGGGAGCCCAAGTTCCAGGTTCTAGGTATAGCCGTGCCCCTCAAAAGTCATTTTAATCCTTCTCTCGGCCTCAGTTTACTCCTCTATAAAGTGGGAGCTACCTACTTCATGGGATTATTGAGTAGTGAGAATTTAGACAATGGGGAAATAATTCTGTGACCCCAAAGTGCTGTGCCAGCGGGAGAAATGTGATAAGAGCTGTCACTTCTCAAGAATGAGATGTTGGCTGATTTTCTCCCTGAGGACACGGAAGCACAGAGCAGAGCTGGTCAACCCTGGGCTGCAGATGAGGAGATGCTCAGGGGTGGAGGTGATCGGGAAGGTGATGTCCCCAGGGGCCTGCAGAGTGATCAGAGTGACAGTGGTGGCTTTCTCACTGCCCACCTGTGCTCCCTCTGCTGCTGCAAGCTGTACATTGGCCCGGTTCGTTGTTTATTCATTCATTTGTTCATCAAGTGTTTATTGAGCACCTACTCTGTGCCAAACCCTGTGCCAGAGGTTGAGAATTGAATGGTGAGCAAAACCAGATGAGGTCCCTTCCCTCATGGAGCTGATCTACCCTCAGCTGATTCCCAAACAGGTTTGGACTCAGGCTTATGCACTGACGGATTTGGACAAATAGCTTCAGGAAGCCTCAGGGGCAGATGCAAATGTTGTGTTCTAGTGAGATTCTACATTGAATCTGCAAAATATCAACACGTTGAGGCCAAGTCTGCTAAGAAGAAGAAAAAGAAGAAAAGGTAAACTCCCACCAACCCCCTTTCGGGTCTTCCCTTACTGGGCTCCCACCTCAGGTTTCCAGAGTCTTGTTCTTTCTGACTCCACCCTCTACTGAAACAGACTCTCGTCTACCTTATTCACACTAAGCTGGTAAATGCTTTGGTGAAAGCCTTGAGGTAAAGGAATGATGTCCCAGCTGGAGGGACAGGTCTGTCAGAGGTCACCCTAAAATCACACTAGGGTGGCCACTTCAGACTGGCATTTGCAGGGACCAAAGAGGTGGAGAAAGTGGGGGACTAACGGCAGGGGTAAGTAAAGTAAGCAAACCCCTGTGGTATTTATTTGTTTATTTTTTGGCTGCACTGCGCTGCTTACAAGATCTTAGTTCCCTGACCAGGGATTGAATCCAGGCCCTCAGCAGTGACAGCCCAGAGACCTAACCACTGGACCGCCGGGGGATTCCCCCCATGGTCTTTAAAGGTGACCCCAGGCCAGGGAGGAGTGAGGGCAGGAGCGGTGCAGCTGTTGTCGGGATTCTAGCTTTTGTTTAGGTGAGGAGGGTTTGCAGGGCCTAAGCCATTACGAAAAGCAAGGAACTAGACAATCAACTATATAAATGAAAGGAGTCTTCAGCAACCAGAACCCAGAAAATTTCCATCAATCGACGCCCACGTTCAGCAACAAAGACCCAACGCAGCCCAGAATAAATAGGTAAGTAAGTAAATAAATTTATATATATATAAAAAATCGACCCTCTTTTCCTTCTCATTTTTGACTAAACCGCCAGACAATCCCACTGGTGCATTTCCAGCTGGAATTACAGGACTCCTCTTCACGAGAAAACTAAGACATATTTTTTTATAAGACACACCCCAAAGCCAAATTCCTGAAAGACTGTAGATAATGTGAACCCCAAGTGGACTCATTAAATGAAAACTTTGTACTTCCAAATAAAGCACAGACACTCAAACCCGCACAAAACAAATGCATCGCATTGGGAATGATTAGAAGGCAAACACCCTCGTAGTGGATACCAGGTGGAGGAAGAGAACCTTGCCGCCCACCAGGGCCCCTCTGTGCATCTGTCCCAATCGCAGCCCCTCCCTCCTTCCAAAGTAGCCACACTCTTGACTTACGGTCTTTACAGTAAGTCCCTACATACAAATCTTCAAGTTGCAAAATTTCAAAGAGGCAAACGTACATTCACGTGTCCGATCGCGTAAGTCAGTTCACGCGTCTGGCATGCATTGTCATGTGTGTGCATCCTCTACAAGTGGCTGTGCTTTTGTGTGCTTTACAGTACTGTACAGAGTACAGTAATACAGTATCTTTATTTCAAGCCCAGGATGTCCGGAAGCAAGCGTAAAAGCAGCAGTGATTTAACAGGTACAGTGTAGCTGATTGTGTTAGCTGGGTACCTAGGCTAACTTTGTTGGACTTACAAACAAATTGGACTTACGAATGCACTCTCGGAACGGAACTCCTTCGTACGTAGGGGACTTACTGTATTTCCTTATGTTTATTTATGGTTTTATCACCCTAGTGTGTATCCTTAGACACTGTTGTTTAAGTTTTGCCCATTTTTTAGATGTCTTTTAAGCTTCTTTCAAGTGACCACTTCCCTCCATCTATTTCCCATACAGTTTATCTGTTGAAGACTCAGGCTGTCTAACCTGCAGTTTCCTGCTGTCTGGGTTTTGCCCTTGGTGCATGCCAACACATCCAAGTGCATGCATTCTTAATGCAAATAATCACCTGTTTTCAAAAAACCTGTATGCAAGCTATGTTCTTAAGGAGGGCAGGACCCACCATAATCACTTTCTCATGAGTGTGTGGACAAAGGGAGCTCTCACAATAGAAGTAAATGAAGCAGGGAGAAAAACTTGATCTGGGGGGAGCTCTCTGTGGAACTAGTGATTTTTGAAATTTTTATTTTTTGCAACTGGAAGTGACCGAGGAATGCTTCTCTTTAATGTCTTCCACTATAGTTTGCTTTAGTAGGGAACACATTTGCAATGGGCCCTGGAATCACGTTATGCTCCAGGGTCCAGGGTTGTATCCCATTAGGTTTTATCAGAGATGATTGCATAATAGAAGCCTGGATGTAGTAAAAACCTAAGGAATCTAAACCACTAACCAGACTCGCCAAATGTAATAAATATAAATGATAGATGAAAGGAAGAGAGATCTGGTCATTTACTTATGGTTTGGAGCAATAAAAGCAAGCTTTAAATTTTTTTCTTTAATCTTAGCAGGCAGTCACATGAACATACTTATTAGCATTTTCAAAAGGCTTTATCAAATATTGACTTAAAAAAGAAATGTATCCACTTAACGGTGACCTCCAGACACCCCCGATAAGTCCAGGACCCTAAATTATATGCTCCAGAGCTATGGCACCCACACAATGGACAAAAGAAATGAACAGTGTCGTACTTGGTGATGGAAGGTTTTTTAACACTTAAACTTAAATACGTATGGGGACTGTTTTGATGTGCACAGGAAAGAAAAGAGCTCCCAAACTGATGGATACAATAAAAAAATCCAAAAGTCAAGAACCTCTTAAAATATACACACTACTATATATAAAAGAGATAACCAACAAGGACTTACTGTAGAGCACAGGGAACTCTACTCAATATCCTGTAATAACCTATAACGGAAGAGAATGTAAAAAAAGTATATATATATTTATATGTATAACTGAATCACTTTACTGTACACCTGAAACTACCACAACACTGTAAATCAACTATATTTCAATTAAAAAAAAAAAGCCGAGAGATAACAACCAAGGTCAAGGCACTCTTCAAACCCAATAGGCCACAGACACAACCTTTAAAACTTTACTACAGCATCAGTTGTACAGCCACAAAAGGGGCCTGAAAGACATGGCGGGGATAAAAGTAATTAGACAGAGGCCTTAACTGGTCCCATCCTGGTTCTCTATTCTTCTTGCTTTCCTTGGTTCTTTTAGGGATTGCATTTGTGAAAGAAATCAGGAGTGTGCATCCTCCTCACTGTTAACAGTGGGGCTGCGAAGGAGCCATGGTGGAAGATAATCAGAAGAAGGGCTTAGGGTAGATTCGACAGCCAGGCTGATTTCTCTCCTGGGCTCAGGAGGTTTTAAAATCTGCTGGCAAGACTGGCTCCTGGGGCTTCCCTGGTGGCGCAGTGGTTGGGAGTCCGCCTGCCGATGCAGGGGACACAGGTTCGTGCCCCGGTCCGGGAGGATCCCACATGCCGCGGAGCGGCTTGGCCCGTGAGCCATGGCCGCTGAGCCTGCACGTCCGGAGCCTGTGATCCGCAACGGGAGAGGCCACAACAGTGAGAGGCCCGCGTACCGCAAAAAAAAAAAAAGATTGGCTCCTGTTCTTAGCGTGTAGATGGTAAAGTGATTTCCAACCCTGGTTTTTACAACGCTCTAGGGCATTTCCAATACAATGTATGTGTTTAAAATTCTCAAAACCAAATTAATCTGAATTCGCTGAAAAGGCATATGTGATTCAGAAGATTTTTTTCTTAGTTATTGTCTGGTTTACCTTTCTGAAACGCTTGATACTCCTTCTTGGAATTCCTTCCTGCCTGGGCTCTGTGACAGTGTTACTCTGATGTTTCAAGTCTAACCCCCTGCCTTCCTGGCTGGCTCCTGCTGGTTCCAGGCCTCATCTCTGGATCACTAAAAATTCCACAGAGCTCTTCCTTGAAGGCTTCTCTTGTCCCTGCCCCCCAACTCCAGCCCCCACCCCAAAGTCCTTCGTAGACTCCTCTTCTCAAGATTTCCAACTCCAGCCTCTAAGAGCTCCCCGCTGTACGAAATACCCACCATGTGAAATTTCTCAAGGGGAGGCTGGGCTGGGGCCCAGCAGCGATGCTCAAAGATAGAGCAGAACTTGGAAAGGGAGTTAAATCTACCATGGCTTCCGGGCTTCTATTAATTCACTTCTCAGGCTGGGTTGGGCTCGGCCTAAGCATGTTACATGCATTATGGCATTTAATCTTCACACCACCTCTCTGAGGAAGCAAGATTATACCCATTTTCTACACCTGAGATTTAAGCTAGGAGAGGGCGGGCGCTAGATGAAGCAGAGCTGGGCTGTGAGCCATCACACTCTTCTGTCTGAAGCAGGGGATTTTGTCCTGTCTCTGGACAAACAGACTGGCTGGATCAGGGCCTGGCAGGAAGGTGAGTCCAAGCCGCCATGATGCAGGAGTAACCAATCAAAAGGACCAGGAGCTCAGCTAGAGTGTGTGTGTGTGTGTGTGTGTGTGTGTGTGTGTTAGAGTGACTTACTCTGCGTGGATGGTGGTGGTAGGTAGTGAGGTACGATCAAAGAGACAGAAAAATGCTCACAGGAACGAGCAGTTGCCCTCAGATGGATCTCACATCACAGGTCCCTGCCTACACATACAGCCCTATTCCGACTAGAACGCAGGGAGTTAAAAATGAAACAGCCCTTGAAACTGAAACCAAATTATCCATGGCAATTTATAAAATAACTAAGGTTTTCTAGGCCTTATTAAAATAAATGTTTAGTGTATTTTCTTATCCTCTGATGTTCACTTCTGCACTTGTCAGCACCTGCCGGCAGTAGCTGGAGTAATCTGGCCAATTTTGCTGTATGTGCAAATCAATTTGATTTCCCCCCCAAAAAGATAAAAATCAGTAAAGTGATTAAGTTACAATTAAGGCATGTCATTGAAAGCACAGATAACAAGAAAAGGCTGAACAGGACACGCCCTGAGGTCACCACTGACTTCCTCCTACTCAAATTAAATGATTTTTCCCCTCATTCTTCTTGCCTGCTCTACTGTATGGGGTATTCCGGGTGATCAACACGACTCCTCCTACTTCTTGAAATTCTCTCCTCTTTTGGCTTCCATCATGCTGTCCTTATGCCAGGTTCCCTTCTTGGCTCCTGTACTGGTTCCATAAATGATAATCTGTTCAGCCATCCACCCATCCATCCATCCATCCATCCATCCCTCCATCTTATAGATATTTAATGACCCAGTGTGCCAGGCACTAGGAAAAAGGATGGGGCATATTTATGCCTGGTTTTACAGTTGAAAATGCTTTTATATTATTTCATTAATTTCTTGCTACAACCATGTGAGGTGGCTATTGGTACCTTCATTTTACAGAGGAGGAAACAGGTTCTGAGAGGATCTGGGATTTATTCATACCAGCATAGCCAGCAGGTGGCAGAGTCTGGACAGGAATTCAGGTTTTCCTGCCAGGAAGAATTCATAATGGCATGCTCTTACATACTAGTCAAGTAGAATTTTGCAACTAGTCTCATCATTCCTAATTAAATGTCATGATGCAGTCAATACATATCTGTTGAAACTGTGCTAGGCTCTGGGGGATGCAAAGTCTGGGTCCCTACCCTCATAGAACTTGTGGCCTAGTAGGGGAGACATTAATTATATGTTTACACCACAAACATTTGCTTTTAAGGTATGAGGGAAAGTGGACCTAGTTATGAAAATCAGGAAGTCTTTCAAGAGGAAGTAATCATTAAGATGCATTCTGAAGGATGAGTCAGAGTTTTGGGAAGAGGGGATGAAAGAAAATCATATACAGAGAAGGAAAAGCACGTGCAAGGGCCCTGTGGCAGGAAGACCCAATGTGCTGAAATTTTAAAGGCCAGCTTGACTGGCATATAGAGACTGAAAGGGAGCCCAGCACAGGATGTGGTTCAGACCATGCAAGACTGTGTAGCCATAACAATGATTTTTACTTTGAGCTTCAGAGCAATGGGTAGACACAAGTTAAGAGAATGACAGGATTAACTTCTTTGATTCTAACTTCTGTGTGCAGAATGATTTGTAGAGGGGCAAGAGTGGACGCAGGGAAAACAGCTGGAGGGCTTCTGTAGTTGTCCAGGTGAGAGGTGATGATAGCTTGGACCAGCGTGGTGGTGGTGGAAATGGCGAGAAGAATCCCACGGGTGCCCCCTGCTCTGCTCCAGCCCATTTTCTCCCTAAACCCTGTCACCAGAGTGTGCTCACGCATTTGCAGTACACGGAAGCTTGTCCACACTTTAGGGCTCTGCAGGAGTCTCCTCTCCCAGGAAGCCTTCTCCAGATAATGCTAGTCCTCCGAGATCTTTCAGAAGCTGAGTCTACCTTCTGTATTGTTCACTTCAAACCTGCTTCTTCTCGATGGCTTGGCTGTTCTCCGATCCTTTCCTGAAGATGCCTTCATTTCTCTTGTCTTGCTTTCTCCCTTTGGAAAGTAAATGCTTTGTTGGCATTTGCTGAATGGTGTCAACAGGGCTCCTCTGGAAATGACATTTGTAAATGATTACTCATGCCAAATGCCTTTTTTTTTTTTTTCCTAAATTAAACACTGGTTGCTTTAAATCTGTCTTCATGATCTTGTTCTATCAAAACGTATGTCCCAATTTTTCAATTCTTTCCTCTAAACTCTTTTCCATATATCTCCTAGTGGAAAGCAGTTTCAGGGGGAATGGAGTGGGGGGGGGTGCGGTCAGCAGTGTAATTAAACAGGAGCTATCTGACCAGAATTCCTATACCTTTGAATGGGGTATTTGATTAATCCTTTCCACAGGCACCATTATTCATGCCTTGATGGAATCTCATTTTATAGCCCTTAATACACGGACCCAATTTATCCGCATCACATTGTATTCTAATACTTGTCATCCAAGTTATTAGCTATCTCCTTCTCAGTGTAAAATCATCAGCAAGTTTGATTAGCTTATTCCCTGGGGATGCTGGGGAAGATAAGAAGAGACACAGTACAATATGACCACCAAGGGTTTGGCATCAAGAGCAGACAGCTAAGTGGAATCCACTTACAGAGCTGGGGGTGGCCACATAAACATCTGCCCCTCGGGAGAGGGTGTCTGTTTGGTACCCAGAAGCCACAGCCACCAAGGGTTGGCCGCGGTCATGCCTGGTGGCACCGAGCCATCGTCCTGGGTGGGATCACTTCAATAAAAAAGAGCGAGGCTTCTCTCTCTCCTGCTTCCTAACATCCCCTGCCCCCCAAATATCCTTCCTGAGAGGCACAGCTCAGAAGCCCCTCTTTATTCCAGGACATCACTGCAGCCTGAAATCCCTGTTCTTCCCCTACTGGGGACCTGGCAGGCAGAGAATCTAGAAGGAGACGCGCAGTGCTGTTTATCGCTCTCTCACCAGCACAGAGTTGGCTCTAAGCAGCCAGCCTCTTCTCCCTCTTCTCTGGAACCAAGCCTGAGCCCTGGGACTCAGACATGGCTTCAGTCCTTTCTAAAGCAAGAGAGAAGGGGCCCGCGTGACCCCTACAGGATGGTGGGCTCAAAGCCCTCAGAGAGTTTCCAATGCCTCTTCCCCTCCCCTACCACCCATCCTCAGCTCAATCAGGCAAAACTCCCACAGCCCGTTCTGGGGTCCTTTTAAAAGCTCCCACCGTTTTCCACCAAAGATCCTTTATTAATCACCCTTGTGTTCTTCTGAGCCCGGCAAGAGGAGGATGAAAGAGGCTCTCTCTTTGTGGTGGCACTCCTTCAGGAGGTGGAGCCTCACTGCCTTCCCCAAGACTATGGGCTGGACCTAGGGACTTGTTTCTAATGGACAGCATCAAGCAGAAGTGGCTGACAGTGTATCACTCCTGAGAAGACGTCATAAATGGCCTTTGGACTCTCCCTCCTCTTCCTCAGATCGTTGGCTCTGGGGGCAGTGAACCGCTATGCTGTCAGCAGCCCTACGGGGAGGCCTAAGGTACTGAGAGCAAGGAACCGAGGCCTCCTGCCACCAGCCAGGTGAGCGGGCCACCTTGGAAGTGGGTCTTCAGGCGCCGGCCAAGCCTTCGGATGACAGCAGCCCTGGAAGACAGCTTGACTGCAACCTCACGAGAGACCCTGAGCAAGAACCACCCAGCTAAGCTGCTCCCACGTCTTGACAATAAATATTTATTGTTTCAAGTGGCTAAATGTTGGGGTCACTTGTTACGTAGCAGTATGTTACTAATACACTCTCACTACCTCAGAGGAAGGCCTTGATCCCCTCTCTCCCTTCAATTGCCTTTTCAGGTTCCATCTTGATCTCCTTTCTGTTCAGGGAGTCTGAGGTCCCTCTGGTACCCTCTACTGTCTGTCCCCGGCTTCTACTGTGGGTCCCCACAGTCTCAAGGGCTCTTTCCCGACCAGAGGGGGATGTAAGGGAGGAGCTCCCCTGTGGCCTGGGTTTGGAATTCTAGCTCCCTGCCTACGATCCAAAGTGACATCTGGCATTAGGAGAATGACTCTTTGCAGAGAGAGCCTTCCTCAGGCTATGCAATTCCCTCGTCTGTGAACTCGGTGGGGCTTAATGACTTTACTTAGGCCGACAGGCAGCAGGAAAAGACTTTGCAAAATAACCAAAATACCGTGTTCCCTTATGTATCATATGCGCCTCTCCTGTACCCTTTCTGCTCATCTGCAGCTTCTGCAAAAGGTCATGTCTCGTTTCAACTTTGCAGTTAAGTGCATCTGACACTAAGTGTGGATTCCAGAACTGGATGGAGATGTAATCTGGCTTAAATGTTGCAAGGTGCGCCCCGCTACCCCAGCCCGCTGACTGTGTCCTGCCACAGTCATAAAGGAGGAGGAGATCCCATTCTCGCTTCTCTTGTAATCGTACAAGAGGCACGATGTAGTTTTTGGTAAAAAAATAATTCAGGCAGCTCTTCCATCTGATCAAACCCTAGCAATTTTATATCTCAGTTCTACGGGGCAAGGTCAGACAGTTATAGATGTCAATATTTTGGAAGGCTTGGAAAAGTGGAGTGGCCCTCAAAGCAGTGGTTCTCAAAGTACAGTCCCTGGGGGAACAGAATCCGCATCACCTGCTGGCTTGGTGGAAATGCAAGTTCTCGGGCCCGACCCCAGACCCACTGAGGCAGAAACTCTGGGGGTGGGACCCAGTCACCTGTATTTAAACGAACCCCTCCCACCACCCCAAAGGAACAATTCTGATGCACGGCTAAAGGCTGAATATCACTGACTTAAAGGATTAAGTGTCTAAATCATTCATTCATCCATTCATTCATAAGACGTTGACTGAGTGCCTACTATTTGCCAGACACTCTGGGGCGATGAAGCGGAACTGGAAGGAACTCCTTCCTCAAGGATTTCACGGTCCTCCCTTCCCTTGCTTTGTGACAAAGCGTGAGAAGAGAGGAGAACTCGAAGACACAGATTCAAGGAATGGAAACCACTCTTTACATGTAAAGAGTCTTTTCAATGGACAGGAGGCACACCAAAATTGTTTTTTTTTTCCAGGAATGATCATACTCTCAAAATAGTAACTTTTCTAAAGTAAGTAAATGTGTGGGTTTAATATATCATGTACAGCTGGCTCAGCCTTTTTAGCTTAAAAAAAAAAAAAAGATTATGTGATCCCACCATGAATGAAATGCAGAACTACCTTAAAGATTCACTTAGTTTTGTGCCTGTCTTTTAACGAACAAGCTATTCTGTTGTTTCACCATCTTCCGTGAAGTCACACTTCCTCCCCTCTTTTTCTGTAAGTAAGATGCCTTATTCAGCCTTAGAGCTAAGATGTATCATGCCTCCTATGACTGGACTCGATATCTCTACATTTGTTAACTCATTTGATCCTCCCCAACCTTATAAAGTAGATGCAGCAAACAGGCTATATAGGTGAAGAACAGAGGCTGGAAGAGGCAGGAACAGGAACCCAGACCCACCTTTTTTTTTTTTTTTTTTTTGCGGTACGCGGGCCTCTCACTGCTGTGGCCTCTCCCGTTGCGGAGCATAGGCTCCGGACGCGCAGGCTCAGTGGCCATGGCTCACGGGCCCAGCCGCTCCGCGGCATGTGGGATCCTCCCGGACCGGGGCACGAACCCGCGTCCCCTGCATTGGCAGACAGACTCTCAACCACTGCAACACCAGGGAAGCCCCAGACCCATCTTTTAACCCCACGCGAATTATACTGTGCTGTAGTAGAAGCCCCACTGGGTCATTTTGCTGCTCATTAATTGGGGGAACATAAAAGGAAATATACCCTCCCCTAGAAGACCGCTAGTATGAACCACTGGCTAAAGCTCAATTGGGGGATTTATTTTTAAACATTAAAGTTCACGCTGCATTCCTCCGTCAGTACCATGGGTCATGAGGAACTGGCCACCAACTCTTCCTGGTCACCGGCACTGGTTGCCTGTGTGAGAATATGCTCGATGCTCAGCAGATCTCGCTTTGAGAAGATGCTCCACATTTGTTCCTTTCTCAGGCCGCTTCAGTGACGTTCAAGGATTCACTGAAACACTATTGGGGCAGATAACTTTCCTGCGGTTATGCATGAAGTGGAGTTAATCCAGCCAAGCCTGGGCCCTCGGGATGATGGATGCCCAGTTAACCCAGCTGCTGCAGGGGTGGAAGGTATCACTGGTGGCCACAGAAGAAACCAAAGCTGTCTGGCTGGACCAGTAACACACTCAGCCCCTTGACACAAGCACAAGGCCTGCCCTGGCCAGCCAAGTTTATCCACCACACAGGCCTAGCGTTCATTTACAGGGGCGTCACATCACAGCTCACCCACAAGGCAACTAAGAGGCATCAGGAGACCGCTTCTGCCTGTTGCATTCTTGGGAATAACCTGGTGACTTTAATTTTATGCAGCTGAGAAAATCTGAAGTCCACGTGGGCTGTGTAGAAAACCACACAGGTATCTTTCAAGCCACATACAGAGCATGCAACTTGAGGTGAACCCAAATACATCCTCCTTCACCATCGGCTTTCTGTAATCAAGGCTTTTTAGGACATCAAGTCCAACCCCTAGTTCTAATTCAGGGTTGTTGGCTTCTGCTGAGACACTGATTTGATTAGTGGCATTCCATGGAACTACAGACATGAGATGTTGAGCTTACCAGTGTTATGATTTATTTCAGGATGCTGAAATGGGGAACGCACCTATCGATGGCACGCTGGAGGCTGCGAGATTCTGAGACAGCATTTCACACATATAAATGGCACACGCGAGGAAACAATTTGCTTATGGTTACAATGCCGAAGCTGGGGACCATCCCATTGTGCTCTCCACCCTCACGGAGTGATGGCTCCACGGGAAACCGCTGGGATTAGATGATCCTGCATTTGGACACCCATAGGCCGCCTCATTTATCTACCTGTGACAGGGACAGTGCTGGAAGAGAATCAAAAGATGACGGATTGTTTCTGGTTTTGAAGGAGCTGTTCAGGCTGGGTGTGCTCCCAGGGGGAGCTCCATTCTGTTGTGAGGCCACATTTTGGCAAACACCAACCGGCAGATGATTGCCGTCTCCTTTCACCAGCGGATTTAAAGACACTTGCTCTGAAAGCCTGAAATCCAGCCATTCTGAAGATGTGTACAGCACAGAGCAGACCTGCCCACACACTGCTGTGAGGCAGGATGGCAGGCATTAGACAAGAGTTCCAGATGAGAGGGATTTTTTCCCCCATGTTGAGGCGGACAGATAACAGGGGAATGATTCTGTAGGATTCCACAGCAGAGATACCATATCAGCAAATGACTCTGGGAAAGACTGACTTGTGTAAGATAAGGAGATAAAAATTCCTAGGACACTGGCCACTGGAATCTGCTTTTGTGGATACAGACCTCCCTCCACCCCAAGCTTCCAACTTCCCTGGGGGCAGGGAGAAGGCACACTGGAGCCTCAAGTTGGTTTCAAGACCCGAGCATAACCTGAGCCCTCCACCATGCCTCTCCCTACAGCCGCTGGTCCAGCCAAGGCTGGGCATCATTCTGGCTGTGACCCGTCTTCCTTCTTTCCAGCTGACGCTTCCTCTCTGGGAATTGACCATATAATTCATGGTTGATACACTCAATCCTCTGGAGGTGAACGTTCCTCAGCCCATCCACTTCGCGTTTCCTCTCCGCCATGTGCCGGAATTCGCAAGGCTGGGGAAGTGCTTCGCTACGCTTACATATACAGATGCCAGGTGCCTATTCTAAGCATTGTGCTGGTATCTACTCATTTTATCCTCCTGACAGTCTTTGAGACAGGTACTAATATTATCCTCATTTTGTAGATGGGGAAACTGAGGCACAGGGAGATTGAGGCTTCGGCTGAAGGTCACCTAGCTGGTCAGTGGCAGAGCCACAGTCACGCCCAGACAGCTTGGCTTCAGGCTCTGGCTGGCGCTAACCCCTTGCTGCTACCTTTCCAACACAACCCGCCTTCAAACACAGCAGCTGAAGCCCACGTGGGTCCTGGTTAGGCCAGGCCTTTCTCCTTCCCAGGCCTCTGGATTCAGTGGATGCCCGGAGCTGGAGCACAGAGCCTGCAATGTGAAAAGACACAGGCTCATCTCCAATCCCCCTGACTGGTTTCAAAGTTCAGGCCAGACGTCCAAACGCTTATTCTGTGTTTGTTTGTTTTGAACATTCCACCATGATGCCCCCAGATGCTTCACAGACGGTCTCTCTGTTCTCCTTCCTTAGGCGAGCGTCTGGACCCCTCCCCGCACACCTCCCACCTCTGGCAACACTCCTGCTGCCAGGGACTGATGTTCCCTGCCTCACCTCATTATACATTTCAGCTGAAAACTCCTATTTTCCACGTGGCAGCGAGGAGTATTTATAGCACAAGTCACATGCCAAGGTGTTCTCAAGTTTATCATTTGGAATAATAACCTTGGAGCACAGTCACATGCCCATTCCACAGATGGGTAAGGAGAGGTGGGAGGTCACAGCAAGGTTTCCAAGGAGTCCTAAACTGCCAGGTCTCTTGAGCCACTTCTATACAATCCTCTCTCCAGATTGCTTTCTCTCATCTTCCTGTTTAACAAACTTATCGAAGGCCTGGGAATGAGAGATGTTGTCAAGATCAAGTCGTACTGTATCTGTGTCTGCACTCCAGTTCCCAGAATACTAACGAGCAACTCTAAGGTCCAGTGGCAGGAACATCAATGCTTAGCTTTCTGCCAAAACCCATTCTCATTAGTAGGCTTACATGCATGAAAGACATATGTGGAGTTTTCAGTCTGCACAATTCTCTCATCACCCGTTATAACTAATCAGAATGCTGAGCGGATTTATTCGCGTGCAGAACACAACCCACCGCCTTCAGCGTCTGCTGAAATGGCCGTACCTTCTTCTGATGGAATCTTCAAGCCAAGAAATAAAAGGTAGATCATAACCTTATAGGCAGACTGAATAACAGTCTTTCAGAGTCATCACTGTAAGACCGTTTTTCAAATAGTTATTAAAGAAAGCTCAGATCCCAGGTGAAAGAGATACGAGAGAGCCAGAGGATGTGTTCATTGCCCGGAGCCTGGAATTAGAAACTACAAAGGTTGCAAGTTTCATAAAGGTGAATTTGCCTCCAATCGTGGACACACTATTCGGTGGCTGCTGTGCATTTTTTTCACTGGGGTCTCTGTTCAGGGCAAATGCCCTGGGGTGAGAGTCAGGAGTCCTGAGGACTAGTCCCGGCTGTGCCCCTATCGGTTGTGTGACGTTAGGAAAGTCGCTAAACTTCTTTGAGCTCCCAAATCTGGGGGAGCCAGCCCCCAGCAGTCTACCTTACTGAGTTGTTACTCAAATCAAAATGAACACGCTATGAGAGAGTGCTTCGTAAAGACGCTGTAGATATTTCTAAAGATATATGATCACCCTCCAAAGGCGGTAGTGAGAACAGAAGTCTCTCATCTCTGTTTTCAAAGGAATCACCTTCTAGACATACTGCTGAGAAGTGGCATTTGGGAGTGCGACCGCGAAAGACCGTCTACGTCACAGGATT
The DNA here is from genome assembly GCF_005190385.1 of Monodon monoceros. NCBI lineage: Eukaryota > Metazoa > Chordata > Mammalia > Artiodactyla > Monodontidae > Monodon > Monodon monoceros. The sequence continues at coordinate 17,315,802 of NW_021703776.1, read as the reverse complement.
CAAAAGCAGGCAAGAGCTCACTGTTTCACTCGTTCACCATCTCTGCTTACGTTCACCCTTGAGTCCTTATCTCACCATCCAGTGCAATGCTTGGAGTACTTAACGAGCACCCAGTGGGTACTCATACATGTGAGACAAACCAAAGAATGCTAATCTAAAGATTTCAGTCCCTCTGGTGCAGAAAGGTCATCCATGGGAAAGAAACGGGGGGGATTTCTGGGAGCCTGAGTCTAGGGTAACCAGCCAACTTGGACTTGGATTTCTGGGACAAACTGCTCACTTGACCTGAGCATCATATTTGAATATCCATTTTGCCTCCTCCCAGCTGGCAGGGAATAAAGTATGTGAACTAAGGGAAGTCTGGTGGAAAGCATGTGTGTCTCTGAGTTCCCAAAGAGTTTATCCCTAGAGATTTATAGCCTGGGCATTTCCCCTCTCCTTTTGCCCCTATTAGTTTCAATTTCCCTAGCTGACACCATCTTTTCACTGTCAGGAATCCAACAGACTCACACCCCTTCTATTTTTCCTGCATCACATTATCACCTCTAAGATAGATCCCTGATCCCTGTTGGTGGCTTCCTGCCCCTAGCTAAATCTCCTACCTAACAGCTCAAGGCATTCGGTGCAAAACTGCAGCCTTCAGCAGGGCTTGGACCTGGAGCTGTTGGGCTTGCCCTGTGCAACATTCACCAGCAACACACGTGTGCTGCAGAATTGCCATCTGGATCAAGCACTGACTGGTGCACACAGCAGGGAAATGACATTTTGGGCCACTGAGGAGATGTGATCGGTGGGAATTTCCCCTTTAAAAACTTACAGCAAAAGCCTGCCTGAGACTATTCAGTATTCATAAGTGGAAAGCAGAGATGGCGTTTCTGTTTCGCCAAGAGCAATAGCTATTTGTCATAGCAGATGACTGAAATAGTTATACGTACAATGCTTTACTCAGTGCTGTAAATTACGGTACACAGAAGATTAAACTTAAGCCTAATGCTACCCTTGAGCTTCAACAGCTGAGTCCTATAAATGGGTACCCGTTAACAAGAGAGAACCTTTTTCCTGGTTACTGTTTAAAAGTGTATCTCTATTAAAAGCTTGTCTTAGCCATAAATTACCAGGAAGCCTGCCCCTGGCCCCAGGCAGGCTCTTCCTCGGGGCACTGACTCACAGAGTCACATCTAAATGACACAGTGACAAGCCTGAGAGTCAAAGCATGTGCTGTGCTGACCTCCAGTGGGACGGAGGTAAGAGGGACTTCGCATGGGTCTGAACGAGCACTTACTTCTGGCTCTGGGCCAGGAGAGGGGTGGGAGGGCTCTGCAGGGCCTTAAGGAGATCTTCAAAATTGAAATGATCCCGAACTCCATCAATCTAAAGAAAATGCTTCTTCTGGAATCTGCTGTTCCGTGAAGTATCAAGGAACCTTGACCTGGAGCCGAAGCCCCACTTTTTTTTTTTTGCGGTACGCGGGCCTCTCACTGCTGTGGCCTCTCCCGCTGTGGAGCACAGGCTCTGGACGCGCAGGCTCAGTGGCCATGGCCCACGGGCCCAGCCGCTCTGCGGCATGTGGGATCTTCCCGGACAGGGGCATGAACCCGTGTCCCCTGCATCGGCAGGCGGACTCTCAACCACTGCGCCACCAGGGAAGCCCCGAAGCCCCACTTTTAATGAACTACATTTTATTCTCCAAGCACTTGCTCCTCAAAGTGTGGTCCATGGACCAAAAGCACCAGCATCACCCAGGAGCATGTTAGAAACACAAACCTGCTGCATTCAAATCTGCATTTTAGCAAGAAACCCCCAGGGGGCTTATATGCACATTAAATTTGGGGCATCAAGGGATAAGTAAGCAGGTGTTAACAGGGAGGAACCCCTTGATTTTCACACTGGAAATCATTACAAGTGACAAACAGGATTTATGGGAACAGGTCCTAAGAGTGGGCTGTATGATTCTGAGCTCTCTTTTGTCCAATCCTACTTCAGAACATTTTCAGGAACTTGAAAGGTTTTTATGAGCTGGGAATGAATGTATTACTCTGAACTAGAGATATGACCCAAAACACCCCAGGGTGTAAAACAGAGTGAATTAGCAAAAAGTTCATGCTTTGTAAATCAATCATAATCCTCTTGGGAATCAGGAGGCTGAGAACGCATGGCAATGTTTTGAGCCAGGATTTCAATTCTTTGTTGTAATTACCAGTTGACTTTAAGTGGGATATGTATGTAAAAATCTATGTTGTTTGAGAAGACAGAGATCCTGAACAACCGTATTCTTTATGAGAAAAAATTATTGTTCAGTATACATGTTAAAAACTTAATGCACTAAATAAATAGATAGATTTAAATAGATAGATAAAGAAATAAAATAAAATCTATTGTGGCCAAGCTAGCAGAGGGAAAAATGGCAATACAGTTAAGAAAACTGCTAATTTAAGGGAAGGCAGGAAAGGAGAACAAAAACAAATAAAATGCAAGGTACACAGAATGCAAATTAAAAGACAGAGATAAGTCCAAATATATAAAGTAATCACAATAAATGTAAATGGATAAAACTCACCTATTAAAAGACACTATCAGATTGGACTTTTAAAAAAGCCAGCTATATACTACTTACAAGAGAGACACCTAAAACAAAACGACACAGAAAGGTTGAAAATAAAAGATTGGAAAGAGATAAGGCAAATACACATTGACCAAAAGAAAATTAGGTGGCAATGTTAATCAGATAAAATAGGACCTAAGGCAAAAGCATTAATAGGGACGAAGACTCCACCACTAAAATGACATGAGTCATAAACTTACATGTATCCAATAGCACAGCCTGAAAATGGTACTGCAAAAGGTGTTAGAATTTCAGGAGAGACTGACACACAACCATCATAGGAGACTTAAAACTCCTTCTCAGAAACTATAGACCAAGCAGACAAAAATGGTGAGGATAAATAGGATTTGAATAACAAAATAAACAATTAATATATGGAACCCTGCACATAAAAGAGAGATTATACAAGTTTTCTAATAACATGACACATTAAAAAGAAAAAAGCATGATCACAAAGGAGATATCCTAAGTTATAAAACAGGTAACATAACTTTCCCTGGCCATCACAAATGAAACTAGAAGTCAAAAATAAAACAAGAGTAAGGCCCCCCGTCACCACCCTTTACATTTGGAAACTAAAACTATGCTCCTTAATTACTAATTGGCAATGATGTGATTTTTTTTTTTTCTATGTGTGGCCTAGTTGCTATGGGACCAGGTTAATTTATATGACATTTGTCATGGGTATCACCAGAAACAGGAAACTCCCCAAGCCATTATAGCTTCATTATTTTGTACTTTGAACTAAATTCTAACCCAAAAGGAAGGTGAAGTACTTGACTCCAGGAAGAAAAGAAGGGGTGTGTGTGGGTTAACTACAACCTAGTCGTACAGCACCAGAAGCTGCGGTTGGCTCATTCCCCAGACTGTGCCCTATTCTATCACACTATACCCATCTCTTGCTGCTAGCCACTACTGGCTGGACGCAGAGACTGTCCTAGCAGTGCTCTAGTCACCTGGGAAAAGGTGCCATTCAACTGATGTGGCATCCTACAATCAGTAGGGTCCTGGAACCGAGCAAATTCTGTAGTTCACAATTTACATGGGACCCTCTGTCTGCTTGTTCACAGGGCCAAGCACGTCTTAAAAATGATTGCGGAATGCTGCACAGGAGACACACAAGAAAAATATAGGTCCATGTGTCCCTGGGGTAGAAAGCAGGCCCCCTGAGAAATCCCCAGGACTGTGCTTCCAGTTCAACACAATTCCAGTGCTGGCTGAATAATGAAAGAGATATTAAAAAGAAAAACACCAAACAACCTAAAAAGAATAGAATGCAGGATGGGGTGATACTGATCAAATCGCATTGATGATAGGTCTGCAAGTTCTGTGGGCCAGCAGGGGCGGGGGAGATGGAGCAGCAAGAAAATAAAAGAGAGGACCAGAGCTCTTCTGCCTGTGCCACGGACACCTGTGGTGGTCAAAACAGCCCTGTGGTTCCCTGGCTCACAAACAAGCCACAGAGTTGGGGCAGCTCTCAGGGGACCACTCCCCCTGCCCTGGGCCTCCTCACTGGTCTCCCAATCCTTCTCAAACATCACCAACACTGCCCCCCATCAAAGAGTATCCTAGGCAGAGGTGTGTCATCAGCACAGAGGCTTCCCACCAACTACCCCCTCGGGTGAGTGTCACAGTGGTAAGCACATGACACGGGCAGCTGAAAAAGTGGCACAAGAATTTTCAGAGCTGCTGTCCAGGTCCTTCCTCTTTCAACGCTCCGGTGACTTAATTCATACGCACCTGGAGAGAGTGCCGCCATCAGACGATGCCCTAGAGCTGACTGTCATGCAGGTCACTGAGTCAGGGGTCAGTCGGGGCTGGTGTTAATGGGACCTCACTGCTGGGGACTGGGCAGCAGGGATCCTGATGGGGGCGGCTTGTTTGAGAGGGATACCTACGGGGTGGGGACAGCCACTTAGCGAGATGAGTGGAAAATCATAGCCACCCCACCAGGGAAGCCATACTCATCTGAGAAAAATGCATCTCTGGAGAAGCCTCAGGAATTTGAAGAAATAATTCCTGGGAGAGAAAAGTAAAGCATCTATGATGCTAATAAACAAGCAAGTAACAGGGTTAGTCAGAAACCAAACCTTAGACAGAAATCCATAGTTCCAGTTTTGTAAAACAAACACCAGAGTTGCTTTCTCTGGAAAAAAAAATGATTATTCATTCCACGTGAAGTAAGATTCATCATAGTGAAATTGTTTACTTATTTTTTCATCATTTACTCCCCTCGATATACATTTTCCCCTGGATGTATTTATTTCCCACGCATCTCCTACACAGCAATTCCCCAATGTGCACTCATTTTTCAGTAGTGCCTGGCCCCATGAAAGACCAAAGGAAAGGCCTTGGGCAAGCTCTTCACTACAGGACTTCCTCAATTCCAGTATGCCACCGATGGTAAGAGGCCACATCAACTTAACAGCATCTTTTCCAGAAGAGAAAAAAAAAACCCTGCCATAGTAAATATACACATGATATGGGAAGAAGCACTTGGACTTTAGAAACAATAGGGCTGGGAACCTTTAGAGACTCCCTGACCCCACCCCCAGCCCCAAGGTGAGCCTCTACATGGTGCCTCATATGTGACACTTTGGGAGGGACCTCTCAGTGACCCCAGGCAAAGCACTCAGAATCAGCTCCCGGAGCGAATATTCCAGATGCTCTTCCAAAACGAAAATTGTGATGGTGGAGTGGCAGTTTGGATGGGAGTTGGGCTCTAGCATTAGGGCGCAAGGTGAAAAGGATGGATAATCAAGCCCACCCTTGAAAACCCTTCCACTCATAAAGTATGGTAGATATGGTTTGGGGATAGTGGGCTCTCTTCATGGCCAGTTTCTCCTTCAGGATTGGAAAAGAGCTTTGTTTCTCTGCTTGGACACCAGATGAAGGAGTGGGCTTGTATGTGGCACTGCAGTATTAACCCAAAAAAGTGCATTATTATTATTATCATCATGATCATCACCATCACCCAGTGCACACGGTTGAACTCTGAAATTCAGAGCGATGGGACTCCAAATCGAAAGAGGCGCATCTTTGTTTTTTACTGCAAGACCTCTGAGTGCTTTGATGGGCTAATAGCTGCCAAGAACCTCCAGAGGGTAATCTGGCATGTGGTCTTTCCCAAGCATGTGTGTGCCCCCAAACTCCAGCTCGCAGAGCACAGATGCACTACTATGGGGAGGGAACACTGCTTCGGAAACCCTGTTCTGCTCATTGCTTCGGATAGGGACAATGCCAATATGACCTTTTGAATCAGTGCTGGCAACATTCTTCGCTCGCATTTAAATAAAGCGATGGCTGTTCCCCTAATTTTTCTCGGTTGATACAGCTCCGAGGAATGGAAGGGAGCAGCCCATACAGCGAGGACAAGCCAGTGATGAGTCAGAAGCCGGGGGTCATGTTACAGTGTCAGCCTTCCAGAACTCAGCTGTGGTCAGGGATCAAAGGAGCAGCCTCACCAGTGCTCAGTGAGGAAGGACAGTTCCCCTGCATCAACCTCTCCAACTGCACCTGAACACAGACAGTCATTCTCTTTGAAGGAGCAACATCTTCTAAACGAATGTCCTCGCTTACCCATGGAATGTGGCTTACTCACAACTGGGAAGCCAATTTCCTTCCATGCTCACTTTCTCCCTCCTTTCTTCCAAGATTCATTTTTTAAAAAGTGTATTGAGCACCAATTGTAGATCCAGCATTTATCGCGTTAACTCAGGGAACACAATGGTGGGCACGATGACAGGGCTCCTTGAAACTCCTAGTCTTGGTGGGGGGGTGTCTGTGCGTGAGCATGCGCATGCAACAGGGGTGGATAAGTAAACGAGCATTTGCGATGGCTGTCATATATGCGAATCTTGGTAAAGTGGGGAGTGCCAAAAGCACTTGAATTGGGGTCGGAAGAGTCCTTCTTTCTCCCTGTCTGTGCCCCAAGTCAGGAAATGTGCTCCAGGCTGGGACTCAGGGATGCAAAAGACACAGCCTCAGCGCTTGGGAGCTCAGTACCTAGTGCTCACAGGTGACTGCTGCAGTGATCGGTACCATAGGACGGGGGGGATGCAGGGGGCACAGGGACCAGCTGACAATTTAGTTGGGTGGTAGCTGAGCTCAACAGAAATGTAGAAAAACACTTAGGGTGTTGCTAGCCTAAAAAGAGGTCTATCAGTGATGTAAAAATGAAGTCATCTGTACTTGGGAAAAAAAATCCAAAGACATTAAAATGGCTATTGTCAAGGTCAACAGCAGCCTTTAGTGGCAACTAGCGACCTCTTCTCTTTTCTCCTCTCACTCAACCGCTTGGCATTTGACTGGCTCTACAAAACACTTTCTTCTCTTGGCTCCCATGTTGTCATCTTCTGCTGCTTTTCCTACCAGGTCACTGGCCATTCCCCTTCTAACTAACCCTAAATGTTGACCTCTCCCTTTTCCACCTCAATCCACCAGCAAATGTTGTCAGCTACATTTCTAAAACAGATCTCAAGTTTATCCTTTGTTATCCACCTTCACAGCTATACATCAGTCCCTATGAGGTCTCCCAGGCTCCAAGCAGCCAGAATGACCTTCTAAAAACACAAACCAGATGATGTCTTTCCCTCACACAGGGTCCTCCCGTGTCTTCTCACCACACCTGGAATGAAGCCCGAACTTTGGGCTCTACAGTAGTGGTCCCCCCCACCTCTCTGAAGCCCTCAAACACACCTCACCTGGTGTGCTCTACCTACAGCTCAATCACATTATTGTTTATCAATACATTATCTAACCTACCAGAACACAGGCTTCAAGAAACCCACACTCTTTTTTTTTTTTTCATGGTACGCGGGCCTTTCACGTGGCCTCTCCCGTTGCGGAGCACAGGCTCCGGAAGCACAGGCTCAGCGGCCATGGCTCACGGGCCCAGCCGCTCCGCGGCATGTGGGATCCTCCCGGACCGGGGCACGAACCCGTGTCCCCTGCATCGGCAGGCGGACTCTCAACCACTGCGCCACCAGGGAAGCCCTAGAAACTCACACTCTTATTTGTCTCATTCACCTGCAGCATTAGAACAATGCCTAGCATACAGTAGGTGCTCAATAAATATTTTGAAAATAAATTAATGAATCAAAGCTATGTGACTCTGGAGAATGTAATCCAACAGGTTCAGCCTTCAAGAAACAGGCTTAAATGAGATTATAAGTTTTTTTTTTCAATTAAAGATGAATTCAATAATACTAAAGTAAAAAAAATGCTAAAGTTATGAAGATCCTCTTAATCTATCTCTAAATTTGAGGTGAGCCATTATATATGCTATTTTTTTTTTTTTTTTTGGCCATGCCACATGGCATGTGGGATCTTAGCTCCCCCAACCAGGGATTGAACCCGCGCCCCCTACAGTGGAAGCACGGAGTCTTAACCCTTAACCACTGAACCACCAGGGAAGTGCTTGGTTTGTTTACTTGTAAAATTTTACCTGGTTTACAGAAACATGCAAGAAAAGGGAATTCCATTGAATTTAGAGGAAACCATCTACTGTTTGACGGGGGGAGCGTCTCATGGATCTGCTCATTTGCTGGACATGAACAAGAAGCTAAAGACAGAACTGGTGGTGGTACCCACTCCACCTCTTCTGCAACCTTGCTTCTTTTTACTTTTTGATATTTAAAGGTCTATGCAAATGCTGTGGCTCTCAAAACATGGACTGTAACTGATTTATTCCTCCTTTCTGAATTCCCTCAAAATTGTGCCCAAGTTCTTTACCTAAGCCAACAAGCAGACAAGATCAGTGGCATAGGTTAGAAAGATGAGAAAGAAACAGGGAGCTCAGGTGCCCCCAAGCACTGCATTTAGTCTCCAGCATCCTACAGGGGACCAAAACAACCTTTCTGTATGGAAGTGTAGTTACACTGCTGCAGGGAGTTTGAGATCCAAAACATTGAACCAGTACAGTGGTTAAAGTGATCTAGAGTCAGACATAGATTGGAACCTTGGTTCTGCCACTTACATCAGCCTGATTCTGAAGAAATTTCCTAAATCCTCTGAGTCTCCCTGTCCTTGGCTGTGAGATGAGAATACTATGACCACAGCACCTTAGGGTGGCAATAGGATTAAATAACAAAAATCTTAGCATATATAAGTGCTCAATAAGTACATTAGCTTTATTGTTGGCTTTGGTATTTTTGTCTGCCATTAGCAGAGAAAAAAGAAAAGCCAGGGTTTGGGACCAGGTCAGCCTGTTATGTTCTAGACACACCTTTAATTCTAATTAGAGCAGCGCTAAGTTCAAAATACAAACATTTGAAGTGGAGCAAAATGTGGTCCCACTTTATTGTAGTTTCTTTCAGTTGTGATGCTTGATTTAAGGCAGAACCATTTGTTAGTCCGTGATTTTTTCCCTTAGGGATCTTCTTATTATAGGGATTTCCTTAGGATCTCTCGTATGACTGCACTTTACCAGGGACAATGGAAAGATGAAATAAGAAGAAAGAACAGCAGACATTGTTTCTGATCGTAAGGAACCCGAAAGATATATCAAGCCAAGAGTTAATTCTGGATCGGGGATCCATGCATCAAATTAAGGTTAAAAAAGAATCCCACTAACAAAATCAAGTTTGCACAGATTCACTCGTTCTTGCCAAGTCTTATTAGTTAATACTGTCAGACTTGACAAAGAATATGTTTGATGAGACCAATTTACTTTAATTATTTTATACGTCTCTGGTATAAATAATCTAGTCTCATAAAAGACAACCCACAATAACAACAACAGAAATTTAATCTCAACAAACGAATTCAACTTAATTGACCAAAAACTCCAGCCCTGCTCTGTGGCGATCTACACTTTCAGAAAGGAAGTTCTGGCAGGATAATTAGCCGGTGATGATACCCGGGAAGCCCAGGGGCACTGGCATTGGGAGGGACGGACTTTCTCTAGGGCTCAGAAGCACAAATGGTTTGTTTCCTGCTCAACTAGAGGTCACCCGGAGATAGACAAAATAAAAAGAACAATTGCAGGAAACCTTGGAACCTCATGAATGAGGCTTCCATGTGTGGCACTGCTGGGCTCTGCTGCTCTGGGTACCCACCCAGCATCGGCATCTGGATGTGGACGGGAGGGCTGGAGGTAACAACCTCCAGCAGCCAGCTGCTGTCACTCATTTATTTTGCAGCCCAGCCCCTCTGCTTCAGCTCACAGTTCATTAAATTCTACTGCATCACCATCAACATGCAAAATAGCTACTTGAAGGGCATTCAAAAATATAATCAGAAAAGGGAATAAAAAGCCCTCTCTGAGAGAGAGGGACAAAAATTAATCCTCTCTTGTCTACTGAGTGACAACAAGGTTCTTTGGTTCTAACATGTATATTATTTAAGTAGCAGTGACATCCAACGATTATCTCTGTCTGATGGATGGGGTGTGGGGCTGTATAGTTCTCTGCTTGGAGGGTAAGCACCAAATGTGGCTGAAAAACTCTGAAGGATCTGTGTATATGGATGGGTTATTTCTTTTGCCATTTTTTCCCCTTTTTTGATTTTCAGGTGGGGAGGACTGAGACTTTATGGACTTCTGCAACATATCTTGTTTTATGCTTTGAATATGACTGTGATGGGGAAATTATCCTGATGACCCGTGCACACACACTCACTTGAATGTGGAGAAAAACTTAAATACAGAAAAGCACAAAATATGATAGGACAAATGGAGATGTTATATTTTATGGCAGTGGTTTTCAACTGGGGGCAATTGTGTCACCTAGGGGACACTGGCAATTCCTGGAGACAGTTTTCGCTGTCATGACTGGGGGTGGGGGCTGCTACTGGCATCCAGTGGATAAAATACAGGGAAGCTGTTCGACATCCTACAATGCACAAGACGCCCCCATAACAGAATTATCCAGCCCTAAATGGTAACAGTGCTGCCGCTGAGAAACTCTTCTTCATGGTAGTTCATTATGTAAATATATTAGGAGATAAGGACAGAAAAAAAATCATACTCCTTTCATTTAGGCAAATCATACAACTCCATAAATGCCAAACCCAATTACAACACCACAGCTTGGATCTACTTATTATTCTTCCCTTTACTTATAATATTTCAAATTGATTAAACGTATGCAACTACTAAAAGTAATAAAAATATGTTTCCATTGCAGGTATCTTGCACCTCCTAGTTTTGAGCTTGCATACAGGCTTGTGGACACAGATGGGACCCCCCCCCGCCCCCGCTCCCACACACACACACACACACACACACACACACACACATGCACACACCACACACAGAGGATTCTTTTCGGAAGATATGGCAATACCACTCTCTCTGGGTTGAGGTTGGGACCCACAGCATCGACACAAGAGGAAGAGTCACAGATGTCACCCTCACACTCCATGGTAATCATAAGTGAATATTCTCTGGAAAAGATTTCATTATAAATCTCTGTAGCTTATCACTTGGTTAACAATAGCTTAACTTTCTTTTTTTTCCTAAACTAAACTTTGTTCCACCACTGTGCTAAGTACTTCCCACGTGCGAGTTCCTTTAATCATCACAACAATCTTACGAGATAAACTACGATCCCATTTTAAGAATAAGGAGACTGAAGCACAGAGAGGCAAAGTAACCTGCCCAAGGTCACACAGCTAATAAGTGGAAGAGCTGGGACTTGAATCTAGGCAGACTGACCCCAGGGAGGCTATTCCCAACCACGAGGCTCCTACATCGTGTCAGTGCGTCAAGCCACAACTTGGGCTGGACAGCTACGAGAGACAGGGATGCCTGCCGAATGGGATCAGGACGCCCAAGGCAAGGCTTTTTCTGTTTTCCCCTTGTCTACGCCTAAATAACCTCATCAACTAACCTAAGCGACTTTAGAAACAAACCAATTCCTCAAAATCCTAGATCTCCTGGGTAGAGGTTTAAAAAGTATCCAAAGGGCCCATGTACAGAGGAAACAGACCTAAGGGGCCCACACAGATAGGGTGGCACAGAAAATGGCCTGCAGGGAGCCCCTACCCCTACGTCAAGCAGAGGGTCTCCTGAGCAGTGGGCATGCCTACTTTTTACGTCTTGGACACCAGCTTGGGGCACAAAGTCAGGAGCAACAGGAAAGCAGACAGTGCTGGGAGCGGGGCTTCACGTGACCCCCATACGGGGAGGCGGCCAAGGCCAGATGGACCTCGGCAGGGACCCCAGAGAGACACTGGGAGCCTCATGGTGTTTCCAAAGGAGCTGACACTGGGGCCGCATGTGAATGTAAACCATATTCATAAAAGGCAGATCCTCAGAACTCCTGGCAATGTAACCATCTTCAGGCCAACAAGTCCTGCCTCAAGAGTGTGGGAAGCCGAAGACGAATCACAGGCCAGAGTCCGCAGGCTGACCTCTGCGCACACATCCCCCGAGACAGGGAGAGAAACGAAGGCAGGAAGCACTTGACTGAATTGGTTTTCCCATTTTTCATAAGAAACATTCAACTTAATAAAAAATAGCCATACTTTATTGACAATAATAGCTACCCTTTCTTTATTTCCTTACTATGTGCCAGGAAACTACTTTATCTCTGTTCTTCATAGTAACTCTGCAAGGCAGGAACTATCGCCTTCATTTTAGAGGAAAAGGAGGCTCAGAAAGGTCATGTAATTAGCCCAAGGTCTCACAGCTAGTAACTTGGGTCTGTTTGACTCCAAAATTCATGATTTTTCCACAATGGCTTTCACTGTTTCACATTACTTGTCAACCTCCAAAGTCCTCAGAACCAACTGCCTACACACACACACACACACACACACACACACACACACACACACACATACACACCCTTTTTTCATTTAACTTAACCAGGTCACTGAAATCTTGAAGGCTGCCATGAATCCATCTCTCTGGATATATGATTCCTAAAACCAGGAGCTGAATCACAGGTGCTAAGAACGAGCAAGTTTCCAGGAGAACATAGGTCCAGTCCCCTGTCATTTAAAATGGTGACAAGTCCAGGGTCTAAGGGCTGGGCGAGGCCAAGCTGGGATCTGGCCCCAGGTGTGCTGGACCCTGGGCTGTGTCCCTCCCACCGCACCTCAGCTCTGCTTCCCGGGGCCACGGCCGGTGATGGATGAACGCATTTCTAGGTGCTGGGAATACAGAGCTGAAAAGGTACATCCCTAGTCCCGAGAGGATCCTAGAAGCTGGTAGATGTGCTGAGACAGTCCACAGATAAGTGAAGTGCGCGGCAGAAGGTGGGAGGCATTGGAGAACAGAATCCTATGGATATGAAGAGGGATGAATCGCGTCCAGCTGCTGGCCATGGGGAGATAGCACGGGGAGAAGAGGAATGAACGCATGCTCTGGGTGTGCCTGCAGGAAGGCGCCTCTGGCCAGTCATTCCGCACCAACAACTCCCCCGAGGCAGGCAGCGCACCGATCTTATGGACCAGGTGGAGAGACAGGAGGCTACCTGCCTGAGATCACGCAGTTAATGAGGGAGTCATGTGAGCTGCTTTGCCTGCCTCCAAAGCCCACGTTCTCTCCACTTTAAAACTTCAGATGCTGTTCTGCAGAGCCCTGGCGGGTTGAGAGGCCAGGAGTAGGCCAGGGAACCCAATTTCAACCTCTCTGGCTCTGCTGTGTATCTATATCCATATTTGGGTTCTACAGATGAGACTCCGTTTGAGAGAAAGCTCTGCTGCTAACAAGATCGAGTCTGAAGCCCTGTACTATGATGTGTTACCTGGAAGGCAAGTGGGTCAGGCCTTTGAGTTTGGGCCGGGACAAGAAGGGCATGTGACCCACGCTGGGAGGCAGTGAGGGACAATGGCTAGGCAAGCAGGCGAGGCACGCACTTCCCTCTCTCTGGAGCGATGCGGCCTGCGTTCAGAATCAGGCTTTACACCTGCTTAGCTTTGCAACCCTGGGCAAGGTGTTCCTAAGCCTGAGCGTCCCCAAGTTCAAAATGGGGGTAACACTGGTACCTACTTCACGGGGGTGTTGAGAGGGTCAGGATTACATGTTCAAAGATAAAGAAAGCATATAGCACGGTGCCCGGCACTTAGCACAGTGCCATCCTCGTTAACTTGCTCATTACAGCGAGGCTGGTCATAGGAGGTGAAAGAGCAAAAAAGGAAATACGATGACACTATAGGAGGAATTTTTAGGGCAACTAAGAAATCCTCACTGTTCCCAGAGCGTTGCTCTGGTTCTGAGCTCTGCCTCGTGTTCTCCTGCCCTTGATAAATGCGGGCTGCCTATCTGCGGGACACGCACCCGAAAGACGAGGGAGGCTTAGGGGCCTCCGTCTGCTGAGATGTGGCCACGCCCCCATCGCTGCTTGTCAGCTGATTCAGCAAGAAGCTCAATGGAGACGGGGCTTCGGGGGATGAGATCGGTGACCCCAAACCCCCAAACTAATTGACTGCCACTGTTCAGGAGGTGGCCACAAAACCCCTGGCTCTCCCCCTAAGCTCAACTTGCTCTGGCACCAAAAGGCCTAGGACAGAGGGAGGCACGTGTCTCAGCCCGGCCGAGCCCCAGAGGCCTCCTTCGCTGGCTAGATGAGGCCTTGCCTTGGGCGGAATTCTGCAGGGCACAGTGGGGTCCCAGGTCCCTTTTAGGTTCTTGCCGTCAGAGACCCTGCCAGCGAATTAAGTTCCCAGAGGAGGTTGTGACGGCTTATGGGATTTCTGTCTGTCTTGTTCACTGCTGTGCCCCAGTGCCCAGAACAGCAGCACATCCCGTGAATGAATGAATGATGATCCCTTTTGGTTGGCATCTTCATGAGACAAACAGAAGCAGGGGCCACGGAGCTTCCACAGTCACCCCCTGACCCAGCAGTTGGGTGGGATCTTCCTGCCACTGCTCTGCTCTTGACTCCCTCTCCTGTCACCCCAGCTGGTAGCACCACCGCCAGGCCTCTGACAGCCTCCCTGGGAGAGGCTTGACCTTTTCTCTCCTCCGGGGAGAAGGAAGGGTCATTTGCTACAGAGCCTCAAGCAAGAAAATCAGCTCGTGCCCAGCGCACGACTTGCTCCTGTGTCATGCTCATTCTGCCAGAAACGAAAATGTTAGAGCTGGAAGCGCCTGCGGAAGTCACCTCTTGTGGAAGAAACGAGGAAACCAAACACTGAGACATTTAGCAAGTAGCCCCAAGTCACAGAGCTGGCTGCCAGGAGGGGCAGGAGACCTGGCCTCTCAACAGAGCTCTTTGTACGGCACTTTCTAGGAGCCTCTATGCCTGTGCAGGTCAGAGAGTCTCAGAAGCCTGGATTCTCTATGTATTATAAACACAAAACACACCTAGAGTTTACACACAGACGCAGGTTATACATATATATGCAGCTATGTAAATGACGTATATACATATTCATAAGTGATATTAGGATATATATGACTATTCTATAGTCCCAAATACATTTACTAGAGAGCTTAGATAAGCCCATCTCCTTTTATTTTATACCTGTTTATTACAGAATGGTGATAACTTCAGGGCTGGGGTAAAATAAGAAATCCTGAGTGTGAGAAAGGGGAAGCGTGTAATTTGCAAAAGCGTGTTTGATATTATAATTGCTTTGATTTTTTTTTTTTTTAGGCACAATATTTAATGTGCTTTGAAATTTAACAGTAAAGAAGGGCATTTGGATTTTACGTTCAACAAAAAAAGAGGAGAGTTTAAACCAAAAGACTGGGAACTACTGCTCTGGAACTCAGAGCATATGACAACTTTGGAAATTGGCTGGTCCAACACCCCGTGTGAAGACAGGAAACCTCCACTCAGAGAGGTTAAGTCACTTCCTGTCTCAGATCACTAGCTGTTTGTTTGCTATAGGGGAGCAGCCTCGTGGAGGTTATCTGTTGTAAGTCCACACAGCACCTGCACTGAAGGAGACCAGCATTTGCTGTGGAACAGCTGAAGGGAATTTCTCACTTCAAGGATGTAAAGATACAAAGGGAAAGTGAGTTCCCAAACAGGCCTGGCTTTTTTTTTTTAACAAGGATGATTCTTGGAAGAGGAGAAGCTGAACCTGTGGCTTTGCTACATGCATTTCTCGGGGGGCAGCAGCCCAGTGGTCCCACACGGGACCCAACCCTCCTGTGTGTCCATACAGGGAGACTCCGCCGTGCCCTCTCTCAGGGGGACCCAATGTCAGGTTGCGAGGCTGCAGGAGGGACTGCTCAAGCCACCGCTGCCCCTCCCCTTCGTCATCTGCAGAGGCCACCGCCCATCTACCTAAACAATGAGAGGCTTTCTCTCTGGTGTCTCGGCAGGACTGAGTGTGTGGGCAGAAGGACTGCAGCTTCTAAGATAGGCAGCCTGGGAGCAGAGGTAGAGCCCCAGGAGGAATTCACCCATGGCCTTGGGCTAAGACAGACCCAGGGCCAGACCACAGGGGACGGTTCCTCCCTGATGTCGGACACTGGCCGGTGCAGGAGTCCACTTACCGCAGTGGGACTGGAAGACCTGCGGCTTGACGACCTGGTTACAGGCACTGCACACCACGAGGTAGAAGTCGTCGTGTGCTGGGTAGTGGCCAAACAAGTGCATATCTGTGGGGGAAAGGAAAACAGGTTGTTTTGAAAAAGCAACCAAGTCTCAGAAGGTGGACGGTTTCTTCTTGGCATTTCCTCGAGGACAGTTTTTCAAACAAGACGTGCAGAAAGCAATCATCTTTACGAAAGGGAAAGCAGTTTCTCCTAATGCAGCTCCCTACTCTCAGGGAAGCCCGTGCCTCAGAGAACCCCTCCTTATTTTCCTTGCAAACAGACGGCTACCCCTGTTGGTTTGGTCAGCGAGGTTGGGCTGCCTGGAATCACATGCTATGGGGAGTGACCCTGTTCTGAAAGAGGGCCCTTGGGTTAGCTGGGACCCAACGAGGCTCTAGTCATTTTAGGATGGGGGAGCTCCTCCAAACCCATTTCAGCGTGGGCAGAGCCCTCCCAGGTGAGTGATGGGGCGAGAAAGCCCGGAGAGACAGAGGAGTCATCCTGGTCTCGGCAGCTGCCTGGGTTCCCCATCACCTGTGGGAGACTCCAGGGTAAAAGGAAATGTCCAGACAAGTGGCTTGTCGGCCACCATCATTACCCATTCTTTATGTGGCAAAGATTTACCGAGTGCCTAAGTGTGCCGGGTACCGACCATGCTGGGTTCCAGGGATAACTGGTGAACAAGAACGAATGCCCTGCTCTGCTGGAGCAGAAAAGAGAAGAATTAACTGAATCACACAAGTCATCACTTGGTTGTAACAGTGGTACCTCCTAAGGAGGAGATGTACAGGGTCCCATGAGAGTGTGTGGCAGGTAGACCTAACCTTGTCTGAGGCATTGGAGAGGCTTCCCTGAGGAGGGGTTAGAGAGAGAAAAGGCCAGGGGAGGGAGAGGAAAGTTCCAGGTCTGCCGAGGAAGGAGATTCTGTGTGTCAGCAGAACCTCTTGGCTGGAACAGAACACGGGGGGAGCCCAGAAGGTGTAAGCCTTGTGGACCAAGGTAGAGATTCTGAACCTGACTTTAAGATCAGTGGGAAGCTACTGAAGGTTTTTAAGCAAAGAAGTGACAGAGTCAGATGGACGCTGTTAGAAGATCAGTTATGTGGCCTGCGAGACACAATCACATAGGTCCACACAAAAACCTGCCCACGCATGTTCACTGTAGCATTATTCATAACAGTCCAAGGGTGGAAGCAACCCAGGTACCCATCAACTGCCGAACAAATAAATGAAATGTGATATATCCATACAATGGGATATTATTTGGCCATAAAAAGGAGTGAAGTACTGATACCTGCTACAACATGGATGAACCTTGGAAACATATGCTAAGTGAAAGGAGCCAGTCGCCAAAGCCCGCGTACTATATGATTGCATTTATATGAACTGTCCAGAACAGGCAAAACTAGAGAGACAGAAAGCAGATGAGTGCTTGCCTTGGGCGGGGCGGGGGGCCCTGGAGGGAACTGTCGGACAGCTGCTAAAGGCTACGGGTTTCTTTGGGGGTGATAATAATGTTCTAAGATTGATAGTGGTGATGGCTGCACAACGCCGTGAACACACTACAAACCACTGGACAGCATGCTTTACACGGGTGAATTGTGTATGTGAATTATGTCTCAGGAAAGCTGTGTGTGTGCAGGGGGTCAGCTTGGAGGATTCGGTGGTCATACCTCCTCGCCCACCGTGGGGTGGGGGGCACTCTGCCGGCCTCTCCTTAGCTGCCTGGCTCCAGGGCCACTGAGAGCAGGGCGGACAGAGGAAATAAAAGACACGTTCTGCATGAAAGTCTTTGCGTCACAGAGCTGAGCTTCCTCTCCCCCCCCCCCCCCCCCCCCCCCCATGCCCTCGTTTTTTAGACTCAACCTGTGTCTTTACTGAAAACCACCGGGCGCACGATGGTTCTCCCAGCTGCAGGGCGAGGCCACAGGGAAGCCAAGTTCCTTCTGATTCAGGCACGGCTCATTTATAAACCAACAGAGGCTTCCAGTGCAGCCCCGATGCTTAGAGGGAAATGGAACCGACCCACTTGTCACGCGGCCGGGAGCCAAGACCCCCACCCCAGAGGAGGCTGGACTGGAAGGGTGAGAAGGGCCCCCATTGCTGGGTCCCCTCCACGTGCGAGGAACACGCACACCTGCGGCGGGATGCGGACCAGACCGGGGCACAGGCGCACTGAGCCTCTGCATCATCTGTGGCTCTGGTCGCAGCCCATCATTTCCCCTCTAGGACTCGCCTCTGTTTCCACTCTGACTAAGACATTACCGGAGGGGAGCGTTATTAGTCAGTGCCTGGTAGGCGGAGGCCTGTGGAAAGAGGAGGCCTGAGAGAGAACCCAGCTGTTACAAAGGCCTGCGGCGTGGGGAGGCCCAGGCCGGGCCCACCCAGCATGTCCGGGGCCCTTGCTTCAGAGCCTCCCAGCGCACAGAGGATGCACCCGGTCCCACATCGCTGACACCACTCCCGCTTTACATTTTATTTACAGATTATTTTTATAATATATAGTCTTTTTTTTTTAATAACAAAAGTGATCCATGTTCTTTGAGGATACATATGAAAAATACAGAAAAGCCAGAAGAAATTAAAAAAAAAAAATCACTGGCAATCTTTATTAACACTTTGCATCTCATTTAGATTTAGTCACATTTTCTATCCAGGAACATGTGAAACCAGGAACTGGCAAGGGCTAAGACATTTATTTATTCAACAGCATTTCCTGAACTGCCTTCCAGCCTTTCTGCAATAGATCAGGCTATAAAGGCATGAAAGAAATGCATTAATTAAAAAAACAAAAAAGCGCATTCACAAAATTTTCATGAGCACCTACTCTGCACCAGAAGCTGTGCGGAGTATGGGAGGCTGAGAGCTGTGGGCGAGGAACGCACCTCTGCACCTTTGTCGTGCGCGCCTGATGATATGCCCAAGGCCTGTCAGGCCTCCAGCTGCTGTCCCATTTCAGGATTCCTCCAGGAACCTGTAGACCCCACCCCCTACATGCACCTCTAGGTCGAGAGTTGAACGTGAAGGTTAAGCTGGTCAGAGACTGGCCACCCTGGGGGTGTCCTCCTCTAGGCCCTTCACTCCACTGGGACTCTCCTTGGTTTCCTCCAGGGCAGTTTCAACCATGCACACGTCTGCTCAGAGCGTGTCTCCTGTGGAAACTGAGAGGACCTGCTGGCCTACTTGATTATTCCCTGGTGATCAGGCCTTAGAATCTCCTCGACAGGCTGCCCAGGCTCTGGGAGAGCCTGGCAGATGCGGAGTGAGATAAGGGCACCTGGCTTCTCAGAACCACCACGTCACGGGGCCAGGCCATCTCGGTTCCTGTGCTGTCTGCTTGGGGATGAGGAAGGAAGGCCGGGGAGAACTGGAAACTACTATGTCTGGCATCATGCTAGGCATCCTATTATTAATTCTTCCTCTCTCTCTCTCTCTCTCTCTCTCTCAATTTACCACCCAAATAGAGCTGGCAGCTCACAGTTTAAAACAGGGGTGTGTTGACGTGGGCTTGTACCAGCTTTCGAGAGCCAACTGTGCAAGTCTCCCAACTTGTTCTGTGAGATCAAGGTGGTAACTTGAAATCAGCCCTGGTGAGAGTATTTTTTTTTTTTTTTTTTTGGCGGTACGCGGGCCTCTCACCGTTGTGGCCTCTCCCGTTGCAGAGCACAGGCTTCCAGACGCGCAGGCTCAGCGGCCATGGCTCATGGGCCCAGCCGCTCTGCGGCATGTGGGATCTTCCTGGACCGGGGCACGAATCCGTGTCCCCTGCATTGGCAGGCGGACTCTCAACCACTGCGCCACCAGGGAAGCCCTGGTGAGAGTATTTATGCCACGGAAACGGGCACTACAAATCTTCTCTTTTCTTTGGAAAGCCGCGTTGTTAAACATTTACCAGTGCACCACTGAACGAAGATGGGAAGGAAAGGGAAAAGTGAAACCACCTGTAATGACACCACCTCGGGATAACCACCACTGTTGGCATGTTAATATATATCCTTCTAGACTTTGTTATCTCGTTACATTATCTTAGTTAATCCTCATAACTAACCCACAAAGTTGCTATCATCCCACTTTCCAGGCAAGGAAACAAAGGTAAGAGATCCCAAGGCAGTGATCTTTAAAGTAGGATGAGATTCCTACTCTACAGCCCACACTCCCATCTCAGAAAAAGGCCACGTGTTTCATAAGAGCAAGATCTCATTTCAAAGATGAAGAAACCAGTCTGGAACGCTTCCGTGCATGACTAACGGGCTCCGAGGGAGCCGTTGGCGTTTGCACAGGCCTGGGGTCAGAAGGAGGGATTTAGAGCGCAGTGTCCTTTGCTGTGCAACTTCAGGGCAGGTGCCTAACCTTTCTGAGTGTCAGTTTCCCCTTCCATAAAATGGGGCGCACAGTTCTTGCCTCATGGGGTTGCTGTGAAGGCTCATAAAAGCTGCCTGGCTTTGTATTTTCTTCCTCCAGGGATTCGGAAGAATGTGTGGAAAAAGCTTTAAACAAGGTCTTCTCCCCTATTTTTCAAAACTAACTTGTCCTCATTCCAGTGGGAGAGTTGCTCCAGCCAGCACATTCTTTGACTCTCCTGCGTAACCACTCACAGCCAGCCTCCCGGGGAACCTCAGCGTTCCCTCCAACCTGCAGAATTTCCTGTGTGCAAGTACACCATCGCGCACTGTGTGGACAGATGAGGGCTGAGGGCCACTGGGAGGACACTCTCTAGGCTGTGGTCAGGCCCCGAGAAAACGTGCACAAAGGTGATGGGACTGTGCCCATCACAGTGTTCATCCATCTCCCAAACAGACAAAGCCACGCCTGTCTGTTTTGCCCCATTTTGCCCCTGCAAATGAATCAACTGTTGATCAGATAGATCAGATAGTACCACCATGGCACTGTCACAGAGGTGACCTTAGTCATCCTCCTGGCCTGATTATGGGAAAGGTGAGAGCAAGCTCCATAGCTCCATTTTGCAGATGGGGAAACAGAGCTACTCTTGCTTCTAGGTCAGTATTTTTTGTTTTTGTTCTTTTTAATCCCAACTCACTATACACAAATACATACCTATTTTATCTATCTATCTATGTATCTACCTATCTACCTATCTATCCACTCATCCATCTATCCATCATCTCTCATTGGAACATGTACGTTACACTCTGATATGTTCTGGTCTACTCATTTTATTTTATTCTGTTCTATTTCATTGAAAAAAATGCTCACTGAGATCCTTTTAAAAATTTTATTATTATTTATTTATTTATTTTTGGCCACGTTGGGTCTTTGTTGCCATGTGTGGGCTTTCTCTAGTTGCGGCTACTCTTCGCCACGGTGCGCGGGCTTCTCATTGCGGTGGCTTCTCTTGTTGCAGAGCACGGGCTCTGGAGCGCAGGCTCAGTAGTTGTGGCGCACGGGCTTCGTTGCTCTGCGGCGTGTGGGATCTTCCCAGACTAGGGCTTGAACCTGTGTCCCCTGCGTTGGCAGGCGGATTCTTAACCACTGTGCCACCAGGGAAGCCCAGCTCACTAAGATCCTGAAATTAACTTCTTGACCCTTTAATGGGTCACAACTCAAAGTGTGGAAAACACTCTTCAAGGCAATCCACTGAGTTAGAGGCTGAGCTGAGCCTGAGAGTTAACTGGGCATTTACAGAGGTTGGAGCTGGTCCTTAGGAGTCACCTGGGTGTCTGAAGCCATGAATTTGTGCCAATTATATTCTGGAGAGTGCCGTGCCAGCTCACAGGAGCTGATTGTATCTCTTCCTAACTCTGCATTCAGTGAGGCATGTCGGTGGCCTGAATCAGCCAAGGTGGGAGTATTTACACCATGGTGATCAGCATCCACTACAAACCAGGGCTGCTTCCCTTGGAGAGCTAGCTGTGAAAATATTTACCAGCACACCACTGACTAGCACCCACCATCACTCCTCCCTGGATCAATTTACTTAGTTCTAGAAATGGAGAAAATTATATCTGTCATCTACCACACTGGATGCAGAAAGGCTTCTGTGCACTTGGGAGGAAATCATTATGTTAATATAAAATTATAGTAATGATATTGATCATTAACCCCGAAACATACGCACAACAGAGCCAGGTGAACATATTGATCACTTTCTGTATCAAATGAGCACAACAAGCTGCCACTTGTCCAGCTCTGGTGGTGAGAATGGTCCTGGGGGAGGGGGAGTGGGGATGTTGGAGTGGAGAATGAAGTTCTCTTCAACGTCTGTCAACTTAATGCTTACTCTTTAAGGGCTATTCATGGAGATTATTCACACATTAGGCTCAGAGTATTAAATTAATGCTGCTCATACATGGATCACACACAGGCTATTCTCAGTGCCTCTGTTTAAAGCAGGCAGTTCTTTACTTCTTCTCTTCCTTTACTTCTGGTGGAAGTCTCACCGGCAGCAGAGTCAGTCGTTAATGGCATTCATGTTATCGACTTCGTCTGGCATCCTAGGCCTGCCTCCCCATAGCACTTAGGTTCCCACAGGGCTAGTCTGGCTCTCACAGCTTCAACTGCCCTGAACGCCTCCCTCCCACATCCCTCTGCCCCTCTCCTCTCTCAGATGGCAGAGGACGGATGGAGGGGACAGAACCCAGCTGGGGTGGAAGAAGAGAAAGTTTAGGACACCAGAATGGTTCCTACGAAGGTAAAATAATAACTCTGTGGGACTTCCCTGGTGGCGCAGTGGTTAAGAATCTGCCTGCCAATGCAGGGGACACGGGTTCGAGCCCTGGTCTGGGAAGATCCCTTAGATGCCACAGAGCAACTAAGTCCGTGCGCCACAACTACTGAGCCTGCGCTCTAGAGCCCGCGAGCCACAACTACTGAGCCCGCGTGCCACAACTACTGAAGCCCGTGCTCCTAGAGCCCGTGCTCCGCAACAAAAGAAGCCACGACGATGAGAAGCCCACACACCACAACAAAGAGTAGCCTCCGCTCGCTGCAACTAGAGAGAGTCCGTGCACAGCAACGAAGACCCAACGCAGCCAAAAATAAACAATAAATAAATATATAAATTTATTTTTTTTAAAAAGAATAATAACTCTGATTTTCTGGTGTAGTTGATAACCTGCTTCTTAAGTCAATACTGAAAAAGAAATTGGCAGAATGGGAGCAGCATTTTATAAACAGCTTTCAGAGGGGAACACTTCCGACAAGGAGAGTCATGAGCGTATTAACTTTCCTTTATATCCAGTATTCACTTTGAGAAAACGGCTGAAGTAAAGGAACAGGCAGGGTGACATATCCAATTTGCTATTTGTACAGGACTCGTTTCTAAGATGGGAAGACAGCTGGTTTTGTGGCTTCAGGATCACACTAGATTTTGTGCACTTTTGCATTTGCCCCTGGACACCTTCCAAAGCTCAAGACTTGGGCATTTACGAAGAAACAACTGGTGAGAGCTCGAAAGATGAAAAACTTAAGGAAGAGTGATTCCTTCCCTTTGCAAATGGGAATGCCAAGTCAAGCACAGGCTGCACAGAGAAGCAGCTAGAAGCAGACTAGCTTTGAAGGCTGGGGGACAGCTTATCAGCAATCCGTGATGCCTGTGCTCACTACAGATCAGAAGATCCCGCAGCGGGAAAAGGAAGACAGCAAAGCAGACAAATTTGAATGTTAGCTTCTTGGAAAAAAAACAAAAAAGCCCCAGAAAACAGACTCAAGTTTCCCCCAAAGTCTTTTCTGGGGTTGTGAAACCACCCTGGTTGCTATAGGAATTATGAAAATGTCAAGGTAGCATATGCCTCTAGTATAACAACAGTTTCATATACTTTTAAAATTAGGCTTCCCTTCTGAATGGACCCTAAAAAAACAAGGTAATGACAAACATTGAGATTATGTGATTTCAACACACCAAGCCGTCTCCAGGAAGGTAAACGTGAGCCTCTGCCCGTGGTGGGTAACAGATCCACAGACCTTGGTGGGACCTACGGATGTGACAACCCTGTGATGATGGCTGGAGAGCGGGTGCCACTGGACTTCCTTGGAAAACTACCAAAGGGATGAGCTGGGCAGGCAGTGGCTTTGATGTGAGGGCTTCCACTTACATAAACTCAGACAGGAGATTACTGAGAAAAACAGTAACCGTGGTTCAAGGACACACATGGCTGCCTCCAAGCATGGATTCACATCCGGACACGGCTGCCACTCAGTAGAAGCACCTTTCACACTGGGAGAGGCTGGTCCTAAAGGCCTTCCTTTCTCCCATTAATCTTAATACACTCATTATACAGTTTTTATTAATGTATCTTTTCTCTCTTCTAGTGGAATTTTCAGCTCTATTTTAATCACTTATGTCAAATGGAAAGCATGAGGCAGGGTGGGGGGGACCTTTCTCCTTTGCTCTGATGGCGTGATTCTATGTGTCCCTCAACTCCCCTTAAAGTCACAGAACAAAATAATTTGGGGTCTTCAAAGCAATGACCTCAGACCTGACACCTCCCATTCCCCTAGCAGAATGTTGAACTCCCCTCAAGGAAAATTCAAAAAGAACAAAATGTGGTCACCAGCCTCTCCCCCTCTCACACCCCGCAGCACAAGGAAGGAAGAGAGACTGGGACGGCTAGACCCGGAGGTGATCGGAGCCCTGAGTTGAGAACAAAAACTATGACAGGTGGGCCTTGAAAAATGCAGCGCCTGAGAGCTGGGCTCTGGACTCAGGCAGCCTCGAGTTCAAATCCTGCCTCTGTCCGTTGGCACCATAACCCCCTCTAAGCTTCTGTTTTCTCATCTGGGATGAAACGACACGTTTGTGAAGGGGCTGCACACGGGAAGGATGTAAAAAATACAGCATGTTATTATCTATGACCTTCTGCCTCCCCAACTCACCAGTCAACCCTCTGGGAAGCCTCCTTTTCAGAAGCCCAGAGAGGAGGTGGGATCTCCTTCCTCC
The DNA here is from genome assembly GCF_005190385.1 of Monodon monoceros. Taxonomy (NCBI): domain Eukaryota; kingdom Metazoa; phylum Chordata; class Mammalia; order Artiodactyla; family Monodontidae; genus Monodon; species Monodon monoceros. The sequence goes on along the minus strand of NW_021703776.1, from coordinate 17,290,864 downwards.
CCTCCCTCCCTGCCCACCCTCGGCTTTGTGACGAGAGCTTTCTTAGGGCTGCACTGGAGTCACCGGTTTACACCCCTCTCACCACACTGGGATCTTCCTGAAGACAGGAGTCATGACTTAATACCCTTAACATGTCCACAGCCAATCAGTCTGGCGCATGGTGGCCCCTTAATAGATGTTAATAAGCTAACTAGGCCGAAGTTCCCAAGAAGTTGATTTATTTCCCACATTCCTTCATTTTCTCTTCTGTTAAAGGGGCAAGTTGTAGATGACAATAAATTGCCCTAATATCTATGTTGCTAACTAAGATCACAAGGTCAATGATTATATCTGTCTGTTCATTCTGGGTGGGAGCTCCTTGGAAGACAAGCGCTACATGAAGCTACGAAGGAGGTGTGCGCGGGCAGCCACTGTCGCGCACCCGTGTTGGATTCCTGACCCCAGCATGCCAGGCTCGTGAAGGCTGGCTCCTTCCTCCCCGGCAAACATGCTACTCCCACCCCCCGCCCCACCCGACCCAGAGCCAGTGCTTGGGGTGGGCTTAGGGGGGCTTCCTGGATACTCCCTCTGGTCCCATTTTCTACTTCCTCACCCTGCGGCTGCAATGGGTCTTGTACATCAGGACGGTGGGTGATGCAGGGCCTGGAAGATCCAGACTCCTCCCACCCCTTCCTGTTTCAGCTCTGGACCAGCATAGCAGCCAGGCTGAGCCCAAGGCACACTGAGGCATCTCAGCCCAACCCGACAGAGGATCTGACCGGCTGCTGGGCAGTGATGACCCTGGTAGCCAAGAGAACCATTCTGTAAAGGGCTCCCCTTTGCCTATGTCTGGCTTAGGCAACAATGCCAACAAACTGCCCCTAAAACTATTGCTGGGGTGTCAACCCAGCCCCGGCTCTCTCTCTCAAGCACCTGCAGGGACACCTCGGCTCCTCCCCTGTCCAGCAGACACATCCCTGTCCATCATTCCAGCCTGGCGGGCTGGTGGCTTCTGGCCTGACATCCCCACCTCTGGCCGGCAGGACAGATGAGGAACACGTAAGCACTTCGGCGGGATGCTGAGTGCTGAGGAGGTAACCTGGCTAAAGCACTTCTTACGGCAAAGGTTGCTTGGGCTTAGAGATGAGCTGCGTGGACAGGACACCCCCGTTTGCCCCTCACCAAGTTGGCCCTTGTGCTCTGGCCCCGCCAGGGAGAAATTCTGTGTAGGGGACAGGATGGGTACAGCACGTTCAACAAGGGCCTGGAAGTACAGACTGTTTAGTTCACTCTGATTCAGTTAGAGAGAGAAGAGAAGCATCAACATATTAGGGAAAGTTCTAGTCCCTTCCTGGCTTTCCTGCCTTGTGACACTTAGAAGAGTAGACAAGTGGAGGGGTCTACGATGCTTTGGAAAGGTCACACGTCATCACAGGCTCCCTCCCTTCCCAGGCTTTCCTGCCTGGGTCACTTAGAAGCTTAAATGCTCACTTAAATCTTTATGTCTGCATTACCATCCACCTGAGAACTATAGTTGAGATAATATTTGTTTTCATAAACCCAGGAGGCCTCCCTGGGCATTTTTCCACAGTGCTTCCTCAGTGGGCTTTGCTTTGTTTCTTTGGAACAGGCTTTTCCTCCCCTGAGCCTCCCTGGTCAGAGAAGTTTAAGAGCTTGTCTATGTGAGGCCAGTTTCCAGCTGATTTGGGGGTGACTCCTCCCACCTCCATCCAGGGGCATCTCCAGGGTCCAGGTTGGGTCCCCGGGCACAGTCTGTGATGCCTTTCCTCTTTCCACCTCCACCCAAGAGAGACCTCTGTGACGTGGAGGTAAGTGCCATATTTCAGGGAACAAGGCAGTGGGTTTGGTCAAAGAGAATTTCCAGACTGAACAGAACGGTGCTATTGAGAACAACTTAAATGGGTCAAGGGAAATCAATGAAAACATCTCTTTTCATATGAGATGGTCCACTTTCTTGTGGCAAGCTGAGTCTGGAGGATAGACTAACTGGTCCCTTAGTTCCCTTGCAGCTCCTCAGTTACAGTGACTGGTCCATTAGGGAGCGAACAGGAGAAGAATGGGTGAGGAAGAGGGGAGGACGCCACACCCATGTTACAAAGGAAATCCCCTTTGTCAAGATAAATAGATAAATAGAATAAATAGATAAAAGATAAACAGAGCATAAAATCTGAGTGGTTTTTTCTTTTTTTGTTGTTGTTGCGGTACACGGGCCTCTCACTGTTGTGGCCTCTCCCGTTGCGGAGCACAGGCTCCGGACGCGCAGGCTCAGCGGCCATAGCTCACGGGCCCAGCTGCTCTGCGGCATGTGGGATCTTCCCGGACAGGGGCACGAACCCGTGTCCCCTGCATCGGCAGGCGGACCCTCAACCACTGCGCCACCAGGGAAGCCCGTGGTTTATTCTTAAGAAGAGTAAGTGAGGGCTGGCTATCTCTCTATCTATAGAGATAATACCTATATAGACGATAGCATCTATCTCTATCATCTCTATCAATCACCTATCTTGACAACAAGGACCTACTGCATAGCACAGGGAACTCTACCCAATATTCTATAATAACCTATATGAGAAAAGAATCTGAAAAAGAATGGATATATGTATATGTGTAACAGATTCACTTTGCTGTACACTTGAAACAAAATGGTAAATCAACTATACCCCAACACAAAATAAAAATTAAATTAAAAAAAGCATCTACCTTGATCTATCATATCTATTCTATCCCTATCTCTCTGTTTGTCTCTTGTCTCATCTACCTGTGTGTCTTATCTATCATATCTATCTCTAATCTCGATCTTTTTATCTCTGTCATCTCTCTTCCTATCTTAGGAAGCACTATGGTTTTGAGTACTGTGGTTCTGAGGTGGACTTAACTTAGTCTCAGCCTGTTTTATTGCTACAAATGCTACATTTTTGGGTGACAAGGCTGAGACATGGCTTTACAAAAATAAATAAAAATTTTAAAAAGAAGGGAAAAAAAAAGAACCTAGACAATAGCAAAAACCATCAGCTGGTTTTCAGGAGCTGCACTGTGAACTGCATGAGAGAGCCACACGCACAGCCCTGTCTGTTCCACTCACATGGCAGGAGCCAAGCGGGTGTCTGAATCGAAGTCCTCCTTGAATTTAGCCTTCTCTCTGAAATCTGAATAGACTGTAGGCTTCAAAAAAGGCTGCTCTGGGCTTCCCTGGTGGCACAGTGGTTGGGAGTCCGCCTGCCGATGCAGGGGACACGGGTTCGTGCCCCGGTCCGGGAAGATCCCACATGCCGCAGAGCGGCTGGGCCCATGAGCCATGGCCGCTGAGCCTGCGTGTCCGGAGCCTGTGCTCCACAACGGGAGAGGCCACAACAGTGAGAGGCCCGCGTACCACAAAAAAAAAAAAAAAAAAAAAAAGGCTGCTCTGAGGCACACCTCTGTCTGCCATCTTGCTTCTTGAGATGCATGGGCCCGGAGGCTTTCATTCCATCTTGAGGAAAACAACATTAAGAGCCCGGGGCGAAGGGGCGGGCCGGGGGTCCCCGGCTGTCTGCCGGATTCAAACCATGTGCACTGAGGGCTTTCACAGCCCTGCTAAAACCAGAGCAACGATGAAAGCAGCACTTCCTATTGGGCCTTCCGTCACTGTTTACAGATTAATTGAGAAATGGACTGGCGGGGCCCGGCACGTCTACCACAGGGATGCTCCAACCCTCCCAGCACAGCGAGTTGGGTGATTTCTCGGATGACGTGTTGTGGACCACACTGAAAGCAGAGTCCATGAAGAAGGCCACCAGCGGTGCCTTGTGAATGCAGGAAACGTGACATTTTTAAAGGCACAAGCAGAGGCCTCCAGGAGACTGCCCCATGGCAGGCCTCAGCTATCAAGGTATTGCCATGAATGCCATCCGGAACATGCAGTGTGGGGTGAAAGGTCAAGAAAACGCCCACCCCAGACATGCCAGCCCCCGCTCAGCTGTGAGGGTTCTGTCAATGCTCCGCTTGCAGATTCAGGGATGAAGAAGAGGTACACACTCAGAATCTGTCAGACTGTGGCCAGGAACGCGAGGCAGTCCCAGGGCTTGGGGGTCCTGGTGAGTCCCAGGCAATGGTGAGCTGATTCCTATTCAGAGCACTTACGGCAAGAGACCCCTGTATCCTACGGCACCTGACAGTGGCTCTGAGTGCAAAGCAGAGCTGGCTCTGGCCATGGTTTATCCGTAACTGGCAAAGAGATGGTGATATTTTTTTCCCGAGGCCGTTTGTCAAGGGTATGGAGCCCGCGTGCGCCCTTCAAAGATTACAGTGATCACCCAGACGATGCCGCCAGAGCTCAGAGGTAAACGCGCCATTTGGCTCTGTTACCAGACGCGTTCACTTGGCATACCCAGCGGGCAGCGGCAGGAACTGCTTAATGTCCCTGGGAATCAGTGTCCAAAGCATTCAAGCCATCGGGACAGCTGGGCTGCAGGAAGTTGTTGACAGATATCCCAAGGCATTCCCCTGGGAAAGGGGGGCTTACAGGGGAGCCAGAGCGACTCCAGCTGGACCTGCCACTGCACCAGTGCTCGTGAGGGACAGAAAGGACCTTTGCTCTAAGAAAATGAAAAGAAGTGTTTGAGCATCCATCACATCCAGGCTGCTAAAACCAGTCACACACACCTGGCCACTACTCAGATGGGCTGGTGCCTAAAGCCAGCAGCCTTCTGAGCACAGAGGCCCAGGATGACAAAATCCACCATAGAGAAGATTACACAAAGCTATTTTAATGTAATGGAAAATAGGATCGATCAGCTGGAGGAGAAAAGTCACAACGTCTTCAATCACAAATCAAGCATGAAGCTAGTTCTGTGCCCGAGGAGAAAAGGCACAGACTCTCAGCGAGGTTCCTGAGGCTCTGGGGTCCAGCCCTACCCTTGAGTCCCAGGTTCAGCTTCCACCACGTCCTCCCCCATCACTGCCCTTCCTTTACCCCCTCCCTGCACACTCACCAAAGTCCTACACATCCTTCCAGGCCAGCTTTAGTGCAACCTCCTCCAGGGAGCCTTCTCTGGTTCCCGCAGAGACAATAACCCTTTCTCTGTATTTGCATAGTCCTTTGCATTTATGGCCACACTTAGCCCACTCTACCTGGTGCTTACAGATAGATATACCTATCTTCCCCCATTTGTACACTAATGTTTTATATACTGACTCAGACATTTAACAGTTAAATACTAAGACTGTCAGAAACACACTCAAACGCTTAAAAGAGTGCCAATGCCTCAACCGCCTAACTTTAGACTAAGGAACCACCCAGGAAACAGGTGGCGTGGCTGCAGGGCTGTGTGTGGGATGAGCAACTAATTCCCGCCCTGCCCTCTGTGCAACACTGGGCGAGCCACAGAGCCTCTCCGGATTTGCATTTCCTTTTCTGGAAAATAGTAGCATATCTTCCCCACAAGGTTGCTGGGAGGATTAGATGAGCTAAGTTACGCCAGTGCCAGCATCTTATAGGCATTCAAATGCCCATGAAATCGAACTGAACTTTAGCCTGAACTAGCTAAGTCAAAAGTCAAAGACTCGCAGAGGAACAGTATTTTACAGAGACAGTTCAGTGTCGTGCTTGGAAGGCAGGTTCTGGAGTCGGCTTGCCTGGATTTTATTCCTGGCACCACCTCCTTGGAAATTTCCTCTGGCCTCAGTTTCCTCATCCACAAAATGGGGATGGTAATAATAGGACGGTTGTCAGTATGAGATGAGGCACACACATTTGATGTCTGGTGCTTGGAAAGCTCTCGATAAATGTTAGCTATTACTATGATCTGGAATCTAATTTTGCATGGTGGGACTTTAAGAAAACAATTCTGTTTCACTGGAACAAAACAGTGAGTGTTGAAAATGAAGTCATTATGCTAAAAGCCACCAGAACTTGAACTTTCAGTCATAGAAGCCACAGGGTGAGTAAACAGTAGCTGAGGATTTCTCAAGGTGTGAATTTTACCTGTAACTTGGGTGCCGAATGTAGATGCCTAGACCCTATCCCAGATCTATGGAGTGAGATTCTCTGCGGATGGAGCCCAGGAGGAGGCACTTTTAACAAACCCCTCAGGGTATGTGATAAACCCAAACAATGTGTCCAATCACTGTCCTATCATAGAAACTACTAACACGGAGACACTCACCAGTACATCCAGTGTTAGTTGGGTGATATGGATCCTCTTGCTGGTTAAAAGGTTCTCTTGCCCAAGGGGTAGGAGTTTTCTGTACATGTAGGGGGATCACTGCAGGTACCCCTAGCATGTGGTTCAGTGTGCCCCTCTTAGGTACCTCCACTTGTAAGCTCTTTGGATCTTTGATTCAGGGACATAGTCCGGTAGTGGGCTGGAGCCAACTGTGTACCTCTCTTCCCAACTCCACATGTAGCCACTTCACATTCGTTGTTTGAAATTCACCATAGTGAGAGTATTTGCACCCTGGCAAAGCAAAGCCTACAGATCAGGGCTCTTAAATTTGCGCAGAGCCAGTATACCAGCGCTCCACTGGTTCTCTCCCATAACAAGTTCCATGCTGGAACCCAAACTCCATCGAAAGTGGTCCAGCGCACTATTATTTAGGTCCTTGGATGGACTGGGGCCAGTTAAAGCCTGGTTTCTGAAAACCCAGGTAAGAAAGATGCTAAGAGTGTTTTGATGTCTCGTCCTCGTGGATTGGCTCAGGGGAAAACCTGCTTTGTGCTCTGCAGTCGTATCCTAACCCCAGCACTGGTCTGGCCGTGCAGCAGATCGCAGTCTTGATACCCAAGTGGAGTGGGGTCAACTTGGTGTGGATGTTTCGGGGCCAACCCCTCATCACTGCTGGAAAAACACCCCGGTTCTCCTGAGGACTGCCCAGTGGCCTCTACCTGCAGGAAACCAACCTACGACGCCCAGGCAGGGCAGAGGTTCCGCGATAAATCTCCTTCCCATCCCTGAGAGTGGTGGTTCAGGTACAGGGGTGGCCCAGCTAAGCTTCAGCCCCAACCCCCGGCCTGCTGTTCAGACCCACCCCGCCAGCTGCCTTTCAAAAGGTCACCCGTTAAGGGCCGTAAGCCCTGAAGTCGGCCCCATTTCGGCAGATACGGCTGAGGGAAACTTACATTTTTCCTCTGAATTTCTCCACTCAGCAGTCAGGTGAGTCAGGGAGAACTCAGTCCAATTCCTCAGGAAATCCTACTATGCATCGGAAGGACACGGCCTGAAAAATTTATTTTTGTGCTTTTATTTACTTAAGGCCTGCAGGCCTGGGGAAGCTTTCTCATAGTGCTATCAAGCTGCTTCTCACTTCCCAGAAAAAAAAAAGATCCCACCTTCCTGGAACACTACCGGCCCTGGCGTGGCCACATGGCCTTCTCCTCCAGCCCCTACAGTCCTGCGGCCAGTCCCCTGAGCTCAAATGCCCTCTGCCCTGGGGAGAGCGGCTGTAGGAAGACACTTTCCCAGAGCGCCTGCGGCTCTGGGCCCTTGATTCCCGGCGGCAGGAGGCTCCCTGTAGCAGCCGGCAGGGCCTGCCCGTCCCAGGGCCGCCCAGAGCTCACGTAGTTCTGATTTCCTGGTTTAAATGCTGTTTTCGATGTAGAGGCACAGGCTATTTCCATGGGGTTCGTGCCTGCTATTCTAGAGGCTTCCCAGTGTAAACTGCCTGGGGGCAGGGCCGGGTCTCTTTGGACAGTCTCATCTTTCCAGAAGAACCAAATGCTCAGATCAGAAGACGAACGTGCTCCGTGTACTCAGGACTTGGTAAACTTCGACCTTGTCCCAACTCTGCCTCTGTGTCAAATCTACCCAGTTGGGTTGCTGTCCAGCCAACTTCAATGTGGACCCTTAACCGGACCCCAGGGCAGGCCACACACCGCACCCTCCAACTGGCCAGCAGTGGTGGGTCGTAGAGGTGCCCCAGACACTGTCCTGGGGGGCCAGGGATGGGGGTGACGGAGGGGTGAAGTCATATGTGCATTCAATCTGCATGCCTTTTCCAGGAATGGTTGAAGAGGCCCTCTCCTCTGCCCTGGCTCCTTCCTCAGCTTCCCTGGCACCACGGGCTGCTGGGGTCCCCTGAGTCAGTGCCCCATGGCTGGCCGTCACCCCAGTGACCCAGATCCCATCCAGTGGAGGGACCGCTCGGGCCCCGGCTGTTGTGAGAAGACGGCAGGGCTCAAGCAGTATCTGGGGCTTCAGGCCTCAGTCAGTAACTCGTCAAGGCGTGAGACCTCTCTGGGTCCCCAGAGCGCCCCCTTGCTCCTGCCCCGGCCAGTGATACAAGGCGCTGGTGTGTGGTTCCATACCTGGCTGAGTGGCAGAATCTCTCAGCATCTAAGGTACAGATTCCTGGCTTGTAGCCAGACTAACTGAATTAGAAACTCTAGGGGTGAGTCCCAGGAATCTGGATGTTGGAACAAAGCTTGGCCTGTGACTTTGATGTCGCTGTTCAACCCAGCACCGGGCTAGACTCCCCCAAAGGTCACTTTCCATAAAAACAGCCTATTACCTTACATACTTTCACCGTTTATGAGCCGAGAGGGGGAAGGGAAAGCACGGGGTTAAGAAACGTCTGCTGACTTGCCTCTCCAGCAAAGAGAGGCAAGAGAGGGGAGAAGAATATTCAGGCCTCTCCCTGGCCCAGCTGAGTGGCCTCCAGCCAACCACAGAAGGCAACTCAGGAAGGGGCCACCCAGGTGAGGGATGGGTGTCACCCTTTTCAGGTTTCAGCAGCAGCCCTTACCCAGAACTCCTTGCGTAAAAGGAAGGGGAAGAGGGTGGCCCTCAGCAAGGGCGCCTGGGCCCAGGCACACCCCTGGGGCTGGACACGTGTGGCCCTGGCCTCCCTTCTGTGCGCGATACCCTGTCAGGTCCCCTAGGCTGCCTTCCCCTCATGGATGTACCAGGAAAAGCCCTTCAAGACAAGCAACAGCCATGCTGAGACCAACTCAAACCAGGAAAAGGCAGCCCTAAGCCCCTGATGTGAATGGCTAGGAAGGGCCTGGCTGTCTTATCTCTACAAAAGCCTGATGAAAGGGGGGCCCTGTGCCCAGCTGTCCCAGGCGCTTGCGTGTCTGAGTAAAGAGCCGGCACACCCCACCCTGCACCAAACAAGATGCAGAACAGCATTAAGTTCAGAGAAGAGGGGAGCTCTTGTCGGCGAGGAACGGAAATGCCCCCACTCCCTCCTCTCATCTGAGACGAAATCAGCCTCCCCTTCCAAGCAACAAGTAAGGGGTAGAACTTCTGGGGCAGCTCTATGAAACCATTTGCACGCTAACCTGACGTTTCTACAAACACCTGTGCCATGTGTTAGGTGCCGGCCAGGGTCTGATCTATGCTAGAGTCTTAAGGGGAAAATTTATTGATAAAATAATATTATTGAAAACAACATCCATCACAGCAGCCAACATTTACTATCACTTACTTATTCCCCGCTAGGCACTGTGCTAAGTGCTTTATGCTGATTGTTTCATTTAATTCTCACAGTAGCCCTGCAGGGGCAATGGTCTCTCCATTGTCTAGATAAGGAAATAGAAGCTCAAAGAGGGGAAGCTATTTGCTGCCAGGCTCACAGCTTGGAAGTGGTGGACCCAACATGTGAACGCTAGTCTGCTGACTCTTCACTCCCAGGCATTTCTGCCTCTGCAAAGAGGACGGAGGCTCGGAGGAAAGGAGACCGGTGGGGAAGGGACAGGAACAGGTAGGGTTATAAGCAAAGGCCTGTGGAGTAGCATTTAGCAAATGTCCAGGGACTGATTTATTCAGAGGAAGTACCGTCCACACGAGGGTGCAGCTAGGACAACGGACGCTTTCAAAACAATGAACGAGCCAGACAGTAGAATGTACTGGTAGAATAAAGGGCTAAACTGTGCCAGACAATTAGAGAATAGGACAGTATGAAGTGATGTGGGAACCTAGCAGAACAGGCAGAAAGGGCAAAGGGAGCTGGAGGAGGGAGCAGTGAACTCGGGCCGAGGTGGCAAGGGCTTGCTCTCAGAGGGTGGTCTCTGTGGGCAGAGAGAAGATCTTGGCAGGGGCCCCTGGTGCTAGAGGCAGGAAGGCGGGCACCCACGCCTCCTGTGTGGAGGCTGGCAGCTAATGGCACCCGTGGTGATTCAGTGCAGGAAAGAGGAGACTGTTGGGTCCACTAAGTGCCATCATCAACTCCCGTACCCATTCGTTCCACTCATTCATTCATTCATTCATTCATTCATTCAATGCTTATTTATTGCCATTACTAAATGCCAGGCACTGGGGTTCAGAGAAATGAATTAATTCCTGCCCTCAAGGAGCTCCCTGCCATTAAGGGAAGCTGGCCCACAATTCACTATGACACATGGTAAACAGGGTGTGTACAGAGTACAAAGGAGGAAGAGCCGGGCTGTGGCAGGGGGTGGGGGCTTCCCCAGGATGATCCCAGAGGTGGGTCTAGACAGATGAGCAGGAGTTCCCAGGAAGGCTAGGGTGGAGGAGCGCCCCAGGTAGAGGGAAAGAAGAGGAGTGAGATGGTATGGTCTGTTCAGGGTACCTCAGGTAGGTCAGTGTGGCAAAGACGAGGGAACTGGGAAGAAGGGCAGGAAATGGGGCCGCAGAGGTGGGGAGGCCAGGTTTTACTGTGTGTGCATGTGTATGAGAAGGAGAGGGTGGAGAGCAGAGATGGAGTGGGTGTTCTGGAGGCAATGCTGAGCTTACTGGGACAAGCCTGGAGGTGAGGAGGCTGCTTTGAGGAGGGTGCTGGTGTCTGACCTGGGGGCAGCAGCTGCAGGGATAGACAGGATGAAGGACCCAGAGGACAATCAGCACTGACCCACTGTGGGAAATGACCTGCAGCTTTCTGGCTTGGGATACTGGGAAGAGGGGAAGGTGGATGAGAATATAGCAGGAGGGCATGCATGGTGCTGTGGACTGAATGATGTCCCCCCAAATTCATATGTTGAAGGCCTAACTTCCCTCCATGTGATGGTATTTAGAGATGGGGCCTTTGGGAGATAATTAGGTTTCGATGAGGTCATGAGGATGGGGCCCTCCTGATGGGATAAGTGCCCTTACAAGAAGAGGAAGAGACACCAGGGTTTGCCCTCTCTCTGCCGTGTGAGGACCCGGCCATCTGCAAGCCAGGAAGAGGGCCCTTGCCAGGAATCAACCATGCTGACAGTCTGATCCTGGACTTCCAGTCCCTGGAACTGTGAGAAATAAATTTCTGCTCTTTGAGACACCCAGTCTACGGTATTTTGTCTGGCAGCCTGAAGGACGAAGACAGATGGGGCAGTTATATTTGTTTTGTAACCTATTGAGTTTGAGCAATTGATTGGCAGTTTAAGAGGCAAGTTGGGGCCAGAGAAAGACTGAGACAATCATGAGCACGTAGATACTAGGGGACATGGTGGGGGTCAGCCTGTGAAATGATGCTGCCGACAGCAGGACCGAGGAAGGAACTTGGGAATAATGACCAGGAAAGTACAAGAGGAGGGGAAGGGGCCAGTGCAGGAAGCTGAGAAGGGATGCTCAGAGGGGCAGGCGGTGAGCCATGACAAGGCACCAAGGAGGACGCTGGCAATGGAGTCCAGTGCACAGACCTCAAGTAAGAAAACGCTGCAAAGTGTCCGACGCCTGACAACGAGGAACAAAAGCTATTTTGGGGGCAAGGTGGGGTGTGGAAGTCAAGTGGTCACTGCTGAGACATGCAATCAAGGAAGGGTGATTGGTTTGTTTTGATTTTAAAGAACACATATTTAAATAAGGTTTGGATCTGTAAGAGGCCAGGAGAGCATTCTTTGCCCTTCAGGGGTCTTCACCTGGCCTCCTGCAGTTCACCACTCAGCCACACCTCCTGTGCAAGAGAGACCCCTGCCCCCTCTCTGCCCAACCTGCCACCACAAGTGTCCCTGAGCTGCCTGCAGCAACAGCAGCTAGCACGGGTGGTGCCAACTGTGTTTACAGGTAAAGAAACTGGGCCTCAGAGAAGCAAAGTTACCAGCCTATAGTCACACTGCTAGCAAGTGGGTCAAGACCTCCATTCATGTTTTCCTCGAAAAAGCCGCCCTATACTAACCCTGCACACTCCCATACAGGGACAGGATAGGACACACCTCTGACAAGCCACTCCTGGGGCAGATCCTCGCAGGAATGACCTCCAGTGTGTTTACTGTTCTGCAGATCCATGCCCCTGGGTGTTCCCCTCCCACACGATTCTGGGCTTGATCATGCTACTTGCCTTGGCCAATGAGACAATGGCAAACGTGACACAAACAGACAGAAAGTACTTGTGCACTGGGGTTTGTTTGCCCTCTCCTGCTGCTCTTTGGAACCCTGACACCTCACATGAAGAAGGCCAAGCTGGCCTCCATAGAATGGGATAAGCTGATCCTGTCTAGGCTGCTCTAGGTCAACCAGCCTCCCAACCACCAGACAGGTGAGTGAGGCCATCCTAGACCATCCAGCCCCAGCTGAGCTGTCCACACCAGGAAAAGTACCCTGATGACCCACAGAATCATGATAAATGATGTTTATTGTCTCAAGCTATCAAGTTTTGGTGTTGTTTGTTCTGCAGCAAAAGCTGACTGATACAAGTCCTGAAAGAAGGCCCAAAGCAGCTTCTCCTCCTTCCAGCTCTGAAGTAGTGGAGGTGAATTCTAGGATCTCTGCACGCTCCTTCAGCTATGGAAGAATCACCCAAGAATACAACACCACCCTTGGCCTGGAGGGTCCCAGTGCTTCCAGAGGGAGTGGGAAAAGGGACAGTCTTCTGTGTACCTTCCCTCTGGAATGCACGGTGGGCCTGCCCCCAACCAGCAGGCAGCTCCTGGCAGGTGCCAGGTTATTTGGGGACAAGGTGACACAGTAGCATGCTTCTGTCATGCTGTCCCTAGCCTAGTGTTTTTCCACTGATGAGAAAAGGAGGAGATCATCTCTTTAGTGAGCGCTACTGCAAAGGCTTCGAGACAGCATTTCATCAAAGGGTGCTGGAGGAGCTCTTTCGGGAGACGCTGCAAAACCCAGCCATCTCTAGCTCCACTTAACAAGGGGCTTGCTGTTTCTGTTTCTGGAGAGGCATAAAAATGAATGAGTAGCCAAGAAAGCTAACCTGATCAGTGGCACTTTGATAAGGTGACAAAATCACTCCCTCCTCCAGTGCGAATCCACTCTCATGGCAAACTATTATGGGAAGGAAGCATCGACTAATTCGAAGAATCTCTAGGACATGAGAAAAATCAGCACCCCAAATGCCTGAGCAGAGAGAATTCCTTGTAAAGAAGAGAGAAAACAACAGCAACAAAAATGCTAGGATGTCACTTTCCCCAAGCATATTTATAAAGGGAGGAGGAGGGAAGAATTAATTAGGACAGGAGCTTCTACCCAAGTGACACGGAAGATGCAATTATTTTTGCTGCTTTTATAGACCAAGTGCCCCTTCTAGGTGGGGACAGATGCCGGATGCCGCCCACCACTTTAAAAAATGACTTTGAGGGCTTCCCTGGTGGCGCACTGGTTGACAGTCTGCCTGCCGATGCAGGGGACACGGGTTCGTGCCCAAGTCCAGGAAGATCTCACATGCCGCAGAGCGGCTGAGCCTGTGAGCCATGGCCGCTTAGCCTGCGCGTCCAGAGCCTGTGCTCGGCAACAGGAGAGGCCACAACAGTGAGAGGCCCGCGTACCGCAGGAAAAAAAAAAAAAAAAGACTTTGAGGCTTTGCTAGTTCTAATGATGCTTGAAACAAAGATGGTTCTTTTGTTTATTCCCTGTTTGCGAAGCCCCAGCTGCCCATCAGAACATCACTGACTGGATTATTTATTTCTCATTGCCCAACCTATGGGGCATAGAAGAATTTTTACAGAGCCAAACCGTGAGGCGTTTTCTCCCAAGGGGGTGTGGATGTGCCTCTTCAGTACTGTAGAGCATGGCCCGTTAATCCGCTGGGTTTGGACAGAGAGGACTGATGCCTAACTTTGGGTGGGACAAAGGCTCTGAGAGTCAGAGGCTCGATTTTTGTCACTCCCTGCCATGTACAAGCTGTGAGGTCTTGGGCAAGTCCCTTAACCTGGAGAAAATTCAATAAAACTACGGGGTGGGTTAGTGACTAATGAATTGTTGTCCTTTTACTGAGGCCAAATAAGTAAATTACATGAGATCTACCCTCTTAACAAATTTTCAAGTATACAGTACCATTAACTATAAGCACAATGCTGTACAGCTTATCTCTAGAACTTTTTTATCTTGCATAACTGAAACTCTATACGCATTGAATGGCAACTCTCCATTTCCTCTCCCTCCAGCCCCTGGCCACCACCATGCTACTCTCTAAGAGTCTGACTACTTTACATACCTCCCGTAAGCGGAATCATGCAGTTTGTCCTTCTGTGGTTTATCTCACTTAGCATAATGTCCTCAAGGTTCAAACATATTATATTCTTATAAATAACACTGACATGGTACTCACTGTTTCCACGGCAAGTAGTTACATATATAAACTCATGTAATCCTTCAAAAATCCTGTGAGGTAGAGTATAATTATTATCTCTTTTTGAGACACAGGGGGTGAAGTAATGTGCCCAAGCTCACCTGGTGTGAACATAATAAACATGGCGTTGTTTCTGTACACTTTAAAATTTCTATGTCAGCAAACAGGCTTACAGAGATACTAAAGCTCCCGAGGATGACGGCAAAAGATGGGACAGGGAGAATAAATGAGAGGCAGTGTCTGAGGGTCCATCCTTGTGTAGGTGGAAGTGGTCCTTCACAGCTTGAAAGAAGAGAGGCCTTGGAGCTGGGGGGACCTGGGTTCAATTCTGGCTCTACCCTCTGCTCCAGACACTTGGGAAACAAAAATGAACAAAACCAACAAGCCCCCTGCCTCGTGGAGACTACGTCCTAGCCAGGGGGTGGGACGGACAAAGAATAAACAATAAATACTTCAAATAATGTATAGTATGTAGGGGGGGGTGAGTAGTATGGAAAAAATCGCTTGAGTGGATAGGGGATTGGGACTGCTGGTGGGAAGGCTAGTTGCACCTTTAAAAAGCGTGTCATTGAGAAGACAATATTTGCCAAAGACTGGAAGAAGGTGAGGGAGTTGATCATGAGGCAGGAGGATATCTAGGGTCCCTTGCTCCAGGCAGAGGGAAGAGCTAGTGCAAAAGTCCCGAGGTCGGGTGAACCTAGGATGTACGAGGAAGAGGAGGAAGGCCACTGTGGTTGGAGGGGAGCAAACAAGGGCCAGGCTAGAAGGTGATGAAGCCAGGAACAACATGGGGGATTGGCAGGGGTGGGAGACACGAGGATGGCAGTGGTGACTCTGGGTGACATGGAAGCTAGTGCAGGGTCTTGAGCAGAGGAGTGAGATGATCTGAACGTTCAGCTTTTGCAGTAATCTGGGTGATGGTGGCTCAGATCAGGGAAGCAGAAGTGGAGGTGGGAGAAGCGGCTGGTTGGCTCTGGACCTAACCCTAAGGTACAGTCAGCAGTGTTTCCTGGTGGATTGGGCGTGGGGTGAGAGAAAAAGTCGGGAGTGAAGGATGACAGCAAGCATTTTGCCCATAACACCTAGAAGGGTGAAGTGGCTATTAGCTGAGAAGGGAAGGCTGTGGATGCAGCAAGTTAGTGGTTGCTATGGGTTGAACTGTATCCTCCAAAAGATACGTTGAAGTCCTAACCTCAGTACGTGTGAATGTGACCTTATTTGGAGACAGGGTCTTTACAGAAGTAATCAAGTTAAGATGAGATCATTAGGGTAGACCCTAGTCCACTATGACTGGTGTCTTTATAAGATGAGGAGAAGAGTCCCAGGCATGTACAGAGGGAAGGTGATGTGAAGACACAGGGAAAATGCCATGTGACAAAGGAGGCAGAGATTGCAGTGATGTGTCTCCAAGAAAGCCAAGGATTGCTGGCAACACCAGAAGCTAAAGAGACAAGCCTGGGGCAGCTTCTACCCTACAGCCTTCAGAGACAGCCTGGTCCTGCCAACACCCTGCTTTCCGACTTCCACCCAGAATTATCAGAGAATACACTTCTGCTGTTTTTAGCCATCCAGTTTGGGGTACTTTGTCGCGGTAGCCCTAGAAAATGAATAGAGAGGGAAAGGCTAGGAATTGTTTTCAATACATTAAATGTGGAGATGCCAAGTAGACACTGGCATATACAAGTCTTGGGTTCAGGAGAGAAGTCCAGGCTGTTGACAGAAATCTGGGAGATGTCTGCAGATGGAATTCCAAGGCATGAGCCTGGACGAGATCAGTAAGGGCTAAACATAGACGGAGATGAGAAGACGGCTGAGGACTGGGTCTGGGGTGATGCAAAGTTGAGGGATTGGGGAGAAGTGGAAACTAGCAGAGGAATCTGCGATGGTGCAGCCAGTGAGGTGGGAAGAAAGCCAAGGGCATGGAACCCTGGGAGCCTGTTCCAGGGCTCGCCTTGTACTATGAGGTTTGTGGGAATGTCTGTGCTTGCAAATGCAGCCTGCTTCGTGGCACAGTACCTGGTCCAGAGCAGGCAGTCAATAAACATTTGCTGAAATTAACGAAATAAACAGATGACTGAAATGAGCCTCTTCTGGCAACTATGGCATAACCTGTGTTGACACTAAGTTTAGAGTCAATTAAAACATATGAACTTTGTAATATGTTTATTAAGCTCTATCTCCCCGTCATGTACTTGTTCAGCTGATTTTTAAGCCTCAAGAATGAGATTTTACATAAATTCCTATTAAACTTGATTGATTTCACTGAGACTAGTGAGATATTCGGGATCTTGGTTCTGTCCGTTTAAATCCTGGTTTTCACAGGGAGCAGACTGGTGGCTACCAGAGGCAGGGGGGTAGATGGTGGGGGAAGTGGGCGAAGGTGGTCAAAAGGCAGAAACTTCCAGGTATAAGATGAATAAGTTCTGGGGATGCAATATACAGCAGGGTGACTACAGTTAACAATACTGTACTGTGTATTTGAAAGTTGCTAATAGCGTAGACCTCAAAAGTTCTCATCACGAGAAAAAAAAATTTGTAACTATATGAGGTGATAAATGTTAACTAAACTTACTGTGGTAATGTGACAATATATACATATATCAAATCATTATGTGGTATACCTTAAACAAATACGAAGTTATATGTCAAGTGTATCTCAATAAAACTGGGAAAAAATACTAGTTTTCAGGCTTTGCTTTCTGTTCTCCACAGACTTTAATAAGCATATTATCAATATCTTTACTCAAGCCATAAACACAACACTCAGTAGGGCAGGGGCAGGTAAGAATCCTGTAACGTTCCCCTAGAGTGGTCTCCCTGGCTTAGTAATGGCCCACTTGTTCAACAGATATTTATTAAGCATCTATTGTGTGGCTGGCATTGTTCTAAGTACCAGTGAACAAAACAAACAACCCTGTGCTCATCAACTTACAGTCGGGTACAACCTTTCAATCTGCCACAAATCTATCTACTTGCATGATTTTTAGAACGAGACTGTCCTCTCATCCATAGATATTCATGAGAGACTTTGGTCAAAAGCCTTGTTAAAAGCAGGGAGACTGTGCCTGTAACATTCCCTGACCTCTCAGCCCAGCAGCTTCTCAGATGGGGAGACGGTGTTTCTCTGGCGTGTGCAGTTTCTAGTAAACCCAGGTTGGCTGCTGGTGAACACTGCCTTCTCTTCCCGGGTTTTAACAGTGCAGACCTCTCCCCTGGTCTGTCAGTTCTGGAATTAATTTTCTTTCCTTTCCAGAAAACCAAAAAAATCGACTACTTTTAGTCTTATGGGACTTCTCCTTTTCTCTGATTCTGCCAAGTTCACCAAAAGCAATTCGATCTCGTCTTTTTTCAGTATCCTAGAACACCATTTTCTGGACCCCAAATCTGAACTTAAAAGAGCTGGGTCTTCTCTGATAACTTCTCCATCTATCCTGAACTCCAATTTCCTCTTATTGGTTATGAATCCCACCCTTCACAGTCTGCAAATCTTTCTTTCTTTCTTTTGAAAACTTGCAAATTATTAGATTAAGGCAGCATACATTTCCCTAATGAAGTATTTCTTGGAAGACCTTTACCAAGTTCTTGAAAGTTAACATGTACTTACAAGCCGTGGGCAAGATGTACTGTCGATGTCATAAAAATACCAATTTAACTTGGTTGACATTAATTTTGATCCAATGATTGAGCATTTAAAGTTAAAACTATGTAGATATTAGTAAATTGTCCATTTATAACACCTTTCTTCTTAATGACTTCCTGGCCTCAATCTTCTCTTCCCCCATTTCATCTTATATAAAAGCTGTCTTTCCCAGACACGCTGTCCTCAGGAAATCTTCCTAAGGTAGACCGAGTCTGCAGCTCTCTCCATACCCTGTAGCCTCCCATCATCACTGGGCGCTCTGACCCCATCCTTCAGCACGCGCTCTCTGCCCAGGGGCCTTCCCTGCCCACCTAGTGTTTCTTTCCTCACTCAGCTTCCAACCATCAGCCACAGCAAGGCCAACAACCATGCTGACCTGAAACTGACAGGCAGTTCCCTGCTTTCACGCCAGAAAACTTTAGAAAACTCAGTATCGTTGCTCCCACTGAACTTGAGGTGGTGAGAGTAACTGTGATGATGATGATGTTGAAGAAGGGGCGGCGGGGAGGAGAAACTATCAATTCAGTGGTTTTTTTTCAGGGTCTAGGTCTGAGGAATACGAAGCTAGGATGCCCGCGTGTATTTGGCTACTGGATTACATTTACATATACCTGGAGGTTTATAATAGGTATTTTATTATTACTGGACCTTCAGGTGGGTTTTTGTTTGTTTGCTTGTTCTCCCTGCTTCTTAATTCCTCCCTCATTTCAGGGACTCATTGACTCCAGTGCTTAGAAATCCTTTCAAATCCATGTGAGGAAGGATAAAAAGAAATGTATGAGAGAGGAGGACAGAAGAAGCAAGGGCCTGACAGAGTTGCAATTACTTGATAGTTTAAAAGATAACATTTTAATTTGTCTCTCACCTCCTCATGGCTAGACATTCAGAGAAGATACAGAAAGTGTCATGTAAAAATAAATTCTTCTTGAAATAAGAGGAGAACGTTCTGAACTGCTTCTTCCTGGGGCTTTGTACTTGTTACCGTGTTTCACAGAAATTGCTAGTCTAGAACAATCGGTTCACAGGGCTGTGACTAAAGATCATTTACCGGGGACACATGAGGAACAGAATTGCTGCTGGGAGGGGTGGAGGGCTGTGGAGGGGGCGGGTCCTTGCCAGGGGGGCCCTGGATGTGCTCCCACCTCTCCGTCCCCACCTCACTTTCCTCTCTTCAGGGGAAGGAGAGAAATCATTCTTAGAGGTAAGTAGAGGTGCCCATTCCCTTTCTCTCCGACATTCTGAGAACTGCTCATTTGCGCCTGGAGAACCAGGCATTACGGAGTGATGAGGGGGAGAAGTGGCAGGTGTAAGGCCATCCGAGAGTCAGAAACCACGGACATCGCACACTGGCACTTCATACTTGTTCACTTCAGCAGAGGTGGCGTTTCCCTCTAAATGTTCTACGCTGAGATAATTTAGCTTGAAAAAAAAAAAGTATTGTTTCCTTGAAACGTGGCAGATTTGACCACATATATTTATCTCCTTTCCCTCTTAACTCCCTGGAAGAATATATTAAGGCTATTAAAGTGGTTGAACACTGAGCACAGAGACGTGCGAGGAGCCCGGGGGCACCCTCCTGCAGGGAAGGCACGTGGGCTGGAGCCTCCCCCGTGGGTCGGCAGTTCAGTGTGCGCATGCGCAGGAAGCAGATCAATTTTCCACACGGGCCTGGAAGGCTCAGGGCTGGAGGCAACCATACCTTGGAGGGAGTGGACCTGGGAAGGGAAGGGATAAGCAGGAGGGTTGGTTGGAGGCTGAACAGCCAGAGGCTGGACTTAGTCCCTCCCCAAAAGGCTCCCTCTAGCTTTCCGCCATCTCTGCCTCAGCACCGTCAAGGAAATGAGAGCCTTATTCTCAAGAGAGCCTACTCCAGGCAGGTTCCTGTCAGCGCAGAAGATGGTGCTGGATGAAAACAAGGCATGAAGTGAAAGTCTACGTCCTGAACAGCGGACGGAGCACCAGCCACTGCCCTCCACAGCTTATGCCTCCCAGGCAAGAGAACCCAATTGGCCCCATGTCCTTCAGGGGAGATGAACTAGCTCCCTGTTGATAAGAATCACCAGACGTTTGAGGAAAGCCTCCTCAAATGAAGAAGTCAGACCAAAATCATCAGGAAAGTGGAACGCAAAGAAAACAACCAATTCAGGAAGAATAAGAAAACAGAGAGAGAGAGAGAGAGACCCTATTACTAATATCACCAGTGATATAAGACATTGCATCCGGGAAACAAGGGTGCTCTGAAAAAAGAATCAGAATAGGAAGAACTCCTAGAAATTAAAAATATGTCAACTGAAATAAAAAATTCAGTGAAAGATACTGGAGAGTAAAGCCAAGGAAATAGCCCAGAAGGTAGGACAGACTCATAAAAGGATAGGGAGTAAGGAGAAAAAGGAAAGGGCTTAGAGATCAGTGTAGGTTGGCCCTCATTAACTATCAGGGAGTTCCGGAAAGAAGGAACAGGGAAACGATCAAAGGAATCATTTGGAATATGAACACATTCTAGAGTCAAAGGAAGGCATCTTCAGATTGAAAGCTCCCATTGAATGGCCAGCTCAAGGAACAGGCCAAAACGAAAGGGAGGAATGAAGGGAGAGAGTGAGGGAGGAAGGAAGTTGGGAGAAAAGGAAATAACCATCCAAGGCATGTTATTTTGAAGATAAAGAGGAGCTCTCATAAACTTCCAAAGAGAAAACTGGTCACATTAAAGATTCAGCATGGGGCTTCCCTGGTGGCGCAGTGGTTGAGAGTCCGCCTGCCGATGCTGGGGACGCAGGTTCGTGCCCCGGTCCGCGAAGATCCCACATGCTGCGGAGTGACTGGGCCCGTGAGCCATGGCCGCTGAGCCTGCGCATCCGGAGCCTGTGCTCCGCTAAGGGAGAAGCCACAACAGTGAGAGGCCCGTGTACCACAAAAAAAGGATTCAGCATGGCATTAGACTTTTCATTAGCAACACCAGAAGCTGGGAGGCAGTGGAGTGTTACCTTCAAAATTTGGAGAGGAAATCATTTTCAACTGAAAATTTTATACCCAACTAACCATCGTTGAGGTTGAAGGAGGACAAAGGCATTTTCAAATCTATGTGGCCTCAAAAATTTTTGCTTCCCATGCACCCTTTCTCAGAAGGCTGCTGGAGGATGTGCTCTCCCCAAATAAAGATGTAAAATAAAAACGAGGTAGACATGAGGTCCAAGAAAAACAAGGAACAAGGATCCAAGACACAGAGGCACAGTGAAGTCCCCAGAGGACACCTGGAGAGTGACAAGCGTAGATGGAGCAGGAAAGTGGAGGATCCGGGAGGGGCAGGGCACTGAGAGATTATATGATGCTTGTGAGCATTTGGCAAATGGCACTGGTAGGCATTTGATAGCTCTACGGGGGCATTTGGGGAGAACATGCAACAGGTATGTAGTAACCTAATCAGTCTTTTAAAGGCAGTTACTAACTTTGAGAAGAAAATCTGTATACGAAAGAAGCATAATTCCAGTATAGTTGGTTCTCTAGTGAATAAAATTGAAACCATCATCATACTGTAAAGACTGACCACAGATTCCGTCCCACTTTATGTCTAACTTTCCTGGGAAGGTGGGGAGGGGAAGTGAGGGTGGGTGGTGCCAGGAGGCCTAATTCCTCTAACAGGAAGTCAGTCAGCAACATGTAAAACCTATACATGAGGAAATGCAGCATCAGCATCTAATTTATGGAGGTCAAGGGAATTCCCTTCTGGTACAGTGGTTAGAACTCCACACTTCCACTGCAGGGGGTACAAGTGTGATCCGTGGTCAGGGAACTAAGATCCTGCAAGCCACGCAGCATGGCCAAAAAAAGAAAAAAAAATATTTTATGGTTACTTTATGGAGGTCAATACCAGAAGAATTAGCTAAAAGATTCTAAAGAGGTTGCTCTGGGGAATGGGTCTGGGGGGCTGGAGAGGGGCTGAGAAGGCCACTGCGGACTCTTAAACCATGTTTTAAATACAGCTCTGATAAAATAAAACTTAGGTTAAAAAATAATGTATTCCCTCATAATTTTTATATAAGAAAGATTTTAATAGGGAAAATGGAGTGACAAAGCGACCCAACATGAGGGAGATTAAGGTGGAGTAGGACACAGAGGAAACATTACAAAATTCCTAGTGTGAAATGGTTCAGATTCAGGACCCAGAAGTGTGATTTTCCAGCTGCTGGAAACTTCCAAGCACAGCACTTCTGGAAAGTCATGCTCCTTTCTCAGGCCGGGGGCACAGGGACATTACACATCCCTCAGGGAGGGGATCAACCACTGAGACGTTTCCCCAAATCACTCTCACCCTCACCACATCTGTTCTCGGCCCAAGCGGAGGCCTCCGAATGGGAAACAAGTCGGCTGAGACTTGCCTCCAGCTGTGAGCCAGAACGTTCAGGAATGTTTTGGAACGTCTGCTTCTTAGGCAGGAGAAGCCAAGAACTCTAGGAAACCCACAGGGTGGGTAGCTGTGTAAGATGCAGCAGATGACAGGTGTCACAAACAGTGATCTCTGAGTTTAGAAAACAATCAAGGGAGAACAGGCGTGGGCCACTTAAGTATTTTACCTCAGCTGCCAGAGTTCATGGTGAAAGTCAACCAGCAAGGGAAAGCCAGGCGAAGAGGGTGCAAATGACGTTTTATTTAACTGAGAGCCTGTCCTCCTTAAGGATTATAGACAGAGAAAGGCAACGTTTCCCCACCCAACTGGGAAAGTGTTAAATTTTGGTGTTTACTCTTTCATTTCCAAGACCTGGGAGTGGGATGTTAATTTTACTATTTCTCTGATGTATCTAGAGACCCTAAGGAAGGCAGAAAGTAAACAAACATTGGATTGAAAACAGAAATGTCAGTATGCACCTTCTACCCGTTGTTGATACAGGAGAAGGCAATTTTTATACGATTGAAACAATTAGACACGAAGATTGCTGTTCGCACACCACATGAGAACGGAAGCCTCTTGCCCAGCACACAGAAGAAACCACTGTTGTTCGGTGGTTTCTTCTGATTACAGTTAAACGCTTGGATGCTAAATGTGCTGAAGTTGGTCACTGCACTGAGGTTCCATAATAGAACAGTCCTCTTCTTAGATGCATTACAGTAGCTGGTCAAGTACTATGAAAAATTAACTTGCCTTCGAATGGTTCAGAAAAATATTACCTGTGACTATCAAAAATACATATATAAATATGTATCTGTATATTTCTGTCATCCATGTATATATGTGTTTGTATCTATCCATCCTAAAAGAAAAAAATATAGCAAATAAGGCAAAATGTGAACAATAGTTGGATTTGTATAAAAGCTGTAGGGTGTTCTTTGTACCACGGTTCTTGAAATTTTTCTGTAAATTTGACATAATTTCCAAATAAAAAGTTTAAATAACACAAAATAGAATGAACGCTTGGTATCTCAGGTGAAACTGTGAGAAAATGACTGATGCTTTCACACACATTCCAAAAGCATCCTGGGTGAGGGACAGACGCCAGACCCGAAATCTCACAAGCTGCCTGGGCTAAAACCCTTGTCTTTTGGAATAGCTTTAGAATCAGCAAGCAGTCTTAGAATGTTCAAGGTGGAGAAAAACTTGTCTTTCAGGGTGAGTTTGACTCTGGAATGGCCCAAATTCAAGGCTGCACAATGCAGCTTTAGTTCAAAACAAAGGAACCATCCAACTGTCTTACCAAATTCCAGATAATTCCGGAAAGGAGCCTCTCCAAAACGTTGGGTGCTGTTGGATAAGTCTGCAGCATGCATCAAGGCCAGCATGCATTAGGATAAAGCTGCATAAAATGACTTGTACTGTACCCAAGGGGAAATGCTTTACCAGAAAACTGGGGTACTGGAGCCCAGGAGCACCTCAAAATATTGCCGCTGGAAGACTATGCCTGTATTCATCCCTTGTTGCTAAACACATGGGTAGCTAACCTTTCACATTAAATTTAACTTGGTTTTTAAACTTCAGGATTGAGGTTACTCCTGGTGGGGTGGGAGGGAAAAGGTGAGGCAGCACACGGATGCATTTAAGTGACTACAAAAGTTCTCTCTCAACACAGGTGGTAGTGACAAGAGCATTGGCCTCATATAAGTTTGTACATGTGTTTTATGTAGTTTTCTGCATCTGTGGTGGATATTTCACAATAAGTATAGTTTAAAATCAGAGAAAAGTAAAAACATTAACTTGTTTTTGGAATTTAAAAAAAATAGTTGTGTCCCATTCAAATATCCTCTATCCCATCTGATACTGATGCCTGTAGGTCACAGAAATAGAAGCAAAGCCTTACAAACTAATATTCAAGAAAATATGTTACTTCCTGGTATGAAAATATATTACTTCCTGGTCCAAATGTACCAGCAAGTAATATACTGGCCTACAATTCATATTGGGGTACAGATAACTGATAGCTTAGTGCCCTTCTGGGGAGCAAAGCTTCTTGGAAAGAAGAAAGCAAGAATACGAGGGGAGGGATATAAGGTAAGGGAGCACCCTGGGCAGTAGGGGAAGGTGCTGGCGTTGCAATGGGAATGGCGAGGCTCACTTGGCCCCTTGGTGAAAGTGGGCCCCTGTTTAGATGGACAACAGCCATGGTTCTCAGCATGCTAAGGCTCAGACGTGCAGCTGCCTTCTGCTGGGCTATGGATGCGAAAGACTAACACTTTCCTACTTGCGTTCCAGCTTCAGAGCGCAAGGACGGTTTGTTTGTTTGTTTTGACTCTTTTAAAATAAATTTATTTATTTTATTTATTTATTTTTGGCTGCATTGGTCGCCGCGCGCGGGCTTTCTAGTTGCGGTGAGCAGGGGCTACTCTTTGTTGCGGTGCGCGGGCTTCTCATTGCGGTGGCTTCTCTTGTTGCGGAGCACGGGCTCTAGGTGCGCGGGCTTCAGCAGTTGTGGCACAAGAGCTCAGTAGTTGTGGCTCGCAGGCTCTAGAACACAAGCTCAGTAGTTGTGGCACACGGGCTTAGCTGCTCCATGGCATGTGGGATCTTCCCGGACCAAGTCTTGACCCTGTGTTCCCTGCATTGGCAGGCGGATTCTTAACCACTGAACCAGCAGGGAAGTCCCTTCTTTTTTTTTTTTTTTTTTTTTAATTGCAAATTTCCCTCCATGTCCTGGGAAGACTCGGCTGTAATCCGCCAACACATCACCTGTTGCTGTTTTAAGATTCCGTGCTGGGCAGTGGGAGCCTGGGGCTCTATCCCAGCTTGGCCCCAAGGAAGCTGCTAGACTGGAAGATCTCTAGGCTCTTTTCGGTTTTGGTCCTCTTATAACTCCATAAAAGATGGGTTATATGGATATCTGAGAGAGGTGAGTGGTCCTCAGAGGTGAAAATATACAACTCATCTCAACAGGGTTAAGAGTAGAGTGGTTAGGAGCATCCATGGGCTCTGGAGACAGAGGGACCTGGGTTTGAACTGTGGCTCCACCATGACTATAGGCAAGTTATTTCATCTCTTGCACCTTCAGTTTCCGTATCTGCAGAATGGAAATGGACACGGTGAGGCCTGTGTGGGATCACGCATGTGCAGGCTGGCAGAGAGGAAGTCGGGGCTCCGTGCGGTTAACGGTGCTCACTGCCACGGCTCTCACAGGGCTCGTATGAACTGGTGCTCAGAACATTTCATTTTCCCCTTGCATGACTAATCCTCTGCTTTGCCTGATGCCACAGATGCAGTTTTGCTACACTGCGGCGCTGCACGTACCCCGCGTGTGTAAGCCCCAGACACCTTCCTGTGCCCTGGAGACCTGCTGCCAGGCAGTTTGCACAGCCGTCTGGCTGAGGCCATGGAGCCCTTCTGTCTCCGCTTGAGCTGGACACGCTGAAATTCAAGTCTCACGGACACGCTGATGCTTCTCGAGAGATTTACCTTTCCCATATCTATACTGTCTACAGAAAGCAGAGAACTACACCGTTGGAGCCGCTGGGGAAAATGTGCTTTTTTGTGACTGGAGAGGATGCTGTTGACTCATTAGTGTAGGATTTGGGCTTGGGGTTGCTTTTCGTTTTTGTTTGTCTCTTTAAGGAAGAGTCGGAGACTTTCACGGCTTCACTTGCCCCATTACTGCTTATGACGGGCAGGAAGGGCATCTGGATGGTAGAAAAGCACAGCTGGCTGGGGCAGCAGAGGGTGGCGCTCAGGGGGCAATGAGGCGACCAACTGGTCACACAGCTAGGTTTGCATGTTGAGCGCTCTACAGTTTGTTTTGTTTTGTTTTGTTTGCGGTTCGCGGGCCTCTCACTGCTGTGGCCTCTCCCGTTGCGGAGCACAGGCTCCGGACGCGCAGGCTCAGCGGCCATGGCTCCCGGGCTCAGCCGCTCCGCGGCAGGTGGGATCCTCGCGGACCGGGACACGAACCCACGTCCCCCGCATCGGCAGGCGAACTCTCAACCACTGCGCCACCAGGGAAGCCCTGAGCGCTCTACAGTTTATAAAATATCCTCAGATATGTCAGCCCATCACTTGCCCAGCCACCCTATGAAGAAGACTGGGAACCTGCAGTACAGTATTTTTATTACCACTTCTCAGAGGAGGAAACTGAGGCCCAGAATCAAGTGGCTTGCCCAGTATCCCGCGGCTAAGTAATGGTGGATGGATTACCAAGTCCTCGTCGCCACCCTCCCGGCAGGTTGCTTCTAAGGGAGTGTCAGGTGCCCAGTGTGATCCACCAGGGAGGGGAAAGTTCTAATTCTAATTATTAGCTTTTCTTCTTCTTTCTAAAATTCATACTTGATTTTTACAGTGCAGTTTTAGGTTCACAGCAATTCTAGTTATTTTTAGCTCACCCTTTTAACTTTAAAAATGTTTTATCTGTTTGTCTTGTAATGCTCCCAATATATTATGAGTTTTAATTATAGAATAGTATATGCATATAATTTATAATTAAATACACATATGTTGGGGTCCCAGCTCCAAAAATTTTAACTGATAAGAGTGCAGGATTGAAATAGCTTGAGGAAGAGTCTTACTAATACTGGAAATTAACAGACCATTCTGCTCCTTTCTCTTCCTTTTACTATTATTAGTGACTCTTGGTCAGGAAATTTTAATGCTGTGTATTCTTCAGATTGCACCACAGCCTGGTGAAGCGATAACCTTGATTTTATAAAGAGTCACAGAAAGTGTTTTCTATCTCCTCCAAAGTCTAAGGCTGATATGAATCATCTTTCATTGTGAAAGGATTCCCATGATATGCAAACATGGCGGTTCCAAGCTCGTCCAGCAGAAGCACCCCAAGTCTCCAGCATCATTTGTGACCAATTACAAAACCCCAAAGCACAGGGGTACCCAGGTGGTTGCACATTGGTTCTTGAATCATAACAAGCCCAAGCTTCTTAAAGTTTACGTCACTACAATTGCCATTTGGTGCCATTAAGAGCATGGCATTTCCAGTAAACACAACATTGGAAGTTTAAGAAAGAAGGAATTGTATCATTTGCTCACTGCTCTATCCCTAGCAGTGCCCAGAACCCATTGGGACGTGATCGCTCTTTGCTGATTGAAGGACAGGTGGATAGACTACCCCTTGCTCTCTTCTCTCAACCAAGACACCCCTAACATGACAGCAAAGTGAAGAGAAAAAGATGAAGGCGAGAGAGTGGAGGTGGGAGATATCAACAAATAAGTAATGTTTTTGGAAGACAAAAGAAGAGTGACCACTGACTGGGCAGAGTGGAGGAAACGGTGACCTAAATGTCCACAGAAAGGGAGCTGGATGCAAGGTAAGCGGATCTGGCTGGGTCATATCCCTCGGTAGGCTTGGGAGCTGGAGACTGTACACCTCCGATCGTGGAGCGATTTGATGTGGGCTATCTGAAAGTCTGAGGGTGTATTTTCTAGGGAAATGGATTGGAAGAGGCTCCAGACCAGTGGACAGGAGGCTTGGTGAAGGGACAGGATAATGGGCAGGCTAAAAACAGAGGGATGGAGAATGGCCACACTAAAAGGTTGCCCTCGGTCCCCATCCCCATCTGCTCTCAGAGCACTCTCCCGGCAGGAAAGGGCAGGATTCATCTCTGAGAAAAACAGAATGGGCTTCAAGAAAAGGTCTCCACACACTGAGAACTGAAAATCCTCCAAAGAAACAGTGAGTTTGCAAACGCACTCCCCCTACACAGCAAGCCACCAGTCAAAACCGCCACTGACACACCCAGAACGCGAGCCTCTGTGCTCTTAAATACAAATGACCGAGGATCAGCACGCTTTTGAAGAAAGCCACCAACAGGAAAGAGACTGCGACACCTGCCAAGAACAGAGGAACGTGCGAGCCACACAAGGCATAGAAGAAAACTTCAGAAAAGCTCTCATTAAATAACATCCTCAGAGAAAAACCAAAACCAGGATGCAACGGTGGGGGAACAATCAAGAACTCTTAGAAATTAAAATTACGATAGGTGAAATAAAAATTTCAATGGAAGGTTTGCAAGATAAAGTACAGTAACTCTCCCCCAGAGCAAACAAAAGGCAAATACAAGGTAACAACCGATAGTCTTTGAACCAATAAGATCCAATATCTGACAAACAGAAATTCCAAAACAAGAGAACAGAGTAAATGGGGAGGAGGAAATGATCAAAAGACAATACGAGAACACTTCCAGAACTGAGGAACATGCATTTCCAAATTAAAAGGGCCCACCTGGACAGCGCCTGCTCAAGGGATAAAAGAAAGACCTCTACAGCACATCATCAAGAAATTTCAAATCAAGCGACAAAGAGAGGATCCTAAAAACCTTCAGGGAATAAAATAGGCCACACACGAAGGACTGGTACCTACTATTAAGAGTGACATGAGAACTAGAAGACAATACAAAAATGGCCTTAAACTTTTGACTGACGATTATTTCCAACTTTGAATATTTTATAGCCACCAATTTTTAATCAAGTGCAAGGGCAGATTAAAGACATTTCAATATTTCAAGGACTCAAAAAACTTACCTTCCATATAGAATCCACTTAGAAGGGGGGTGTTCTAGCAAACAGGGAGTAAATCAAGTAGGGGGACCAGGCCAGCAGCTACTGGACTTGCCAGGACGATGGGGAAGGGAGGCCCCAGGAGTGCACAGCAGGCTGGGTGTCTAACGGGGCTCCAGAAAATACAGGGGAACTGATGGATCATCTGATGTCTGGCCAGTTGGGAAAACAATACTGATGGGACAGGTCCAACCTCATGGTCAAAATTAAGGATACATATATAGAAAATAATGCAAGTAAAAACCATGAAGCAATCATAAGGACAGGCAAAAACTTAACTACGACAGGAAGTGTAAACACCAGTTTCTAAAACTGATAAACAACGATGTAGCCGATACACATATTTTAAAGACACAGGGAGGTAAGTACTCCTGGGCTCTGCAATGAACAACACAGATGACCGTCACGCTCCATACGCTTACTCTTCATCCTCTGGAAGTAAATACATTTGGATATTTTGAGGGGGGATCTGTTCCTCACTATCTGAACTCCCACTACTTACATCTGAAACCGAGACACCAAATAAACTTAGCTCATATGATGCCCCTCATTTTCTGAACTTGTTATGTGACTAAGGAACTAAATAGATTTAGATACTGGATACTTACATAAGCTTAATGTAACCACAGACACTTAACTGGGAGCTGTGACACAGCCGTGTGGAAGGGATGGGGAAAGGAAAGTGGAGTGGAGGGGTGCGAGGGCCAAGACCCCTCTTCTGTAATTGAAGGTTCACAGAAAATCTCTGAAATACCTAAAACTGATCAATGAAGAAGTACTCACACGACGTGTTTCACAGAGATATAAACCAGAAGAAACAGCTAAAAAGAGTGAAGAGTGGTTTCTTCCAGGGGGACAAGAGGAGTGGATAGAGATGGGGCAAGGGAGTGCTCTTTGATTAAGTTTTTTAGTGTTATTTGGGGTTGAAACTGTGCATGTATTACTTAGAAAAGAAAAAAGCACATTAAAACATTTAGTAAGAACACCAGCCTGGAGACCTGGGTTCTGGCTTGAGGTCTGTCACCAGCTAACTGTGTAATGTTGAGCACAACACTTGTTGAGCTCCTGGCCTTGACTGATTCCCATAAAACAAGAAGTTGGGGTCCTTCCCAACTCTACATTTCCATGACTGCATAATCCTCGTGTACAAACTTAGGTTTTCTCCAAATGGTGGTGGTGTCCTCCAAGCTTGCATTCCTGGACCGCAACTAATATTATTTAGCACTCGTGTTAAGAAAACAGCATTTTATTACATTAAAAGAAAAAAAAAATACACCCACAGTGGAAGCATTCGGGAAGAACTTGCAATAAGAGAGGCTTGGGGCTTAAGGGGAAACAGAGGAATGTAAGCTGCGGCTATTTTGCAGAGGAGTACGACTTGGAAGGAAACACAGGCTGGTCAAAGAAGAGAACACAACCTGACCACTAGGAAAAAAGAAAGCCACAATAGTCAAACAGACAAGAAGGGTTAGACCAAACAAGGTCTAAGTTGGATGTAGGGGAGTGAAGGAATAGAACCTGCCCAAGGGACTTATATGAGCAGAGAAGTCTTAGGGGTCAATGATTTTGGCAAAAGCATGCGACTGGAGATGAAAGAGATGAGAAAGATAGAAGCTGTAGTATTTTACCCAGAGATTTAAAAATGCTTTGCCTTTGGAGACAGAGAAGTAGGATGAGTTCCCAAAGTAAGAAATGAGAGAGTGCGACATGGAGGGCAAAGGTTTAAAAAAGGGACCACCTGATCTGAGGGTATCCCGGAAATACAGCATCTCAGAGTGAGGCCGCCCTGGACGTTCATTCCAACCCGTGTCTAATGCACCCAGAACAGAAGGAGAGGTTCAAGAGGAAAGGTCGAGGACGCTCTCTCTGCTAGCACAAGTAAGCCCTGGTGATCAAGAGTACAGAGAAAAATCCGGTAGTCAGAGTGGCAGCCATATTTGTTTAAACTGACTTCTCTTGTTGGATTCTGAATCTCTTTCCAAAATAAACAGTGTACTTTCTTCATGTCCAGGCAGTAAAGTTCATTTTTATGTCATTCATTAAACACTGAACCATTCATTAAAAAAATAAACATTTTTACTGAGGTAAAATAAACCATTCATACTTAAGGACATAGTGCTTTTTCATGTCTTTGATAATAGCTAACGTTTGAGTACTTCTAATCCAGTGACCATTCTAAGAGTGTCACGCAAAATCCCCTGTTTAATTTTTCCGACAACCTTACAAGGTAGCTACGATAGACCCACAATGTCTTATCCCAAACTCTTGGCTCACTGGGCTTCCCAAATCAGAATTTATCAGATTTTAGTAAGGTAACAGGTACATATTAGTTAATATCCCGCCGGAGTCTGGGGCTACATTCTGTAATCAAAACTAGCAGTATTTCTGCAGTGAAACATAGGAATAATCATACTAATCTAGATAAATAGAGTATAATAAATAGCCACGTGTCAGTTCTGGTCAGATTTTGATGCCATGGGAGTGTGCCTCAAACTCGGGGAAAAAACTTGCAGTTTTCAGAGTGCTGGGGTTCCAGAAATGCAGACCCCACATAATAAGGCAGTGTTATTATCACTATTTGATAGATGATGAGACCGAGGCACACAAAAAAATTATGCAACTCGTCTAAGGTCAGCCAGTAGGTGGTGGGGTCAGCAGTTGACCCCAGGCAGTCTGGTTTCAAACGTAGGCTCTTAAGTGCACTGCCATATGGCTTCTCTGTGCATGGCTTACAGTTTAGGATTGGGGTTGGCGGAGGGCATACATTACATTTTCACCATACAGGCAGTCAAGGAACCTGGATCCACATCCCAGCAAAGCCCTGCTGATATGTAAGAGAGCCAGGTGACATCAATGCTTCCCATCCCTGGACAACAGGGAGACTGACCTGTTAGAAGACCAAGGCTTACAGTTACATAAGCTGACCATGAACTAGAAAGACTCAGCACACAGAGCACCTTGGGAGGGCTGTGCTTGCTTTGAATTCCATGGAAAGGTTCAGATGAGGAGAATACAGAAAAGTCTCAGGTGTAATCACGTAAATATGGTCAGTGAGACGAATGAATCTGAATGTGAGACTTGAGAAGATAATGAAGAGAAATAACCACAAGGGCTGTTTATCAAGCACATCCTATATGCCGAATACTGTGCTAAGCACTTTATACACAATATCACGTTTTATCCATTCAACAACCTTTCGAGGGAGGAACATTATTATTCCCATTTTACGGAAGAGGAGGCTGAAGCCAACCTCACACACTTCACAGTTTATCAGAGGCGGAGCCCAAAGGGAGGAAGTAGCTGGTGGGAGGGAAAGCACCGGGTTTAGAAGCTAGAACACTCACCGAAGGAAACAGGTTGTGAACTTCACTGATTTCTACAGGAGAAACACAAGGGTTCTGTTGGCAAGGATATTCGCAGCTTATGAGATGAGAGCTATTTTCTGTGAAGACACTTTTCAAATTATGTCTTCATGGGATAATGCCTTTGACAGAGCAAATGAAAAGAGAATTTAACTACTAGATAAGCAGTCTTATTTGCTTTTTTCACAAGGAAAGATGAGCAAATATGTAGCTTCCGATCTCCAACTTGGAGAAGGCAATCAATATCTTTGACAGGCTCAGTCCTCGACTAGCAAAGTGAAAACACAGCCATTTCCCCATAGAGACAAAGTTCCTAGGGACCCATGTGGAGGAGGGAAGAGAAACACTTGCGGGATTTTGTGATGATTTAATAATTTTAATGAACAGAGATAAAAAAACAAACAAACCATAAATCCACACTCACTGAGAAATCCACACCACTGCCAGCTTCCCCCTCTTCAGTGTTCACCAAAATTGTAGACTTCAGTGCAAATGATCAAAATGCACTTACCAGAGTAAGGCTATTTCTGCGAGAGGGGAAAACACTAAAACTTCCTTTCAGAACGGGCCAAAGACAGAATGTTGTTTACATTCCAAGCAAAATCACAGGCACTTAACAACTGATGTTACAATGACCGTACAAGGACCTTCTCTGGAAAGAAGGGATTAAAAAGAAAACATCCAGTTATTACAAACTGCTTCCTGAGGTTGGGGAAGAGACAGCTTTTCTGAAACCTTCCCCACAGGAAGGCTGTGAGGGAGCTGAGACGTCCGCTCTGGTGCCCGGGTTCCCAGGAGGAGGTCATTAGAAGAGTCCTTCTTGCTGAGGTTGCCCCAAGAGCCTCACTCAAATCTGGTGGCTGCAGCCCCACTTTACCGACAAGGAAGAGAAGGCTCCAGAGGTGACGTCACCCGTTCCCAGTCATGCCAAGTATCGGAGGCGGAACTGACACTGAGGTCTGTCCCCACAGCCGGGAACCCTCTGGCAAAGCTGCAGGAGGGGCTGGAGGGACAGCCAGGGGGTCTTCAGCCCTCCTGATCCCACCCCTCAACTTAAGCCGGGGTTCCATTTTATCAGTTTCATGGATCAGGCTTTTGCTGAAGATTGGTTTTGGGAAAATGGTCCTATTCTGCAAATAACATCATTGACAACAAAGATGACGCCTGTGAAAACCACAGCCCCGCGCCTGAGGCATGCCTTGAGTTGTGACTCGAAGAGTGTTTTACCTTCTTCTCTCCCACAGCCCCTGCGGGGAAATGGGGTGTGGGGTGCGACCGGTGGTGACTGTGGAAGAGGATACGATGTCACTGCGTGGGAAATGTTATACATACCTAATGTGTGATTTGGCAACAGAAGATAACATCTGAGTCATAAAGCAGCCCCACATCAAAACAGTAAATCAAAAGCAAACAATGTGGGAAAATAAATTCCTGTATTCTTACAGAGCCTGTGTTGGGAGGATTCCCATCCCAGGGCTCTTAGCCCATAAATCAACAAACACGTCCCTTCTCTAAGAGGCAGTGAGAACCAACATTCCCGCCTCCGCACGGGGAAAGGGAATTAGGACAGTGTGTGCCATGCCCGACACGTCCACTGGCCCTGGAGACTGGAGTGGGCTGCGTGACCTGTGATCCCATTTGCGAAGAGTGTTTTATCGTCGACTATTGTAGGGTGAACATTTTAAAGGGCCAGGTTCACAGAGCTGTCCTATTCAGACTTCAGAGACATTTTCAAGTCCAGTGCTTCCCAATCCAGGTTCCCAAGGAGCCCTGGGGTGCCTCAGAAGTATCTCGGCGTTCACCCCAGGGCCACCTGTCCATCCTCCATCAACCAGAAAAGTTCCTCTTTCTGTGTTTTCTACAGAGGGCTCTAAGTAAGGTTTGGATAAGAAATGAGGTGCTCTAGTCTACCCTTCTCATATCATAGATGAGGTGACAGAGTTGAGGTTCAGAGAGGGAGAGTAAGTTGTGCACTGTCACACAGTTGGTTAATGGTCAAGTTCCAGCCTGCCTGCTCAATGCCCTGCCCCTTTCACCACCTTTGTTAGCAGGAAGGATTCTGCTTCAAAGTAACTGAATAAATGTGAATACCATGTAGTCTCACCACTGCAGCAAGAAAGGCTGAAGGCACCTCAGGCCCATTCAGAAGGTCTCCTAAACAGCTCAGGGAAAATCATGAGGGATTTAGAATGCCTTCAAGAAAGCAACTGCTTGTGGTAATGGCGATTCCAAATTCCCAATTTCCAACTCTGTGGGCTGAGCTGAGAGCAACAGGTGGACAAAATCATTACGTAAGGAACATCTGCCAACATCCATAAAGAGAAGGTTGTGGGCCAGGAAGTATGAAAAATGCCCTGGAAGACATTTGGTTAAATGTGGCAGATGGATCACCATGCTTAACTCTACACTCTCCTGAAGCCCTACTAAAATGACAGTAAATTTAATTTTTAAAAGGCATAAACTATAAGAACAATGTAAATAAGAGAGGAGATAAGAGTCGACCCAAGATGCCAACAAAACTTTGGATGCTGCTGGAGAGCAGTTGGACAAATGGCAAAGGACTTAGTAAACCTCAGCCAGTGAGTGGGATGGGGTGGGAGGCGGATTCAGGCTAATTTGAACCCTAAAGGTCCAGGAAGGTCCAGGATTGGAGGCACAGGCTACCTAGAAAACAGGAGTGAGGGTCAGGCTAGAAACAGGAAGTTTGCTGCAACGTCTGTATAACCTGATACGCTTTGCCTCTCTCTGGCTAAAGACTGTAGAAATCAAAGAGTTGTTTAAGAAAGGACATGAAATAATAGTACACTAGGGAGGCTTCTCTGTACGAGACAGGTTTCTCTGGTGGTGCAGTGGTTAAGAATCCACCTGCCAGGGCTTCCCTGGTGGCGCAGTGGTTGAGAATCTGCCTGCTAATGCAGGGGACACGGGTTCGAGCCCTGGTCTGGGAGGATCCCACATGCCGCGGAGCAACTAGGCCCATGAGTCACAACTACTGAACCTGCGTGTCTGGAGCCTGTGCTCTGCAACAAGAGAGGCCGCGATAGTCAGAGGCCCGTGCACCGAGATGAAGAGTGGCCTCCGCTTGCCACAACTAGAGAAAGCCCTCGCACAGAAACGAAGACCCGACACAGCAAAAATAAATTAAAAATAAATTAATAAACTCCTACCCCCAACAACTTCTTTAAAAAAAAAAAAAAAGAATCCACCTACCAATGTAGGGGACACGGGTTCGAGTCCCAGTCCGGGAAGATCCCACATGCCGCGGAGCAACTAAGCCCGTGCGCCACAACTACTGAACCTGCGCTCTAGAGCCCATGAGCCACAACTACTGCAGCCCACGTGCCACAACTACTGAAGCCTGCGCACCTAGAGCCCGTGCTCTGCAACAAGAGAAGCCACCACAATGAGAAGCCCACGCACCGCAACGAAGAGTAGCCCTGCTCGCCGCAACTAGAGAAAGCCCGCACACAGCAACGAAGACCCAATGCAGCCAAAAATAAATAAATAAAATAAATATATTTTTTTAAAAAACCAGTACACTAGGCGACTCAGCTGTGAGTAATACTTACACGGTCATAATGATACAAGCCTCCATATTGATTTAGTGAACAACTGCCATGTAACTATATTGGAAGGATGGATGGAGGAGAAGTGCTTGTGTGGAGGACCTATCAAAGAAATAATAACGCCCATGGAATATCTTCCATGAAAGTTATTAGATAATATTAAACTTAAAAATATCTAGAAATGGCAGGGAAAGCCAGTTATATATTTTAAAGTATAGAAGAAAATATCACAAAAAATAGTGAAAAGTATTCTGGAAGTATTTGCATCTGGGGAGTAGAAATCAAGGAAAGGGAGGAGATTGCTGATTTTTCTTGCAAAACGTATGGTACAGTTTGGGTTTTGATAAAAATAAAAATTTGTGAGGCTAGGCCAAAGACTTGCTAACCAAAGGAAGAATTTTTACTGACAACACTAAATTGGATTTTTTCTCCTCTGCAGTAACCTTTTTTTTTAAACATCTTTATTGGAGTATAATTGCTTTACAATGGTGTGTTAGTTTCTGCTTTATAACAAAGTGAATCAGTTATACATATACATATGTTCCCATATCTCTTTCCTCTTGCGTCTCCCTCCCTCCCACCCTCCCTATCCCACCCCTCTAGGTGGTCACAAACCACCGAGCTGATCTCCCTGTGCTGTGCGGCTGCTTCCCACTAGCTATCTATTTTACGTTTGGTAGTGTATGTATGTCCATGCCTCTCTCTCGCTTTGTCACAGCTTACCCTTCCCCCTCCCCGTATCCTCAAGTCCATTCTCTAGTAGGTCTGTCTTTATTCCCGTCTTACCCCTTGGTCCTTCATGACCTCTTTTTTTCTCTTAGATTCCATATATATGTGTTAGCATACGGTATTTGTTTTTCTCTTTCTGACTTACTTCACTCTGTATGACAGGCTCTAGGTCCATCCACCTCACTACAAATATCTCAATTTCGTTTCTTTTTATGGCTGAGTAATATTCCATTGTATATATGTGCCACATCTTCTTTATCCATTCATCTGTCGATGGACACTTAGGTTGCTTCCATGTCCTGGCTATTGTAAATAGAGCTGCACTGAACGTTGTGGTACATGACTCTTTTTGAATTATGGTTTTCTCAGGGTATATGCCCAGTAGTGGGATTGCTGGGTCGTATGGTAGTTCTACTTTTAGTTTTTTAAGGAACCTCCATACTGTTCTCCATAGTGGCTGTATCAATTTACATTCCCACCAACAGTGCAAGAGGGTTCCCTTTTCTCCACACCCTCTCCAGCATTTACTGTTTGTAGACTTTTTGATGATGGCCATTCTGACTGGTGTGAGGTGATACCTCAATGTAGTTTTG
The DNA here is from genome assembly GCF_005190385.1 of Monodon monoceros. Lineage (NCBI taxonomy): Eukaryota > Metazoa > Chordata > Mammalia > Artiodactyla > Monodontidae > Monodon > Monodon monoceros. Next base: position 17,253,569 of record NW_021703776.1, on the reverse strand, counting down.
ATTTGCATTTCTCTAATGATTAGTGATGTTGAGCATCCTTTCATGTGTTTGTTGGCAGTCTGTAGATCTTCTTTGGAGAAATGTCTATTTAGGTCTTCTGCCCATTTCTGGATTGGGTTGGTTTTTTGTTATTGAGTGCAGTAACCTCTTAACTCGTTCCCCTGGCTCCAGGGCCAACTTCCGAGCATATTTAGCACATGCTCTGCCAGGGTCATCTTCTGGCAGTTACATGTGATCACGTCACCCTCAGTTCAAGGCCCATGTGCTAGAAGATGAAACCCACAGCCTGGGCCCAACAGCGCATCCACAGCTTTCTCCTTGGTTTCCCAGCCTGGCCCTGTGCCCCTCCTGGGTGGGTATCCCTGGGCCAGGACCAGTCTGCTCCTGACCCCTTTTCCTGTGGAGGGAGCCAGCCTTTCCCTCTGCAGGCAGGTCTCACCTCCTGGTCAAGGTCTTCCCCGAGTCCCTCCACCTGACTCTAGGAAAGGATCCTCCCCCTGTCCTGGACAAAGGCCGCCCTGCACGGGGCCACTTTCCTACCCTCAGCACACTGGCTGCGTTTCACTTTTCTAATCATTTAGGCCTCAGCACAAAGGTCAGCTGTAGTTTTCCCTACCCACCCTACCCAGGGCATTACCCTTTGGGATTTCTTTCAGAGTAGATTTTACCACCTGGGATTACCTTGTTTACCTATTTATTGTCTGTCTCCCTCCTATGTGGGGCGAGGGTTTTGCCTGTCTTGTTCACCGTTGTATCCTTAGTGCTGTGCCTGGGGCATAGTAGGTGCTCAATAGATATCTGGTGATGAATGAACGAATGCATGAAGGATTAAAAAAATGCACCCTCTGGTCCTGTTGGACATAACGGGTCCATGCACTCCTTCTCAGCCCACTCAACACAGAAATCCGTTCCCACTGCTTCACTCTCCTATCGAAGTCGTCCGTGGCCTCCAGTCCACTGGTTAATTCTCATCTCTCTCTGCTCCTCAGCAGCATGTGATAGGATCCATCACTTCATCTGGAAACACCAGGAGGCCATACCCTCCGGCTTTTTCCCCTTCCGCACAGCCCCAGCCTCTGATCCAACCTCTCTCTCCTGTATTCACCTGGGTTGTCCAAGGAAGTGTGTGTCCAAACTCACAACTGTAAATACTAGCCCACAATACCTTTTATGCAATTCTGAAATCCAAAGCCCTAAACCCAAGTTTCTACATAACTTTGGTGCCAAAACTGATTTCATGATGACACCAGATCCCAACTGACGTGAGGCAGTTTCTAGTCTTTATTTATCTACTGAAGTGTGAACATTATAACTTGTTGTAGACATACCTGTGTGTTTGATTACAGGTGATGGCTCAGATCTCAATGGGAGCGTTAATTGATTATCTTTCTAAAATCTGAATAGAGCTGAATTCTGAAACCCATCTGCCCCGAAGGGGGTTGCATATGGTCCTGCACCATCTGGTCACCGATGACTCTCGCAGAAGCAGTTCTGGCCACCCCTACCCCACGCTCATCCAGCCCCTGCCTGCTTGACTCTCAAGGGTCTGAAAGGTGAAGCTTGCAACCTGCACTCAGCGTGTCCAAAACAGAACTCCTGACTTCTCTCCTTCCCATGGGTTCACCGGTCTCAGTTATGCCCCCATCACGTACCCCAGCTGCTTGGACCAAGAAACTAAGAATCATCCTGAATCTCTCTCTCCACCCCCTCAGTCCTGCCTTTAATGACTGAGGAAGTCGGGTCAGCTCCAAGGTATCCTGGATGTGCCCACTGCCAACCACATTCACCGCTACCCCCAGGGTAAGCCTCCCTGCTGGCTTCCCTTCCACCTTGACACCACTAGAGCTGATTCTCCACAGAGCAGACAGAGCTTTAAAAAACTGAAGTCAGATCAAGTCATTCCCTTGATTACAACCCTCCAAAGGCTTCTCTTAACACTAGAATAAAATCTTAACTCCTGCATAGCCTACAAGGCTCTCCATGGCTGGGCTCCTGCCTCGCACTCTGACCTTACCTCCTATTACACTCCATCTTACTCAGTTTCCTTCAGCCATGTAGCTGCCCTCCTTCCCTGCCCCAGGACCTTTGCACCTGCTAATCCCTCTCCCCCAGACTCTTACCTGTTTCTCTCCTCACGTCATTCAGTTCTCTGACCAAATATCATCCCCTGCCACTCACAGCCCATCATTTACTCTCCAACTCCTTGCTGCATTACCTTTGGTTTACTGACTCTGTCCCCTAGTAGACTGTAAGGTCCATAAGGCTGGGAGTTTTGCAGCTTTGTGAGCCACTGACTCGCCTGTATTTAAGGCATAGCCTGGCACATACTACATGATCAATAAACACCTGTTGAATAGAAGAATGAATAAATGTGCACATTGTATACCATCTGGAAAATAAAGAATCTAATGAAGATAATAAAATCATCCCTAGAATCCTGCTGCATAGATACAAACTTATCCATACACAAGTATGTGTGTTTAACAACAAAAAAAAATAACCAACATAATCGGTAATGTTCTATACATCTTGATAGGGATTTGAGTACGCATTTGCCAAAATTCAATAATTGTACACTTAAGGTCTGTATATTTCACTGTGTGCAAATTTTCCCTCCAATGAAAAAAATTATAAACAAATATTGAACACTAGTTAATGGTATGCACGCCAAAGTACTGACAGGAACGTGTACTGACGTCTGCAACTTACTTTAAAATGCATAAAAAAATAAGATGGCTTATTGAATGGACAGAAGGAAGATAGATATGTATCTATCATATATCAAATATATATTTATCATATATATGATAAAGCAAATATAATAAAATGTTAACGGTAGAACTAGTAGTAGTTCTAAGGGAGAGTTCACTGCAAAATTCTTTCAATTAGGCTGTATGTTTGAAAGTTTTCATAATAAAATGTTGGGAAAAAATAATTCGGGAACATACTGATGACAGTTTGTATCCTCCGTGGTTCACTGAATATTTGATTGTATTTTCCCATATCATTACTGTCTTTGAAAGCATGGTTTCAAATGGCTGTGCAGGATGCCACTGGATAGATGAACCACAACTTACTGAGCCAGTCTCCCATCTTTGGACAGGCAGACCATCTTCAGGTTTTAACTTTTGTCAATAATAGAGTAATGAAAAGCCTTGTCTATACATCTGTGTGCATAAGTATGTTTATTTACTCACTGTACACTCCCAGAGGCGCAATCACTAGGGTCAAATGTCATAACATTTTAGAATCCTCATACAGATATGCTGCCCACTGCCTTCTTGAAAGGTAGCCATTGAATAGGGATATTCTTATTATCTGGTGAGTCTGTAGATTTCTTAAGGGAGGGGAACTGTTCTACTCCGTGCCTACCACTAAGCCTAGCACAGTGCAGGCACGGGGGAACATATCTCAGATTACATCAAAAGAACATATGGCCAGAGCTAACTCTGCTGTATCTTGGAGAAAAACGGTGAAAGATGCTTTTCTTTATGGAAAATCTGAGGCTGCCTGGCGAGGAAAGGGCTGCAGACAGAAGGCAAGGACTGAGGTCTCCCTGAGACCCATGATGTCACCAGGAACCTAAGACCAATTTTTCCGGGGTTAAAGCAAGTCTCTGGGACTCACTGAAGAAATTATGGTTCAGTCAAACAATGGAACGTTCTGTGGCCTTTAAACAGAGTGAGTCCAAGTCATACGAACTCTGGTGGGAAGATGATTAGGCTGGATGCTAAGGGGAGCAGTGAGCCAGATGCAGAAGAGAGGGAGGGGCTGCATCCTCAGGGCTGTGCGCGGCGGGGGAGGTTGACTTCTTTACTCCACGCCCCTCTGGACAGCGGGTTGTTGTTGGTTTTTTAAACAATTATAACTTTCAAAAAAAGGTAGTTCCCAGAGGTAAGGGGGACGAAGTTGGTGGGGACTGTTCTTTGAGGCCACTGTTTGGATTTAGTATGTCAGTGTTCTGGCTAAGACTTCAGTACACTAGCACTTCAGTCTTAAAATTTACCAGAGAAGTCCTCACCTTACAAACCGGTTTTGTTCCACAAGTTCATTTGTAAGTTCTTGTTTGGAACTTGGGATATATTTCCCTCTAAGATGGAGGCAGTTTCTATTCTGGTGGGCAAGATCTGTTCTGAGCATTCATAAAATCAAAACAGATCTGATTTTCATAAAGGGCAGTAAGACACTATTGACAGAGATCATGAAGGGGACTTTCACAGGACTGGTGACAGAGGCTGTAATTTTTCTTAAAAAAAAAAAAACTTTCTAGGGAAGTCTGGCTAGTGGTACCCTTATTTCTCCCCCCTCTTTTTTTTTCTATTAAAGAGGGAAGAATAGCAGGTTAAAGAAAAAACCCTCAGAACTTTCCTTAGTAACTGGCTAAGGGACGAAAGTGGGAGAGGAAAGAGGTCTTAAATAAATGTGTGAGAAGAAGATCCTTCTGAGGTGATGTGATCAAGTGAGCAAGGGGCCAAGGGAAGGAGGGGCCGGCATGGGCCGCACCCCAAGAATAAAGCAGAAGAAGGGCAGTGACACCAAGAGGGGCAGAGCCCAGACCTGTGGGGCTTGAGGAGGAGAAGTGCGGGATGAGGCCTCAGAGATGAAGCCCACAGGGAACTTGAACCCTCCAGGGAAGGGAATGTGTCTACGGCACAGACTTCAAGGGCAGCAAAGAAATATTCTTGAACCTCGTGTATATCAACAGAAATGCGAAACTTCCAATGGTTTGGAACTGCAGTAGGTCCCAAGCCCACAAGCACTGCCCTTGGATCACTAACCAGTTTGCAGATGACAGTGGCAACAGGGCAAATGATTGCCAGTAAATAAGGTACATTTCTATCACATGGAAGAGATAATATATTTAGCTGAAAGTCCTATTCTACCAGGAGAACATGAAGTCCCCAAATCACACAAGAGCTGCAGGGTCACTCAAACAACCAAAAATGATCTGAGGACCAGAAAAACAACTTAAGAAATAAGATGAATGTGTTAAAAGCCCGGGAGAAAGCAATAAGGAAGAAAAACAGGATGCCAGTATTTAAATGGTATGGCAACGAGGCCCCCTGTGCATGGCGGCGGGTGATACTTCCAGAGATGAGGTGAAGGAAAAGTGAATTACCCAGTGACAGATGGCAAACACAGGCAGGTGGCCTAAGGATCTGCAACAGAAAGTGCTTCACTAAGGGCAGGCGGTACCTACCACACCTCTGCCGCCTCCACACCAGGCCCTGAACAGATACTCGAAGAATATCTGTGAATTTGAGGTTATCTTGAAGGCATTCATCAGACCACGGACTGGCCTTCTTCTGATTACTCCCTATTTCTTCAGATCTACAATGTCGTACTTTATGTACTGGTAAGAAAAAACTGACTGACCAGTTAAACTATGACTCAGCATGAATTTTAAGACGCATCTCAGCTCTAGAGATGTTAGAATTGTGAAAATAGTAGGCATCTTAGAAGCATGAAAGACGGTAGATTGAAAAGGTACTGCCTGTTTGGGGAAGGGTGCACGGAACTATGATAACACGTCTCCCTGCCTCCCCCAGACCCCTCTCACCAGCACCCACGAGAGGAGGGCCTGGAATGTAGCTCCATAAGATGCGGGGAAAGCTGAGAAGCAGGTAGGTGCATGGAAGAGGGATCCACAGAAGAAAGTAGGCCCAGGGATATAACGACTCCCTGTCGACCTGATTTACAGTCTCCGTGGAAGGTGAACTCGGCCACAGGGCACCAGTCTCCGGCCACTCGTCTCTGGCCACCCTTCTCCGCTCACACGGCAAGCCCAATGGCAAGCATGCAGCTTCTGTGGGACCAATGGTGGGCGCGCCAGGCCCCGGGGGACGAGTGCCAAGTGCTCGCTTTCCTTGTGAATGCACATGGCACCCAAGCATCCTCTCATTCTCTCGCTATGGTGCAGGTCCTAAAAGCAGGGGTCGGGCTGCACAGGAAATGTGTTTGCAAAGAATGAACCAAGTCTTCTCCCTCAGAAAATAGCCTCCCTCCAGCCTCCTTCAAGGGAGTTGGAAAGGAACGCTGCCCATTTGCAAATCAATAACTTACAGTGGCTGTGTAGACAATAAAGCACAAAATGTGATGCTAGAGACCCATAATGGCTCAGTGTTCGAACATAATCCTGCCCTCCAAGTAGCAGACGAGGACCCACACAGGCCTCCTGGCTGCGTCTGCCTGCTGCCGCACCGAGGGCTGGCGGTCTGTCTGCCTTTCTTTCTTTCTTCTTGTTTTTAAGGGGGGGTTGGAAAATCAGAAGGCTACAGCTGAGACAGCTGCCAGGAGCCAACGACTCTCGACATTTTACCACTTCCTCCTTTTCACAGCTATTTGCATGAGGGTTGTTAGGAAAACACCTATTCCAGAAGGGAGACAATTTAATGGAAAAAGCATCTCAATCATTCACTTTCAGCCAGAATCTCACAGACTCAGAGGCACTTGACAGGATCCTTGGAAATCAGGAGAAACAGCTGCCACGCAGGCCACGCCCCCAGGGATTTCAGCCTTTTGGTACCAGGGGAGTCACCCATGCGGAAAGATCTCTTAGATTCTGTGAGACCGGGGCAGGAGCAGCAGCTGGGAGACCAGGTAATAAAACTGAGGTCCACACCCCCTGGATCAGCCCCTGCTCAACCTGCAGACAATAAAAAGGGCCTGGGGCCGGTGACAATTTTCCCCTGAAGGTTCCACATCCTTCTAATTACTCTCTGAGTCTGGCACCGGAGCCAGAGCCCTGGACCATACAGCAATGACCTGGACTCCTGAATCCATGGGGACCAAGCCAGCTGGGTCTCTGGGAATTCAGGGGTGAGCCACTATCAACCCACTTGCCCCATCTGAAGGGTTAGCGGGGACACGGCTCTGCTTCCTATCCGTTCGTGCAAGAGACAGTCTGAGGGACCCGGCTCACTCTCAGCAGAACAGCAAACGAATACATTTCCTCACGAAGGGTAATCCCTGCTCAAACATGCACTCCTCACATTAGACAAAATCGCTGGAGCGCTCTTTGAATTGCCCAACTTTAGGGAAAGCCAGCCCCAGCGGGAGGCACCCCTGCAAAGCAGCAACCAAATGAGCCAACAACATCTGACACATTCGGCTGTGTGTGTTCTAGATACAGAGGCAGAGGTTTTTGCCTTTTGCAAGGGCCAAATGGCATGCTCTTATGGGCAGCGGCTCAGCTGAGAGAGGTTTCTAGAAAGCTGTTGCTGCTGCATGCAAGAAAGAAAGAAAGAAAGAAAAAGAAAGAAAGAAAGAAAAAAGAAAGAAAGAAAGAAAAGGAAAAAAGAAAACTGAAGCCTCTGGATTTTGTGCACTTGCAATGAATATCAAAACGTGAACCTAGAAGATGGTCGCCTGGTGGCCTGGCATCTCTCCTTGGCCTAAGCACTCCAAATCTAACATGGGGATTTCCGAGCCTCGGCCCAACACACTCTTCACCGGACCCCTCACTTCCAAGTTGTCGGGCACACGGGTATAATTACTGGCAGCTTCTGCATTTGGACTGGGTTCCAGACGGTACCTGATTAGCACGTATGAGTCTGTTTTGGCCAGCTGGCCTATATCGGATGGTCCATCCGGGGCATTAGTCAGTTCAAGCAAAGGGCAGAAGGAGATGAGTCTTTTTCCCTCCCCCACCCCGATCTCAGCATCCCCAGAAGACAGGGAAGAGCTTCAATACCCTACGGGGGGCTGGCAGCCTTAGGTCTAGTCCTGCGCGTAGGACAGACAACACTGACGCGTCTTCATGTCCTCCTCGCACTCAGACAGCCTGTGAACACCCGTGGAAAAATACACCTATTAAGCACCTACCACGTGCCAGGCACCGGAAAGAAGAATGAACATGAGCCACGGGCCCTGTCCTAAAGGAACCCAGAGCCTGCAGGGAGGAAAAGGTGAATAAGAAACAATGATAAGACAGGACAGATGCATAACAGAGCCACCTGAAATGTGCTAGGAAATAGACGTGGGAGGACTTGGTTAGTCATGCGTGTGGCTGGGGGCCAGAGGGGTCTCAGCAGAGTGACAATCAGCTCTGAATTTTGGAAAAATTACTCTGGAAATGGTAAGACTAGACTGGGGAGAGGCAGTAACTAGGAGGGAGACCGGTTAGGAGGCTGCTGTGAAGGTTCTAGAGAATAAGGGCGTGCACGAGGGCTGCCACTGTGGGGGAGAAGAGGAGAAGCCAGCGCAGAAGTGCTTCCGGCTGCAGGCGGGAGGGGAGAGGAGCCGGCCTGGGCCCGCGTGCGCACGGCTGGGTTACAAAGCCTGGTGCATTGAATGTCTCCATCCAGCCTGCCGACATACCAGCCCTCTCTGCCACATTTTCTGAACTTTCTTGATCCTCAGATTCACCTCTGCTAGAACCTGAGCAACATTCTGGCTTCCAGCTCTACGTTTTACATCTTCTCCAGATCATGCATCCCGCTGCCCGCCCCCCAACAGCTTCCAAACCTCCCACCCACCCAAGTGTCTAAGGTGGTGCCATGGAGCCTCCCTGTCCTTCTCTGCATCTCCAGGGGCTCCAGAACCAGCAGCCCCAAGAAGGAAATGGGGTGTACTCCCTGCTTGATCCTCTGCATGGGCCCCTCTCCAAATACAAACCACAAATAGCTGGCTGGAGATGAGTACCCAGGGTGACCTGCCCCAGCTGGTAGCAGGAGTTCCAGGATCCATCTGGTCTACCTCTACCCCCGAGTCCGGCCCTGTGGAGTAGGGCAATCTTGGAGTCTTCCCCGAAACTCTTCTGGGATATTTTTCTGTGACCAGAGAAATCTGGACATGAGATGACAATCCTAATTTCTTTGGTGAAGTCCAGAAGAAATGCACTGAGGGTGGGACTAGGACAGATCGCTGGGACAGAGAAGCCCCAGGTATTTTTCCTGTAACTCTAATTGCTAATACCTAAGGCAGAAGTAACTCTGGAGCTGTGTGTACTGGACAGTGTTTATGGTCATAAGAGGATTTCCCAGTGTATAACTGCATTAGATCCCTACAACAGCATGGGAGGTAGGGGGGTTACAAACTCCTAGGAGGAGAGCATGAGAGCACAGATTCAGTGGCGGATGCCTGGGTTGGAACCTGGCTCTGCCATTCACTGACTCTCTGACTCTGGACAAGTATTCCACTTCCTCGTGCCTCAGTTTCTCCGGATGGGAAATGGGACTACTACTAATGCCTAGCACAGAGTGAGCACTTTATAAGCATTTGTTAAAGAAAGATCTCTACTTTAGAGGTGACTTAAACACAGTGCTGACAGGCTGAGGAACTTGCCTGAGGCTGCCAGGCTGGAATGTGAGGTGGAGAATTAGAATTCTTTGGCTCCTAGGCCATGCTCTTCAAGCCTCGTCAAGCTACTCTGGGAAGCCCCTACTCTCCAGCAAGCTCCTTATCCTTCCTGGGAAAGGGCCTTTACAAGGAATACAATGTATGTCATCATCCTACAGCGATAACTATTAAAGTAGAGAGTATCTTTTTTTTGAAGTGTATTATTGAGATAAAATTCACATAATATAAAATTTATCATTTTAACCACTTTAAGTGTACAATTCAGTGGTTTTTAGTATATTCGCAATGTTGTGCAATCATTACCGTATCTAATTCCAGAATATTCACCACCCCAAAAAGAAACCCTGTACTTCCCCATTCCCCTTACACCCCAGCCCATGACAACCATTATCTACTTTCTGTCTCTAAGTTTATTGTGGACACTTCATATAAATGAAATGGTCCTTTGCTTCTGGCTTCTTTCACTTAGCATAACATTTTCAAGGTTCATCCATGTTGTAATGTGTCAGTACTTCATTCCCTTTCATGGCTGAATAGTATTCCATTGTAGGATATACCACCTTCTGTTGACCCATTCATCAGTTGGTGGGCATTGGGGTTATTCCCACCTTTTGGCTATTGTGAACAGTGCTTCTATGAACACTGGTGTATAAGTTTTTGTGTGCACTTGGGTATATACCTAGGAGTGGAATTGCTAGATCACATGGTAACACTGTCTTTAACCTTTTCAAGGAACAAACTGCTTTCCACAGTGGCTATGCCGTTTTACATTCCCACCAGCAATCTACAAGGGTTTCAATTTCTCCACATCCTGGCCAACCCTTGTAATTTTCCTTTTCTCCCTGCCCCCCCTAAATATATATATTCTAGCCATCCTAGTGATGTGATGTGATATCTCATTGCAGGTTTGATTTGCATTTCCCTAATGACTAATGATGTTGGGCATTTTTTTCATGTGCAGTACATTTTTATGTTCTTGATATTGTGGTAACTGATATAAAAGATATGAAGTCTTGGGCCCCTTTTCTTAGATGAAGAGGTGGGCTTGGTGGATGTGTACAAAGCTGACCCACATGCAGATGGCAGCAGGGAAAACTAACACCCAACACACAGGTTCCTATATGCAGCAAGTAATTGGTGGCCTCTAGGGGTAAGGAGGGATCTGGAAATTTGCACGAGTCCACAAAAGCTTTCACATCCACCATGGGCCCATCCTGCTCTGTTCCTCTCACTGATTATTGGGGCACATCTGTTTTTGCGGGCCTTCTTGACTGCCTCCATGTTTAGAATGACAGCCCAACTTCCTCCAAGGGCCTGAAGGTAGGATTAGCAAGAGGCTCTGAGATGCTCAGCTGGTAAACCAGTCGCAGGCCTGAGCAAAGCTGGGGAGCTAAGGAAATGCCACATGACAGATACATCTCAGAAGCTAAGGGAGGAGACGGCCTGAAACGCCAGCCAAAGTCTGGGCTGGGCACTCACTGAAGCAAAACCCTCCTGTGGTACAGGGGCAGCAAAGTAGCCCCGAGTTGACTGATACATGAGCGCTATGAGTTTTGAGCCAGTCTGCCAAAAGCAAAGGCAGACTGCAGCTGGGCAAGGACTTTCCTGAAAACAGGCCACTGGCCACCACGGTGAAGGAATGGTTACCGCAAATATGGGTGTCCCTGGCCCCATGCTGCCTCTTCTTTTCAATGGTCTTCTGGCCATTTCATCATTTTCCAAGGCCTTCTCCAGAAACAAGAGAGAAGAAAGACACCAGTGCGTGCTCCAGCAGTTCTTGCAGATAGGTATGGCTAAGGGAGTCAGGCTGAAGTCAGTGGACCCCTGCTCTATATACTACTGTGTGATAAACTGCCCCAGTATTAGTGGCTTAGAACCACTAATTCTCTCATGGGTTTGTGGATTGAGTGGACTCAGCTGAGCCGTTTTTCCTTAGGACCAGATGTTAGCTGAGGCTGTCATCAAATGAAGGACCTACTGGACTGGATGCCCCAGAGGGCTCATTTACAGCTGGTACATACTGCTGGTCATTAGCTGGAAGCTCAGCTAGGGATGTCCACTGGAGCACCTACACCCCAGAGGGCCTGGGCTTCTTGCAGCATGGCAACTGGGTTCCAAGAGGGAGTGTCCCAACAGTGAATGTTCCAAGAAACTCAGGCAGAAGTTGTAAGGCTCCTATGACCTAGCTTCAGCTGTCACATGGTGTCACTTCTGTTGGTCAAAAGTGAGTCACAGGGAACCCTTCCCAACTCCATGAGGCCAGCATTACCCTCCCAGACAAAGATACCATAAGAAAAGAAAACCACAGATCAAATCCCTTATGAATATAGATGTATAAATCCTCAACAAAATACTAGCAAATTCAGCAACATATAAAAAGATTATACACCAGGAACCAGTGGAATTTATCCCAAGAATACGAGAGCAGTTCAATATATGAAAAGCTACCTCTGTAATACACATTAATAAAGAACAAAACCATGTGACCATCTCAGTGGATGTAGAGAAAGCATTTGGCGAAATCCAACACCCTTTCATGATAAAAACACTCAATAAAGTAGGAATAAAAGAAACTTCCTCAACTTGTTAAGGGTATTTATAAAAAGCCCACAGCTAATATCACACTTAATGGTGAAAGACTGAAAGCTTTCTCTCCAAGATCAGGAACAAGACAAGGATGTCCACTCTTGCCATTTCTATTCAATATTGTACTCGAGGTTCTAGCCAGGACAATCAGGTAAGAAAGAGAAATAAAAGGCATCAGATTGGAAAGGAAAAAATAAAACTGTATTTGCCAGTGACAGGATATATAGAAAATCCTAAAGAATACACACACACACACACACACACACCCCACACACAACTATTAGAACAAAAAGTTTAGCTAGTTGCAAGATAAAAGAACAGCATAAAAGAATCAACTGTATTTCTATATTCTAGCAATGAACAATCTGAAAACGAAATAAACAATTCCATTTTCATCAGTATTGAAAAAATAAAATACGAATAAATTTAGCCAAAGAAGTACAAAAACTTGTACACTGAAAACTACAAACAACACAATTGACAGAAATTAGATCTAAATACATGGAAAGACATCTTGTGTTCCTGTACTGGAAAACTTGATATTGTAAAAATAACCGTACTTACTAAACTGATCTACACATTCAACACAATCCCTATAAGCATTCTAGCTACCTTTTTGCAGAAATTAACAAGCTGCTCCTAAAATTCACATGGCAATGCACTGGTTCAAGCTGAAACAATCTTGAAAAAGTGCGAAGTTGGAGGATTCATATGTCCTAGTTTCAAAACTTATCACAGTAATCAAGATAGTGTGGCACAGGCATAAGGACAGACGTATAGATCAGTGCGATAGAACTAAGAGTCCAGAAATAAGCACTTACATCTGGTCAGCTGATTTTTAATAAGAGTTCCAAGACAATTCAAAGGGGGAAAAAATAGTCTTTTCAACAAATGGTGCTGGGACAACTAGATAACCACATGAAAAAGAATGACTTTAGGCCCCTACTTTACACCATATACCAAAAAAAAAAAAAAAAAAAACCCTCAAATAGATCAGAGATCTAAACGTAGGAGCTAAAACCATAAAACTCTTAGAAGAAAACATAAGAGTAAATCTTTGTGACCTTAGATTAGATAACCGTTTCTTAGATATGACACCAAAAGCACAAGCAACGAAAGAAATATTTGATAAACATGACATGATAAAAATTAAAAGCTTTTAAACTATTTAACTTCTTTAGATTATTTTTATTTTTTTGGCCACACCACACAGTTTGCGGGACCTTAGTTCCTTGACCAGGGATTGAACCCAGGCCATGGCAGTAAAAGTGCACAGTCCTAACCACTGGACGGCCAGGAAACTCCCTAAAAGCTTTTGTGCTTAAAAGTATACCATCAAGAAAGCAAAAAGACAACTCATAGAATGTGAAAAAATATTTGTAAATCATATATCTGATAAGGGACTTCTACCGAGAATATATTAAGAACTCTTACAAATTCATTAAAAAAACACCTACTTAAAAACTGGGCAAAAAATTTTAAAAACATTTCTCCAAAAAAGATTGCCAACTTGTGCCAAATAAGCTCATTAAAAGATGTTCAACATTACTAGTCATCAAGGAAATGCAAATCCAAACAAAAACGTGATTTACATGATGTTGCTTCACACCTACTAGCATGGCTATAATAAAAAAAAGACAGACAATAACAAATGATGGCAAGGATATAGAGAAATTGGAACCCTCATGCACTGCTAGTGGGAAGATAAAATGATGCAGCTGCTTTGGAAAATAACTTGGCAGTTCCTCAAAAAGTTAAGCACAGAGACACCGTATAATCCAGCAATTCCACTCCTAGATATATGCCCAAGAGAAGTGAAAAAATATGTCCACACAAAAACTTGTACACAATTTCAAAGCAGCACAATCTACAATAGCCAAAAGATGTTAAAAAACCATCAACTGATAAATGGATAAACAGAATGGGGTATATTCATACAATGAAATACTATTAAGCTATACAAAGGAATGAAGTACTGATTCATGGGACAACATGGACGAACCTTAAAAGCATTATGCTGAGTGAAAGAAGACAGATACAAAGGGCCACATATTGTACAACTCCGTTTATATGAAATGTCTAGAATAAGCAAATCCATAAAGACACAAAGCAGAGTGGCAGTAGTCAGGGGCTGGGGGGAGGAGGGAATGGTGAGTGACTGCTAAGGGGGACGAGGTTTCTTTTTGTGGTAATTAAAATGTTCTGGAATTAGGTAGTCGCATTGTTTGCATAATTTTGTGAATATGCCAAAAACATGGAATGACACACTTGAAAGGGGTGAATTTTACAGTATTATGAATTATATCTCGATAAAGCTATTATTAACACACACACACACACACACACACACACACACACACACACACACAAATCACAGGGTCAACCAAGTGCAGCAGAGAGTGGACTACACTGGAAGGCACATTCACTGCAAGGGCATCTTTTTTTTTTGTGCGGTACGTGGGCCTCTCACCGCTGTGGCCTCTCCCGTTGCGGAGCACAGGCTCCGGACGCGCAGGCTCAGCAGCCACGGCTCACGGGCCCAGCCGCTCCGCGGCATGTGGGATCTTCCCGGACCGGGGCACGAACCCGCGTCCCCTGCATCGGCAGGCGGACTCTCAACCACTGCGCCACCAGGGAAGCCCTGCAAAGGCATCTTTAAAGGCCAGTTATCACATACTCTCCAACTTGCTACTCTTTGTGGAAGTAGCTGAGGAAGTCCTGACTCGTAAAAGTATGGTTTACCCTGAGAATGAGAGTTAGCTTGGTAGAATAGAAAGCCTGAGTAGCAGAGATGGGCAGATCCAGGTTCAACTCCTGACTGCCACTCAGCTGTGTAAGCTCAAGTGAGGTACTTAATTCTTCTCTGCCCCAGTTTGCTCAGCCCTGCAGGATGATAGGATTAAAAGGCTAATACATGCAAAGTACCTGTTAAATAATAGTTGTTCAGTAAGTGATAGCTCTTATTCTTAGTTCTGTCTTGTCAGCATAATTATTAACACTGGTGGCTCTTGCCAGCATTCAGAAACACCTACCATGTGGCTTGGGAATTACCTGGGAATTTCTATTTTCCTAGCTATTTGGTTCTCCAGGCTAGATCAGAGAGTCACACAATTTTGGATCTATAAGATTTCCTAAAAATCATATGATTCACATATAAATAACAGAGATGGTAAATTAGCTTTAATATATATACAGAGGTCTTACAAATCAATAAGAAAATGATTAAGAGGCCAGTAGAAAACTAAGCAAAGACTATGAAAAAACAAATCATACAAGTACGCAAGTGGATAAGCATTCCTCTTCCAAACATTTATACTATGGAAATAATCATGAGCGTGTGCAAAAATTTAGCTACAAGGATATTCATTTATTGACTGCAATATTATTTTTAATAATGATAGGCTAATTTTTCTTTAATTTTTTGTTGGTGTATATTTTCCACAATGATCCTGCACCACTTTTGTTTTGTTTTGTTTTGTTTTGTTTTGCGGTATGCAGGCCTCTCACTGCTGTGGCCTCTCCCGCTGCGGAGCACAGGCTCCAGACGCGCAGGCTCAGTGGCCATGGCTCACGGGCCTAGCCGCTCCGCGGCACGTGGGATCTTCCCGGACCGGGGCACGAACCCGTGACCCCTGCATCGGCAGGCGGACTCTCAAGCACTGCGCCACCAGGGAAGCCCCCTGTACCACTTTTACATCAAGAAAAAAAATTCTTTTAATAAATTTACTCATAAAGGCCCCAAACCCTCCACGAATGGCCATTCAGTGTGCCCAGCCTAGAGCATTCAGCTCCTCAGCTGGCAGACTATCCACTCTGCCACCTTCCGGTCCCTTCCTCCTGCAGCCCAGAGGGCAGCCTCAGGGCCAGCTTGCTGCTTCCTGCTCCTCTGCGGCTCCTCCCCCTGCACTAACCATCCGCTCAGAAAATCACGTGATCTCTTAGCACCTCCATTCCCCCACCTGCAGGCCTGCCTCCCCTCCAGCCCCCAGAGCCCAGCACTACAGAGAAACGCTCTGCTGAAGTTGGTGGCACCATTATTACCAGTCTACTGTTAGCCTCTACAGGGCCTGGCGGTGTGTGATCCCACTTCCCTGCCAAAGAGGGTGCAGGAGCCTCCCCGACACACCAGCACTGCCCAGAGGCCTATCTCCACCTGGTGATGTGCAGGTAGGAGCAGAGGGCCCTGCAGAAAGGGGGCAGCTGAACCAGACCCCTTCTGACCCACCTGAGACACGCCACCGAGTTTTAAGGGCAAGAGGGCAAGGCTGCTTGTCCCCCACAATCTCCACGAAGCACTGGGGCCAGAAGCCCGCTGGGAGAGGCGCTGGTCTGTGGGTCACAGGAAGCAGCCTCTCCCACTGGGTGGGAGCGCTCTGCGGTTCTCAGCCCTGCTGAGGTGTGCAGTTGTTTGCCTGCTCTCATCACGGTCCCCTCCTCCCGAAAGTGCTGTGTGCAGATTTTCTCCCTAAGTGAGGCTGACACACACACTGGTTCCCTGAGGATGTTCAGGTCCCAGGATGACAATGAGTGCTCTGGAGTCTGGGGTCACTTCCCCTCACACCTTCCCTTCTAAACTTGCAAGGAGACCAAACATAGCCACCCCTTCCTCCTCTCTGCCCCTGCTACTCTCAACCCTTTAAACTGAGCCATCCTCACCGAGAAGGCAAATTCACACATACTTTCACGTGCTGGGGCTACACCAAGAGCTTTTTCAGTGTTTTGAAAACTTTCATGCTTTATCTCAAAAATTAATGGAAATTTTGCTTTATATTCTATGTTTGCCCTACTATATTTCATTAATTCTAAGCTGTACTTTCCCCCCGCACACTGTAACGTCTTGAAAATTCGGGTGGATTCTTAGAATCTATAGAGGCTGCAGTTTAATTGGCAGGGGTTTTTTTTCCCTATGAAATACAATGATAAAAAAGTAATACTTTCCCCTAGCAATCTTGGAGTAGAACTGATGTTCTGAAAGATGTGTCAGGTTTGCACACTGCCGGCTCCTTGCTTAGGGCCCCAGTTCAAGGGCCATTTCTAGATGGTGTTTCCATCATTCCATATGAAGTCCAGAATATCCAGAACACAGCCCCCTGCCAAGGCATGTGCCTCATTCTGAACGACGCCCCCCAGCCCCTACTCTCGGAAATACTCAGTGGCAACACAAGGAGATGTTTACTGAGCATTTATGACGGGCTGTGAGTTGAGCTAAGTGCTGCAAGTTCCCTTCATTCAATCTTCCCAACAACCCTATGAGGTTCCTGTAATTATCCCATTTTACAGATGGGAAAATGAGGCTCTGAGGGGTGACGTGACTTCCCAGGACTGCACCGAACCCAGGTCTCACTCCAGAGGCCTAGCACTGACCCCTAAGCTTCCGGGTATGCAGTCACAGAACAAACATGGGACTTCTGCTGTCAAACATTCCAGAACCACTCGGGACCCACGCGGCCTGCCCTCACCGGCCTGCAGAAGAGCCCCTCTCAGGGCTTCCCCTCCTGGCTCGCCAGTCTCTGTACACGCCCTCCCCAGGAGCCCTGGTGGGCAGGGCGAGCTGGGGGACCAGATAAAGTCGGCGCCCAGAGAGAAGGAAAGTCGCTATCAAAAGAGGCAGAAAGCAGGTCTTTGGCCCCTAAACACTTCAGTTCTTCCTCCTTCCTGTTGTCGCCTTCCTCCTAACCCATCTCTCCACTTAGAAGCTTCCAAACTTGCCTTCCCACAATACCTCCCTCCCTAAGCTCTCAAATTCTGGCCCATTTTTGCTCCCCCTACAATTCCCGCACAACCCAGCAGTCAACTGGAATCTGCTGGCCCCCTCTTCCAGGCAGCAGTGACAGCTGCCATTTCCTGACTGTCAACCGTGTGCCAGCTCTTGAGTTATCCCTAACCCTCCCTAGGACCAAGACGATAGCCTTAAATGAGCAAGCTGAGGCACAGAGAGGTGAGGTTAACTTGCCCAAAGTCACACAGCAAGGAGGTGGTGAGGCCAAGATGTAATCTCAGATCTGCCTGCAAAGTCTGTTTTTCCTTCTCCACCAACTACCAGTATCAACTAAACGCAGGCATGAATTTCAAAGGTGGCTTCTTCATCTAGCACACCATGTTATCTGTCTCCCTCTGTATCTCTGTCTGTCTCCAGGTAAAAAGCCTGCATACAAATCATGTCAGTAGGGCTAGATTTTAAAGTGGTTCCGCTACGGAGGCGTCTCCCCAGGCTTCCGCCCCATCCCCGGGAGGACTCTTCCTCAAAGGAGATTTAAAAGTGTCACAAACCCTAAGACCACAATTCAACTCTTAAAGCAGCACACACATCACTTGCTTACCTGGATCCCCGTCCCATGTAGCTCGCTCCACGGTTATATCTGGGCATGTGCGTGTCTCCCCCCATGAGCTGTAAATTTCTATCAATACCTTTTTCTTTGAAAGGCGGAGGGAGTGCCATATCTTAGAGGGGGTTCTCAGGAAAGCCCCAGAACCCCTCCTGAGGAAAAGAGGGCACAAACAAAACACACCCTCATCCTCTGCAACGCTTCACGCCATGGGAGGGCTTCACACATGACAAGTAAGAATCCCTGTTCTGTATCCGTCCTACGCCCTTAGCCGAGGCTCTGCAACAGTGCTGAAGAATCTTATTAAGGAAATTAATAAAACTCCACCACCATCTTTGATCTGAAGGAAGGCAGCCGTTCGCTTTAGGCCACTTTGCTCGAGGCACTTGCCCTGTTTCTCCCTCCCGAGGTCTCTGGACTAGCCTCCCTTGTTCTCTGAAGTTCCACCGTGGTCTTGCTCTAGGCTCTGAGCCATCAAGCCTGCTCTCTGGCCCCCATGCCATCCACACCACATCCCCAGAGGCCGACTGGCTACGGTCTGAATGTTTGTGACCCCTCAGATTCACATGTTGGAATCCTAACACCCAGTGGGGCCTCTGGGAGGTGATTGGCGCAGGAGGGCGGAGCCCACATGAATGAGATTAGGGCTCTTCTAAGAGACCCCACAGAGCTCCCCAGCCCTTCCTCCAGGTGAGGACACAGTGGGAAGCCTGCAAACGGGAAGGTGGCCCTCACCAGACCCTGACCCATGCTGGCACCCTGATCTCAGACCTCTAGCCTCCAGAGCTGTGAGAAATGAATGCCTGCTGTTTATAAGCCACCCAGTCTGGTATTTTGTTCTATTGGCCAGGATGGACTCAGACACCATCCCAAGCCTCTCCCCGCCTCTCCCACCGCACTTTGCTGGCTCTGTGCCCCAGGGACCTTACCATCCTACCCCCTCTCACACATGAAGCTCGCCAGGCCCTGCCCCTGCAACTGCCCAAGGTTGTCCTGATTTCGGGCAGAGGGAGACCCAACCCCAGGAATCCTCTGCACCAGCCTCTGCCCAGCAAAGTGCCTCCTCTTGCCCAGGAAGCAAAAGCAGCGGTGGCCACATGCAATCTGGCCTCTCAGATTTTCCGCCCTGGCAGGACTCCGCTGCAGAGTAAAACAGCCTTGGGCAGGTGCAGCTGACAGGGTGTCACAGCTCCTCCGACCCCTCGGCTGGCACACCTACGCGGGGCCTCCTGCACACATATTCCTGGCAGCTCTGACGGAGAGACGCACCTGAGCTGAGTTACCTCGGAAGGGCTGAGGAATCATCTCGGACAAACCGATTCTCTCCAGGCCTCCGTCTGACTCCATCTGACACCCACGTCCAGAGAAGCAGCAGTCACAATGGCCCAAAGGGGCAAACAGCCCAGTGTCCATCAATGGAAAAATGGACAAACAAATCGTGCTACACATATGCAATGAAATATTATTCAGCCATAAAAAGAAGGAAATTCTGACACATGCTACAATACAGATGAACCTTGGGGACGTGATGCTATGTGAAATATGCCAGTCACAAAACACAAATACCATATGATTCCGCTTCTCTGCAGTACCTACAACAGGCAAATTCTTAGAAACAGAAGGTAGGGGAGAGGTTGACAGGGCTGAGGAGAGGGCGGAATGGGGAGTTATCGTTTAATGCGGGGGTCCCCAGCCCCCAGGCCACAGACTGCTACTGGTCCGAGGCCTGTTAGGAACAAGGCTGCACAGCAGGAGGTGAGCAGTGGGCCAGCGAGCAGAGCTTCACCTGCCGCTGCCCATCGCTCCCCACGGCTTGCATACCGCCTGGACCACCACCTCCCCACCCCCCAACCGTGTCTCCACAAAACCGGTCCCTGGTGCCAAAAAGGTCGGGGACCACTGATTTAATGGGTACAGAGTTTCTGTTTGGGATGCTGAAAAACTTCTGGAAATAGATAGCGGTGATAGTTGTACAACATTGTGTACGTACTTCGTGCCACAGAACTGAACACTTTAAAATGGCTAAAATAGTAAATTTTATGTTAGGTATATTTTTAAAAGTTTAAAAATTAAATGTGAACTCCCTGGTGGTCCAGTGGTTAGGACTCTGCGCTTCCACTGCAGGGGGCCCGGGTTCAATCCCTGGTCTGGGAATTAAGATCATGCACGCTGTGCTGCGAGACCGAAAAAAAAAAAAAAAAAAAGCATGTAAAAATTAAATGTGCTCTATACTGTGACTTAAAAAAAAAAAAAAAAAAGGCAACAGCTGCACCTGCCCTTACCTCACTTTGAAAAGATATGAGGATTTATTACACTTCCCATAAGAGCCTGACACACCAAGAACATGACCCCAGTACATAATCCCCGGGCACCACACCTCCACAGGGGTCTGACACCTTTGGACACGCGGCCATCTGAGACCCCCCCCCCCGGATGAAAGGTGCCACATGAATGTAAACATCCCCTTCTCCCTGCCCTCCCCTCTACCCACAGGCAGCTGGTTTCCCCAGGAAGGCTGGGCAGCCAGGCCCGTTCTGGGTCAGCATCAACTACCATCCTGTTATAAATCCTTCCCCACAAAGCACTGGAGACTGGTCCTCTCGCTGTGCCAAGAAGTCTTTTCTAACCATCTGTAATCCATTCAAAGGCACCCGGCAGGAAGTGGTAGCAAGGAAAACCCCTGCACAAGGCAACGGCTGGGACCACCTCGCCTCTCACTCTCGGCCAGCAACAGGAAGTCCTCCTTTCTCGGGACACAGAACATCTGTGGGAGCTCAGAAAGCTGCCGGGCGTCTGTCAGGGCCTAAATGGGCTCGAGACAGATGCATGCAAAATTTGGTCAGAAACGCAGGCTGTATTGAGTTTTTAAATTAGCTCTGAAGAAAACTCATTTGAAAAACCAAAACAAACCCCAGACCCTAAGAAGGGGAAAAAAAAAATATGAAAACTAACCTCAAAAATGCTTTCTTCTGATTTCTGCGGACAATTAGACCACAATTTCAAGCAGTTCCAGTCCCTCTCATTGTGGCTCCCCCTCCAATCTGATGTTGTCAGCTGCTTCTTCCTAATAGTGAGAGCTTCATTTTTTGGCACTACAAGCTGAACCCCTCAAAGCATTTCAATGGTGAACTGGGACTGGCCTGTACAGGCTCACAAGAGCAGATTATTAAATTTTCAGGAATCTGGTGAGCCAATTAAGAAATGATTAAAAATTATATAAGCTCAAATTAAATGTATTATATTTAAAAAATAGAATAAATACTCAAAAGTTACCACTTCTATTCACCTTGCTACATTTTACTATTATCTATGCTTTGAGCAGGGGTTGAGAACTTTTTCTAGAAAGGGCCAGGTAGTAAATATTTTAGGTTCTGAGGGTCTCTGCTCAGCCATTCCACTCTACCATGGTGGTGAGTGCAAAAGTAACCAGAGACAATACATACATTACTCAACATGGCTGTGTTCCAATAAAACGTTATTTTCAAAGCCAGGTGACAAGGATTTCACTGATGGGCCATAGTCTGCCAACTGCTGCTCCTGAAGTTCTTTACATCTGCTCTATCTGCACAGAGGAGGAAATCCTATGTTAAGCGTTCTAATGCACATCTCTTCCCAACTCTGAGTTCTGTGATAGCATACTGATGGCTTGAAGTGTGGTGACAGGAGAGCTTACACCACAGAAATCATCAAATGCTACGAATCAGGGCTTGATTTATTATTCGATTACCTCGTTTTAAGAAGGTGACGGAGAAAACGTTAGTAATGCAAATTTAAAAGTATATCATGTCGACAGAGAATACACTGGTGGTTGCCACGGGGGAGGGGGGTGGGAGAGGGATGGACTGGGAGTTTGGGATTAGCAGATGCAAACTGGTGTATATAGAACGGGTAAACAACAAGGTCCTACTGTATGGCACAGGGAACTATAGTCACTATCCTGTGATAAACCATAATGAAAAACAATATGAAAACAAATGCATATATATGTGTAACTGAATCGCTTTGCTGTACAGCAGTAATTAACACAACATTGTAAATCAACTATACTCCAATTTAAAAAAAAAGAAAAAAAAAGTATATCATGTTGATAGCTGTATTTGAAGAAACACAGAAGTGAGGCCATATTCTCTCGGTAGCACTTGAGAACTATTATCCAATTCAGCAAGGAAGTCACTCTTGTCACCAACAATCAAGCAAAGTTCCCACATACATCTTTGTTCTTTCACTTTCATCTTCCCCACGGACTTAAATGAAAATATCAACCAGCACTATGTCAGGTGGACCCTTGTTTGTCAATTTCGACCTTAGCTCAGCCGGGGGCACAAGAATTTGGCAAAAATCAACAAAAGATTTCTGCAAGAATCAACGGATGATATGAAATTTACCATAAAGAGTATTAAATATTGAATGACTTATAAATTGTATGCTAAACAGCCTTTTATCAGTAAAATGTATAATAAACCTATACATGTACATGTGCAAATTTGTTTAGAGAGTGGGTTGTTAAGCATTTACTAGCACAACATTGGTTGTAATAGAAAAGAACTTCCAGATTAACTTCCAGAGCATTAAGACCTAAAAATGTGTGTGTGTGTGAAAGACAGAGAGACACTGACCCTCCTCCCAGTACAATGAACAGAGACAGCAACAAACATTACCAGACAAAAAAGGCGCCTGTTTCCTCAAAACACCATAAAAAACTAAATTGTGTTGTGGGTATTGAGTGGGTGTGCCACTGGAATATATTACAAACTGTTTCTCTTCAGTACTCATGGCACATCCAGGACTCACCCTAACTCCTTTTTCCAAAAGCGACTGTCTGGGGGAACTCACAGCCCTCATTAGGCCTACTTCAAGTCCTAGCCATCCATGATGAAGCAGTCATTCATTCATTCATTCATTCACTCATTCCGCAAACAATAACTTGGCTCCAATTATATACCCTTCCCTGTGCTCCAGATAGACCCACAAAGCAAAGAGCCCCTTCCCCCAGGTCAAAGGTCGTGCAGGCAGCAGACTGAAATCTCTTCCTTCCCTGGGCCCCACTCATTCAAGCCACATTCACAACGTGAATGAATTTCACATTTCAGTCCCAAGTTCCTGGAAGGCAGGGCCGGGGCTATGGCACCTGTGCATCCTGCACACTGCCCCACCCAGTGCCCGGGCCGTTGGTCACTTTCTAGTGAATGGGTGATGCAGGAAGCACTGCTCTAGCTTCAGAACCTAAGGAGCACCACTCATCCTGGTTTGCCATTAACTTCAGCAGTTCACCGGACCCAGGCTAAATGCTGGGCTCCTGCTGGAAGATGGGAGAGCGGTTATTTTAAGTGTAATTATCTTCTTCCTTCCCCAAATTAAAGAAGAGGGTCACTTGAGCCTGTGGGAAAATGTTTCTCAATGTTTTTAAACTCATACTCTACCAACCAAGATATGGTCATACTTTACTTCGGAGCTCTGCATACAAAGCTCACTCTAGCTATCTAGAATTTCCCATTGATTATGGGTTTTCACACTATTCATGCATCTTATTGAAATATGCCCAGTCCTTGCCCTCGCCCTCCCTAGCTCAAACCACAGGTGTTCAACTCTTTACTCTGAAAATTGGTAATTAGAGGGGGAAATGTAACTCTGCCTTTTTAGGAGGAACTTAATAGTTCATCCCTGTTGATGAGAAAGAGGTCTTTGTAGATGAATGCCAGCCAGTAAATGTAGATCAGAATGACAGAACTTTTTTTTTTTTTTGGCTGCACCACATGGCTTGCGGGGTCTTAGTTCCCTGACCAGGGATTGAACCTGCGCCCTCGGCAGTGAAAGCAAGGAGTCCTAACTGTTGGACTGCCAGGAAATTCCCAGAATGACAGAATTTGAAAATGACCATTCCACGATCCCCAAAGAAATAACTGATCCAGCAAGGATCATCAATGGAGGCTAAGATGATTCCAAGAAATTTCTTTTTGGGGAATAGGGTTCTCACTCAGTTCCAGAGCATAACCCACAAAATGGCATGCTAATTGCAGAAGGAAAACATATCTTTGCAGTGGAGAGGTGGTCACCACCTTTCCAAGTGATCAATACCTAATAATGGGAACCCTGACATCATGTGCCCCTGATGAGATGTTTAACGAAGCCCTCAGAATCACCTGGACGTATTCTTTCCAAAATGTCGAGCCTGAATCTGAGACCCCAGCTCTTAACTTCCAGTATGGAGGGAAAACAGGGCATAGAGAAAGAAGGTAAATGACACCACGAGGAAGTGATCAGACAGATCAGAATGGGAAGCAATTTAAACAGCAATGTTTTATACATGTATATACAGAAATATATACATATGCATATATTGTATATATCTATACATATATACACGAACATCCATGGGGGCACTCTTCTAGATTTAAAGTGACTAAACAGACATAAAAACCAAATGTAATGCATGAACCTTGATGGGATCCTGGATACATATTCAAAAAACATCTACGGGAAAAAGCAGCTATAAACTTTTTGAAGGGGGCGGGGACAGACAATGGGGGAAATTTGAATACAAACCGAATAGTAGATGCTATTAGGGGATTACCACTAGTTTTCTAAGTGTGATACTGGTATTATGATTATGTTGGAGGATGCTTTTATTTTTAGGAGACGCATGCTGAAGTATTTAGAGGTGAAGTGTCATGCTGTCTGTGACTTACTTCCAAATGGTTCAGCAAAAGCACACATACATACTTATATAAGGTGAGGCTCTGAGAACTTAAGTGAGTAGCTCAAGGTTACACAATCAAGATGTGTCAAAATGATAAATATTTAGAGGTGAAGTGGCATGATGTCTACAACTGATCTTCAAAGGATACAGAAATATATATCTTTATAAGAAATCAGATAAAATGTGAACTGATTTTTAACTCTAAGGGGTGCGTATATGAATGACCGTGGTACTATTATTTCAACTTTTTTTATACATGGGAAAATTTTTAATTTTAACATTAAGATGGTGGGGCAAAAAAGAAACAAGGCTGCAGGGGGCTGGGTTTATCAGCAAATCCGAACCGAGAAACTTCAGGCTGCTCAAAGGTGTCTGTGACGCTGGGCCCAAACTACAGTGCTTTTGCACTGCATTTTCACCACTGATGTAGGAACTCACGGAGGATCCTGGGGCTGCAACACGCTACGCTGAACTGGGCCTTTTTGCATTGTGGCTCCAAATGGTCACCTGAACAGAAACTTCAGGAGGCCTGCCAGTTCTTAGAATCTCAACAACTTCAAAAAATCAGGTGCTAAATCAAAGAAACTCACAGGTCATCTCCAGACTGCTTTTAAAAACGAAAATATAAATGTACAGTTGTTTAGAGGATACAGAGTTTCAGTTTTACGAGATGAAAAGAGTTCTGGAGATTAGTTGCACGACAATGTGAAAGTACTTAACACTCCTGAACTGTAGACTTAAAAAGGGTTAAGACGGTAAATTTTATGTTATTTGTATTTTACCACATTAAAAAGAAAAAAAAAGAAATAAAAATACAGGTCTCACAAGACACGTACCTGAAAACCAAACTGGATGTCTAGCTGAATTGTAACACTCTTATTAGTTGAAAATAACTCAGGAAAGAAAAAGGGATGATGTGGTCCCTCCTCCCTTCCCCCCAAATCCACAAGATTATAATGCAGTTGTGAAAATAATACATCAGGTGAGCAATGGAATGGCCAGGAAGTGTACGATATAGGGGCCAAAGTGCATGATGGGTACGGCCAGCAGCACGGGGTCCACAGGAGGTACGGGCTGCGCAGCCTGAGAAGCTGGGGAAGCTCCTGCAGAGTGTTTGGGGCTTGGGCCCCGCTGAACGAGAGGAAGGCAAAGACCAAAGACGGGCACAGGGCTCGTAAGGGGCAAACCGCCTGTCAGGATTTGAAGGGACTGAGGCACAGGGGACCTGGAACACTGCGTTAACTGTGGTCAATGGGGAAGTGATGATGGGTTTTCATTCCAGGAACAACCTGATAAAATGTGACTTTTCGGGAGATTAATTTTGAATTGGTATTCTGGGAAGACGGAGACAGGGAGGCCAATTAAGCAGCTATTATAAAAACCTAGGTTGGCTATGAGGCGGGCTAGCCTGGGATGGGGGCTCAGGGCCAGGAGGGATGGGAGAGAGGCAGGGGACTGCTCTTACGCAGAGCAGGGAGGGGAGGAGGGAGGGAGGGAGGGTCTTTCTCGAGCTACTGGCTAAGGGAAGATACAAAGAAGGCTCTGCACTTGCACTGGGTCTGGGGGGGACTGGGGGTGCAGTAAGGATGCCTGTGAGGGGCTGTCCAATGCAGTATGCCAGAGGCGTGAGCAAGGAGAAGGGCGGGTTGCCACAGAGCAAACCCTGGAGGGAAGGGGGGAGCTGGGAGGGGCTGGCAGGAGAGGCCTAAAAGTGGGCATCACCGGGCTTCCCTGGTGGCGCAGCGGTTGAGAATCTGCCTGCTAATGCAGGGGACACGGGTTCGAGCCCTGGTCCGGGAAGATCCCACATGCCGCGGAGCAACTGGGCCCGTGAGCCGTGGCTGCTGAGCCTGCGCGTCTGGAGCCTGTGCTCCGCAACGGGACAGGCCGCGATAGTGAGAGGCCCGCGCACCGCGATGAAGAGGGGCCCCCGCTCGCCGCAGCTAGAGAAAGCCCTCGCACAGAAACGAAGACCCAGCACAGCAAAAATAAATAAATTAATTAAAAAGTGGGCATCACCAAATCTTTGGAAAAGAAAATAAGGTGTTGAAAAAGCTCAAGGGCAGTCTACTATCTAATGAAATCCCCAATAATTTCGTTTGGAAAGCAAACAGCCCCCTAATCGGTCCAAGGCTGGATTATTCTATATTGGGCTTGCACAAAACAGAGCCACCTCTCTTTTCAAAGGTCTTCTGCCATTACGTGTTTGGTCTGAGCCTCTGAAAGTGACAGGACTCATTTGAGTCCATTTGCCCTGCTTCTGCAAAAGACAGTGAGGAAGGACACAACGGTCAAGGTCAAGGGTGTAGTGCCAAGGAACAGAAGCCTGGAGTCTGGGGACGAGGGTCACGGGGCTGTCATTGGTGGGTGGGCCAAATGGAGCCAGCCTCACCCAAATGTGACCAGTTTCACTTTCCCAGTGTTCCCCTTTCTTCCTGACAGTCTGCGGCAGATTCCGTCACGTGGGAAAGGTGTTCCAGCCCACGAGCTCTGGGCCTCTTCAGGAGGATCAAAACACCGGCCAGCAGACCAAGGGACTAGGGCCCATCAAAGGTCACCTGAAACCCCACGCTGATGAGGGAACTGCGTAGGAGGGACAGCGCTGAAAAGGAAACACATGTCGAGGGATCCCCTGGTCTCTAAAAACCACTGAGACAGAGAGAGAGAGAGAGAGAGAGAGAGAGAGAGAGAGATCTTCATCCAGTTCCTTGAGGACCAGCCAGGTCCCCACGTACAAAATGCTAAGTACCCTAGTTAATGGGGAGTAGGTGAAATCTAGAGTCACGGACCTGAACATCACCACGTCGCCCTATCCTCATGTGGGAGATGCATTCTGTGCCTCTCTCAGCCAGTCCAGTCACAGACTCTTCTTTGTCACTGCCCCTCAGAGCCAGTCACAACTAGGGTATCTCTGTGGCTGAAGAAGTCAAAGGTCTTTCACACCCACTTAGCAGGCGCATTGCCCATCAATAGGTCACCTCTAACTGGAGGGTATTGAAAAGGAATCTCTGTTCCAGCATCCAAAGGAGCACACCCTTCATGAAATCACTAACAATCCCACTGCCAAGAGGGAAACTAAAAAGCAGCCTAGAAGATGTTCAAAAGGGGGAAAAAAAAGAGAAATCATCACTGTAGATAGATGCCCCTGGAGTTGCTTGGCAACCATCTCTGCTAACACCTTCTCCCAAAAAGGAACAGTTTAAGTCAGCTCCTGAGATTTCCCTGAGGCCAGGGCTCTGACCACAGAGGCCCCAGAGCTGGGGCCTTGGGATGAGAAAGCATTTCACTGAGGGGGAGACCTGGGGCCCCATCAGCAGGCCACAGGCTTACACACATGAGGGGGAAGAAAACTATAACCATTTTGCTTAAAGAACATGCTCTTTGAGGCAGGGCTGGTACTAGGGTGAGGTGAGTGAGGTGAGTGAGGTGCTCGGGTGCAGCATTTAAGGAGGCCCTCGCTCTGCATTTGCAGGAGCCTGTGTGTGCATCTTTAAACGTGTGTTCTGGGGGCCCCGCCGGCCTCCCCTTAGTCCTAGCCCTGCTCCTAGGGCAACATTATGACACAGTGCTTAAGAGTACTGCCTCTGGAATCAGCCTGCCTCTGGGTTCAAATCCCAGCTCTTCTCCTTTCCTGCTATATCACCTTGGGTAAATCACTTAACCTCACTGAGCTTCAGTTTCCTAATCTCTAAAATGACGTTGATACAGGAATTGCCTTAGAGAGTGTCATGAGGGTTAAATGAGAAAAATGCACATTTAGCTCTACGTCTGGCACCTACTCGATGCCCAGTAAATGGCAGCTACGATTGTTATTTTTAAAAACACATAATAATAATAAGAAGAAGAAATTTTAAAAAACATATAAGCAGCTCCCCAGAACCCCTTAAACTGGACCTACGGAATCCAAGTGTCTGGGAGTGGTCCTGGTGCCTCGGCCTTTAAAGAGCTTCACAAAGGATTCCCAAGGTGGGCAGGGTCGAGAGCCACTTCCTGTAACCAAAGTTCAGTAAACATCAGAGCCACCTAGGGAGCGTGTTAAAATGCACATTCTTGTGTTCCACTCTGAGTGCTTCAGATTCAGTGTCACTGCAGCCTGGGATGCTAAGTACCTAGGTGATTCCAACACAGGGTCCCCCAAATGACCACACTTTGGAAAACTGAAACTGACTTGCCCTTGAAAACTCACAGCACAGGGACATGGGTCCAACTCTTCTTGTTTTTATTCCTGGCATCCTTAAAGCATGAGGGACAAAATATTAACCAAAGATGCCTAGTGAGTCAAGGCACACTCCTGGAGCAGTAAGGATGCCGTCTGTCCCCTGGAAGTGGCAGCTCGGCTAAGGCAAGGAAGAGGACCCAAGTTCCTGGTAAAAGTGACAGTCACCATAAGAGAAGCTTACATTATTGAGTACCTACTGTATGCCACATAGTATCTCATGTGTTTTCACATCAACCCTGAGAGCTGCTATTATTCTTATTCTGAAAATGAGGAAATTGAGGCTCAGAAAAGTTATCCTATTACACAGCTACTAAGTGGCTGAGTCCAGATTTAAATAATGCTCCATGAAGCTTCTAAGCCTGCAATGCCAATGCACTTTTGTGATAGACATAACATAAAAATTTACCGTTTTAGCCATTTTTACATGTTCAGTTCACTGTCACCGCCATCTATCTCCAGAACTTTTTCATCTTTCCCAGCTGGAACTCTGTACCCATTAAACACAAATTCTCCACTTCCCCCCTCCCTCAGTCCCTGGCAACCCCCGTTCTACTCTATGTCTCAATGAATATAACTCCTCTAGGAACCTCATATAAGTGAAATCATATCGTATTTGTCTTTTTGTGGCCACTATGCTCTGAGAAAGAGCGAGACACCACCTTGGTCTGATACAACCAAACTAGGAATGTGTCTCAACCATCTTCCATACCCTGGTTGGTGTCATCAGTTTGGATGTCCTGTCTCCCCACCCCCAACCCAGGACTCCATGATCTATTGGTGTATTGCGGCAGGGTCACAGAGCTCCCCTGCTCCCACAGTCCCCTGGCAAAAGGGGTCCTTGAACTGTTAATGTTCAGAGAACTGCAACTGGCTTCACAGAACAGGTACACTGATAACTGCTTCTATGTTCAAGGAGCCCGTCACTGAGT
The DNA here is from genome assembly GCF_005190385.1 of Monodon monoceros. Classification (NCBI taxonomy): domain Eukaryota; kingdom Metazoa; phylum Chordata; class Mammalia; order Artiodactyla; family Monodontidae; genus Monodon; species Monodon monoceros. Next base: position 17,223,512 of record NW_021703776.1, on the reverse strand, counting down.
CACTTTTATCTTCCTGATGTTACTCTGTCCTGCCCTAGAGAGTTTTTACTTGGTTTCCTTTTTTCTTTAAGCACCTGATCCCTGAAATTGGCAAGCAGAATTGTGTTATGAAACCACAGGTACAAAGATAAAGCATCCACATAAAAACAAAAGCTTTCCCCACAGTGGAATTCCAGCTTGACTTAGAGGCAACTGCGTAGCCGAGTCTAACGCTGGCATGGTAAGGGTCCTCGGCCTCAGCTCACTTGCAGGAAGGGCTTTCCTAGGCTCTCATCATTAGTTCAAGTGCCTCAGGGTCCAAATCCAAGTCCATTTGGCTGATGTAGCCAATCTGAGCTCTGCCACAGGAGAGAGTAAGAGAGAGCCAGCCAACCAGCATTAGCTGGGAGCCCAACCTCGGCAGAACATCACACCAAGAATTTTAGGAGAGAGACACACACGGAAGTCAGTCCTTGACATTCAGTTTCTACAATTCGGAAGAAGGTCAACCCACCGGCCAACCCTCTCCCTCTCCATCAGAGCTACCTTTGATTGCTGCGGTCATGATTGGACTCTCAGTGGTCAAGCCCTGGAGATTCCCCCATGGTCCCTGCGAGGCAAGACTGGCATCAGGGCTCCCAAGAAGTGACCCACACACTGGGCGGGTGGGTGTGGATGTCCCTGCGGTCCTCTGCAAGGAGAGGGGCAGCATCTCCTCAAGGGTGCTGCTGGCCTGGGACAGGGGCACGCAGTCATGGGTAGCTGCTCCTCTGACCCTTCTAAAGCCACCTGTCTTGCTCTCTGTGGCGCAGGGCTGTGCTTCAGCCTCACCCCTGTGTTCTAGGATTTTCTCCAGTGGTGTCTTGTCCATGAATAGTTGGTAGTTGTTCTTGTGAGGAGGGGCAAAGTCGGGAATGACCTATGTCACCATCTTGGTGATGTCACTTCTATTGCAGTCACTAAATGACCCTAGTTTCCAGACATGAACATTGGGCCACCTCAGAGGATGGGGTCCTTGGATAAAAGGGATTTGATTAGGACAGGGTCTCCCTGTGTCTGCTGCTACCATTTTATGTCTACTTCCAAAGGATGTCATGAACGAAACAAAGCGTCATGAATGAAAGCTTAGCCCAAAGGATATAAACACGATGTAAACAGAAAACCAGGCAAAACCCAAATCTGCCTAACTTCCCTAAATCACTTCTGAAGCGGAGGCAACAGGCCTCTGTGAGCCACTGGCTAGAGTGAACATGGCCTTCCAGGCCTAAATAATGCCACAGACCACTTGGCACATAGGCCAGAGCCCTCAGGAATCCGATCATCTTCTGCCCTTCCTATTTTCTAATCCTTAACGTGGAAATTCTGAAACCAGCCGCTTTGCTCTCCATCATGTGGATCCCCATTTCAGACAAATCCCACGGGTAATCACCTGCACAGAAGGCCAGTTGTATTTCCAGCCTGACTTTAAATATAAACTGAAATCCTTAATGCTTCACCGTGACGCTTCTGACATCAGGGACCCCCGTACAATAAATGCCATCATTATCCGAATCGGCGCCCTGGGGTCTCCTCCACCCGCAGTGAGGGAGGGCTGGGCCACCCGGAATTAGAACCTGAATCTCAGTGCTGTCACCATTTACTACAGAATGGACACAAAGGTTTGGAGGGGTCGTCTCGGAAACCTTTGGAGGAGAACTGCGTGAGGGATGGAGTCTTCTCTCTTTAGATGCTCCCAAAGGTAGCACCGTGCGGGGGACAGTCACTGCTCCACGCGTGCTTGCTAAGCATTCAGTAAGGCTGCCTCACCGGGAACTCAGGCCTAAGAAACAGAAAGATGGTAGCAGGCTATTGTTGAGTCTATTTCTCCTGTGTTCTCAGCCTTTCTAGCCTCACCTTACCCCACTGATTCTCTATCAGGGTGATTTGGTACTCTGCCACCCCATTCCCAGGACCTTGGGCAATGTCTGGAGACATTTTTGGTTTTTTTCAATTCAAGGGAGGGGTAGGTGCCACTGGAATCTAGTGAGAGAGGCTAGGGATGCTGCTAAACATCCTACAACACACAGGACAGTCCCCCACCACAAAGAAGTAGTGTTCCTGCTGAGAAACTTTAGACCACTCTCTGCTTTGCTATCATCACACCAGCAACAGACTTTTTAGTTTCTAGAACATTCTACATTCTCTCACTTTGGGCCTGCACACATGTTGTTTCCTTTAGCTCCGTCCCACCCAGCCCTGCATATGGATAACTTCCATTCATTCTCCAGGTTTTGGCATAAATAAGATTTCCTCAGGGAGGCGTTCACTGAACCCCTAACCTAAATTAGGCCCCCTGTCGTGCTTTCCAACAGTACCCCAATTTTCCCTTTCAGAACACTCACCACGGTCGCCACGACTTTTTTAATGTCTGCCTTGGCTGCTAGGATGGGAGCGCCACAATGCAAGGGCTGCGCTTTTTCACTGCTGTCCCCCCAGGCCTAGCCCAGTGCTGTCCCACTGTCAGTCTCAAATGCACGACGGAGGCCAAGAAAGCAGGAGGGGGTATTAAAAACTAAGCAAGACACCCAGAGGCTTAAACCATCCTCCCATTAAGCAGGCACCAAAAAGACACTGCAGTACTCCTCATGAACTGATGCAGACCACTCCCTAAGATAAATGGAAAGGGCAAGACACTAGGCAATACTTATAGGATGCTATCAGCCATGTGGGGAAAGCAGGCAGGAAAAACTATCTATGTATCTACTTGAATGCACATAGACTATCTTGGGAAAGATACACAAGCAACTGGGGACAAGGGTAAAAGGGAGACTTTCTTTTCACTGCATACCCTTCTCAACTTTGTAACACGTGAACATTATTTTTAATAAATAAGAAGCATTTAAATGAGATAGAAAGAGAGAGGGAAATAGTCTACATTTTCCAGAGATAAAAGCATCATTCTTGTAGACTGACATATGACGAGAACCCAGCACAAGGTGACCGTACCTTCTGGAAGGAGCCAGAGCCACATTTTCTCCACATGAGAACCCAGGCACATGGAAATACTTGTATATTTAAAGAGATGGTCATTTTAAAAGCTGTGTATTTTCAAAACTAGATGGTGCTGGAAATCCCCTTCCTCGGCTTTGCCGCCCTGGTTCTGGCACTCCCCGCCCCCCGCCCTCCATCGGCGGGATGCAGCTGTGAAGCTGATTCATTCTCCAAGCCCTTCTCCTCCTTTTCATCTTTCCTCCCTACCACCTTGAGGCCACTCTGTCTCTCATGTCCTTTCATCCCAAGCACTGGGCAAAAGAAGAGAGATGATAATGAAGCGCCAAAGTGAACAAATGTTGCTGCTCGTTAGCAAAAGAGGAGGAAGGTAGGCTTAATGGAGAAAGCAGTTGAAATCAATGGCGAAGATGAGGTTTATCGATATAATCTGTGGACTTGGTGTCTTCCTATCGCCTATTAGCATAGATAATGGAGTTGTCCGTATGAGGATAAAGGGGAACTGTCCGCAGTTTACTAGAAATCACCACCACTTGTCGCTGGCTTCCCTGGCTTGGATTCTAAGAACCCTCCATTCTTACCAGGTCAGTTGCCATCTTTTCTCCGATTTGCTCCCATCCAGCCATAAACGCAAGACTCCTAGGCTTGAGTTGAACATATTCCCACGTTCCGTGCTTCCTCCTGTAGACCAGCCTGACTCCACCAGCATCTCAGGAGAACAGCAAACTCTCACAGTCACAGCAAGATCTTACTGTCCCCTGAACAGTTTTCAAACTGGAAGCATTCCACAAGTTTACACACACACACACACACACACACACACACACACACCCCGAAGTAATGAGGGTAGGCTTCCAAAAGACCCAAACAATGATCCATTAGGACTTTCTATCTTCACTGATCAGATTAAACAACTGATCGATTATTTTAAAAATTATTTTTTAGACCTCCTGGTCCCCAGAAAGAACTTTGTAAATCTTTCTCAGCCATAAGCCCCAAAATGCCAAAGTATTTTTCTCTAGCTCTTGATAAAAGTTATCAACGACTACATATCAGCTGTACTCCATTAAAAGCATGGATAGCACAGAAATCAGTTTTTAAAAAATCCTTAGCTTTATAAAAGTATAACATGGTTTACTCTAAAAATGAAATTTCTGATTGAGTATATCTTTTCTGTTCATCACTGATTAGTTAAAAATCCTAGTTGGTTATAATAATAAAATTTTCTAGAACTAGCTTCATTAATATATTATGATGATAATCCTAATAACATCTAAAAAATAATAACAGCACATATTCATTAAGTGCTTATTTTGTGCTAAGCCCTTTGTATCACCTCAGTAAATCCTTATAACAACCCTGTTATTATCTCCGAACCTGTATAGTCCAGGACACTTACGAGCCATAGGCACCTGGTCCTTATTTATGAAATGACGTTCTTAAAAAAAAAAAAGTTCAGGTGAGGCAATTAGAAAAGGGAGACATCTTTCTAAATCACAGAGCTTTTCCCCAATTAGCTTGAAAAAAGTCTTCCAATAAATCTATGAAGCTGGAGTGAGAAAATTATTTTAAAAGGTTAGTTAGATGAATGGCCTTGAAATTTTCTGTCATAATGGCAGCTCACATATTAGATTAGGCTGATCAGGTTTCTGGGACTCCTCCTCTTAGGAAATCTCAGTGCTTGATGGATCCAAGCTGACTGAGGTCAACCCCCTCTCCACTACGGGGAACACATCACCCTGGGCTTTGGACTCAGACCCTCAGTTTTCTCAGAGTCCTAAAGGCCACATACCATTCACAGACTATTTGCAGCGCAATATGCTTTTGTAGGAGATGCAGTGAGGTTTGCCACCAAGAGATTATAGAAGGAGAAAATAAACCCAGGATGTAGTAGTGCAAGGTATTTTTAATGCGAGGGCTTGCTTTTTTTTTTTTTTTAAGTTTCTTCAAAAAACAGCCTGTCTAGTATGACTGCATCTCAAATGTAGGTACATTCAACAGAGACACTTAGGTTCAGAGGTCTCAAAAGGACCTCAGGAGACTTTTAATCCACTCCCTTACTTTACAAGAAAGAAAACAGGCCCAGACAAGGGAAGTGATATTCCCAAGGTCATATTATACGGGATGAGGAAGCAGGCTTAAAGTCCTCTCCCCTGCTCCCTTCACCGCTTCAGGCTGCCCTCAATATAACACCACATGACCACACACAAGCACGGGATTAACAACACCTTCTGAACCCAGGTGACGATCTGGCAAGGTTCAAAAGTATTTGCCAAATTCCTCTTGAGCATAATTTTAGCTAACTTTGGACAAAATAATAACATGAATGTGAAGACTTTACTACAGAAATTTCAAAGCATTCAGTTAACATTTCATACTGATATACGTGGAGAATTGAAGTAGAAAAAGGTTCAAGAAACGCAGAAGGAATTATCTCAGAATAATCAGGTTGTTCAAAAGTCGGCAAGTCCTTCCTGTATCTTCTGAAGCTGTGGCCAGATGGAGGCAGAAGGTAAAATGATTATTTTTTTCACTTTCCCAGCCTAATTTTTTTCCCTGAGCTTAGTCTATAAAAAATATCACATCACAATGTTCACAGCAGCATTATTGACGATAGTCAAAATGTGGAAACAAGCCAAATGTCCATCAACAGACAATGGATAAACAAAACATGGCATGTACATACAATGGAATATTATTCAGTCATAAAAAGGAATGAAATTCTGATACCCGCTGCCACACGGATGAACAATGAAAACATGATGCTAAGTGAAAGAAGTTGGACACAAAGGGACACATATTGCAAATATATAGTATCTAGAATAGGCAACTTCATAGAGACAGAAAATAGAAGAGAGGTTTCCAGGGCTCGGCCCTGGGGGAGGGGGACTGGGAAATTATTATACAGTGGAGACAGGGTTTCTGGTTGAGATGATGAAAACGTTCAGGAAACGGATGGTGCTGAGGGTTGTACAACACGGTGAATGTACTTAGTATCACTGAATTGTAGACTTTAAAATGGTTAAAATGGTAAATTTTATGTTACGTTTATTTTACCACAATAAAAAAAATATCAAAATCTGGATCATATACCTTCATTTCTTAATTGGAATTCCTAAACTTTATCTATTCATTGCTATTAAAACACAAATCTCAAGACCTGCTTACTGTTGATGACATCCCGGTCAGTCTATGGATGCTCACATACGGAGAAACACAATCACACCTAGGCCACGTTTTGTCCTGCAGAGATCCATCCACAACCATATTCATCCTGAGACCTGCCACACAATGACTCCAACAAGAAGGCCAACAGCGAGACTAAGGCAACCAGTGTTTCCGGGGACTTTGGCAACCAAACACCCTGACACCAAGTCTCAGCTCAACCTTTAAACTCCTCACCATGGGGAAGAGATATATACGTCATATATGTATACGCTATCCATAAAGAAAACTGTGTGCACATGCCAGGAAGACCTCCAGGAATTGCTAACCCAGACCTACTCCACCAGGCCCACGAACAAAGATATTTCAGCCCATCCATGGCTATTTGGTGAACTCAGCAATTGCATGTTACACTGAACAGTGGGGGTCCTTAATGCAAATGCATATCATTAGGAGCTAAATCTTTGTACCTTTACAGGAAAAGGATATAATAAGCGGGATGTACCACTTGTGACTTCTGAGGAAAGGAGAGCTTTACATTTTTTCTTTCCTTAAAAGAATCTATTTCTCATGATGCAAAGAGAATCTGAGAATGAGAGTTTTTTGAACCAGAAGCCCAGAGAAGGGTGCAAAATATGAGTTTTGTGCGCTATAGTCATAATCTATCACGCAGGTCTGAGAGGTGCCAATTCTGGGCCATACCATGACCTTTATTCAACTTTAAAGGTTTTTACAACTTCATCTCCTTTCGTGGAAACCTGTTCATTGCCAGTGGTCTGATAACTGAGTCCCGTAAGCTTTTTTTTTTTTTTGCCGTACGCGGGCCTCTCACTGTTGTGGCCTCTCCCGTTGCGGAGCACAGGCTCCGGATGCGCAGGCTCAGAGGCCATGGCTCACGGGCCCAGCCGCTACACGGCATGTGGGATCTTCCCGGACCGGGGCACGAACCCGCGTCCCCTGCATCGGCAGGCGGACTCTCAACCACTGCGCCACCTCGGAAGCCCCCCCGTAAGCTTTTAAAGATATTAACAGTTTGTGAAGAAAAACAATCTCCAGTGACACTTTCCAATGCCAACACACAAGGACATTGTGCACAAATAAGCTGCCGCTTGTAAGAAGTCCACTTGACATCATTCCCTTGTGCATCCTAAAGACACATGTCAAGATCACACTAAGATATTTAGAAGCAAACATCTTTAGAATAAGGTTTCGTTCCCAAAGTGCTTAATTAGCAGAAACATTACGCTAGAGCGCTGTCCTTGAATATGCATGCATTTGAACCTCCATGTCATTTTTTCTGAAGCACAAATTCTCCTCTCACTGGATGGTCAGGAAATGATTGGGCACAGAAAACCGTCTGTCTGAGGTGTGATCCACAAAATGAGTTCCATCTTTCCAAGCAGGTTTCAGCTGCCTACCAAGGTGACACCATGGTTTATGAGGGAGACCGTTCTTTTGTGTCTAATGGCCTTTTCTCCATTCATTTTGGATGAGCCAGGCTCCTATGGCCTACTTATGGCTGAACTCTTTCAACACTTCCTGCCAACCTCTTCTGCCCCCCTGCACCTCCTCCCACCCCCAATTTCAGCCAACCACGTTTACAAGACACCAGTTAGTAAATCACAATTCAAATGAACCCATCCATTTGTTCAGCAGAAAGTGGCCTCTGGAGTTGCTCCATGTGAAGCCCACAGGTCAGAGTTACATGTGGCAGGCTTGCAAACGCGAATAGGCTATGATTTATTTATGATGACCATGTGTGTTTGATGCCCAGTTCCAGTAGGCTGTGGCTTCACTCGCCTGCCTCCGTCTGGGATGACCTAGCTACTCACTGTGTCCCATTTCAGGTACTGTATTTCCATTCCACGCTGGGGAAGCAGAGATGGGTGACCGACTGGGGGCTGCACACACAGATGCCCCTAACCCTGCTCACCACATAACAATCTGTGACCAAACACAAAGTGTGCCAAACGTAACTTGCTGCAAAGGTTTGCCACGTACCATGGCTTTCAGGGGAGAGTGGAGAAGTAGCTGCTGGGATGATTGACCACATCGGGTTCATTAAATTGTTGTGTATTTACCCACGAGGAAGGCTGGGGTGCTTGTGAAGGGAGCCCCGCTCCTCATTTCAGCGATTTCCACCCCGCACTATTTGGCAATGATGCTCCAAAGGCGAATGGCAGATATGCACCAGAAGGTCCAAATGTGGACTCCAGCTGAAGTGCAGGAAACTTCTGCCGTCAACAACCTCCCCGCCTCTACCCCCCAGTTGTATTTATACTTTGAAAGAAGTTAACACGAAGCAGTAGTCACCTGGGCGTGCTCAATTTTTGACAAGCCTTAGTCACTCTGTACCCAGCAGAACAATTCACATTATAGTCGAAATCCTGTGAAGATTCTGCCACACATGCTAACACTAAGACGCCAGTAGCTCCACTTACCTTCTTTATTAAGCCTCATAACCTCCCTGCTTTTTCCACCCTCTTTTCCAGCCTCTTCTAAATCTACATCTGCAGATGAAAAAGAAAAGGAAAAAAGAAAATAAGGACAAAAAGAGAAAAAAAGGGGGGGGAGCCAAAGTCAAGGGGGGGGAGGGAGAGTGTTTATTTGCAAACAGATCGATATAAATACTGGATATGAAAATCTTTCAAAAATTGACAATGCAACATTTTCTCCCAAGTCCGTATTTCCATCTACCTGGCCCAGATAGGTACCAAAAAAACTATGCAAGCAGCAACAGAGTAGCCTTTTGAACGGATACACCGTGGGGCTGTGAAAGCCCACCCCGCGGGCTGCCACGGGGAGCGGGCACAGACAGACAGACAGACAGCCCTGGCAGCAGGGCCTCTCTCTGTGCATTGATGATCTGTCTCTGTGTGTATTTATTTAGAGAGAGGGAGAAGCATGGAGGACACCGGGGGCCACTCTCTCTCCACACACACACTTTTTCCCAGTGGCTCTAGGTGAATGGAAAGGTTACAGGGTAATAAAAGGAGGAGGAGGCGGTGGGGTTCTTACTGTCGGAGCAGTGTAATTTGGCGGCGTCGATCCAGGAGGACCAGGGTTTGCCCAGAAACGCCTCCGGACTGGGCACTTTGCGATCCAGTGTCGCCATTGCTCTTCCTTCTTGTTGCTTTTTCCCTGTTCCTTCGGCAGCAGCAGCCGAGAGACACGGGATTCGAGAACGCTCCGACGTCATCTTCGGAACGTTCCGACATTGAGTGTTCTGAAAGGGGGAGGGAGGGAGGGAGGGAGGGAGGCAGAGGAGGAGGAGAGAGCGAGGAGGAGGAGAGAGCGAGGAGGAGGAGCCGGCGTTCAGCGCCCGGCCCGGCTCGGCTCTCGGCGTCCGCCGCCGCCAGGGGCACCAGAGAGACGCCCCGAGGCCCGGCGCCCGCACGCCCGCCGCCGGGGGCGGGGCCGCGCGCCGGGACTCGAGGCTGCAGCGCCCGGCCCTGGGATGCTACGGCGTCGTGGCCACCACCGGCACCCGGGAGCCGGGGTCGCAGGGGCTGGGCTTGCGGGCAGGGGTCGGGGATGGCCTGAGAGAGGCGCGACTTGGGGCCGTGGGAAGGACGGTCTTCCCCGCAGAGTTGCGCTCGAGGACGGAAAGTTTTTGCACGCAGCCCCTCCAGCGCGTCCTTCCCTCGCCGGTGCCTGTCGCCCACGGTGAGGCGCCCCCGCGAGGATTCCCGCCGCTTAGTGGGGAGGGGCCGAGCAGCCCCCTTCTCCGACGACCACCCCAAGCCAGGGAGGGGACCCTGGTGACCTCTCCTCCCAGCCACCTCTCCCTCCACCGTGTCTTCTCTTTCACGGTGTACCTTGGGCCGTGGAGGATTCTGCGGATGCCTTTGGGAGCTGGATAGATGGAAGTGGTTCTAAAAAGCAGGTGAGTTTGGGGCGAGAGGAGCTGCCTTCCCATCTCAGACGGCGGGGCGTTCAAAGCTCAAAACTCAGGGCCGGGGTCCCCCCCGCGCGACGCGTGTCTCCGGCTCTCAGAGAACCACTGCGTAGACTTTGCTCCAGGATCACGATAGTGGGAGAGCGGACTCACCCACTGTCGGAGGATGCTGCTTAGCGGGCCAAGCCCCTGGAGCCGTTTCCAGCGCTCCCCACTGTGAGATGAGGATGGCCCGGATTAGCGCGTGCAACCGACGGCGGGAATCTGATTGCTGGGAGAATTCACTTCAGGCTTACCTTCTTTGGCCAGCTAGAAAGGAAGCATTAAATTTTCTCTGGATTTTGGACATTTGAGGCTTTAATTGAGATTTCCCCCCCCCCCCCAGGGGTTGGCAGCAAAGGCCTTAGAAGGTCTTCTGGTATCTCTCTCTTAAAAAAAAAAAAGTCATTTAATTTACTAGGAATTACCTAAAATATACGGACACTCCCCCACAATCGATATATTTCCCTCATTTCCCCCAGCACCCTTTTAGTTCTTACAACCTCTGTTTCTGCCCCATGGCTGAAGAGCATGGATTTGAAGTTGCTTTGTACTGAGGTCTGCTGTGCCTGTCATCTTATGCTCCTGCACTTGGCATCCTGTACCTCAAAGCCAGGTATAGGATATACTGGACTCTGGAAGCTGGTTAGAAAAGTAGTGCTGCACTATTCATGATGTGAAGAAAGGAAGGCCTGAACTTCGATGGTCCCATGCAGGTGGAGAGGAGGAGACAGGTATGAGAGACACTGTGAAGAAGGGCCTCATCAGAGAGTACGTTGTATGACTGGATTTGGGGAAAGGGAGAGAGCGAGCTCAGAGGTAGAAGTAATTAGATCATAGAACATTTTCCTCTTCCCCTACAGCTTTCCAATTTTCCTTCCATTTTGGTGTTTATTCCTCATTGTGCATGCAAGGGTGGTAGGCAGCCTCTAAGATGACCCCAATGACCCCCACATCCTGGTTTGCATGCCCTTCTGTGATTCCCTCCCCTTCTCTGTGGGCTGGACCTAGTGACTTGCTTCTAACAAATAGAATGTGGCAAAGTGATGTCCCTTCTGAGGTTAGGTTCCAAAAAGACTGTGGCTTCTGTCTTGCTCACTCTTGCTGTCACTGGCCTGCTCTAAGGGAAGGCCACAGCTTGCAGTTGTGAACTGCCCTTTGGAGAGGTACATGTGGCAAGGAACTGAGGCCAACAGGCCATGGGGAAGTGAGGCTCTTTGTTCAGTACCCCGTGAGGTGCTGACTCCTGTCAACAGCCACGAGAGTTTACAGGCGTGTCCTTCTCCAATCGAGCCTGGAGATGAGACCACAGCCCTGGCCCACAGTTGTGAAAGACCTTGAGGCAGAGGTTCCCAGCTAAGTCAAGCCTGTATTCCCGATCCACGTAAACTGTGAGATCCTTAACGCTTGTCATTTTAAGTTGTTAAGTAACTTGTTACATGGCAATAGATAACTAATACAGAATGGTTTGGGTGTAAAGTGATGGGTTAACAAAAAACTTACTAGAAAAATACGTTTAACAAAGGAAGAGTCTGAGCAACGTTCCCTTGTTCCTCTTTTGAGCCTCCTGTGAACTGTGTATCATCCTTCTCGAAATTTTTGGCCAGCTTTGTGCAGCTGGTTTACACTAGTATCTCCTACATGCTGAGTATAGTAATTTATCTTTATCCTTTGGGTACTCAAGTTTCTGCTATTTAAACTCAATCACTACTTTATAGAGAGTTCACCAAGGACAAGGTCATGATGTAACTGTTGGGAAAAAGTCTTTAGTGACAGCGATGCCATCACACTAGTGGCTGTTACAACCCTACCCTCCTTGAGGTATGTGGAGGGTACAGTGATGAAGGGACTCAAGCCCAGGGGCTGGGAGCCAGTGACTTGAGCTTCCAGAAAATTCTGTCTCCTCTCCTGGGAGCCACTTTAAGTCACTCAAGAAAAATCAAAACTTGTTTATCAGCAGGGAAAGTAAGGGCATCTAAGGTGCAGTGGTTCACTATTTTAACATTAGTTTACTACCCCAGCTGAGTTTCTCAAGTTATTTCTGCCCAGCACCCTGAAGATGATATGACAGCCCAAACGTTATTCCCTTCTAGCTGGGGGGATTTTAGTTTGCAACATAGTAAAGTATGGGCTGGAATCTAAAAGTGATTTGGCCTCTCTACAAAACAAGACTTTGGATACCACTGCCATGTTTAACTGATAGAACACGTAGAACACGTATACGTTATTGCAGTTAGAGTTATAAGGTATAACTGTAGTTTCTACTCTACCTTCCACAGTTTCTCTGACTATGGAGATAATAATACCATCTTTGTGAAACTATAACCCACCTATGACTTCGTAACTATGGATAACATGGCTGTCGATTAGATTACACTGCTGGGAGCCAGAGAATGAAGAAGGCATTGCTCATCCAACTACTAGATTTTTACACTTGACTTCAGATGAAAATTGAGGTCAGTTGGGAGTAGTATTGGGGTCAGCGTGGTGCATATATATTGTTATATGCATGTCTATACTTATATACCAACTATGTATATGGCAAATTTATTGCAGACTTGAATTCCTTTTGGTAGTAAATAGTCACAAATATTATTAGTGACAACAAGAATCTTATACATCCTTAATAGGAATAAACTGACCTGCAAAACAGTAATTTAAAGCACGTTAGTATAATGTCTGTGTGATAAAACTGTCTAGCAAAGGGGTAGCACCTTCTTCCCACATGATTAATGTTTAGGAAGATAAAAGGGGTGTAAATATTTTTATTGTTTTATTATCTTTCTTAGAAAAATGACAGCGGTTGGTTTAATTAAAAAGGAGACTCTCCCAACGACCAAATAAAGAAATCAGTTCAATGGAGATGACAATGGAAAATACCTATTTAATTTGAATAACACCTGGTTCTGGGGAAGTGCATCAAATACGGAGCCAGCATTCGCTCAGTGTGATTCATGAGCTGTTTCACCACATTATTGAAAAGAAGAGAGGAGGGAATATTAGCTCTCTCATTTGAGGATATTAAACTCCTGCTTGGGTTGAGGCGCTGTGTGCGCATCCTACTTCCTACTTAAACCGATGTTGGGAGTTACCTGGAGGCGATGAGGAGAAAATGACATGTTCCATTAAAATGAGGCATCCCTGGAATTGTTTGATGTTCTTTGCTTTAATTGAATCTATCTATCCCATCTGCCACTCTTTTCTCTAAATTTATTTTCCTAACCCTCTCTCTCTGAGAATTGTAATTTGGGGGGAAATTTTACATACGTTGTTACCTTTTATAAAAGCTCCCTGTATCTGGAGGGCAGATGTGCTGTGTCTCCCTCACCTTGTTAGATTAGGTTGCCTGCCTCTTCCCTGATCCCTGTGTGTTGGTAGATCAAATAGGACTGGGATAAGGCCCTAGAAGCACCAGGAGTAGGAAAGAAAATGGGAATTCCAGGCTTTTTGTTATTGGTTTCAATATAAGACCCTAGCCACGTGCCTGGTCTGAATAAACATGGACTCTATTAATAAATATCACTACAAAAACATGAAATTTGCATTCTGACTGGGGCAGAAAAGCCAACATGGGAGTGTGTTATCTCGAGGTAGAGCTGCCGTGAATCCCCTGGCAGATTCAACCGTGACTTTGATCACTTGGGGCTCCCCAGACTGGCTCTGATGCTGCAGGCTGAGGAGACCTCTGCTTCCCAGAGTGTGGTAGGTCCAGCCCCACCCCTAGCCGCTGCTCTTTCTTGGGGGGTGGGCAGGAAAAAAGATAGCTTCTCTTTAGCCTTGTTGTAGAAATAACTTTGAGCCCTTAACCTAAATATAAATAAATACAAATTTAACGTTAATGTACACAAATTAATCAGAACGAAGCCCTCCCACCCCATCCAAACTCACCAGTAATATAATTGGGGAGGCAATGCAGGTGGAGGCCAGAGCACAGGCTTGAGGTTGGCAGGTGTGAATTAGAGCTGTGCTTGAGTCATTTGCTCGAGAACCTTTCTTAATCCATCTGACCCTCAGTTTCTTCATCTGTTAAATGAGTATTAAGGCTCTTTTCTTCAGATGGTTGTGAGGATTAAGTGAGATTCTGGATATGGAGCCCCCAGCATAGGGCCTTTAAATGTTTGCTATGATTATTACTTTGGTCGCAATGCATCCTGTAGACAACAGCTGCCAGTCAGAAACAGGCCAACCCTCTGACGCTAGAAGGGCTCCTATGGTCGCTTCTGACAAGTTCCTTCTCCTTAGAAAGGAAACTAAAGCTCTTCTCTCTCCTTTGTATGAGGCTGCTGCCCTGCATCAATTGGTGGAGACCGCTGTCTGAAACTTCTTCTGCCTGGAACTCCATCCTGACATGGACTTCAGGGCAGGGTAGATATCCCTTTGTTCTGGGAAGACCCTAGAAGACCCTTTTGTTATGCACAAGAACTGCAAAATCCAAAGTGTGACTGGAGACAAGACAGTCTTTGCATGACAATGTAAATAGTTGTCGTAATAGTAAATGGAGGGGACTTCCGTGGCGGTCCAGTGATTAAGACTTGCCTCCCAATGCAGGGGGTGCCTGTTCGGTCCCTGGTCTGAGAGCTAAGATTCCACGTGCCTTGTGGCCAAAAAACCAAAACATAAAAACAGAAGCAATATTGTAACAAAGTCAATAAAAACTTTAAAAATGGTCCACATCAAAATAAAAAGAACTTAAAAAAAATAGTAAATGGACTGGGGTCTCTGCAGATTATTTTTTTCCTGAGAAAAATTTATTTTCTTTTGTAAAAGAAACAATATTGAATTCTAAAAATCATGTGTAAATGTGTTCTTATGAGATAGTAAAACAATAGAGATAAGTGGAAAATTCTCTTAGAATTGCCCCCTTCAAACGTGGTCACTCCCCTGCCCCCAGATCACTACTATACCCCCAGGTCTGAAGGCATTTTTTCATACCATTTTCTATACATTTACCTCCTATGTAGACTTAGCATTACAGCTGTAGATGGTATTGCTGTGTGTGTGTTCTTTTCTATTTTTTTAAAACATGAATAGCATCATTTTGTGGAGATACATACATATATGTGTATATGTGCGTATATATGTATGTATATATATGTGTGTGTACTCATATGTGTGTGCATATATATATATTTTTTATCCCCGTTAAGAAGCCTTGCATGAGCACAAACAAGATTGACACGTGCAACAGACCATTCTGTGGATATTTTTCTGCAATTTTCTTTTTTCACACATAATATTACATGTCATTACATATGGAAATCCCTCATTCTTTTAAACTGCTCCCAAGTATCCCATAAAATGTTCCAGATTCTATTTATCTATTATCTTATCGACAGACATTTAGGTTTCTGGTTTTACAAAAAATAGGCTGATCAACATCTCAATTTTTTTTTTTTTTGCGGTAAGCGGGCCTCTCACTGCTGTGGCCTCTCCCGCTGCGGAGCACAGGCTCCGGACGTGCAGGCTCAGCGGCCATGGCTCACGGGCCCAGCCGCTCCGCGGTACGCGGGAGCCTCCCGGACCGGGGCACAAACCCATGTCCCCTGCATCGGCAGGCGGACCCTCAACCACTGCGCCACCAGGGAAGCCCAACATCTCTATTTTTATATATGCTTTCTGAGCACATGAGGGAGTATTTCTACCTGAAAGTAGAATTGTTGGGCATGTACATTTCAAATTTTAATAGTTCTGTCAAATTATCTTCTGAAGTAGCTGACTACTTTATACCCCCACTAGTGGCACAGGAATGTGCCCATTTTTTCACGCCCTAATTAACGCCTAACATTTGCAAACATTTTAATTTTTGCCATTATTATGGTAAAAGTAGCTTATCTAATTTGAATTTCTCTCTAGTATGTTTCTGAACTTTTGTTCTTATGTCCATTGTATTTTCACTTTGTAAATTGCTGTTAGTATCTTTTGATGAGTTGTTATTTGTTTAGATCTTCATTGCTTTATAGGAATTCTCTATACATCCTAGATTTAGGTCTCTTGTCTGTTTGAAAATAATGTAATTTTCCAGCTTGTTGCTTTGCTTCTTTTAACCTTGTTTATGGCATCTTCTCCATACACTTTTTTTTTTTCATTTGGATGTAGTCAGATGTATCAGACTTTTCCTTGAGGCCTTTTACTTTTTGTGTCTTTCTTAAGAAGAACTCCTCTTCTCCAAGGTTATAAAATATTTTTGTCTATTTTTTTAATGCTTCATAGGTTTTTGTGTTTACATTTAGATCTCAGACATTTTTGGTTAATGACGTGAAATAAAAAAATTTTTTAATTTATTTATTTTTGGCTGCGTTGGGTCTTTGCTGCTGCGCATGGGTTTTCTCTAGTTGTGGCGAGCAGGGGCTATTCTTTGTTGCGGTGTGCGGGCTTCTCATTGCAGTGGCTTCTTTTGTTGTGGAGCACAGGTTCTAGGCGTGTGGGCTTCAGTACCTGCAACGCAGGCTAAGTAGTTGTGGCTCGTGGGCTCTAGAGCACAGGCTCAGTAGTGGTGGCACATGGGCTTACTTGCTCCACAGCATGTGGGATCTTCCCAGACCAGGGCTTGAACCCGTGTTCCCTGCATTGCCAGGCAGATTCTTAACCACTGTGCTACCAGAGAAGTCCCGATGTGAAATAAAAAAATAATTTTTGATCTTTTTCCAAACAGTTACCAATTTTCCTGGGCACATATTGAATAATTTATCCTTTCTATAGAGACCCATTATATGGGTATGTTTTTGAGCTGTTTTCTGTTCCATTGCTTGAACTGTCTTTTCCAGTCTCAATTCCTCTTTCTTTTTTTAATTGAAGTATAGTTGATTTATAATGTTCTATTAGTTTCAGGTATATAGCAAAGTGATTCAGATATATATATTGAATATATGTGTGTGTATATTCTTTTTCATATTCTTTTCCATTATAGGTTATTATGTTGAAGATAGTTCCCTGTGCCATACAGTAGGTCCTTCTTGTTTATTTTATATATAGCAGTATATATCTATATCCCAAACTCCTAATTTATCCCTCCCGCTTCCCCTTTGGTAACCATAAGTTTGTTTTCTATGTTTGTGTGTCTATTTCTGTTTTGTAAATAAGTTCATTTGTATCATTTTTTAGATTCCACATATAAGCGATATCATATATTTGTCTTTCTCTGTCTGACTTCACTTAGTATGGTAATCTCTAGGTCCATCCATGTTGCTGCAAATGGCATTATTTCATTCTTTTTTATGGCTGAGTAATATTCCAATGTGTGTATGTATGTGTGTGTATATATATATACACCACATCTTTATCCATTCATCTATTGATGGACATTTAGGTGGTTTCCATGTCTTGGCTATTGTAAACAGTGCTACTATGAACACTGGGGTGCTTGTATCTTTTTGAATTAGAGTTTTCTCTGGATATATGCCCAGGAGTGGGATTGCTGGATCATGTGGCAACTCTATTTTTAGTCCATACTGTTCTCCATAGTGGCTGCACCAATTTACATTCCCACCAACTGTGTAGGAGGGTTCCCTTTTCTCCACACCCTCTCTAGCATTTATTGATATTATTTGTAGACTTTTTGATGATGGCCATTCTGACTGGTGTGAGCTGATACCTCATTGATTTGCATTTATCTAACAATTAATGATGTTGAGCATCTTTTCATGTGCCTGTTGGCTATCTGTATGTCTTCTTTGGAGAAATGTCTATTTAGGTCTTCTGTCCATTTTTTGACCAATTCCTCTTTTAATTACTCCTGTTTCATAATATTTTTTGCTGTCTTTTAGAAAAAAAATGTTTCTTTGCCATTATGTATTTAGAATACTCTATCTTAGTCCATTTGAGTTGCTGTAACAAAACATAACAGACTAAGTAGCTTAAGAAAAACAGAAATTTATGTCTCACAGTTCTGGACGGTGGAGGTCCAGGATCGGTGCAGGCAGATTTGGTGTTCAATGAGGGCTTCCTGCTTCTTAGATGGTACCTTCTCACCATGTCCCCACATGGCAGAAGGGGTGAGCTAGCTCTCTGGGGTCTCTTTTATAAGGGCACTAATCCCAGCCATGAAGGCTGCACCTTCATGACCTAATCACTTCCCAAAGGCCCCACCTCCTAATACTGTCACCTTCAGGATTAGGACTTCCAACATATGAGTTTGCAGGGGGAACACAACCATTCAGACCATAGCACTCTTATCTCTAAAAATGTATTTTTTATTCGTGGGAATTGTGTCATATGTGTTGTTGTTCACCATTTGTCATAAGACATTTCATGATGGAGACTGGGCCAGATCAAGTAGATCACTGGAAGCCTTACTTCATTTCTTGTTCACAGGGAACCACAAAGGTGGACCCAGTGGCTACAGCCAGCTTGGATTCTTGGTGAAAGCCTCCCTCAAGGTGATTTTCCAAACCAAATACCTCAGACTTAGGGAAACGAGTTGTTGAGAGATTGTCTTTCAAGTATTCTGAAAAGGCCAACCCCTGTGGGTAGTGGGTGAGCCTCTGTGTGTATATTCCCATCTGTCAGTCATCCTGGGGTGCTGGGGGGCGAAAAGAAGCCCCGGGAAATGAAGGCTGGAGGAGAGGGAGGGAGCAGGCCTGAGACAAGCGCTGGGCCCCTGCACTTCCCAGATGGCCGAGGACTGACCGTCCCCCAGGTGGTGGGAACGAGGCAGGTGAGAGCCTTTTGCAGGCTGGGAGCCGGTCAGGTAGCATCCAGTTGGGGACCTGTCTGGGATGACCTGGGTATGACTCTGGAATCCTTCAATCCAGTATCCATCCATTCATAAGGTTTTGTCTAATGTCATTTCCCTTGCTTCCTTCAGGATTTTAAATGACCTGGTCTTAGGTAGCTGTGTTGTGGGAAATTAAGTGATGGGCTTATACTTACATGGAAGCCATGGTGGCAAGGTTGAAAGCTGCTATCTTCACTTCATGCCAGCCCTGTGTGGTGACCATTATTCAAGAGAAGATGGCAGCCCCTGGACTCCAGGAGGTGGCCAGGTACAGAGTCAGCAGGGGGATGCCTAGGTTGCAATGTCTCGGTTCAGCCCTCAGCAGTCCCCAACACCTTTCCTCCAGCCCTGGCCCCCATAAGGAGGAAATCCTGAAAATGAGAGGCCAAGGTTTGGGTTATATTTATATGACAGGAAATAGAAGCCTAGTGTCTTTAAGGTCATGAAACAATCATTGTGGAACTCAGAGCTAAGCCCAGGTTTGTTCAAACAAAGTCCCTGTTGTTTGGAGGCCAGATTGCTCGTAGATGACTACGCCTCAAGAATGATTCTAAGGCTGTAAATTTAAATTTCCACATAGGCCAGGGTTTCTCAACCAGGGATGATTTTCCTGCCTCCCCCTTTTCTGCCCCACCCCACCCCAAGGACATTGGCGAAGCCTGGAGACATTTTTGGTTGTTGTGACAGGGAGGGGAGGGGTTCTAATCATGTCTTGGCATCTAGGGGGTGGAGGCCAGGGATGCTGGTAAACATCCTACCATGAGATGCGGACATCTCCCCATCAGTGAAGATTTATCCAGCCCCAAATGACAGTGAGGGGGTCCAGAAACCCTGACGTAGGACAATGGATTTCCAATTTTCTTTTTTGTGTCCAGAGGATGAACCCCTAACCCTGTCAACTACTTTGCCATCGTGGGCTTCTTTCATCACACAGACACCCAGCAAGGGGGTGGGGGTGCTGTGAGAGCCATCATCGCTACAAGAAAAACTCAAGTCTTTCCACTTTCAATATATGAAAGCCAGTTTGTTACTGGATGAATTCTGTTTGTAGAATCGAAGAAAGTGTAAGCTCTCTATCTTAGGGATATAGTTCTTAGGCAATAATCAAGTAATATGGACGTCTCTTTCTTATTCTCTGAATCCTTTACAGACCATTGCTTTCCTATTCTAATGGGAAGGCTGATGAGCACTAAGACACCCATGCTAGATAGCTCTTATTATTCCCAATTTATAGATGATGAAATTGAGGTGCAGAGGGGAAGTAAAATAAAGCACAACTCCCTCACGCTGAAGTTATCAAACCCCTGGCCAGGGTTACTGCATAGGTTGTGCACTGCACAGTTGGGCCACTTTTAAGGGACCACCATTCACATCACAGACATCATAGATTTATTGTGGCAGTCTTCCTGGTGGATGGCACTGAAGTGCCTGTTCTAACCAAATCAGGAATGTGAAGACTATTTTCTAACAGATGGAAGTAAAGTTTCTTGGAGAAGGTGTGCCTTTTCATGATGCTCACTGTGCTGCCAGATGAACTAGCAAAAGGAAGGGGATTACTGCTCCCTCTTTGTCTATGTTAACAGTTCAACTGGGAGTTTTACTTTTTGCTTGAACAGAGGTCACCGTCCCTTGCTGACCACATGTGTAATTGTAAAGTATTGGAGAGTGAGGCAGGTTACGATGAATGCATTTTTTTTTTTTTTTTGCGGTACGCGGGCCTCTCACTGTTGCGGCCGCTTCCGTTGTGGAGCACAGGCTCCGGACGCGCAGGCTCAGTGGCCATGGCTCACGGGCCCAGCCGCTCCGTGGCATGTGGGATCTTCCCGGACTGGGGCACGAACCCGTGTCCCCTGCATCGGCAGGCGGACTCGCAACCACTGTGCCACCAGGGAAGCCCTGATGAATCCATTTGAGTTGGCAGATTTCCCAAGAAGACTGTCACATATGAGAAATATGGTGCCTTGAGTGTTGGAATAAAGAAAACGATATTGGTATCTAAATTTGGTTGTTCACACTTCAGGTACAGTTTAAGTCATCTTAAGGCTGGAGGAACAGACATTGACATGTATATCAGTTTAATAAATTTGGCAGCAGGAGGTACAGAGAGTATCATTTCAATTATGGATTGACCTGTGATTGAATAGCAACGTGTGTTGCCTAGTTTATCGATACTAAGTAATGGTAGGTTCTGGACTCTCAGGAGGGGAGAGGGCAGATGTTGGAGCACTGTCGACTGATGGGCTCCATGTTTTGGCCCTGTACAGGGAGAATCAAAATACAAGTAAAGGGGCTTCCCTGGTGGCGCAGTGGTTGAGAGTCCGCCTGCCGATGCTGGGGACGCGGGTTTGTGCCCCGGTCCGGGAGGATCCCACATGCCGCAGAGCGGCTGGGCCCGTGAGCCATGGCCGCTGAGCCTGCGCGTCTGGAGCCTGTGCTCCGCAACGAGAGAGGCCACAACGGTGAGAGGCCCGCGTACCGCAAAAAACAAACAAACAAACAAAAAAAAAAAACAAGTAAAATATTGTAAGATGGGACTGATAGTATTGCAGGTGTTAACAGAGCCTGTCCGAGCTTTCATCCTTTATGCCCACAGAACCATGTTTAACACAGAGACAGTACTCTACAACATAACTGTCCTGTTTACCTTTGTTCTGAATCTTTACTGTGCCATTTCATGATGTGTTAAGGGAAGAAAGACCTCACCAGTTGCTGCATTTGAGAAGGCTTTAGTTGTTCCACCTATGCAAACACCCTGGCATTTAGACACTTTGGGTAATCGAAATAATCGCCTCTTTTAATGCCTAGCAACCACCCAAACTGGGGTGGGAGGCGGAGTATATAAAGGAATTAACAACCCCCAGTTTATGATCGGAATAAGAAAGGTTGACAGACTGACCTTGCCTGGCCACATGCCAGGTGGCATAGAATGTGAGTAGTTGTGCCCACGAGGAACTTACAGACTAGTTTGAGGGCGATGTAGATGCAATCAATAACTGGAGAACAGAATAGCCTAGCCGGTGAGAAGGTGCTGATCTGATGTGCAGATAATAAATGCCTAGGTGTTTCAGCAGGACAGATTGCTCTGGTGGGTGGAGAAGGCTTGGGAGAGAGGAGGAATTTGAGCTGGGCCATGAAGGACTGGGAGATATAAATAGCCGGAAGGGAACAGAGTGATGGATGGGGACAGTGGCCATCTTAAGTAAGTGCCTCAGGTCACTGATAATAGTTCCCTAAAACAAAGCTCTTAGTGGAAAACAGGCAAGGCAAGAAGGGATTTGGAATCAGGAAGGGTTTAAAACTGTTACACAGTGTTTCCAAGATGAAAATCTGCAGTGTGAGAGAATGTGGGTAATAATACTGTGTGTTCTTAGTCAAATGGCATATTTCTTTGGGAAATACTATTTAATCAAGAACAAATTTCTAAAATTAGGGCTCTATTGATCCAAATGAGCTAATGAGGTGAGAAACTTGAAGTTTTCAAGGTTCTTTAGCCATCTGGCCAGTATGTTTAGAAATTGCACCCAATTGTACTGATAAAAGGGCAGTCTCTGTGGTTTACCTTTAACATTCCAATACTGGGTCATCTTCAAAGACAAGTTCCACAGACCTTCCACTCTAAGCAGGCTGACCAAAAGGCTGAGATTGCCTAGGGAGTCCCGGATTATGCAAAATTAGTAATAGCTTCCTCTTCCAGTCTCAAAAGTGTCCTGGTTTGGGTGATAAATTGTATGACTACCCTAATTCTAAGTGAGCCACTTTGGACTTTTTTTGCTTATTCTGTGAATGCTCAGTGGCCAAAAGGGATGCTTCCAGCTTAAGGGTATTTGCCTACATGTGCATTCTGTCTTTCTGAAATGTTCTTTTCCCTTGCATATCTTTGCAAAAAATTCAGAAAAAAAACCCAACATAAATAAGATGAATTATCAAAAATCTGGAAATAAGTGTTAATACTTTGATATAGATGCATAACTATATCTATTAATTTGTCATATATTTTTAGATCCCTAATCTCCAAACCAAGCCACTTTATTTGGAGTAGCATTCCAAATATAAATATATAGATATGGCTACTACATAAAATTATATATTTAGAACTATATACTAACATAATCAATATAGATAGATATAGATGTAATGACATTTTAAAATAATCACTTTTTTTGTGTGTGTGTGGTATGCGGGCCTCTCACTGTTGTGGCCTCTCCCGTTGTGGAGCACAGGCTCCAGATGCGCAGGCCCAGTGGCCATGGCTCACGGGCCTACCCGCTCCGCGGCATGTGGGATCTTCCCGGACCGGGGCATGAACCCGTGTCCCCTGCATCGGCAGGCGGACTCTCAACCACTGCGCCACCAGGGAAGCCCTAAAATAATAACTTTTAAAGACAGCACAGTATTCTAATGAAAAGTTGTTCTTAAACTATAATGTATTTAAACCCTCAAAATGGGCAGAAGACCCAAATGGACATTTCTCCAAAGAATACATACAGATGGTCAAAAGGCACATGAAAAGATGTTCATCATTGCTAATTATTAGAGAAATGCAAGTTAAAACTACAATGAGGTACCACCTCACACTGGTCAGAATGGCCATCATTAAAAAGTCCACAAACTACAAATGCTGGAGAGGGTGTGGAGAAAAGGGAACCCTCTTGTACTGTTGGTGGGAATGTAAATTGGTGCAGCCACTATGGAGAAGAGTATGGAGGTTCCTCAAAAAACTAAAAACAGAACTACCATATGATCCAGCAATCCCACTCCTAGGCATACCTCTGCACAAAACTCTAATTCAAAAAGATACATGCACCCCAATGCTCATAGCAGCACTATTTACAATAGCCAAGACATGGAAGCAACCTAAATGTCCATCAACAGATGAATGGATAAAGATGTGGTATATATATACAATTGAATATTACTCAGCCATAAAAAAGAATGAAATAATGCAGCAACATGGATAGACCTAGAGATTATCACACTAAGTGAAGTAAGTCAGACAGAGAAAGACCAATACCGTATGATATCACTTATATGTGGAATCTTAAAATATGACATAAATGAACTTATCTATGAAACAGAAACAGACTCACAGACATAGAGAACAGACTTGTGGTTGTGGTGGGTTGGGGGGAAGGGAGGATGGACTGGGAGTTTGGGGTTAGCAGATGCAAACTAATGTACAGAATAGATAAACAGGGTCCTACTGTACAGCACAGGAAACTATATTCAATATCTTGTAATAACCTATAATGGAAAAGAATCTGAAAAATAATATATGTATATATGAATCACTTTACTGTACACCAGAAAGTATCACAACATTGTAAATCAATTATATGTCAATAAAATAAAAAATTTTTTAAATCCTCAATTTGAGGCATTTAGGTTCTTTTTTATTTATTTTTTATTTATTAACAATATTGTAATGAATGTTTTCTAAATCTTTCCACACATTCATGATTATTTAGGATGCTTTCTTATAAATGAAATTGATAAGTAAAAGGGGATATGCATTTAGAATTTTTTGACTGTTAAACTTAGCCAGAATGTGTGAGAATTCCCACTCATGGCCTCATCTGTGATGTATCTGTTATTCTTATTCATTTTTTCAGTCTGACAGGAAAGAATTTCATCTCTTGGTTATTTGAGTTGTACCTCTGGTTGTTGATGATTCATATTTCTTTTTGAATAAATTGCTCATTTTTCTATTAGAGTGTTTACCTTTCTCTTATTGAAATGTGAAAGCTCTTTGTATTTGAAACAAAGTAACCCTTTGTGTTATAAGTTGCAAAATTTTTTTCTCCTAATTTACTATTTGTCTTTTATGTATGGTAGATTTATATGTGTGCATGGACATGTGTAGATTCAGAAGTCTTTACTTTTTGTACAATTATACCTATCAGTCTTTCCCTTTATGTTGTTATGTACTTTTTTAAAGGACTAGGTTTTCAACAATTAACGTGCAAAATTTTCTTAATTTTATCTGATGCTCTCAAACCCCTTGAGCTCCTTGTTTCAAACTTTACAGGGTAGGCACTGTAGATAGATGAGACATACTTTTTGTTTCCATTTCCATGGTTCAGTATATCTCCCAGAAGGGGTTTAGTCACTTTACAAATTCACAGATAAGTTACTGCAAGTAAGAACTGGTAATATGCATTCTTTTCCTCAACCATAAAACATGTATGCCTTCCTTCATGAAAAGCTGTAATGGGAGTTAGAAGGGACTAGTTTGTTTAGATTTCTGCTGAGTGAATCACTGTCCCATTGATATGCTTTATAATTGCATGGATGTGTTCTCAGGAACTGTGGCACCAACCCAGGGTTCCAATACACAGTCAAGGGAATGCCGCAGACGGTCATAGCTCCCCCGAAGCAAGCACCTTTCCATGGAATGTTGTTCCTGGGCTTCATGGCAGAGTTACTCTTCTGTCGTAAGGACAGCACTCAAGGCAAATGCATGTCTAGTCCTAGCTGGGACCGTTGTGGCTGAGCTTGTATCCACGCTTCCACACTGGTGTGCTGGGTTGAACCCCATGTGAGCCTCAAAGACCCCTTCTTCATCTCTCAAAGTTAGACCTATGCATCTTGCTTTCCCCTTGGCCCTCTCCGTGCCTGTTTGGCCCTCTCGGTGTTTATTCTTGGGAGAGGAGAGATTCTCCCCCACTTACAGACCTCATGGAAGTCCCCTTGGGTGTCTCCAACCACACCCCCTTTCATCCAAGGCCCTCTTCCTGTGGGGTGGAGGAGGGGAGGGCTTGAGCACCAGGGAGGGTTCAGTGTAAGATCCATGATCACCACCACCATGATGCTGAGATAGGGCAATTTACCTCTGTTCTCGGCTGTCAGAGCTTTTCCCCTGCTGCTCAGCAGTGGGGCCTCCAGGGCCCAGCCTAGCTGCAGTCTCAGGGCACCAAACCCCACCAGCTGATGGCTTCTCAAGAGAACCCCACGGTGGTGGGAGTCTGGGGATGAGGACCAAGGTCCCACCCCAAGAGGTGTTTACTCTCTGGTTTTGCCAAGGAATTACTAAACAGTAATCCATGCAATAACTCTAGAAGACCTGCTCTAGCAGCAGGGAAGCAGGTTTATGATGCCACTCAGGTGACCAGACCAAGGATTTGAAAGTAGTTTTTACTATGGAATGGCCCTATTATGGATTTGAGTGGCCCCTTCCCCAGGTACTATACTTCTCTATGAAGTACATCAGGGGTCCCCTCAATCAGGGGAGGATAAACCAATTTTCCTTGTGCCTAGTCAGTGCCATTTGGTTTCCCTCTCTCCATACCCTTTTTTATTTTTAATTGAAGTATAGTTGATTTACCATGTTGTGTTAATTTCTGCTGTACAGCAAAGTGAGTTAGCCATACGTCCTCTCTCCATACTCATTCAATATCACAAAAGCCAAAGAACTAATTTGGCTACAACACAACCCTCCTCAGAGTGCTGGGGAGGGAGAGAAATCAAACACGAGCAGAGCCCAAACCCTCTCTAGTGGGCAAGGCTCATTTGTAGATAATTTTAGTCTTGTTACCCATTTGATAACCATATATCCTTCCCAGGGGGTACTGGCAGCATGTCAGATGGAGATCACTTATGAAGAGATTCCTCATTTTTCAAACCCATTCTGGCTTCTCAAGAATCTGTGAACTGGGGAAGCCAAAGATACTAAAGGAATGATACGCCCATTTTTTTTGCCCCTTTTGGGTGCTTGGGTGGGGAGTGGTAGAGCAGAATAACATCTTCTGTGCACTTATTCACTCAAGAAACATTTACTGAGCTTCCTCTGTGGCAGGCAGTACCAGAGAAATGGGAAAGAGAAATCCTGCATATACGATCTGTCTCGATTTTGCAAATACATTTCGCTGGGTCACTATTGACATCTGCAGGAGTATGTCAGGTCCTAACCCCTGAAACGTATGGTAAACATACTTCGCAGATGTGATTAAGTTAAGCATCTTGAGTTGGAGAGATTATCCTGAATTATCCAGTTGGGCCCTAAATGCCATCACATCTATCCTTTTAAGAGGGAGGCAGAGAGATTTACAATGACACACACAGGGCAGAAGGCGATGTAAAGATGAAGCAGGAAAAGATTTGAAGATGCTGGCCTTGAAGATTGGAGTGATGCAGCCACAAGCCAAAGAACCCTGGCAGCCCCCAGAAGCTGGAAGAGGCAAGGAACTGATTCTCTCCTAGAGCCTCTGCTGGGAGTGTGGCCTTTTTGACACTTCAATTTTTTTTTTTTTTTTTTTTTTTACGGTGCGCAGGCCTCTCACTGTTGTGGCCTCTCCCGTTGCGGAGCACAGGCTCCGGACGCGCAGGCTCAGTGGCCATGGCTCATGGGCCCAGCCGCTCCACGGCATGTGGGATCTTCCCAGGCCGGGGCACGAACCCGTGTCCCCTGCATCGGCAGGTGGACTCTCAACCACTGCGCCACCAGGGAAGCCCGACACTTCAATTTTGGCCCAGTGCAACTTAGGTTGGACTCTGGCTTCCAAAATTGTAAGATAATACGTTTTTGTTGTTTTAAATCCCCAAACTTGTGGTAATTTGTTACGGCAGCCCCAGGAAACTAATACAACATCCTTACAGATAAACATGGGTCTAGAAGACAATTTAGGCAGGCAGTTATCTGACCAACTCTATTTATTGTTCACTTGGCACAGATTTATTGAACTGCAGTGTTCTAGGCACAGGAGATAAAGTATGAATAAGCTGACAATGTCCCCACTGACACTGGGGAGGGGGAGGAGCAGGTAATAAGGAGGTTAAAAATATATATATTAAAAAGGTAATTTTAGGGCTTCCCTGGTGGCGCAGTTGTTGAGAGTCCGCCTGCCGATGCAGGGGATGCGGGTTCGTGCCCTGGTCCGGGAGGATCCCACATGCCACGGAGCGACTGGGCCCGTGGGCCGTGGCCGCTGGGCCTGTGTGTCCGGAGCCTGTGCTCCGCAACGGGAGAGGCCACAGCAGTGAGAGGCCCGCGTACCACAAAAAAAAAAAAAAACAAAAAAGGTAATTTTAGTTATTGGTAAGTGCTTTGAAGAAAACAGAGTTAGGGTAATGAGGATCCGGGGAGCGGGTATTTTAGACTGGG
Organism: Monodon monoceros; assembly: GCF_005190385.1. Classification (NCBI taxonomy): domain Eukaryota; kingdom Metazoa; phylum Chordata; class Mammalia; order Artiodactyla; family Monodontidae; genus Monodon; species Monodon monoceros. The sequence continues at coordinate 17,195,633 of NW_021703776.1, read as the reverse complement.
TAATAGGAAGGCCTTTCTGATGAGATAACATTAGAGCTGAGTCCTGAATATCTAGGAGGAGTTACCATCTTGGGAAAGCTTTCCAAGTGGAGGGAGCTGGAAGTACAAAGGCCCTGAGGTAGAAATGAGCTTAATATGCTTGAGCTTAATCATGCACAGAAAGACCAGATTCCTCCAAGTCAAACTGGAAAGTCTTCTCTTACAGAGGGCTGCAGGGTTCTGTTGGAGGCCCTGACCTGTGTAGTTTTCTTTGTTTATAACTAAATTGGAAGTAAACATATAAGTCATATTTATCAAATATGTGGGTAATACAAGGCTGGTAGAACTTGTATTGGGTTAGATGTCAGGGACTGGGTTTTACTGTACCTTGGCAGATGTGTGCAAAACTCCAAAGATTCCTGACTTGGGACTCAAAAAAATTACTTGCCTAAATCAAGAGGGGGAACCCAGCTTGAGTGCAGTACTTGTGTGAAGGCCCTAAAACTCAACATCAGCAAAGAACCTGACGGGACTGTTGTATAAAGGGGAAGCACTTTTACAGGTTTTTAAGGTACGGAGTACAGTTCAAGGGAAGAGGTAGCCACAGGCTTCTGGAGTGACGAGTGGGTACCACGATTTACAGGGTCATAGAAACAGTTCGTTCATTCATTCATTCATTCCACTGATAAATGTTTAATGAGTACATGCTATGTGCCTGGCACTGACTAGATTGTGGGGAAATAGCACTGAATAGGAAAGAAGAATTTGCTGACCTCAGAGAGCTTATATTCTAGGGAGAAAAGAGACACTGTAGACTTAATGGTGTAATTATTATCTGTTTCCCTATATTCGATTTTTTTTCAGGTTATAAATTATTTTATAGTAATAAAATAGCAAAATCAAATGTTACAGAAATATATGGCACAGAAAAGAACACCCTTCCCCAGTACACTCATCTTCTTTCCCCAGAGATAGCCACTGTCAATAGGCTTGGGCATTTTTCTCCAACTTTAAAAAATACACATGTAATATATTTTGAAAGCATAAAGAGGGAACCATACTGTTTTTAATTTTTTTAGGTTAATGTATTTTAGACATTCTTCCATATGAATACAAAGAAATCTACCTCATTCTTCTAAATGGCTGAGTAAAAACTCCATTTGATGAATGTACCACAGTTTATTTGGCTAGTGTCTTATTGATAGGTGTGTGTATTGTTTCCACTTTTTCACTATTGTAAACAATGTTGCAAAGAACATTTTTCTGCATATCTTTTTACATATGGTGGGAGTATTTATTTCTAAAGGATAAATTCATAGAAGTGGAAATGCTGACTCAAAGTGTACGAAAAATTTAAATAATAGATGCTACCATATTGCTTACTACTCAGGTTGTACCTGAATGAGCGTGCATATCAGAATGCATGCTTTCTTGTAGCCTCAGCAACACAGAGTATTAGCAGTGATTTTAATCTTTGCCTGTCTGATAGGCAGAAGATAATATCTTGTGGTTTACATGAACCACTTTTGGCCTGCAACTGAGAATAACAGTTAGGCAGGGATGTGTGGGTGAGCTATGTAAGTCAGAGAGGCAGAACTGCTGAGGTTGGAAATTAACCAGGCAGAGGTGGGTGAGGGGTGACCAAGGCACTCCAGGCAGTTCACACAGCACGTGCAAAGGCCCTGTGGGGACAGGAAGTCTGGCATATCAACAGGACTAAAAAACTTCCAGGGGGTTGGGGGCAAAGAACAGAGAGCAAGGAGGAGAGTAAAGAGGGAGGCAAGGACCAAATCTTGCTGGGCCTTGGGGTTCATCATAAGGGCTTTGGTCTTTATCCCAAGAGAAAAGGGCAGCCAATGGAAAGCTTGGAACAATCTGACATGATCAGATCAGCATTTTGAAGAGACCCCTCTGGCTGCTGTGTGGCGAATGGATTAGGAAGAGGGGAGGGTAGCTATTTTGGGAGTCCAGGTAAGAGATGATGGTAGCCTGGATTAGGGTGGAATCTGGACTAAGGTGTAGCCTAGACATGGAGAGAAGTGGGTAGATTTAAGAGTTATTTAGGCCACAAAATGGATAGGAATTGATGCTTGGATTGGCTTGGATGGGGAGTGTGGAAGAGGGTGGTATCCTGGAAAACTCCCAGGTTTGTAGATGGGAGTTGTCATCAGGATGATGAGATGTCAAAGGACCAGATGATGATCAGCCTGAAAAGTGAAGATCCAGAGGAAAGAATTGCTTTGGAGAGCAGCCACTAGCCCACAGCCCCATCCAAGGCCAGGGACCATGTGATTCTGCCCCTTGGTCACAGCCAATTGGACTGGGAGAGTGCCATGATTTGGCCTGCATGGAAGCCTGCCCGTGAAAGGGACAGTGCCAGAATGAGCTGATGAGACCCCCTCCAGGGAGTCTGAAGAAGAACCCAAGTGAGGGGCAACATTTGGAACTCGGGGAAAGAAGAATGGTCATGCAAAAAAGGCAGGAAGGGAAAGTCATGAGTAAGCCAATGTCATGAGGAAGGAAGGAGGAGAGAAGAGAAAAGCCAGTGGAGAAGTGGCTGAAGACCCATAGAGCAGTAGAGAGGGGCTGATGGCCCTCGACCCTGAACTCAGCCTGGTGGTTAAGGGCCAGCTTTCCACTTGAGCAGATCGAGGTTTGATTTCCCAGCTCTGATGCTGATTAGCTGGGTGACCTTGAACAAGTCACTAAACTTCTCTAAGGCTCTGCTCTCTTCCCTCAACTATAAAATAGACAGCACAGTATTTATTTATTGGGCTTGTTGTGAGGATTCAACAGATACACGTGAGAATGGGAGATTTCTGCAGCACAAAACCACTGGAGAACCATTATTCAGAACTGAAAGTTGAAAAAAAATCTACAAACCAATAACAAAAAGACAGCCAACCCAAAAGAAAAACAAGCAAAAGGTTTGAACAAGTTCTTACCCAAAGAGGATATTAACATGGCTTAAAAATACATGAAAATATTATCAACCTCAATAATAATAAGGGAAATACAGTGAGATTCTGCATGCAACAAGAGATGAATCATATAAATGCAATATTGAGCTAAAGTATCAAGACAGAGATGAATGTACGAAGTATGAGTCAGTGTATTTAAAGTTAAAAAAACAGGCATTAAAACTACAATTAAATACTGTACACACACATCAGATTGGCAAAATTTGAAAAATCTGGTAATGCCAAGTATTGGTGAGGTTGTGGAACACGAAATCCATACGTTGCTGGTGGAGATGTAGATTAGTATCACTATTTGGGAAACACTTCGGCATTCTAATAAAACTGAAAACATGTACATCCCACAACCCAGCAATTCTGTTCTTGGAGATACATATCTAAGAGGAACTCCTCATGTACACTAGAACATATACTCAAGCATATCCATAACTTTGTTCATGGTCTCATGCTAGAACCAACACAAATATCCATCAATTGTAGAACAAATAAGTTATTTTGTGATACAGTCACAAGTGGAATACTATACAGCACTGAATGAATGAACTATGTCATAGAGAACAGCATGAATGAATCTTATAAACACAATGTTGAACCAAAGAAATAATACATGGTATATGATTCTACTTTACAATTTAAAAATAGGCAAAACTAAACTATAAACTATATAATGGAGTTTGTATTATATAGCATATATTTTTGAGCAAACTACAAAGAAAAGTAACGAAGTGATTACCACAAAAGTCAGAATAGTGGTTGCTTTTGGGGGAGGGGAGGGCTCAGGGACCAGAAGGGGATACCCGGAGGAGGGGTATTCTGCAGTGCTTGAAGGTATTCAATTTCTTCACTGAGGAGGTAGTTATACAAGTGTTTGCTTTGTGATTGTTCATTATGCTGTACATTTGTTTTGAACACTTTAATCGAAGAGTATTTTATTCCACAATTTAAACAGATTTTAAAAAAAGATAGCTAACACTTGTAAAATGCTTGGCATAGTGCCTGGCCCATATTAAGAGCTCAACAGATGGCAATTTTATTTACTGTTATAACCCAGTTGTTAGAGCCATGTTGTATCCTAAGCAGCCTCCTAGTTCCTGGACTGAGCTCTAGTCTCTGTGAGGCCTGGCTCCATGGTGGAGCTCCTGGACTCCTCTATCTCCTAGGGTGGTGCCCAACTAAATCCTGTGACTTAAGACAGTGCTTCTCGACTGATACATTTTGGTTTACTGCATGGCCTCAAACTCTTCCTGAGTGTTTTGCCAAATTTTGGCAACGTGTAAGACTTTTTTAAAAAGCATCTCTGTTGTTAGGCAATGCCAGAAAGCAAGATTGCTAAACTGAGCACCACCGTGAGGTGGTGCACAGCCAGAGTCCAGCCTGCTGCAGGTCAGAGGTAAGGGGTCAAAGGTGGAACCCCCTGGCAAGCTGGTGCCAAAGAAATGAGAACACATGAGAACTTGGTCTATAGGGGAAGTAGGGTCACACCCAAATAGTGGTGATGCAGAAGGGGACCAGGTGAATCCCAGGATGGCTGGATGGCATTTAAACCCCTTGAAACGTGTAGCCCCCACATCTAGCAATAGACAGAAAGGTTGTCAATTACTGACTAAGGTCATCTGAAATGTCTCTATTCCTTGCAAGCCCGATGATGGAATCACCGTTTCATAGCGATTGGAGGGGTTGTTGTGTACAACAGCTCATTATAATAGCTTATAATTATGGAATGCTGCTCATAAGCCAGGCATTGTGCTAATATTTCAGCCTTATTTCCACCCTAGGAGGTAGGTGCTCTTATCATCTCCCTTTCAACGGATGAAGCACAGAGGAATTGAGTGACTTGCTGAAGGTCACCCAGCTGGCAAGGGCTAGAGCCAAGAAGAGGGCTATCCTTATTCTCTGATTCTAGAGGGAGAGCACAGCCCAGTGACTGGGAGTTAGATGGAGACAGGTTTTGCTAACGACAAGCAAAAATGCCCTACCAGTGGAATGGGGAGTTTTAGAGAATAGCAAATTCTCTCTCTAAGCAGAGGTGGCAAGACGGTTTAGGTTTTAGGAGAGATTCCTGCACTGGGTGACAGGTTAGACTAAATGCCTTTCAAGGTCCTTTCAAATTGTAAGTCTGGGTCTTGGTAGAGCTTCTAAATGGGGAGGGGGTGTGCGCTAGACGATCTGCTTATTTTCTTTTTAATATGAACCTCCAAACTTCAGTGCATAGTGTGGTGTGAAAGCTATTTGAGTTCACCTTCATAGTGATGTTCACGAACTTCCTCAGAACTCTTGAGGCACAGGAAAATTATTTTCCCTGTGGGGTTGTTTTCTTTTAGTCTTTTAGCTGACAGTAGTTGTAAAGGGCCTTTCTGACTGGCAAGAAAATACCTTTCTAAGCTTTAGAAGAGAAATAATTTGCATCAAACGTTCTCCCACACTTACTTAATTTCAGACCTGAGGTACTGATCTTTTCCTATGGACTTTCCTGCCACACCTCCCACGAATGGTGTGTGTGGTGTGAAAATTCCATGTGCAGCATTAACAATGGCGTTTGATAGCATTGGGGCTATTTAGAATCTGCCCTTTAGACTGAAATGATATATCTGGCTTTGTTTCCAGGGTTACAGAAGCTTTTGTAGTCTATTTCCATGGCTGTGTCCCGTGGAAATGCATTACTTTCTGCATTTCAGAAAGCAGAGCCTCTGCTCCCACCCTCCAGGATAATGGAGGCATACGGTAGCGTCTCTAGTTAGAGTTGGCTTTGGTTGAGACTTTTCCATTACCTGGTGAAACTGACTTTATTTTTTTTAAAGTAGTTTTAGGTTCATAGCAAAATATAGTAGAAATTCCACATACCTCCTGCCCCCATATATGCACAGCCTGCCCCACTATCAGCATCCTCTACCAGAGTGGTACATGTGTAACAATCGATGAACCTACCCTGACGCCACTATTACCCGAGGTCCACACTTTACATTATGGTTCACTCTTGGTGTTGTCCATTCAGTGGGTCTGGACAAATGTATAATGGCAGGTATCCACCGTTACAGTATCATACAAAGTAGTTTCACTGACCAAAAAATCTTCTGTGGTCTGCACATTCATCCCTCTCACCCTCTAACCCCTGGCAACCAGAGATCTCTTCACTGTCTCTGTAGTTTTGCCTTTTCCAGAATGTTGGAATCATGCAGTGCAGAGCCTTCTCAGATTGGCTTCTTTCACTTAGTAATATACATTTAAGGTTTCTCCATGTCTTTTTGTGTCTTGATAACTCATTTCTTTTTAGCGCTGAATAATATTCCATTGACTGGATGTACCACAATTTGTTTATCCATTCACCTACTGAAGGACATCTTGGTTGCTTCCAAATTTTGGCAATTATGAATAAAGCTGCTATAAACATCCATGTGTAGGTTTCTGTGTGGAAATAAGTTTTCAATTCATTTGGGTAAATACCAAGGAGCACAACTGCTGGGTCATACGGTAAGAGTATATTTAGTTTTGTAAGAAACTACCAAGCTGTCTTCTGAAGTGGCTGTACCCATGCAGGGAGTGAAAGGGGGGATGCAGAACGGCGCTTCACATTCTGGCCAACACTTGGTGATGTCAGCGTTCTGGATTTTGGCCATTCTAATAGGTATATCCGAGTATCTCACTGTTTTACTTTGCAATTCCCTAATGACATAAGAAGTTGAGAATCTTCTCATACGCTTATCTGCCATCTGTATATCTTCTTTGGAGAGATGTCTGTTTATATCTTTTGCCCATTTTTTAATTGGGTTGTTTGATTTCTTATTGTTGAGTTTTAGAAGTTCCTTGTTTTGGATAGCAGTCCTTTATCAGGTGTGTCTTTTGCAAATCTTTTTTCCCAGTCTGCGGCTTGTTGTCTCATTCTCTTGAGCATATACTATTTTAACAGTGCTCTGCTACATGTTGTATGGGCGTATAAAACATAGTTAAGACAGAATTTCTTACTTTTAAGTTGCTCATCGGGAAATACCTATTTCCTGGAGGCAGAAAGGTGCCCGTTGCTTCTTTTATTGGTTACTAGTGAAGCTCTTAAGTGGATCATGGGAGTGGTAAACACTCTAGAGAATTGGTATATTTGGGAATTTGCTTGGATATTGTTTTATGTGGTGAGAGTTCCACCATAAATCCTATTCCACTGGTTTAGGTATAGAGAAACTTGAGACTCTGACTTGTTTGGGAAGACACAGTATCATTAGTATTCAAAGAAATGTTAGTGACTGATACTTGTATATTCTTTTACATTGCCACTTTCACTGATACTACCTCATTTGGTGATTATGAAGTGACTTATTCAAAGAAAAAATATGGCAGTTTGGCTAAGGGAAAGAAATTTTATTGTATTTATCTGCCTCTTTTTACTTTGAAATATTTTAAAGTATTTCACAGAAGGGGATCATTTCTCACTAGCACAGATTCACAGGTAGTGCACCTCATGTGATTTCACACTTGGAGCCAGCATTTGCTTATACTTAATTACATAGTATCAGCAAATGAACATAGTATGCTTTAACTTAAGCAAACATGCTTAAAACTAAACAAAACTCAGGAATTCCCTGGCGGTCCAGTGGTTAGGACTGTGTGCTTTCACTGCCATGGGCCCAGGTTCAGTTCCTGGTCGGGAAACTAAGATCCTGCAAGCCATATGGTGCGAACAAAAAATAAAATAAATAAATAAATAAAACTCTTCAGTGTGTCCATTCATAGGCAAAAAACAGGGCCTGAAGACCCAGTGTGAATTGGATATCAGATACGTTCAGTCTGGATGCACTACATCAGTGCTAATCAGCTGGTACCAAGGTCATTTTGGAGCATAATGTCCCAACTCTAAATCTTAAATGAAAAGGAAATTCAGACACTGAGCCAAGCAATGGAAGCACACTAGTGAGACAGTATAATTTGTTAAGACAGACAATGAGCTGGATCCAATATCTAGGATGGGTGCTCTCAACCCTCTGTCCAGACCCAAAGAAAAAGAAATAGTCCACGTGGCCAAGTGTGCATTCCTCAGAGAGCGCCAGAGAGTGACAGAGGGCAAGACGGGGCCAGAAAGAGAGGGGACCAGTGTATCTTTGACCAGGAAGATATGCTGGGTCACCCAACTGCAGGCCCCTCTTCTTAGTGAGACTGATACAAATGTTCTTCAAAATGGCCCTTGCTGTGAGGTTCCCAAAGGCAAAGACTGAAAAACAGGAGATGCAGAGCATTAGGTCTAGAAGGGATCTGTGGCCAGGGATCTGTGCAGTGCAAAGGGCATGGGTGTGAGACCTCTGTAATCCTGGGTTCCAGTCCTAGCCAGGTCCTTATTAGTTATATGACCTTGGGCAACTAACTTAAACCTCTGGGCCTTGATTTCTTCATTTATAAAACTGGAATAATAATTTCTGCATTCAGTACTGCTGTAGGGATGAAAGATAATTTACATCAAATACCTGGCCTATAGTAGGGATTCAGTAAATGTTATGTGACTCAAAAAATCATTCCGGCCTTATTCATGTGTTTGATGATTCTACTGTAAGGAAAGACCAGACGCACTTTAAATACACTTCTGCTTATACTGTTTTCCTTGGAAATGAAATACTGTGCTAATGTGTTATCTCCTAAAGAGTATTATTAAGCATGTATCCACTAGGATGCTTTCAGTTACAAGTTGCAAACCCCCCAACTCTAGCTTTAAAAAAAAAAGTGAATTTATTGATTCATAGAACTGTAATGTCCTATGACAAAATTAGCTTCAGGAAAAGCTTGACCCAGCAGCTCCACGATGTATTGAAAGATCCAGTTTCTTTTTGTTTCTTCTCTGCTACCCATGGCATCAGTTTTATTCCAAGTCTGCCTTTGTGGTTGCAAGATGGATGTCAGCACAAGTCTGGGTCCATCTGTTAGCATCGATTTACTCTATGTGATGGAAAAACTACTGTTATATTGGCTATAACAAGATAAAAGTATATTTCTCCCCAATATAAGAGAAATCTAGAGATAGGGAGTCTAGGGCTGGTATGGTGGCTCCATCATATCATGGGCCCTGATGTCTAACTGGATGCTCCACATCTTAGGGCATGGTTCCCTTTCTCAAGGTCACCTCAAGGTCCAAAAGAACTGCTGGAGCTCCAACCATTACATCTGCATTCTAGGCAAAAGGAAGGAACATGAGAAAGGCTTGCCTCTTTTCTTGTAAGGAGATTCATTGGAAGTACCACACAGCCCTTTTTCTTCCATCTCATTAACTGGAACTTAGTCACATAGGGCGGTTGCAGAGGACACTGGGAAACAGAACCATGTTGGACTTGAATATGCCCAGCTGGAAACTGAATCATTCTTATTTCAAGAAGAAAGGGAGAAAGAGTATTTGAAGGCAACCAGCGGTTGCCACTGAGGGCCACACACTTCCTTATTCAGGCCCAGAGGACACACAATGTCTTTTGGGGGAGCTTCCACAGAAGACAACAGATGTTTCTTTCTTGGAAGATCCCAGAAATCACACCTCATGTCTCATTGGCTTAAATTGGGTCTTGAACCCACCCCTGCACCACTCAGTGTAGGAGAGTGTGTGTGGGAGAGATGATCAGTCCTGACTGGCTTGAGCACGTGACAGCCACTCCTGGATTGAGGGTGGGGCTGGTTCCCCCAGCCACATCCCTGTGACACCCAGGCACCCATCAGGAAAAGGGAAGGGGCAGTGGACGTTGGTACAAAGTTTTCCTCCCTCTATACTCCCCGACAGTCCTCTTTTCACTATGCTAAACAATTCTAGGACCTTTAAACTTTGGTAAAAGCTGTGGATTTTAGATCCCTTCTTTATCTTATGGATCTTTTCTGAATCTTCTCCAATCTTCCCTGATTGACACTGAGCACAGTAATCAGCAGGCAAATCTCCAAGCCTCTCTAAACCTCAGTTTCCCCATCTGTAAAGTGGTTAGGATCACACTATCTACCTTTCTCCAAAGATCAGATGCGATGGTGCATGTATGCTTGGCACACAGCGAGCATTTAATAAAGGCTAAATAATAAAGATGCTCATACTTCCTGATTCTCGGATCCTATTCCCCTACTTGTGTTTCTATCAGGCTTGTTTCTTTTGTTTTTTTTTGCGGTACGCGGGCCTCTCAGTGCCGTGGCCCCTCCCGCCGCCGAGCACAGGCTCCAGACGCGCAGGCTCAGCGGCCATGGCTCACGGGCCCAGCCGCTTCGCAGCACGTGGGATCTTCGTGGACCAGGGCATGAAGCCGCGTCCCCTGCACTGGCAGGCGGACTCTCAACCACTGCGCCACCAGGGAAGCCCACATGCTTGTTTCTTTACCTGAAGCCTTAGAATCCTCTTCTTGTTCTACCCCAGCATCTGTTTCTGTGGTACAGATGAACCTATTTGCAGGGCAGGAATTGAGACGCAGACGTAGAGAACGGACGTGTGAACATGGTGGGGAGGGGGGGAAGGGGAGCGTGGGATGAACTGGGAGATTAAGATTGACATATATACACTACCATGTGTAAAACAGATAGCTAGTGGGAAGCTGCTGTAGAGCACAGGGAGCTCAGCTCGGTGCTCTGTGATGACCTAGATGGGTGGGATGGGGGTGGGGGTGGGAGGGAAGTCCAAGAGGGAGGGGATATATGTATACATACAGGTGATTCACTTCATTGCACAGCAGAAACTAACACAACATTGTAAAGCAATTATACTCCAATTAAAAGAAAAAAAAGAAATTCTTCTCAATAAATGCCCCATGTCTATTTCTGACCTCATTTCTAATTTGCCAGGGTAACTTTCTGTGCCTGGAGGTGTAACAGTAAGAGAAGATGATGTGGGCTTCCCTGGTGGCGCAGTGGTTGAGAGTCCGCCTGCCGATGCAGGGGACATGGGTTCGTGCCCCGGTCTGGGAAGATCCACATGCCACGGAGCGGCTGGGCCCGTGAGCCATGGCTGCTGAGCCTGTGCGCCCGGAGCCTATGCTCCGCAACGGGAGAGGCCACAACAGTGAGAGGCCCGCGTACCGCAAAAAAAAAAAAAAGAGATGACGCAGGAGGGCCTAGAGGAGATGAGGCACTAAGAGGGTTTGGGGGAAGAAAGGCTGGTGTGGGCTTCCCGGGCCACAGCCTCACCTCTGCTGAACAGGTGTCGACGACCTCTTGTTCCCGGGCTGAGTCACTCGGAAAAGGAAGAAGAATAGTCTCTATTTGTTCATGTGATTTTACATCAGAAACACATCCTCAGTCCTTAGGTCTCGGAGCTCATTTTTCTGGGTACTGCTCAGAGTTAAGCTTGTGGATTTATTTAGTTTGGAGATTCAAAGGTGAGGCTCTCTGTCTTGAGCTGAGAAAGCCACGTCCAGCTGCATCTAAGACAATTTGTCCTCACCCTCCTCCCTCCTTCCAGCCTTCCCTCCTTGCTTCGGCAAGGCTGGAGGCGCTGGGAGGATTTGCATGCAGCTTCCGATACAAAGAGCTGCCCCTTGCACATCCTGGAGGAGACCACAGTTTCCCAGAGTGCCACTTACCACTGAGTCTTAATAATCAGGGAGGGGATACTAGTTAACATCAACTGCCAGCCACTCTAAGCATTTTACATGTATAGTAACAGCCAACAGTTAATATGGTGCTAACTATATACCAAGCATACTTTAAATTAGTTTATAAATATTAGTTTATAATATTTAAGTACTGTTATTCCCCAGTACTTCCCTCAAGTAATAACTACCAGCATCCTCACTTTACAGATGAAGAAGGGCTCAGGAAGGTTCAGTAACTTGCTCTGTGTCATTCAGATAGTGTCAGAGTCTGAATTCAAACTAAGATCGTTGGGTTCTGTATTCTTAACTAGTATCCTACAGTACCTCCCCAGGCGGCGGTTTTAGTAGTATTATCATCCCCACTTTACAGATAAGGAAACTGAGGCACAGTGAGAGGAAGTAGCCCTGAATTCAAAAGCAGGCAGGAGACTCCAGAGCCTGGGTCTTATCAGCCATGTCATGCTACCTCATCCAGGGACATGTGGGAACATCTCCCGAACCCGCACTTCACACGGGGAGTAACTGAGGACCACATGCGATCATGTAACTAATCTGGAGCAACTAGCAGCATGGCGCAGAATGCACACCCCATCAGTCCTGGTGTTGCTTCTGAGGCCTGAAGGGGAGCAAGGGAGGCAGCCCCTGTGGTCAACAAATTATGTCTCTGGCACGAGGAGCAGAATTCAAGTGTGCTTTTGCTGCTTCCTGATCTCTTTTTTATTTCACCCGAGGGCAAGCTGATCACGGTGTCCTGGAACTCTTGAGGGGGCTTCGAAGCAACAGACACCATAGTCAAAGTCCCACCAGTTAAATAAGGGAACTGGCAGGGGAAGACATCATTTTAAATGTAATTGACTGATTGATTTATACCATGCCTTGTTTCCGAAAGGATTTATGACAGTATACAGAAATGCCTCACGTGTTGGGGAAGAGCATCAGTTAGGCTTGTGTGACAGTGAGTCTGGGATTCCCACTCTCCTAACTCCCCTCCCCAGGGACCTGGACAGACCCATCATCTGTCCAGGTTTTTAATCTTTAAATTAGGAATGATGCCTTCCTAGTGAACTGGGCAAACAATGACGACAGTTCACCTAAAGCTCCTAGCATGAGGCTGGCCCATAGGAGGTGCTCCGTGGATTGTCATTATTATTACCAGGCAGAGAATGATGCAGCATAAGGAAAACAAAGGGGCAGGGTCATAAAATGAAGCCAGATGTGAGACCCGTACAAAAATACCCATCACGAAGTCATACTCGTTTTTTCAGGACCAGTGGGAGGACAGACACCCAGTTGTTAAATCATTTGCGGCACTCATAAGAGGGAAACTGTTCTCCATCTGGAGAGCCACCTCCCCAGGCTTAGATGGAAAGATCTCTCTTGAGTCCTTGTAAGGAGGATACTGCAATGTTATAAACGGTGTCTTCAACAACGTTAGAGTAAGCCTAGTGACAAGTGCCAATGGCTGTCCCTTAATAGAGGCTAATGGAAACAAGGCACAGCATAATCCAATAGAAAGCGTTCCACTGAGAGCCAGCGTAATAGAATCCAGACAAGGCGCTCTGGGCTGTTGTGACTTAACCAGGGGCGATAATAGCTAATGCTTACTGAGCATTTCCAGGGCCAGTGAGAGTGCTGAGCCCTCGGCCCTCATGTAAGTCTTACAACAACTGCAAAAAGGGATGAACCATGGGATTGACAATAGGATCATCCCATTTTGCAGTTGAGTAAACTGAAGCCCAGAAAACAGGTTAAGAAAACTGCTCAGGTCACTGAGCTCATGATTTGTAGCCAGGCTTCACACCCAGGCCTTGGAGCCCGTGCCACTGCCCCTCTGTCACTCTGGAAAACTGGTTGGACTCAACCTCCGCGGGATGGTCCTTGTCAAATCTTAAGCAGCAGTGAATTCAAGAAAAGGTCTAAATCCTGATGAGTTTCTGAGAGGCGGATGTTCTGCGGGGCCAGTTATGTGGAGTGGTGTGCTTTCCCCCTCAGCCAAGATGGGACAGGGCCAACAGACTTGTTCAAGGGCTTGAACTGAAGGTGCTCAGAAAAGGGAGGGCAAACAGGGGAGCAGGGCCAGATCCACCTCAGAAAGGGACCTTCAGTCCACTGGTGCACAGACACAGGGGTGATTGAGGACCCAAAGTTCTCTGTGTATCATGGCTATAATAAGTTTAGTCTGAAACAGTGTCAGAGCACTTAGGTTCCTATTTTGGCTATTTCAAAAAAAAGGAATACAGTAGTTCCCCCTTATCCATGGGGGATACATTCTAAGATCCCCAGTGGATGCCTGATACCACAGATAGTACCGAACCCCATATATACTACGTTTTTTCCAATACATATAAAACTGTGATAAAGTTTAATTTATAAATTAGGCACAGTAAGAGGTTAGCAATAACTAGTAATAAAATAGAACAGTTTTAACAATATACTGTAATAAAAGTTATGTGAATGTGGTCTCTCTTTCTCTCTCAAAATATCTTACTGTACAAATTTAATGCCTTTGCCATCTTAACTAAGCACTGATCAACCACCGTGGCCGCAACTTCTGCAGTTTGAGATGCAACAGCAAAAGTAGCACAAATTTATTTTTCATTTTTCACAGTTTCATGGATAGAAGATTCATTCTTACTAAATATCTTAGCACCCTCAGCATATGATTTTTTTTTTTCCTTCCTTATTAAGTCAAGAACTTGCACTTTTCACTTAAAGGAAGCACTTACGGCTTCTCTTTGGCATACCCAAATTACCAGCATCACTACTCTTGGGCTTTGGGCCATTATTCAGTAAAATAAGGGTGACTTAAAACACAAGCACTGCGATACTGCGGAAGTCAATCTGATAGCTGAGACGGCTACTGAGTGACTAAGGAGAGGATACGCTGGACAAAGGGACGATTCACGGTCTGGGCAGGACAGAAACAGATGGCTTGAGATTTCATCATGCTACTCAGAAGGGTGCACAATTTAAAACTTACAAAAACTTATGAACTGTTTATTTCTGGAATCTTCCATTTAATATTTTTGGACTACAATTGGCTGCAGGTAACTGAAACCTCAGAAAGTGAAACCATGGATAAGCGGTGATGGTGGGGGGGAGGCGGAACTACTGTATATGGTACCCATAGGATACTCAGTACGGTAAGTCCCCTACTTACAAACGAGTTCCGTTCCGAGAACACGTTTATAAGTCCAATTTGTTCATAAGTCCAACAAAGTTAGCCTAGGTATCCAACTAACAGAATAGGCTATATAGTACTGTACTGTAATAGCTTTATAATACTTTTCACACAAATAATACATAAAAAACAAACACAAAAAAATAAAGAAAACATTTTTAACCTTACAGTACAGCACCTTGAGAAGTACAGTAGTGCAGTACCACAGCAGGCACACGGGCTGGCATCGAGTGAACAGGCAAGAAATAAAGATACTGTATTACTGTACTCTATACAGTACTGTAAAGTACACAAAAGCACAACCACTTGTAGAGGATGCACACACATGACAATGCACGCCAGACGCGTGAACTAACGTGACTGGACATGTGAATGCACGTTTGCATCTTTGAAAGTTCGCAACTTGAAGGTTCGTATGTAAGGGACTTATCGTACATATTCCTTTTATTAGGATTTTTGCGTAGTATATTGGATCCCCAAACTATCTGGCAGGGAACACTCCCAATTCCTTTCTCCCCTCAGATAACCACCATCACAGCAGAGTGATCCAGAAAGGCCAAATAGAGCATCGTGCTGTTTCCGCCTGGTAGACATTTCATGGCTATAACCGTAACACAAGCAGGACTCAGGGGTCCAGCCTTCTGGGCTCATCCTCTGCTTGTGATCCAGACTAATCAGCAGTCCATCTCCCCTTCCGTGAGACCCAGGCCCTCCTCAAGATTTCCCAAGACTGCCCCTGAGGACTAGTGGTCTCCTGGCTCAGCCCACCACCCCCGTGCAGGGTTGTCAGGGCCTGGGGGTGACTTCCCTTTCCCTGCCCATGTCACCCGCTGCCACATGGGGACCCAGTTCCCTTCTCCTTTGTGCCTTAGGCTGCATACGCAGCCCACCTGGACTTGAAAATTGGTCTAACGCAGAGGAACTGGAGCACAGCAGAGTACAGACAAAACGCCCTGCCCCTTATCGAAATCACACGCCATGTTTCCTTAAGGCCCTGGCTTGTCACTTTCTTCGTGGGCTTGCTCCTCCCCAGGAGCTGCCATCAGGCCAACTAACTGCTTCCTCCAACCCCTGAGTTCCAGTCACTTTCCTACAAAGCAGAACTGATCTCATTTCCCATTTTCCCCTTAACCTCCCAGGCCATGCCCAGAGCTTGCCTTTGTCACCCAGAGTCTCATCAAGGGTCGCGTGATACGTTTCTTCACTGTAAGATAACTTATGTCCTAATATGTGAAAGTGGCCACAGTAGTGGTTTTCAATAGCATTTCCCCTGCTATATCATATATATCAGAGCTTACAGAATAGTTGCGAATTAAATTTTTACAAGGTAAGGACAAAATAAGAATATAATAGAAATGACCAGAAATGAGTTTTCAAGCCATGAAAAGACATGGAGGAAACTTAAATGCATATTTCTAAGTGAAAGAAGCCAATCTGAAAAGGCTACTGTATGATTCCAACTCTATGACATTCTGGAAAAGGCAAAACTGTAGAGACAGTAAAAAGATCTGTGTTTCTCAGGGGGTGGGAGGAGAGAGGGATGAATGGGTGGGGCACAGGGGATTTTTAGGACAGTGAAACGATTCTGTATAAAACTATTATGGTGGATACATGTCATTATACACTTGTCCAAACCTATAGAATGGACAACACCAAGAGTGAACCGTAATGTAAAGTATGGACTTTGGGTGACAGTGACGTGTCAATGTGGGTTCATCAACTATAACACATGTACTCTCTGGTGGAGGTTGTGTGTGTGAGGCGGGCAGGGCGTGTAAGGAAAATCTCTGTACTATGTGGTCGATTTTACTGTGAACCTAAAAAACTGCTCTAAAAGAATAAAGTCTATTCTTTAAAAAAAATGACCCCAAACAGAAGATGGCCACACATTATGATAAAGTAAGGAATGGTGATGCCAAAAATAAGGGAGGAGAAGGGACGGCTGTCAGCTGGGATGCCCCGCCTGGCTCTCAGGACAGAAAGTGAAGGGCTGATTGAGTAACAAGGGATGGACCAGCTTCGAGGAGTGGGGCATCAGGAGGAGGGGGTTCCTGGGAGGAGGACAGACTGAGCAAAGGTGTGGAGGCAGCAAGACACACGACCCACTGGACCAAGGGCTGAGCAGACTCCAGGCTGGCAGGAAAGGCAAGACCCTCACAGGTGAGGGCAGAAGCAGACCTCTGACTGCAGAGATCCTGCCAATTGTTTTCTGAATTTCCAAAGTGAACATGTTGACTGCGGTTCCCCACGTACGAGACACTCAACAATGTAAACTGCTAGGCTGCAGCTCTCTAATGAAGTCTATTTTCTTACAACATGTGTTTGTTTATACAGAGAGCTGTGAGAACTGGAGGGTGTCGTGTCAGCCTCATCTTGTGTACCAGCTGATCTCAGTGACACTAGCATCCTGGATCCCGACACATGGGGTGTGGTTACTGATCCACCAGGGAGGCTGCGCAGGGCTGTACCGCGCTGCTCCGAATGGGTTTCATTTGCAGTGTGGGCCCACTTGACCTGAGTGAAGGCAGCAGAAACGCCTTGAGTTGAAACGCCACTCCAGTGTCAGTTATGCCAGAGGTTCTCAAACTTCAGCCTGTGTCTGAGTCACCTGGAGGGCTTGTTAAAACAGAGTTTCATAACTACCTACCCTCAGATACTCTGATTTAGATCTGGGGCAGGGATGGAGAACTGGCATTTCTAGCAAGTTCCTAGGTGGTACTGATGCTGCTGGTTGGAGATCACACTTGGAGAACCACAAGTCTACTCCAGAGCCCATTGTGAACTTATGAAGCTTTTTCTCTCCAGTTCCTTTTTCTGCAAAAGGTGTGCCCTCAGGAACTTCGTATTTGGGGAGAAGAGTGAACGGACGCATAAAGATGGAAACAGCCCGAATGACCACCAACAGATGAATGGATAAGCAAAACGTGATCTGTACATACAACAGAATATTATTCAACCATAAAAAGGAATGAAGCACTGAGTCTGCTACAACATGGATGACTCTTGAAAACTTCCTAATGGAAGAAGACAGTCACATAAGGGCACCTATGACATAATTCCATTTATATGGAATGTCCAGAATAAGCAAATTCTTAGATAGGAATCAACCTCGTGGTTGCCAGGAACTGCGGCTAGGAGGGAAGAGGGAGTGACTGCTGATTGGCTTTCCCTTTGGGATGATGAAGAAGTTCTGGAACTAGACTGATGATGGTTGTACAACATTGTGATTATACTTACTACCACTGAACTGTACACTTTAAAATGCTTAAGATGGTGAATTTTACGTTATGTGTATTTCATAACAATAAAAAAGTGAAAACGAGTGAATGGAGTATTCTAACTCAAATCATGGGGCCAGTTGAAATGCAAAGGCCTAAATTAGTGATTTTCAGCCTTGGTGCATGAAGAATCACTGAGCGGAGGAGGGGAGTGGTTATATCATTCCCTTGTCCTAGCTGTACCTAAACCAATTAAATCAAAATTTCTGGAGGTGAGGTCTAGGCATCAAAAATTTTAAAGTTCGCCCCCAGGTGATTCTAAGTTACAACTGGGATTGAGAACATTAGCCTGAAATCTCAAGGGCCAAATGGGCTGATGACCTATGTTCAAACTGACTTGAACTTCATCACAGACAATGGACCTTCTTCTTTTCCCAAACTGGCTTGGAAATGGTATGTAGAGTAGAATGAGAAGGTTTTGAATCAGTTGGAAAATTGGGCTCCACTACCAACTAGCTGTGTGACCTTGGGCAAGCCACATAACCCCTCTGAGCATTTGTTTTCCATTTCATAGGGTTTTTGTGAGGCTTACATGAAACAGACCAGTTTCTCAGTTATAACAGTGTCAAACACTATATGGTCAACATGCATCTCTCTGCATCTCCTTCTAGACCAGAAGAGAGATCCAGGGCCTTATTTGTGGGAAAACCCTACACTGCAGTATCTTGTACTATAGGTTCAATTTTCTCCCCCAACCTGAGAGAAGGGACCCGTTTAGTTTGGGAATTAGTGATAATGGTTTCTCGCGTCTATAATACGTATGTAAGTGGAGGAGACGGTGAGCCTGGTAGAAATCCCTTCTGTGCTCATGCTCAGACTTTCTTTTGCGTACCAAGCTCTATAATGATGTAAATACATTCTAACATAAAAGTGGATAAAATTCACCAATTCCCAGGAGTAAATAAGATCATTCAGATTTTTCATGTTTCTGTTCAGTCCTTATTGGTAGGTAATATAGATTTTATATATATATATATATATATATATACATATATATATTTCTTTTTTTAAAATTCGGGTATAGTTGCTTTACAGTGTTGTGTTAGTTCCTGCTGTACAACGAAGTGAATCAGCTATATGTATACATATATCCCCTCCCTCTTGGACCTCCTTCCCACCCCACCCCAATTCCACCCACCTAGGTCACCCCAGAGCACTGAGCTGAGCTCCCTGTGCTATACAGCAGGTTCCCTCTAGCTATCTGTTTTACACATGGTAGTGTATATATGTCAGTCCCAATCTCCCAGTTCATCCCACACCCCCTCCCGCAACCACACGTCCATTCTCTACATCTGAGTCTCTATTCCTGCCCTGCAAATAGGTTCATCTGTACCATTTTTCTAGATTCCACATATATGCGTTAATATACAATATTTGTTTTTCTCTGTCTGACTTACTTCACTCTGTATAACAGACTCTAGGTCCATCCACATCTCTACAAATGACCCAATTTCACTTCTTTTTATGGCTGAGTAATATTCCATGGTATATATGTACCACATCTTCTTTATCCATTCAACTGTCGATGGACATTTAGGTTGCTTCCATGTCCTGACTATTGTTAAATAGTGCTGCAATGAACATTGGGGTGCATGTGTCTGTTTGAATTATGGTTTTCTTAAGGTATAAGGTCAGTAGTGGGATTGCTGGGTCATATGGTAGTTCTATTTTTAGTTTGTTAAGGAACCTCCATACTGTTCTCTATAGTGGCTGTATCAGTTTACATTCCCACCAACAGTGCAAGAGGGTTCCTTCTTTCTCCACACCCTCTCCAGCATTTATTGTTTGTAGATTTTTTGATGATGGCCATTATGACTGGTGTGAGGTGATATCTCATTGTTGTTTTGATCTGCATTTCTCTAATAATTAGTGATGTTGGGCATCTTTTCATGTGCCTCTTGGCCATCTGTATTTCTTCTGTGGAGAATTGTCTATTTAGGTCTTCCGCCCATTTTTTGATTGGTTTTTTTTTTTTTGATATTGAGCTGCATGAGCTGTTTGTATATTTTGGAGATTAATCCCTTGTCAGTTGCTTCATTTGCAAATATTTTCTCCCATTCTGAGGGTTGCCTTTTCGTCTCGTTTATGGTTTCCTTTGCTGTGCAAAAGCTTTTAAGTTTAATTAGGTCCCATTTGTTTATTTTTGTTTTTATTTTCATTACTCTAGGAGGTGGATCAAAAAAGAACTTGCTGTGATTTATGTCAAAGAGTGTTCTTCCTATGTTTTCCTCTAAGAATTTTATAGTGTCCGGTCTTGCATTTAGGTCTTTAATCCATCTTGAGTTTCTTTTTGTGTGTGGTGTTAGGGAGTGTTCTAATTTTGTTCTTTTACATTTAGCTGTCCAGTTTTCCCAGCACCACTTATTGAAGAGACTGTCTTATCTCCATTGTATATTCTTGCCTCCTTTATCATAGATTAGGTGACCATTGGTGCGTGGGTTTATCTCTGGGCTTTCTATCCTGTTCCACTAAGCTATATTTCTGTTTTTGTACCAGTACCATACTGTCTTGATTACTGTAGCTTTGTAGTATAGTTGGAAGTCAGTGAGCCTGATTCCTCCAGCTCTGTTTTTCTTTCTCAAGATTGATAGCTTTGTCTCTTCAGAGTCTTTTGTGTTTCCATACAAACTGTAAAAGTTTTTGTTCTAATTCTGTGAAAAATGCCACTGGTAATTTGATAGGGATTGCATTGAATCTGTAGATTGCTTTAATATAAAGGATCATAAGAAACTACTACAAGCAACTATATGACAATAAAATGGACAACCTGGAAGAAATGGACAAATTCTTAGAAAGGTACAATCTTCCAAGACTGAATCAGGAAGAAATAGAAAATATAAACAGACCAATCACAAGGGATGAAATTGAAACTGCAATTAAAAATCTTCCAACAAACAAAAGTCCAGGACCAGATGGCTTCACAGGTGAATTCTATCAAACATTTAGAGAAGACCTAACACCCAGCCTTCTCAAACTCTTCCAAAAAATTGCAGAGGAAGGAACACTCCCAAGCTCATTCTACGAGGCCACCATCACCCATATACCAAAACCGGAAAAATATATCACGAAAAAAGAAAATTACAGACCAATATCACTGATCAACATAGCTGCAAAAATCTTCAACAAAATACTAGCAAACAGAATCCAACAACACATTAAAAGGATCACACATCATGATCAAGTGGGACTTATCCCAGGGATGCAAGGATTCTTCAATATACGCAAATCAGTCAATGTGATAAACCATATTAACAAATTGAAGAATAAAAACCATATGATCATCTCAATAGATGCAGAACAAGCTTTTGACAAAATTCAACACCCATTTATGATAAAAACTCTCCAGAAAGTGGGCCTAGAGGGAACCTACCTCAACATAATAAAGGCCCTATATGACAAACCCACAGCCAACATCATTCTCAATGGTGAAAAACTGAAAACATTTCCTCTAAGATCAAGAACAAGATAAGGATGTCCACACTCACAACTATTATTCAACATAGTTTTGGAAGTCCTAGCCATGGCAATCAGAGAAGAAAAAGAAATAAAAGGAATACAAATTGGAAAAGAAGAAGTAAAACTGTCACTGTTTGCAGATGACATGATACTATACATAGAGAATCCTAAAGATGCCACCAGAAAACTACTAGAGCTAATCAATGAATTTGGTAAAGTTGCAGGATACAAAATTAATGCACAGAAATCTCTGGCATTCCTAAACACTAATGACGAAAAATCTGAAAGAGAAATTAAGGAAACACTCCCATTCACCATTGCAACAACAAGAATAAAGTACCTAGGAATAAACCTACCTAAGGAGGTAAAAGACCTGTACTCAGAAAACTATAAGACACTGATGAAAGAAATCAAAGATGACACAAACAGATGGAGAGACATACCTTGTTCTTGGATTGGAAGAATCAATATAGATAATATATTTTTATTAAACTACAATTAAGGCATAGATACAATTTTATATTCTGTTTTCTTCACTCAGTACTGTATCTTCTGCATTTTGTTTCTATCGTTCGTTACTTACATCCTAATAGCTACATAGTATTTAATTGCGTAGCCTTACTATAATTTACTTTAATGTTCCTCCATTGTTAAGCCTTAGATGGCTTCCAAAATATCAATATTAGAAATTGTGCTCAGGGAATTCCACAGCAGTCCAGTGGTTAGGACTCTGTGCTTTCACTGTCAAGGGCCCTGGTTCAATCCCTGGTCGGGGAACTAAGATCCCACAAGCCATGTGGTGCAGCCAGAAAAAAAAGAAAAGAAACTGTGCTCAATGAAAATATTTCTCCATGTAACTTTTAACTTCCTTTGGCTTTTTTACTTAAAATTAAATTCCCATAAATAATGGGATCAAGGGCTGAACATTTTAAGACTCTTGAATGCACCATCAAACTGCTTTGCTGAAGGATTGTATCAATTTACACTGCTACCATGGGGTGTGGGCATATCATTTTCCACAACTTGCCAGCACTGAATTTCATAATTTGAAAGAGGTTTACAAATTGTACAGCTATAGTCTAATTTAATGTAAGATAATAAATTACTGTGTCTGACTTTTTGGTATGCAAAACATTCCTTCCCTGTTCCTTTTCTGGTAGCATCCCCACTATTTTGTAAATTGCCGGAGGGCAGTCTACAAACCTTGTATGTCGGAGAAAATCAATGATTACTTTTTGAAGCAATGAATAATTCAGGCAATCCCTCTTCCCAATAATTCTTAGGTTTTCTAATAGCAGAGGTTTTTTTTTTTTTAATAAACTAAATTACACTTTATTTCACTTATGTTGGCAGCCTCAGAGAGCTCTGTTTGCTGGCAAAATATATGAAGATTTTCACCTGGTGGGAAGGGGACCTCCCCACACCACAAAACGAAGGCAGCTAAATCACTGCTCTTTTCCTCCAACCTGTCTTTGCACTCCCATCTCCTTTCCTCTCAACACTTGAAGAGCCAGCTCAATGTAAAGCAAGGAAAAGCTATTTGTAGAGTGCATGAGAGGAAAATGAACACAAAGAGACCCTTCCTAAATGACTGAGCTTAGTTTTCACTCTCTCAAGCAGGAGGTTTGTGCACGCCCAGATGATAGCATTTGTACTTTGGTACCCATCAACTGGAATAGGTCTTGGTGAGGAAAAGCTGCTTTGTGTTCAGTAAAGTTTTAAATAACTATGTATATATTTTATTAATTACAGTAGTGTCTACATAAATTTTGAAAATAGTAGTAAAATAATTATGCAGGAGACCATTTTATCCAGCTACACACAAAGTTTGGTGCACATTTGCATTCTCAAGTTTTTAGGTGTCCTCCTCTGAACAGGATTTGGGAAATGCTGCTCCCAGAATAAGGTGGTATCCCAATATTATAACCAAGAGGTACTTACCGAGTTATGATGACTAGGAAAGTGGCTGTCATTGCAACTAGTACTTTACTCATTTTTAATACTCTAAGCTGCTCCCCACTAGGTCTAGGAACTCCTCCTTAATTTTTGAAGATGGTTAATTTTCAAAGTCTACTCCCTGCCTGTTCTCCTTCTTCTCATCAGTGACGGCAACAAACAATTAATGGCACCTCTTAAATGTCTTGCTGCCCGAAATAACATCTTCCTCCAATTAAAAAGTAACAAAGACTGCACCTCTCCTCTGTTTCCTTCATTGGCCATAGCATCGTGACATCTCTCCCTGTCGCCAGTTTTGTCTAACACGTAGCTCATCTCTCAAAATGTAATCTGTCAAATGTTCCTAGTGGGGAGGGATTGTTTGTAACTCTGGTTTTCAAAGGAAATTTATGCTAGCGGTTTGCAGGAAGTTGATATATACCTAAGGGTCCCCTTGTCAGAGGGCAGCAGGGTCTCCATGGATCCAGGTCATCTCCCGGATGAGGAATCCTTGTTTCCTGGCCATGCTTTTGGGTTGTCACAGGGATGGGGTCCCCCTCTTATTTGCACTCTTTCCCCTTTCCCATTTCCTACAAAGACACTCTGGCCCTCATTTACCGTTGCTTCACTCTTTATTTTTTTTTGTTTCTGTTTTTGGTTTTTTTCTGTGGTACGCGGGCCTCTCACTGTTGTGGCCTCTCCCGTTGCGGAGCACAGGCTCCGGACGCGCAGGCTCAGTGGCCATGGCTCACGGGCCCAGCCACTCCGCGGCATGTGGGATCTTCCCAGACCGGGGCACGAACCCGTGTCCCCTGCATCGGCAGGTGGACTCTCAACCACTGCGCCACCAGGGAAGCCCTGCTTCACTCTTTAAAATCCAACTCAGTAAATATCACGTCGTGGATTCTTGAACTCAAGGTATCAGAGAGGTCATAATCCACTGGTTTCTCCTTTTCATCAGACTCTCTTGATGAATTTTTCTAAAATACATATTCTGGTCCCCACAGAACCATTCTGGTTCATTAGGACTGTGTGTGGACACAAAACCTGCATTTTGTAAAGCTCTCCTTGTGCTTCCGATGATCAGCCTGGTTTCAAAACCACTCACTAAACAGGCTCCCAGGGCAACACTCCCCTGCAGATCGTCTCTGGCAGGTGCTTATGCAGCCTGCACTGGGATTCCTCCAGCCACCAGGCACACACTGCCTTTCACAAGCGGCCTGAGCTGAAGCAGTCCCTCACTGTGACTTGAAAGGCATTTCCACCACAAAACTTTCACCCTATGGGTCTCAGTTATGCCTTTTAGAGCAACACAGAAAAAAGTCATTTCCGCTTTTCCCACCAACACTTGAAGACAGCAACTGTTTCCTTCTCAGGGTCTCTCTTGCCATTTCTGGGCTCTTGGTTGTCCATCCATGAATATGGTTGGAGCGAGTTTATAGTGAGTTTAAACAAGTCTTTTAGGTTGTCTCTCATGAGGACTTTATGCAGCAGGTATCTTTCCAGTGTTAGAGATGACTGAGGGCCAGTCAAGGTGAGTGACCTGCCTCAGTTCCCACAGCTAATAAGTAGTTGAATTAAAATTTGAACAATCTGTTTGACTCCAAATTCTGCACTCTTTTTTTTTTTTAATTAATTAATTAATTAATTTTTGGCTGCGTTGGGTCTTCGTTGCTGCACATGGGCTTTCTTTTTATTCGAGCCTTTCTTCGTTGCGGTGCATGGGCTTCTCACTGTGGTGGCTTCTCTTGTTGTGGAGCATGGGATCTAGGCGTGTGGGCTTCAGTAGTTGTGGCTCGCGGGCTCTAGAGCGCAGGCTCAGTAGTGTGTGGTGCACGGGCTTAGTTGCTCTGGGGCATGTGGGATCTTCCCGGACCAGGGGTCAAACCCATGTCCCCTGCATTGGCAATCGGATTCTTAACCACTGCGCCACCAGGGAGGCCCCTCTTCCTTTGTTTTTAAATGCAAGTAAATAGATGCTAAATGAGTGTTAAATTGAAGTGTATAAAATTGCTCCTCCAGGCTTCCCTGGTGGCGCAGTGGTTGAGAGTACGCCTGCCGATGCAGGGGACGTGGATTAGTGCCCCGGTCTGGGAAGGTCCCACATGCCGCGGAGCGGCTGGGCCCGTGAGCCATGGCCGCTGAGCCTGCGCGTCCAGAGCCTGTGCTCCACAACGGGAGAGGCCACAATGGTGAGAGGCCCGCGTACCGCAAAAAAAAAAAAAAATTGCTCCTCCCAATTCCGCTCCCTAGAGGCAGCCGCTGTCAGATTTACAAATCCCCTCTTGTGCACACCACTGGGAGCTGGGTGTTACATTCACAGCAGGGGGGGGTCCCTGCCTCCTTTGCCGGGGACACCATTTGAGCAGCCTTGCTGCGTGGTAGGCCTGGAGCCCTGAGTAGGTCTCTTTGCTCACTTTGAACTTAGAAGCAAGAAAACCCTTATTTTTTGGTTTGTTTTAATAAACTACCGTGAATTCAAGTTTCACTCATTTTGAACCAAATATGACCAACACAAGAAGGGTCAGAGAGATGTAGTGTTTCTGGCTTTGAAGGTAAAGGAAGGGGCCACGTGCCAAGGAATGCAGGAGGCCTCTAGAAGCTGGAAAAGGTAAGGAAATAGAGTCTCCTGTAGAGCCACTGGAAAAGATACAGCCCCGTCCACACCTTCATTTTAGACTTCTGACCTACGATGAAACTCTAACATAAGAATTTTCTGCTGTTGAAGCTGCTACATTTGTGGTAATTGTTAATAGTAGCAATAGGAAATGAATCACTTTTTATAGAGTAGAGGATTATTAAATAACTTATTTTGAAAAATAGAACAGTTAAGAGAATGAAATATTCATGCTCACTAATCAGTGCATTTTTAGCTTGCAGACAGTTCTGTATGAAGCCAAATTGTAATAAAATTGTTTCTTGGTGAGCATAAGAAGCTTGCTTAGTAATTAGGCTGAGTCCAGAAGGCTATTATGTCTGCTTCTACCCTTTACTTACCTGGGTAGGTGTAAGGCCTGTGAAAGTGTAATGTGGTACAGAACATACCTGCCAAGAACTGGCCTAGTGAGTTCGGCAGCAGTCCTGCATGACTGTGGTATTAAAAGCCTTCTAGATGTCTCATAGCCTTAGCTCCCTGGTTTTATTTTTTCAAAAAGTGGACCAAAGAAGATGGATGGAGAATAAATCATTGTGAAAAACTTGGTCTTGATGAACTCTTTGTAGGGGCAGTGGGTGGGTACCATGGAACCTGTACCCCAGTGTACACCAGTGTCAGGCTGGTGGTTATGCCCATCATGGGTCAGGAGGTCAGGATCACAGCTTCTGAGGACTAACTCTGTTCTCAACTCTCAAATACGAAATCATTAATGGCCTTGAAATTCATGGTGTTAGCCTTGGCTCAGATGAGAATGCCCCTGAGCCTTGCCAGCCTCTCCAATGTCCCTCAGTAGACCATGGCTGGGACACTGGGAGATGGAGCTCAGTTGACAATGCCTTCCTTTGCTGTGGCATAGCTCCTGCTAGACTCCCAGAAGGCACTGCTTCACCTTCACAGAGAAAAGATGTCACAGCTGCCACAAGGGGCTCTGGAGTTCTGCCCACCAATTCTAACTCCTACTGGCTAGCTAACCATTTGTCCACTTTTTTTCATTTAATAACAGCTTTATTATGAACTTGACTTCACATACAAAGTTAGAATGGCAATTAGACTTAACAGGAACTCATTAAAAAGTTTAAATACCATGTTACAGATATGTACAATCCAAACTTCCAGAAGGTATTTAAGCTGGTAACAGATATTGCTACCCATTTCCGGACAGATCAAATAACAGCATTACTGAACCTGGCTCCCAGACAAGTATGGGCCATCTGCGCCCATGTCTTAGGGAAGAGAAGCAGTCATGATACAGGCATTGTGGATGCACTAGTTCATGAACAGTTGTTCATTCTAACAATGCCAGAATTTTTACTCACATTTTTTACTTTGTGAGGAAGCCCATGACTGTTGCTCTCCTTCTACCACTCAGGGTATTGACATAATACCCATTCATTCCAAAAGGCACCAGAAATGGGACTATAAGCCTCTTCACAAAGCAAAGCACCTCAAATTCATAGATCGTATCCCACACTGGTCTCTAATTGATGTTAGACAATATGACAGCATCACTTCCTGGAAGTGATGAAGATGTGGTCTCCTCTAGATGCAGTGGAAGACGCCCTGAGTTCTTCCATTTCATGGCTCAAATTGCTATGATTGGGCCTTGAGCCAGGACAAGGCTCTGATTCCTGCTGCTGGGCTGGGCTGGGCAAGGCACAGCTGGGTATACAGGTGGGGGTTAGGGCAGAATCAAAGCTAGAGATAGAAAGAGTGCTGCATAAAGGGCTGGCCATCTTAGAATGAGGTTGGCAAGTATTTGGTCAGCAGGCCTGGGAATTAAGACTGAGGGCTGGGCTAAGAGGAGGTCAAAGGAGGAGCATGCATACAAAGTCAGGCTGAGAAAGGTCTGAGACGGTGCTGAATCCAGGTAAGTGCACAACAGGTAAGTGGAGGTCGAGGTGGGAGGCAGTGAGGAGTCACTGTCAAGGGCATGCATTTTTCACCCTCATGGAAGACCTGAGTTTAATCCTGTCCTGCCAGTTACTTGCAATGCGACTTGGGTCAGTTTCCTTAAACCTGTCCCAGTTAAGGGCTTCCCTGGTGGCGCAGTGGTTGAGAGTCCGCCTGCCGATGCAGGGGACACGGGTTCGTGCCCCGGTCCGGGAGGATCCCACCTGCCGCGGAGCGGCTGGGCCTATGAGCCATGGCCGCCGAGGTTGCACGTCCGGAGCCTGTGCTCCACAATGGGAGAGGCCACAACAGTGAGAGGCCCAAGTACCGCGAAAAAAAAAACAAAACCTGTCCCAGTTAAATCAGCTCTAAAATTTGAAAAATAATAATATGTATCCTGCAGGTGACTTTAAGAATTAGAAAGAATGCATATGAAGCATCTCACACACTGTTTCTTCAGTTGGGTGCATGGGTATACTTTGAGGGGCCCAAATGTTCTCTACAAAAATTTTATTTTCTGTTCTTAACTGTTTAATTTTTAAACACAGACTTTATTGTTTAGAGCAGTTTTAGGTTCAGAGCAAAACTGAGTGGAAGTACACAGTTCCCATATGCTCCGTGCCCCACACATGCAGAGCCTCCCTCACCATCGACATCCCCCCTATGAGAGGGTACATTTGTGACAATCAGTGAACCCACACTGACACATCATTATCACCCAAAGTCCACA
The DNA here is from genome assembly GCF_005190385.1 of Monodon monoceros. Lineage (NCBI taxonomy): Eukaryota > Metazoa > Chordata > Mammalia > Artiodactyla > Monodontidae > Monodon > Monodon monoceros. Next base: position 17,167,031 of record NW_021703776.1, on the reverse strand, counting down.
GTTCACATTAGGGTTCACTCACAGTGCTGTACATGCTATGGGTTTGGACAAATGTACAATGACGTGTATCCACCATTATAGTATCATACAGAAGAGTCTCGCCTCTCTAAAAATCCTCTGTGCTCTGTGTATTCATCCTTCCTTTCCTCCCCCTGCATCCCTGGCAACCACTGATCTTCTTACTGTACAGTTTGGTCTTTTCCAGAATGTCATATAGTTGGAATCATGTAGTACATAGTCTTTTCAGATTGGCTTCTTTTACTTAGTAATATGCACTTAAGGTTCCTCCAAGTCTTCTTGTGTCTTCATAGCTCATTTTGTTTTAGTGCTGAACAATATTCAGTTGTCTAGATGTCCCACAGTTTATTTATCCATCTACTGGCTGTTAACTTTTAATCCAGTGCTTTTCAAACAGAGGTCTTTGGATCTCTGTCTGGGCTGAGCCTGTATTCCTGAGGACTCAAGAGTTTTAGAACTTGAGAAACGTATATAGTAGCATAGCATATAGTAGGTGTGCAATAAATGTAAATAACTAATGACAGAATTATTACTCATATAAGAGAAGCTAAAAATGTAGTGAAGCAGGGCTGGGCAGGGCCTGTGTTCATAGGATTTATCCCCAGAGGAGAGTCTTGTCAACTGGATTTGGAGTCAAAGCTGCTTTGTGTGTGTGTGGCGGGCGGTGGGGGGGCAGGGTGGGGTTGAGCTTCCTGGGGACTGCCTGGGGCTGCCCAGTCTTCAAGGGGCACATCCCCAGGACAGCTGCTGGACACTGTTGTGACCTGATGGTTTCTGACAGCGCCATTTTTGAAACTTGGAGCATTTTCTCATTTGGGGTTTTCTGGCACTGTTCCCTTGATCCATGCTTTTCAGAGATTACAGAGTGATTCCTCAATTACCTCTCAAGGTCCTCCCATTCCCAGGGCTGTGATTCACATGGCCTGGAGACCTGAACTCATTGGGAGCCGCTCAGGTCTCCCTTGCTGCCTCTTCATCCATCTTCAGCTACTGTTCCCTCTTAACCACCTATGTTCCATTTTACTGGTGTTGGAGATTCTGTTTCCAGATGGCAAGGGCAGAAATAAAACCCCAGCGGGGCACTCCCATCATCTGTTTTCCCAGCTACTCTAGGATGTTGCCTTTCTTGTTCATCTTCTTGCCCCAAACACAATTTTCTAAGGTCCATTTTTTTCATCTCTGAGCATCCCACAGGCCTGAGGCCAGAGCTGTACCAGCACCATAGCCTGTCATTACCTGCTGACTCTGTCTCCTCATTGTAAACATTTCCTGTGCTCATGCACAGGGGATTTTAGGTACCTCCTTGACGTTAACTGGAATTATGCCTTATCATATTTTCAGAATTTCATTTTTTAGAGCCCTCTATATTTCAAGTCATATTTCCCTTTAGTTCTGGGGTTCTCAACCCTGGCTGCACAGTGGAAAGACTGAAGGAATCTTTAAAAAGCACTGATGCTTCGCCCCAACACAGACTAGTTGAACGAAATCTCTGGGGTAGGGCCAAGTCATGGGTATTTATTTTTAGGTTACCCAGATAATCACTTTAAAAAGTGTTAAAATGGACTTCATTAAAATGAAAAACTTCTGCCCATTAAAATATACTGCTAATAAAAAGAGGAAACAAGTCAGACCTGGAGAAAATATTTGCCACATGTGTATCTGACAAATGACTTGTATCCAGGATATTTTAGCAATTCCTATAACTCAGTAATTAAAAACACAAATAGCCCAACTGAAAAGCTGGCCAAAAAGCTTGACTAGGCACTTCACAAAAGAAAAAATACAAACAGCCAATAAGCACATGAAAAAGTGTTCAATATCATTAGTCACCAGGGAAATGCAAATTAAAACCAAAATGAGATACCAACTAATGGCTAAAATTAAAAGAATACTGACAACAGCAGAGCAACTAGAACTCTCATTCATTTCTGCTGGGAGAACAAGATGATGTGACCACTTTGGAAATTGGTCTGGCGGGTTCTCATAAAGTGAAACATACACCTACCCAATGACAACACTGCTTCAAGGTTTTCATCCAAGAGAAGTGAAAATACATGCACATGAAAAGACTTAGCAGCTTCATTAATAATGGCCCCACACTGGAAACAATCCAAATGTCCCTCAACTACAGAATGGATGAACGCATTGTGGTATATCCATACAATAAGATACGATTTGGTAACAGAAAAGGAGAAAACTACTGATTCACGTGACAACATGGATGTACCTCAAAATCATGATGCTGAGTGAAACCCCCCCACACACACACAAAGTACCTACTATATGACTCCATTTATACCAAGTTCTAGAATAGGCACAAGATATGGAGACAGGGATCTGAACATAGGTTGCTTGTAGAAAAGGGGGGCTTTCTGGGAAGCTCACGAGGGGTCATTCAGGGATGGTAGAGTTGTCCTGCATCTTGATAGTGGTGTGGGTTACAAAGCATATGCATTTGTCCACATTCATTTTCAAAGTGGGGTCTTAAATGTGGTACATTTATATCTATACACTTGATTAATATAAATTATACCTCAATCAGGAAAATTCAATGAACAAAATTCCCCAGATGAATTTACTGCACAGTAAGGGTTGAAAGTCAATGCTACAGGGCCTCAGTTCATAAAATTTCTGTCTTTTCTCTGCAGTTTGAGAACCTTCTTTCCTAACACCCAGAACCCTTGTCTGCCAGCCTCTTGCATCCCAATTTCCCGTAACTCAGAACGCCAGTAAATCAGGAGCTTCTCACCTAAGACGGTCCTCATTTCCAGCATGCCAACTACACGTCCCTGTTGGTCAAAATAAATCCAAAACACAGGGTCTTCTTGCTGAGCAAGGAATTGTCAGGAAGATAACTGGAAAGGTAACCACCTGCACTTCCTGTGGGCAACTGAAACTTGTAGCACAAGTCTGGGGAGTTGAGCCCACTGGCCTTGCTTTCTTATCTGTATGCAAAGGTTTATGTTATGTTTTGGGAAACCATCTTTCATCCACTTCATTAGATGAGCATCTTTTCACTCCCAGACTTACTGATTTTTATGTAGTTGAATGCATTCTTAAAGATAAGTTCTGTGTCTTTTTGTTTTGTTTTTTGAATAAAACATACTTTAGAAAATTACTATTTCCATTCTCAATTCTCTCCCACCAAGACACAGGGATATCCAAGAGGATGTTTTTACCATGGTGTATCTATAGTTTCAGGCTACTTACTGCTCAGGTCCTATGCCTTGCTATCATTTTCTTATCTCTGGGAGATGCTGAGATCTGATTTAGGGTCTTTCTTGAGCTTGTGTCAAACAGCTGTGAGCAATACAGAAGTAATGTATCACCTACTCAGCAGCCTTAACTACCCAGGACTTAGCTAATAACTAAAAAGCAAGCCACAAAGAGATTCTGAAGACACAAAACTGGTGTCACAAAATCCATACACTTTACCCCAAAGTGAGTCTCCTGGATTCTCACGCACAGTCAATTTACTCTTACCTCAGACACAGGTGTAACAATATTCACAGCCTGGTTAGAAGCATCACATTAGAAGCAGAACAGAGGTGGTTCTTACCATCAGGTATGTTGATGGCTGTAAAAAGTGACAGCTGACAGGAGAGCAGAGACAATGCCTTCCACCTTCACCTTATCCTATTAAAATAAAAAAGATAGATTATTATAAGATATTGAGTATAATCTGAAAAAATACATATATACGTAACTGAATCACTCTGCTGTACATCTGAAACCAACACAATATTGTAAATCAACTATACTTCAAATTAAAAAAGAAAAAGAAAAATCTAGGGACTTCCCTGGTGGTCCAGTGGTTAAGACTCCGTGCTCCCAATGCAGTGGGCCGGGGTTCGATCCCTGTTCAGGGAACTAGATCCCACTAGCGGCAACTAAAGATCCCACACGCTGCAACTAGGACCCTGTGCAGCCAAAACAAGTAAATAAATACTTTAAAAGAAAAAAAAAAGAAAAATCTAGTGGCCCTTTGGTTTAGGAGCACACATGTAAAATAATTCTCAGTCGCTGGAGGCATGGCCATACGTGAGATCAACACAAAACTGTCCTTGATGGTAATGCCTTGAAGTCATTAAGAAACGGCTGAAAGTTCCCTGCACTTCTCTCCTTAGGAAGGCAGAAGAGTGTGTAAAATGGTTTAGAAACGGGTTTCCCTGGTGGCACAGTGTTTGGGAGTCCGCCTGCCAATGCAGGGGACACGGGTTCGTGCCCTGGTCCAGGAAGATACCACGTGCCGCGGAGCGGCTGGGCCCGTGGGCCATGGCCGCTGGGCCTGCGCGTCCGGAGCCTGTGCTCCGCAATGGGAGAGGCCACGGCAGTGAGAGGCCCGCGTACCGCAAAAAAGAAAGAAAAAAAAAAAAAGGTTTAGAAAGGGTTCTATCAAATTGGGTGGGAATAAACGTTTTGACAGTCCAAATGAACAATTTTCAGTGTCCCAAACCTGGACTCTCCCTCCGCGCGGCTCCCTCCCTGGCAGCTCTGATGCCGTCACGTTGACGCTGCCCAGGTGGTGATCGTAGAGGACCAGATGCTCCCGCTCCGCTCCATAATCAGCCCTGCCCCGCTTGCGGCATCGGATACGGAAGTCCCCTCCTTGAAACTGCAGCGCTCAGGCAGAGCTCTGGGCCTGTAATCTGCGGTTCTCACTGTTGACGCAGTACCCGCTGCCGTGCTTCCTCGCAGCCTCCGCCAACTGCCCTACCGTCTCCTCCTACCTCCAAAGCCACAAGACTGGTTATCTCTGGGTGTAGTCTTCGCTCTACAGATACATCTGCAGCTCATCTATTAATCCCATTTATCTGAAATAAAAAGAGATGCACACAGAACTTCTACAGATGATACGATAAGGATGCTTGGAATTTGTTTTTAAATAATCCATTGGCAGGGAGGGAAGGAAAGGCATAGATGACATAATATGGTTATTGACAACTGTTAGAGCTGGACATCATGGAAGCAGGTCATATCCTATGCGTTCTCTTTATGTATATTAGAAAATGTCTGTTAAAAGAAGTTACAGAAGAAAGCACATGATGTTATACAACTGAATGTAAAGTTCTTACTCTCATTTTCATGTGATACCTGAGAGGGGGCATACATTTACTTTACCATCAGCCTAACATCACTCATAATTGTTTCCTCAGTAACTTCATCCAAGAAACAAAACATCTGGAAGTTGTTTGTTTTTTTTTTTTAAAGAAGAATATTACAAGTATGTCTGCCGCTTGCTGTCCAATATCCTTTATGGTGCAGATTATTGAGAGCAGCTTTAAAAGGTCAACATTAAAGGAAACTCCATGGAGTCAGGGACAAAAGCCAAGGTGAAGTGCTCCTTTACCTAGGTCCTGGCACCTAGGCCCACGCCTATAGTTCAGTTCTACAATCCAGATATCAGAGAGTCAAGACGCTAAGACTGAACACACATGAATTCCAGGTATTTGGGGACTTGAATCTGCAGAAAATTGACTCTCTTTGTCAAGAAATTACTTCCCTTCTCCTCCAGTAGCTCAGCTTTTCTTCCCTTCCCTTCCCTTCCATTTCCTTCTCTTTCCTCCTTAGTCCCTCCCTTCCTTCCTCCCTTCCTTCCTTCCTCCCTCCCTCCCTTCCTTTCTTCCCTCCTTCCTTTTCTTCTTTTAAACCACCACTACCACCACAAAAACCCATAGCATGTTCATGTCAGACCTCATGGAGTTGTTGTAAAGATTAAGATGCAAATGTGGGAGAAAAGGGGAAATATTAAATAAATTAGAATAACTTTGATCATTTTAACCATAACAATTTTAAAATTATGGACACTTTCAAACATATAAACATCTGTCTGACTAATATAATGAACCCCTTGTACCTATCACCCAGCTTCAATCCTTGTTCAAATGTGGCCAGTCTCCTTTTATCTGTCCCCTCATCCCATTCGCAACATCCTCCCCACCCCAGATTACTTTAAAACAAGTTCAAGGCAACATAAAGTTTTACTTAAGTAGTATTTCTAAGAGATAAGGTCTATCTCTCTTTTTTTTTAAAACAATCACAATACCCTCATCACATCTAAAAAAAAGACCCAATAATTTGTTAATATTATAAAATATTCAGGCAGCGCTTAAATTTCCCTGATTAGCTCATGATTTCTTTTTACTCTTGGTTTGCTCAAATCAGCACCCGAATAAGAGCCACACATTGCATTCCATTGAAATGTCTCTTGCATTTTCTAATCTATAGGCTTCCTTGCCCTCTTTTTTCCCCCTAGCCATTTGTTTATTGAAGAAACTGGGCCATCTGTCTCACAGAATTTTCAACATTCTGGATTTTGCTGATTGCATCCTCATGGTATTATTTAACGTGTTCCTTGATTACCTGTAATTTCTGTAAACTAAGAGTTATACCTTGGATATTAGTAATATAGAAGAGTTCACTTCCAAGACTGACAATTTCTTTTTTATAATTTAATTTTAATTTTATATCAGAGTATGGTTGATTTACAATGTTGTGTTAGTTTCAGGTGTACAGCAAAGTGATTCAGTTATGCATATACATATACCCATTCTTTTTCAGATTCTTTTCCCACATATATTATTATGGAATATTGAGTAGAGTTCCCTGTGCTATACAGTAGATCTTTGTTGATTATTTTATATATAGTAGTATGATCAAGACTCATAATTTCTATGTATGACATCTCCCCACAGTGAGTAAGTACGTCCCAAAGTCTCCTGAGGTAATAGAAAAGAAGATAACTATTTTTCAATAATGTCAAATCTAGTCTCTGTTGACCTTACCAAAAACATCTGGCCAGAATTCATCATTAGCTCCATGATGATTATCAACTAGAATGTGTTGGGCCTCCTCTCTGTGCATGAGAACGAGCATGGACAGATGGAAGGAGCGTGAACTTGGGAAACTGACAGCCCCAGATTTGAATTCTGACTTTGCCTTTTATTAAGTTCATGCCTTGTCTAATTAACTTAATATTTTTTAGTCTCAGACTCTTTATATGTGAGAATAATGTCTATCTCACCAGGCCGCTAAGATGCACCTGCCATGTAGTATATGTGTTCAATAATTGCTTGTTTCTTTTCCAATGTAGGTTAAAAAGGAGAATTTGTGTCGAAATGACAAGTCTATAGAGTTTGTTTAGATCCAAATGCAAATATGGCATTCACCAGCTTCCTAGAAAATAGAGGAGGTTTTCAACTAAGCCTTAAGAAAGGACATGCAGGCAGGGGAAGGAATATGAGAACAGGAAATGTTGTTCTCCTTCCCTCCTACTTGTACTCAGAAAACTCAGGAAATTCTTCCCAAAGAAAGCATGACCTGTTTCAGCCTGAAAAATTTGCTATTCTCTAGACTGTGCTGGCTTGGGAACATATTTCTTTTACCAAAAAGATGAGTTCACAGTAAATGACTCAGAAACATATGGATGAAATTTCCCTTAAGCCACTCAGGGGATTAGAAATTAAGGGAAAGAGTGCTTGGCAAAATGCACTTGGGGTTTTGCCAAACCTAAACCAACTGAGAAATAGTCAAGGCACAAGGCAGACCTCAAATGCTGCCAAGTTTACCCATCTTAGCGGGACAGGGATTTATAATTAGAGCTGCTCAGAAAAGCATTGCCTCACGGGTGGCAAAGGACAAAAAAGCCTTTGTCCTCAACGTCTCAACGTGGCTGCTATTTCCCAGATGGGCCCTTTACAACGTACACACCCTCTTAATCATCAGGATCCTCAAAGCCACCTCCTCCAGCCGCTTGGTTCCTCTTGGACACCAAGCCCCTGACACTCTCTCCAGGCCTCTTTTGTTTCCAGGCCAGGCTGGATGTTTCTCACAGTGAATTCCCAGATGAGGGAGAACAGCTCTGACGGGTGTTCTTGAATTACAGTGAAGAGCTGTCAGGGGAAAATATGACAAAGCAGATTCTTTCCCTGACATACACTTTTTTTTGTCTTCTGTCTCTTACCTTTGTCACCTTTCCACGTTTCTCCACTTTCCATGGGTTTCTTTCTCTGTAAAATGAAGGGATTGAATCAGTTGTTTTCAAACTGTGCTGCCTGGGGCCTTTTGGAGGCTTGGCTGGGCCCCAGTGGAAGGGGGCAGGAGACAGTGAGCGATGCTCTCTTCAAAAAGGAGGAAGGGGCTCCAGCTTAAGACTTCAGGTGAACCAGGGGCTCAGGCTCTGAGAATCATGAGACTGCATCCCCTCTGACTAGACAGTGCCAGTGTCATAGGCTCTGCTTCCCAGTCTCCACTCGCTTCACCGAATGTCACTCTAGAGGTTTTTCTCCCCAGCATTCATCAGAGTGCTCCTGTGTGCCAGGCACTGTGCTAAGCTCCGGGCATTTAGCAGTGAACAAAACAGACCAAGCCCCCACCCCAGTGGAGCTCACAGACTAGTTGGGGAGCCTGGCATTAAACAAACAAATGAAGATGTAAATCTAAGTCAAGATACATAACACCGTGAAACACAAGATCGTAGTTGCACAGCAGAGCTGGGGCATGAGAGGCCCTATAGATGCTTCCTATTCAAAGCATCTCCCCCCACCAGCCTGACCATTTGCTATCGAATAGCTAATTATTGTTGTCATTGAAGGTTTCCATTAAAAATATACCTCTTCTAAGAAATTAAGGAAACACTTCCACTTACCACTGCAACAAAAAGAATAAAATACCTAGGAATAAACCTACCTAAGGAGACAAAAGACCTGTAAGCAGAAAACTATAAGACACTGATGAAACAAATTAAAGATGATACTAACAAATGGAGAGATATACCATGTTCTTGGACTGGAAGAATCAATATTGTGAAAATGACTATACTACCCAAAGCAATCTACAGATTCAATACAATCCCTATCAAATTACCAATGGCATTTTTTACAGAACTAGAACAAAAATCTTAAAATTTGTGAGGAGACACAAGAGACCTCGAATAGCCAAAGCGGTCTTGAGGGAAAAAAATGGACTGGAGGAATCAGGCTCCCAGACTTCAGACTATATTACAAAGCTACAGTAATCAAGACAATATGGTACTGGCACAAAAAACAGAAATATAGATCAATGGAACAGGATAGAAAGCCCAGAGATAAACCCATTCACCTATGGTCAACTAATCTATGACAAAGGAGGCAAAGATATACAATGGAGAAAAGACAGTCTCTTCAATAAGTGGTGCTGGGAAAACTGGACAGCTACATGTAAAAGAATGAAATTAGAACACTCCCTAACACCATACACAAAAATAAACTCAAAATGGATTAGAGACCTAAATGTAAGACCAGACACTATAAAACTCTTAGAGGAAAACATAGGAAGAAAACTCTTTGTTTGTTTTTGGGGTTTTTTTTGCAGTACGTGGGCCTCTCACTGTTGTGGCCTCTCCCGTTGCAGAGCACAGGCTCTGGACGTGCAGGCTCAGCAGCCATGGCTCACGGGTCCAGCTGCTCCGCGGCATGTGGGATCCTCCCGGACTGGGGCACAAACCCGTGTCCCCTGCATCGGCAGGTGGACTCTCAACCACTGCGCCACCAGGGAAGCCCGGAAGAACACTCTTTGGCATAAATCACAGCTAGATCTTTTTTGATCTACCTCCTACAGTAATGGAATTAATAACAAAAATAAACAAATGGGACCAAATGAAACTTAAAAGTTTTTGCACAGCAAAGGAAGCTACAAATAAGACAAAAAGACAACCCTCAGAATGGGAGAAAATATTTGCAAACGAATCAACGGACAAAGGATTAATCTCCAAAATATATAAACAGCTCATGCAGCTCAATATTAAAAAAACAAACAACCCAATCCAAAAATGGGCAGAAGGCCTAAATAGACATTTCTCCAAAGAAGACATACAGGTGGCCAAGAAGTACATGAAAAGCTGCTCAACATCACTAATTATTAGAGAAATGCAAATCAAAATTACAGTGAGGTATCACCTCACACGAGTTAGAATGGGTATCATCAGAAAATCTACAAACAACAAATGCTGGAGAGGGTGTGGAGAAAAGAGAACCCTCTTGCACTGTTGGTGGGAATGTAAATTGATACAGCCACTATGGAGAACAGTATGGAGGTGCCTTAAAAAACTAAAAATAGAAGTACCATATGACGCAGAAATCCTACTACTGGGCATATACCCAGAGAAGACCATAATTCAAAAAGACACATGCACCCCAATGTTCATTGCAGCACTATTTACGATAGCCAGGACACGGAACCAACCTAAATGCCCACCGACAGATGAATGGATAAAGAAGATGTGGTACATATATACAATGGACTATTACTCAGGCATAAAAAGGAATGAAATTGGGTCATTTGTTGAGACGTGGATGGATCTAGAGACTGTCATACAGAGTGAAGTAAGTCAGAAAGAGAAAAACAAATATCGTATATTAACGCATAAATGTGGAACCTAGAAAAATGGTACAGATGAACCGGTCTGCAGGGCAGAAATTGAGACAAAGATGCAGAGAACAAACATATGGACACCAAGGGGGGAAAGTGGCGAGGGTGGTGGTGGTGGTGGTGTGATGAATTGGGAGATTGGGATTGACATATATACACTAATATGTATAAAATCAATTACTAATAAGAACCTGCTGCATAAAAAATAAATAAAATAAAATTCAAAAAAAAAAAAGACAGTATGGTACTGGCACAAAAACAGAAATATAGATCCAGGGAACAGGATAGAAAGCCCAGAGATAAGCCCACGCACATATGGTCACCTTATCTTTGATAAAGGAGGCAAGAATATACAATGGAGAAAAGACAGCCTCTTCGATAATTGGTGCTGGGAAAACTGGACAGCTACATGTAAAAGAATGAAATTAGAACACTCCCTAACACTATACAGAAAAATAAACTCAAAATGGATTAAAGACCTAAATGTAAGACCAGACACTATAAAACTCTTAGAGGAAAACATAGGCAGAACACTCTATGACATAAATCACAGCAAGATCCTTTTTGACCCACCTCCTAGAGAAATGGAAATAAAAACAAAAATAAACAAATGGGACCTAATGAAAATTAAAAGATTTTACACAGCAAAGGAAAACATAAACAAGATGAAAAAACAACCCTCAGTGGACTTTCCTGGTGGTGCAGTGGTTAAGAATCCGCCTGCCAGTGCAGGGGACACAGGTTCAAGCCCTGATCTGGGAAAACCCCACATGCCGCGGAGCAACTAAGCCCCTGCACCACAACTACTGAGCCTGGACTCTAGAGCCCACGAGCCACAACTACTCAGCCTGCGTGCCACAACTACTGAAGTCCGTGTGCCTAAAGCCCATGCTCTGCAACAAAGAGAAGCCACTGCAATGAGAAGCCCACGCACCACAACCAAGAGTAGCCCTCTCTCACCACAACTAGAGAAAGCCCACGCACAGCAACGAAGACCCAATGCAGCCAAAAATAAATAAATAAAATAAATAAATTTATTAAAAAAAAAAGACAACCCTCAGAATGGGAGAAAATATTTGCAAATGAAGCAGCTGACAAAGGATTAATCTCCAAACTTTACAAGCAGCTCATGCAAGGTCAATATGAAAAAAACAAACAACCCAATCCAAAAATGGGCAGAAGACCTAAATAGACATTTCTCCAAAGAAGGTATACAGATTGCCAACAAACACATGAAACAATGCTCAACATCACTAATCATTAGAGAAATGCAAAGCAAAACTATAGTAAGGTATCACCTCACACCAGTCAGAATGGCCATCATCAAAAACTCTACAAACAATAAATGCTGGAGAGGGTGTGGTGAAAAGGGAGCCCTCTTGGCCTGTTGGTGGGAATGTAAATTGATACAGCCACTATGGAGAACAGTATGGAGGTTCCTTGAAAAACTAAAAATAGAACTACCATACGACCCAGCAATCCCACTACTGGGCATATACTCTGAGAAAACCATAATTCAAAAAGAGTAAAGTACCACGATGTTCATACCAGCTCTATTTGCAATAGCCAGGACACAGAAGCAACCTAAGTGTCCATTCACAGATGAATGGATAAAGAAGATGTGGCACATATATACAATGGAGTATTACTCAGCCATAAAAAGAAATGAAATTGAGTTATTTGTAGTGAGGTGGATGGACCTAGAGTCTGTCATACAGAGTGAAGTAAGTCAGAAAGAGAAAAACAAATACCGTATGCTAACACATATACATGGAATCTAAAAAAAAAAAAAGGTTCTGAAGAACGTAGGGGAAAGACAGGAATAAAGATGCAGATGTAGAGAATGGACTTGAGGACACGGGGAGGGGGAAGGGTAAGCTGGGACAAAGTAAGAGAGTGGCATGGACATATATACACCAAATGTAAAATAGATAGCTAGTGTGAAGCAGCTGCATAGCACAGGGAGATCAGCTTGGTGCTTTGTGACCACCTAGAGGGGTGGGATAGGGAGGGTGGGAGGGAGGGAGGCGCAAGAGGCAGGAGATATGGGGATATATGTATATGTATAGCTGATTCACTTTGTTATACAGCAGAAACTAACACACCATTGTAAAGTAATTATACTCCAATAAAGATGTTAAATATATATATACCTCTTCTACCTGACAGGGGAAGGTCAGAAACAAGAGCAGAAGTATCTTACGGATTTAGCTACTGTTACTGCAGAAAGAAAGAGGACATCCTTGAGAAAACAGACTAGTGGCTTTATGTGGGTGAGGGTGGGAAGGTTTATAGCTTGGTGCACCTGGAAGGGTCTGAGAGATTCAGAAGGGAGGGGACTCAAAGTGCAAGGGAAGGCCAGACCAATGACTCTCTTCACGTATTTCATTGTTCTATCTAGAACTCTCCTAATTTCTTTGCCCCATTCCTCACTGAGTTTAATATGCTATACATGGTAAATATTAACTCAATATTAATTTTAATTCTGTTGCTGTTCCTTTGCCTCTGCCTAGCTCTTACTCTGTACATTTTGTAAAGGGAAAAGGGATTTTTTAAAATTCTGAAGACATTTCCATTGTTCCTACTGTAGGTAAGGGAGTGATGCTCACCAGTACTAGGTTGTGGTCTACCTGACATTTTATCTGGGAGGGTGGGTGGAACTAGGCAGAGGGAGACTGGTTTATCGGCTTAAAGAGTTAAGACTCCCATGGGGCACTAGATGGCAACATTTCTCCAAATCTAAACTCAGCAAAGATGAGGACCTGAAGGTCAACCCTCACAGCTGCCAGTCCCAACACACTCTGTGAAACCTGAACTTGTGGAAGAGAAGACTAAAGCCATATGCAGTGGGAGTTCATGTCTTAGGGCCTGTGGTCCACAGGACCACAGGTGGTGTTAGCTATTACTGGTACTACCATGACCACCACCATCACCACCACGATCACCACCACCACCACCACCACCACCTCCACCACCACCATCACCACCACCACCACCACCA